>NW_017728949.1:60774710-60823054 GCF_001723895.1 Crocodylus porosus | reverse complement strand
CACCCAGTGCCCAGGTGCTCCGCGAAAATCTCCTGGAAGAAATACTTCCCGGAAGAAAGCAGAGCCTTGTCTCCGGCAGGGCAGGGGTCTTCTTCCCCTCGAAGCTGCGGGGTCGCAGGTGGGTCTGGCAACGGAGTCACCCCTCGAAAGCAGCCCCCCGATTTCTGGGAGGCAGGGAGCGGACTGGCAGCCTGGGGCGCTGGGTCTTGGTGCGCTCGTGTCACCTCGGGCCCACCCGTGAGCCGCGGCCAGGGCCTCCGCCCGGCGGGGCCTGGCGCTGCCACCCGTTTCGCAGAGGTTCGGGCGACGGCCTTCCCAGTCACTTCATTTTTTCTGTCTTTGTTTCGCTACCCGGTATGTGGGGGAATACGATTCGCCCCTGGCAAAGGGGTACATACAGGGAGGAGCAATCAGGCAGCGTTTATCAGCACTTGGCAGGCTGCGCTCAGTGTTACTCCACGACACCGAGACGGGGGTGACAGGAACCAGCCACAGGCTGGGCAGGCGGGAGACCGTTTTGGTCCTTTCCTCACCGTCTGCCACACGCAACCTTACAAGCTCCTGATCCCGCTATGACCACACAAAATACCCCAAACCGATCTACCAACTGAAGGCCAGCTTTTGCCTTCCCTTCTCCATAAGACACTGTCCATAAGACCCTCGCCCGTCTGCTGGTATTAATCCAGTCGTTGTGATAAGAAAGTTATTTGTTTTACAGTAACAGGAGGTCCTCAAGATGCATCAGCCACATCTGTTCCCTTCCTTGTCTGCTTGGCCCCCCCATGCGCTTGTAGCCAGCAGCGTCCCTCGGGGCTGCACCTGGGCTGTAAATGCCTCCTGTTCCCCCCGGAGGGCACCGACCTTGGAGCAGGCTCAACCTCCGCTCAGCTCCTGCGCCACTGCAGGAAGCTGACGATGATGAAGGAGAGTGCAGGCGCAGGGAGCGCGGTGGTGCAGTCCATCCGGACCACACATCTAGGGGTGCTCCAGTCACGGTCAGGTAAGTAGTAACCTTTCTCTCTCCGAGCGCGGATGCTCTGTTGTTGATGAGTCACAAGCAGCAGCCTGCCGTGAAGACGGCCAGCACTTGAAGTCTGTTTAAATAAAGACTGCGGTGCAGCTCTGCCAAACGGAGCGGCAGACCTCGGCGCTTCCACCACAGAGCAGTACTGATTGCACCCCAGGCGCCTGCTTTGCAGGTAACTGAGATCGGAGGAGGCCTGAAACAGGGCTCTAAACTAGCGACGTCGGGAGAGGTGTGAGCACACAGACTGACGTGGCCTGTCAGCAAATACTACCAGTACTTTAGGCAGAAAGAGCTAAAGCACATAGTCCTCTGGGAACTAAAGGACACATATGCCACCTGGCTCCCTTCCCCCCAGCTTCCCTTCACCACTAGCATATGTTCGGGGGAAGCAGATTGGCAGTGTGCTCTTTCCATTTAAATGGAAATTTATAGTTACTTTTGTAAGAATTTGGGATGCCACCTGAGTGACGCTTTATCGTTACAGGATAGAAGACAAGGAGGTCCTACTGGCGATGCTGTATTTCCACAATCTTCTCAGTGTTTGAGATCAAAAAAGGAAGTGTTCAGAGACGAGTGCAATAAAGACCGGGCTGCTGGGGTAGAATGTCAAATCGATGCCCAGAAAGCTCAACAAAACCCCAGTGAGATCCTATGTATATGGGTTTCCTTACTGGTAGAAAAACATATGCCAGATCCTGATGAAATGCAGCCGTTGTGAGAAAGAAAAAACCCCCCAACTCTGTAGCTTTCAAAAGGAAGGTGATTGGCAGAAATGGCTTCCAGGTGCACTCCACTGGAACTAATCAACAATCTGGAGGTTTCCAGAGAGAGCAAACGGTCCAAAATTGCACAAATCTGAGACTCAACTAGGTGTAGCTGCCTCCATGCACAGCACATCCTGAATCTCTTCTCTTCGGCAGCATCGGTTTGTCTGACAGGATCTTTCTTATTCTGCACCAGAATGGTTTGGACACCGGGGGAATATGATCCGCCCGTGCCTGACGTCCGTCCATTAACCAGACTGCAAGAGGGAAGGCAGCTGGACTCAGAGTGAGATGTGCCCACTGTCTGGGGGTATGAGGTTTGGTAGAGAAGATAAGGGTTTCAGCAGAGAAAGGCATAAGAGCATCAACTCCTAGTGTTGAAACTCCCTTGAGGATCACAATGATCCTGGCAGCATCTTAGTTAATCTTTCTGTAGACCTAGGAATCAGAAATATTGAGAGTTAGGAAGTCCTAAGGACTGCAAAAGGAGGGAAAGCATCCAACACAAATACTGAGCTTCAAACCCGTCTGGAGCAGAAGTTGAGACGTTGGCTGCTCTTGTCCGTGGCACACAGGTCTAACGCCGGCTGACCCCATTCCATAATCTGAACATATCTGCTTGTATCTGACAGAAAACTAGCTCCCAGAGCCTGCTGCTGATGCAAGAGATGCATTGCCACAACAGCTACCTGGTGCTGAATACACCAGTGCTTAGTAACACTGCTTTCTGGCAGCCCAGCAAATACAAGCAGGAGTCTCCCAACTTATTTTGTAAAATCTGGTCGTGCTGTTGATAGTTGGGAAATTAATCAATAGCAGAAATACAGCTCAGGCCTTTGCTGTTTCCTTCTCCCTAAAACACAGGGCTCAGGTGGGCACAACAAATCTGGGTGTTCGTCTGGGGCAGGCACTTAGTCCACCCCAAGCGCCTTGGAGCTACTCCATATCCATCTATCCCCTGTACCTGATCGTTGGTGTCTGGAGTGGGAACAGGTGGCCAGGATTTATTTTTTGTCGGCGGTGGTCCATGCAGAAGGCGAGGCCGTATAGACGTGCCCATGGAATCCAGTACTGCCCCGGTGATTTCTCTGTGCTGGGGGCATCAGGGATTTATCCTTGTTGGTTTTCAGACCAGGAGCAATAAAAAGCTGTTGAATGTAATAAGCGGCTCTTGCCAACCGCTCGGGCAGTTTCATTCAGGTGACCCATTCGTGCAGTTAAAGGGAAACTGCTATAATTTGTCTTCTCAGGTGGACTTGGGGAACATCCTTACTGCTATGGGAAGGCTGAATGGCAGGCTCGATATGGGAGCACAAGGACATGTAGAGGGTCTGTGGAGCCCCAGGTGAAACTTCCTGGGGTGAAGACTCCAATGTTAAGGGCATGGGAACCCAAGACGTAACAAGTACATTTTGGACAAGCACTTGGAGAATGACTATTCCCTCTTCACAGTCTCTTGCTGCCTCTGTTCCTAATTCAAATGATGATCTCTCTATCTCACCTCTATAGCAGGTCCCTTCACACTCATCTCCAACACAGATTTTTCCACCTAATAGTTCAAACCCTCCTTTGAGTTGCCTGCATCAATACTCAGGGCCCAGTTCTTATGGAGGCATCAGGAGGTACTGTGATATAAATATCACATTATGATATGCCCATTAGTCAAATACCAATGTTCTCTCTGTATGATGGATACCTGAACTTCTTCTTAGACCCTCTCTCAAATCAACATGGCATAGAGTGGAAGAACTTTCTGTCCTTTCTAGACTCAAGAGATTTCTCCAATCTTTTTTCCAATCCCATCTGAAGATCAAGGGTTGAATTCCATCAAATCCCTATTCCCTCCTCATTAAGAACATGAAAAAAGTGACCCGTTGCCTCTGCAGAACATGCTAGCCTTTATAGTCTGCAGTCACGAGTACAGTATTCAGATGCTAAGGCTGAGAGTCACAGGGGTAGAATTTATCTAGCCTGACCTCCTATCATGACAGCTCTCAAGACTTCTCTTTTAAATGAATTAAATGTTTTCATGTATTTCCACACACACAGTTTTTCCAAGTGAATCATGGATCAGCTTCATTAAAAAGAGATGCCCCCTGCCCATCTCAGTGTTGAAACACTAGGAACTTTCATTCTTTTCTGGAACAGAGTTTTCAGTGTGTCTGCAGTCACTACCAAGTACACCAGATTATAGCCATGTCGTGGTATGTGTCTGCCGCTTGAACCCTGTTGTGAGTTAATTCATAGTGTATTGGTACTTTTATGCTAATAGTGTTACCCATCGGGAGAGTCTTATGTGATACTCACTCCCTTTCCATGCAGTTACCAGCCCAAAAGCACCGATACAGTTCTGTTGCGTGCTAGCCTGCTGCAATACGATCACAACAGGATAGTGCAGGCCGCTCATTGCCCTGTTATGATCCTAGTAACTTCAGTGCAGTCCGGTGACATCAGCAAAGTTATTCTTGTTTTTCACTGGCACTACGGAGATCAGCATCTGCCATCATTCTAAAAGATGATATAACACTGAACAGTCACAATTTTAGCTCACTTTACAGAGACAAGTTTGTAGCAAGTTTGTTCACATTGTATGAAAAGGGAGCAAACTAGAGCTGGACTGAAATCTCCATTACAACATAGCCTGTGTTTTATAAGCACCTGCACTTTCCCTACAAGAGAAAACACCCAAAAAATTTACAAGAGTGTCTATGCCAAAACATACCAGTTTCATTGACACTGTTTTAATCATTTAAGGGCACTGCTGAGGAAAAGGTTCCACATCCTATTCACATGCAAAAAACGACCCGTCTAACCAGAGACCAGCTTAGGTCAGACCTGAACTTCCTCAAAGCTTGGGGTGCTCAGAAAAAGGGTTTTGAATTCAGGCATTTACTACTTTCAAGTATTTCCACAGAGATGGGGCCTTCAATGCTAAGCCATTTGTGAAATAGGTCTGTCAGGACCACTAGGACAGCTTCAGTTTTGAGCCTCTAAAAATCAAAGGTCTGCCCACACCTAGGTGGTTCATCAGGCTAGCATGTATAAGGCACAGATGTCCATGGCCAACAGGAATGCAAAACTCTAGAATTTACAAAACACCTTTCATAGGCAAGCCTATGAACTTCACTTCATCAAACTACTGGATACAAAAAATCATGGACTCAATATAGGCATTGGATGTATGGCACATTACAACCTCCCTGACATCTGGTTCACCAAGTACCTGCCAGACCTGACCTCTTACACTTTCCTTCCCCACCCCCGCCTTTTTCCCTTCCCCTCCCCTACTTTTCTGCCCTTTGCTTTCCTAATTTCCAGCTATTTCCTTTTTCACAGACAGCCTCTTTCCTACCTTGAATTACTAGGACTATGGAGTTGTCCTGATTTACCTTTGGTTCCCCTGCTCCCGCTTTTCCCCCCTCCCTTCCCAGCTATACATTTTCCTAATTTCTATCTATTTACATTCTCACTGACATCCTGCTACACTTTTAGCTTCTGTCATTCCTTGGAGTCAGAAGAGCAGAAACACCCTATGCCTGAAGAAGGGTGACTGCACCAGAAATCGTGCTAAGGACTTTTTTCCAGCTACTCAGCTGGTCTGATAAAAGGTATCACATCTACTCAAAGACTCTTGCCTGCCAAGCTCTAGAACCCTTGGTTTAGAGATGATACCTTTTATTAGACCAACTAAGAAATTAAGAAACGAAGTACGGCCAACAGCACATGAGAGTGATCACTACCCAGTTGCCTTTGATTCCCTAGCCCAAAAGAACCGCTATACATTTAGAGCTGAGTCAAGCAGAGACAACCTTTTGTGAGTGAGTGGTAGTGGGTTGGTCTGTGGGCCAGATCCAGTCTCAGGGCCCTATCTGGTACACACCAGATTGGCTGCTGGTCCCCATGCACCGAATTCAGCTGACTGCCTCGGCCCCAGCCCTGTGAATGCCAGCCAGATCCAGCACAGGGGGTTATATCATCTGGCCCGAAGAGCCTGGGAATTTGGTGGTAGGGGAACAGTGGGGTTGAGTACCTTTGAGTGATACAATTGCCTCCTTGACCCTTGAATCGAAGCACGTATTTTAAACTACTTGCCAGTACCAGAAGCATGGGCTAGAAGTTTCCCAAGTATCTTGCAGAGTCTCTAGAATATGGCAGAAGAGATTTTACAGTCCCCAGTAACCAGGGGCTCCAGAGAGACATTCTGGGGGAATCTAGGAGATGCATATCATGTTTCATGTTTATACATATAAACTCCTTGATTGGGGATAGCATTCATGCAAAGCTCCCCTCCACACATGCACTCACATAAACACTTGAGATTATTCTTTCTCCTTAGGAAACAGACTGCGCAACAGGTTTGCACATTTGACTGGTCTCACTCAGGATATAGTAACATATTAAAGATGTCTTTGACATGCATTTATCAGCACGTATCAACACGGGAATCAGAAGTGACTGCAACATGTGCTGGCATACCTGAACTAGCTTCAGTTTAGCTAGCACAAGGAACAGCTGAGTGAAGAGGCAGCAGTCAGGATAGCAACATGGATAACCATCCAAGAAAGCACCCAGGGTCCCGGGTAGACTTGTTCAGCCTGCCCTTGCCACCCCTTTCACCTCTACTTTATCACATGAGCTCACCAGATTAATGCTAACTCAGGCACATCTACACATCCTGAAATTGCACTTCCTACTGCAGTGTAAATATAGCCCTAGATAAGTTAACCTTGTTTCCAGAACTTGGCCACTTAACTGTAGGCAGTGCTAGAGTCTGGCCAGGTCCTCATGTTCACAAATGCTATTCAGTCCAAAATAAAGCCATACTAACAATTAGCAGAATATTTCTACATCTCTGTTATAGTTTATATTTATTTGAGTGTCAAGCAAGCAGTGTGCATATAGAAAAGGCTAAATAATGTACTGCTTCTATAAAATTCTCTTATGTACAAACCCGGCCACACAAAATTATCTTGAGATACTAGGGGAAAGAATGACTCACAAGTCTGAAAATAGGATACCAACCTTTCTTCTGATTACTGATCTGAATATGGAAGAATTTCAGAGATTGGAAATCCTTATCCCCCAACAGGTGCTTGGTGTCATAAGTGAATAAGTTGCGTGTCCATGGTTAGTTTTTAGTGAGCAAGTGTCAAAAATTATAAAAGCAACCCCTCCCCCCCCACGTTCCTATCTGAAACCCTTGCTGGCAGTCTCAGAAGAGGTCAGAAGCATATGGGCTGGTTTAATGACCCTCTGATGAACTGATACTCCCTAAGACAGGGTCTATACAAATTACCCAAATTGGCAAGGAAATTTTCACTGGCTACCTCTCAGCATCACCTTTGTGTGTGTTACAGACTTCATCATAGATGAACTAGGCAAATTTTCACCACCACTAAATTCACTGCAAACATTTCAGCCTGGTTCTGAAAAGCCCAACCACATTAACTAGGACTTTCTTACATAAAGTCCCATTAAACTCAGTGGGGCTGCTCTCATGGACAAGCACTACTCAATAATGGTACAGAATTATGCCAAAATATGGCTGAGTAAATTCCAAAACATTATTTCAGAAAACACCGAGAGCATTTATTAACATGCATAGCAACTTCTCAGAACCCCCTTTTTAAGATGATGTATGCATTAAAATTAAACACTGACTACCATTTTATTACCAGATGCATTCATTTCTGTTCACTTGTAGGATACTAATTTCACACATGATTGAGTTTAAATACTAACCTGTTTTCCATTTCACTATTACAAAATGTGTCAAAAATAAGAAATCTCTGTCCTTTATAAAAATATATTCTTTTTAGGAAAAATAAATAATGTTTATTTTACCAGTTATGTGCATATTCACTACTTACAGAAAAGTTTTAAAAAAGATAAAACTTGGAAGAAAAGTACTGGAAGCTCTCTGGAATGATGCTGTATGATGTCCTAAGAAAACTAAAAAATAACTTCCTGAAAACATTAAAGGTATCTTGGCAAACACGTAAAAGGATTCATTCATTCTGACTGGATCCGTTTCTGTGTTATCTTTCATGCCCATTCAAACCCCAGCATGACCTACTTGCTCCGAAGTGCACTCTACCCTCCTCATAAATCAAGCCTGCAACCTTTACTGTTTTGATATCAGAATATTTAGTCTGCTCAGTGCTTTACAGTATCTTTACCATTTGAAAGCCATGTTGTACTGTTTATGTCACCAGACTGGGTCTAGTAACTGGAATGTGTTTGCCTGAATTTCCCAAATGAAGGAGTCTGACCAAATGGGTTTCCGGCTCTATTAATATCGCAAGAACACAAGTGTAACAGATTTGAATGAGCCTTATATGCAGAGCCCCATGCTAGGAATTATTCCAAGATGTCTCTCCAGTTTCAGTTTTGAAAACAGAGCTAGTTGGTGCTACTGAAGATCACTATCAATAAGTTAGTTACTGAGGTCCAAATACACTGGAAGTGTTGTTTAACTGCTCCCTATTTCTTTCCCACCCTCTCCACCTTGCATAGCCACTTCTTTCACTGGAACTAGAGAGCTCCTATACACGTGCAGGGAGCTGGCTCCAATGCACTGGAAATCCAGCGTGTCAAAGCAAACTCAATGAATCACATCCGCTGGAGCATGGAAATTAATGTGCTCCAGCAGACTCTAGCTGCTAGCATCGTGTGTATCAGCATCCCTGTGCTGAAAAATGGTGGTGGGGTGCTTTGAACTAAAGCTCATTTGATGACCTTTAGTTGAAAGTGCCTCCCCACCATTTTTCAGTGTGGGGGACACTGATACATGCTTGGGCACTTCTAATTAGCACGGCTCACTAATTAAAGCATCCCCCATGCCTCCCAGAGCACATGTAAACATGCCCAAAGAGGTAAGGCTTGTTCATTGACTTTCTGCTCTCCCCACCATAGTTACTCCTCTTACTGGAGTCTACCGTGGGACATGCAGCGGTGTTGAATGGCTTTCTGCTTTCCTCCTACACCCACCCCCACAGCTACTTCTCTCCCTCTGTAGCTGGAGGGACAAGGAGCAACTTCTTGCTCCTCCCTCTCTTCTCTCCAGCCTATATTAAAATGCAGTTGTTCTTTCATTCTCTCCCCCAGCCCCTTTTGGCTTTTCTTGATCCCAGCAATGTACCCATAAGTGGACTCCTTTCTGCATGCATAAAGTCTAGGAAGACACCTGCCAGGTTCTAGCATCTCACTCACACCGAGACCCCTTGTGTCACTTGCTACAATGAGAAGGCCAAGGCAGAAAGGAGCCTGGGGAAGAGAGTGAGGGAGAAAGTGGCTGGAGATTGCAACCAAAAGATGATGGTCATTAGTCTGCAGAAACGCTGGAGGCGAGACATCATGGACTCTTGATTTCATTGCTGGAAGAAGGTTCCCAGGCACTCACGGCCCTTCTGGAGCAGATAATGAGGCAATTTGTGTTGTTTCTGGTGGTAAACCAACCACTAGAATCTCCCCATGGAAAATGCATGGAAGGAGTGCTTCTTCAGTGTCCATTCATGGCTGATGACAGATGCTCAGGAAATCCACTGTGTTCCCAGCATGTGCAGGGCTGTAACACTGATACTGGGCAATCAGCTCCAGTTCCACAGGTCTCTAAGAAAGAGTACATGCTGCCTTGCTTTTTCAAACAGTATATAGCTGAGCTGTCACCAAGTACCAAAAGAATGGGAGAAACACCACCATGGCACTCTGTTGGCCCAAAGCTACCAAATATCCCAGTGTAATCTTGGTTTCTTGTTGTCATGCCAGGTCATAAGCAGCCAGGTCTGGGGCCACTCAGGGATTGAGGTGCCAACCAGGGTGAGGATGGGCAACTGCAATCTAGGGACAGGCCAGGTCAGGAAGCCAGGAGGAGGTCAATCTGAGAGCAGCATTTGGAATAAGCCAAGTCAGAAGCTGGGAAATCAGGCAGACAGCAGAGTCAAAGAGTGAGCCAGGTCAAGAAGCTGGGAGATCAAGAAGAGAGTGGAGTCAGCTAGCAAGCAGGCCTGAAAGAACAGCAAAGCAATCTAAGGTCAGTTCGAGCCCTGGGCCCAGACACTTCTTGCTCTGGGTCAGGGGTTTATTTCGGGGGTGGGAATTGAAGGGTCACCTGATCCTGGCCAGGGACTCCAGTGCTAGGGAGTGGGCAGGGGGCCCGGCCAGCCTTGACTAGCATGGATAACAAGTTGTTGGGTGGTAAGTGGAGACGAGCAATTGCACTGGCAAGGTTTGAGGTCCTGATGATTGTGTTTGTGTAGGATCCAAATCCATATCTTATCCTACGTTGGTGACTAGTGCGGTGGATAGCAAAATATTTCTTGTCGGATGTCGTTCATCGATATGCACAGCTGACAGGTTTTGGACAAGTAGACCAAGATGAGCCAGAGACATAAGGGTCTTAGGCAAGTTGAGTCACCTACATAGACATGGACACGTGGCCTAAAAGTGGGAGAAAATTAAAAAAAGAAAAACAGTGAATCTGAAAATGAAACAGAAGCAAAGGCTTGAATGTCCTCAACAGACACAGGAACTCAAAACTCTGAACTTGCACGTGACACACATGCACAGCTAAAGTGGGACCCAGACTTAAACAACACTTCTATTTCTGGCCAAAAGAAATGGGGTCTCCAGAGCAAACCAATATGTTTGTAAAACAAAGGACCATGAACCAGGATTCTTGGGCCAATTCCCAGATCATGCGTGGATTTGAATTGCAACTTTTCCAAGAACACACACAACCCTTCTGAGCAATAATTTACCCATCTGCAAATGTGGAAAATTGTACATCACAGACAAATGGGAAAGCTAAATTAATTTCTGTTGAATATGTGGTGAAATATTTTGTGAGCTTGAAGTAGATGAAAGAATACTCTAGCAGTAAAATTCACCCAGTGCAAATGGATGAGCACAATGGATGAGCAAATGGAGATAGCATTTGGTGTATTGCCCTTAGGCTGGTTCTTTACACAGGGATGAATTTCACATTCATGTCTGTAAAGTGCAGTGGAAGTGCAAAGTACTATTATGTCATTAGTTTCAGCAAGTAAAAGCTTTTATCTCAACAAAAGATAAATGTTTCCATCATTAAAAGTAAAAAAAATGGAACAGCACATTAGAACAAGAGAAATAAAAATTCATAGGCTGGTCTTGTAAACATACATGACTTTTCAAGGCAATGAAGTCAACGTTGCACTCATTAACTAAGATCATCCAAACATGTATTTCAAAATCCTGAATTCATGTTTCTTTATACATAACAGCATTTTATTTAATCTCATTCGCTTGTCAGCATCATTCAAATCCTTTTTGAAATGGGGTGAACCAAAATTAAACCCAATTTTAGAGATGGGGGCACACAAAATGTTCTCCTCTGAGCTGCTTCTGATTTTCTCATTGTGTCTTGTTTTGTCCAGCTTATTGGACCAAATCTGTTTCACTTTTACATGCCTTAGTGGCACTTACATAGCCACGAAGTGCAATTTTTGGTGCTCACTCTGTTTTCAGACTCCAGTTCCCTTTGTGGTGAAACAGGATTATGTAGGTAACCATTCTGCCTTCCAAAAACAACGTGTGTGTTTTATTTGAGAGTGTGTGGCATACAAGAGAATATAGGTAGTATGCATTAGATAAAAAGCAATAGGATATTTCTATCCCTTTCACTCAGCCATATCCCCTGTGGCCCCACAAGTTTTCCTCTCCTGGCTGCCCCGTGGTCCAGCTTCTGGAGGAGAGCTAAAGGATGCTCTGGGCAATGCAGAACCCATCACCTGGTGGCCACTTCATTGGGAAGTAGATGATGTAGGTGATCTAGAACCAAGTCTCCCACTCCCTAGGTAAGGGCTCTAGCCATTAGGCTACTGTGATAAAAGACAGGAGAGCTACCCTCCTCTCCTCCAACATCAGGTAGTTGCTTGTCATGATTTCTCTCTGGTTAAACTTTTGGAGACTTACAGGGAGTTACATGTGTATGTGAGCAATTCTATTTTGCCTCACAACCTACAGAGAGTAGCCTTGTACTAATGCGCAGAAGGGAAGTGCTCAGCAAACCTAGGAATATGGAAATAGAAATAGAAATTCAAATGAAAATAGAATCTGAACTCTGTGAAAATGCCAACAATTGCACCTACATGGCTTTGGCCACACAGAGGCATCCAGTTTCTCCTGAGAGACTTGCTGCTCTCCCAGCAAAAACCATGTGTGTATAGATGTTCAGGATTTTTCTCCCAGGGCAAAAGGCCACTCCAGGAGAAAAATAACTTGGGAATAACCTGGGTTAAATCACTCCTGAAAGAGTTTCTTCTGGGACAGCAAGTATTGCAGCAAGTACAGCTATACATATTATCTTCTGAGAGAAGCCATAGCACAATCTTCCAGCATCCAACAGTGCTTTGCTCCTACCCGCCTTCCCCGGGGAGACAGTGTGTCACTTGCTGGACTCAACTACTCCATCCGAGCAGGGAGCAGAACACATCTACTTCACAATCCTCATATTGTGCTGCAGGGGACACAGGATGACCCTGAGTAGTCTGGGTCAACCAGTCAGGGCTGCCCTGTTCACTGCTGCCATCTGTCTCCAGGCAGATTTCGGGGGAGGAGGGGTGGTACAGAGCTCACTAAGATATGTGCACGGAGCCCCCTAGCCCAGTGTCAGCACTGCATGCTCTCAGCTCTTCAGGGGCTCAGCATTCGAACGTCTTTTCAGGCATCTCCAGGCAAGTTTTTCTTCAAAGAAAACAAATCTGGGAAAATTCTCCCAGATCATTTGAACACATGTACACAGCCTGTCAGTGCCATTTAAGCATCTTAGGTGAAATAGGATTTGGGCTTAACCTCTTTTGGGCAGTTGTGTCTTCTTCTTTTGTGCTGTGTACACAAGGTAGGTCAGCAGCATTTAGAGGCAGAACAAGGAGGAAGTGAAACAAACAATAGCAACTTTTCTCCCATCTTGTCACTTTGCCCCTGGCTGGTCTTTGTGCATCTGCTACTTCCAGGTATAGAACATTGGTGAAGTCTTTTCAGTAAAATTAATGGAAACATTTTCATAGATGTTAATGGGGCCAGAATTTCACTTTTAGCCTTTTACCTCGGGTGGTGGAGATATATCATTCCAGTGCAGAAGATCCCAGGTTCAAATGTCACGCCAACCTCAAGGGAAGTCAGTTACATACACATCAGCTGCTTGGACAGTATCACGAGGTCCAGTCCTGAAACTTGCCACTAGGCAAAAGTCCCACTGATTTCACTGAAACATTTCCTTTTCAGTTGAGGGAGTCAGGATTTGTTCCATTCTAATTTTCACATCCCTTTAAGGTAGCCCAGCATCCTTTTCACTATTTCCTTTGCTTCCCACTGAAGAGACAGTTACATCAGATTGCCCATGTTGACCATGAGACCTTGAAAAAGTTCAGTGAATTCCAAATCCATCAATGCATATGAGTAGGTAAAATGACTCTGCCAATATACATGAATTATTTTGCATTTGTCTGCACTGAAAATCATGAGCCATCGTATTGTCCAATCATCCAGTTTTACTAGGTCTCTCTGCATTTCCCCTCAGTCCTCTGTAGTTTCTTCCATTTCCCCACTGAATTATTCACCTTATCTCCCAATCATTAAGAAATATATTGAAATATATATTCTCAACATTACAGAGTCACCCAGCTTAAGGCTGCATTGGATTTTCCCATTATGCACTTCACTGTACTAGGAATGCAGCTCTGAAGGGGTCAGTAAAAATTAATTACTCCAACATACATTTAGTACATCAAGAAAAAAAGAGACAAGGAAAGTTTGTGAGAGAATTAAGCTTTCTCATCCTAGCTGTTGACACAATGAGCTGCTGTAATGTGGGGCCTATAATATGCGCTGAGCTTTATGGTCTGTTAAACAAATTGCAAACTTATTTAACAAACAGTCCAACACTAAAAACTCTCCCTGCATAGGACTCCCACCTCACTCCAGGTGAGGAGGAGTTGAGTATGCCTGCAGCATTAGCTTTCTTTGTTTGCTTCAGTCTTCATTTTACCTAGGAAGAGCCCTGCAAATCTGATTCTGTGATTTTGCTTCTAAAAAACTTTGTGACATTTTCTGTTAATTAGATTTAAACTACAGAAGTGACACTAAACTGGGATTGGGATTCTGACAGCTCCCTGATAGAAACAGGAGGTCATATCCTATTGAAATGCATACCTCCCTGTTTGAAAATCCCAGCCTAAGTGAATATTCCTGGTGCATTTTGTGTAATCACAAAACGTTCTCTCTTTCACCATAGTTTTGGCAAGTCGATACTGCTGCGGACAGAGAAAGTACCAAGGACTGAGGTCACGTTGGAGGAGGTGCTGAGGCAGAAATTGAGTGCGCTTTCAGTGAACACAGTTAAATCCCAGAATCTCTGTGGAAGCATTTTCTAATAGATTAATCCATTTAGAGGTTTCTGCAACCTCCAGACAAGCTAATCAGGGAGACGTTGTTTGTGCAATGATTTTTGAGGCCCCCTCTTTTCTATATAGGGACCCAGACCAGCTGCCTTTGAAGTCAATGGAAACACCCCTATTGAGTTCAATCAATCCTTAAGGCAGTAAGCTCTTTATGTATTTGGGGAGAAATTAGCCTTTAAAGGAGGCAATATTTGTGTAGAAGTCACTGGAAATGTCAACTAGGTTACGTCTCCAGGGTTTTGCACTGCTATTTGTGGCTTCTGGTTCTTTAGGGCAATCCTTATCATTTCCCTGGGATGGGTTGAGAAACGTGCTGTAGATGCTTCATCTTCTCATCTAAGAAAATTAGCATTTTGTTTAATCTGATTCCCTTGTGGTATACAGCATTTCTGTAGCATCTGACAACAGTGGGGAAGGTTTAGCCAGAGCGAAATCACTGAAAATAATGGTAAACGGATACATTGCCATCGGGGCAGCTTTTTGTCCTGATATGCTTGAACTGGTATCTTAACATTGGTAAGATCTTAACTATGTCACTGACTACACAGTATTTGTGATATTGTTGGACAGCGGGAAAGCATTTACAGAGTTCCTTCCAGCACCGCTCGCTTACTGGAAATCAGTTCAGTGGTCTCTGCCCTTTCCAAAGAAAGTTAATGGTTTCTATGGCCTTTCCTCAAGTAGGATTTATGGTCCTGCATGAATGCTGGGTATAGCATTTGAGACGTCTGGAGTCACCCACAACACTGTCACACGCATTAAGCTGCTTGAGTTGTTATCCTTAGCTCATGCTGAATGTTGTGTACCTAGTCTACATGAGACTTTTCAGATCTGATAGCTAACTCGAACTACTGCATTCCCAAATCCAATTCCAGACACCGTCGTTTTGTCAAGGCAAGAAAGTGTCAGAAAACCCGGGTTCTTTTAATGGTTCTGTCATGGATTTTCAATGCAAATCTTCAGCAAGTAATTTTTGTATGCCTCATTTAAGATTTCCATAAAATGATAATACCACTTATCCACATTGCAGAAGTGCTGAGAGACTGTTAAGAAGTTTGTAAAGTACTTTGGCACGCTTGGATGAAATGGATAGACTTAGTTAGTATCGAGTATTTTATTGATACAAAAGTTGTCAAGCCACAGGTACTGGTTTTTAAAATTAAAAATGGTTTTAGTATGGCAAAAAATGTTCATTTATATAGTGACAGACAATCACTTCCAATATGGTACAAAACACATTTTCCCTGATATGTACCTCAAAAGGGAATTCATGTGGAAATGCTTATCATGGCCTAGAGCCTTTTCTAAAGCTGCAAACAAACTTATAAACCAGTCACAACATTTAAGCTACAGAGCTGACAACTAAGTATACGCTGTACATTTGTATCATAACACTTTATCATCTTAGCATAATGCTAACTGTTTCAAGATTTTATAATGTAATTATAATGCCATTATGGAAGCAAAACAGTGTCTACACAGCTTTGTCGAGATCGCACTATGACACCAGGATGAAGCAGTGTCAATGAGCACTTAGGGAGGCAATGCTAGGTTGTCAAAACGAAGCAAATGTTGCTGCAAAGCTTTGTACCGCTGCAGCCTTTAAGAAGCGAGTGAAAAAGATACATGAGTCTACGAAGATGACAGGATGCCCAAATTAGATAAAACAGTGTCAGTGACACTTCGTTTGAATCCCGTCATGAATGGGAACTGTTTCTGTATTTGCGATTTGTTGTTTTTTTCAAACAAGTCAGTCACAATAAATGACAATGTTTTGACAGTTTCCTACTGAACTGCACGATGATCACTTGACTCATATTTTCAAGGAAAAAAAATCGCCCTCCAAAGAGATCTTACCGTCAAAATAAGAAAAGTGCCTCCATAAACACAGCGTTCTTGGGGCCAATACTATTCACTGTCAGTGAATCACTGTCAATGATTTCCAGAGCAAGGCTCTAACTTTTATTTTTATTTTTTTTTGCACACCATCTCCTTTTCATCACCTTGATTTTTTATATATGTATTACAGTACCATTTTGCAGCTCCAAGCAAGAGTAAGGGTCTCATCCTGCCAGGCACTACACAAACAGTTAGATGCATTCCCAGCCCCAAAGAATTCACAGTGGGAATTCAAGGGCCAGATGGGATTTTTCCATCAAAATATTTTTTTTCAAGGAAAAATGCAGCTGCAACAGCAGCCAAGTCTTTTGTCTGAAACTTTCAAATTTTTGCCTAATTCTTTCAATTTTCCATCAAGAAAATCTAGATGATGTTTTGTTTCGGGTCAGGCCTACATTATTCTATGTCTACAACAATTGCCACGGTGCTTTGTGGGAACTGCAATTCAGACATCTCGGGCCACATCCTTCATAAGGCAAAGGCTCCCTGTCTGAACTGCGTGTCCCATGATGCATCACATATCTCCTCTGATTAAATTCCCATGGCACGTCGCAGGAAAGCTAGTCCATCTGGGAAGCCACCTTATAGAGAGCCACCGAAGTTCATGGGATTGCACCAGAGTGTAAAACAGGCCGGTGTCCGGACATAACTTCCATCATGTCCCACCCGTTGGCTCTGTGTTCATACCAGGTGTCTTGAGTCCAGTTCTTTGCAAATGTACAGCCATAGCAGCCTCTCTATGATAATTTTAATCAGAATACCCAGGCCAAGTGTCCGCACCAATCCATGCTATTTCCTTTCAAGGGGCTCTTTAATTCTTTCACTACAGGTCAAATAAAATCAATCTGGAAAAGAGGGTGCTTCTTGCAAACGCAGGTTTCACTGAACGTGACACTTAGAGATATGCACTCTTATCTAGCCACATTATATTCATGCTTCTGACTCTGCCTCCTAGCACAGACACTTGTAGGTACAAAGGGTTTCTGAATCACAAACCCACCTTTTCTACCCCTGTTTGATCTGGCACAGACAGGATCTCGCACAAAATGCAGCAGCTCCCATAGCAATCCAATGTTGTAAAAACGTATTTGCAAATGTTTTTAAACCATTTTGAAATCCTTGACTGAAAGGCGCAGAATATCATTTTTAAAAATGAAAAATCCTGCCCAGATTTTTAGCAAAGGGAAAAAGACCAAAGAGTCCAGTACAGCTTACGCAGCAGTGTCCCTACGTAGCAGTTTCAGCTTCTTGTAAAATCAAGTGCTGTTTTGTTAATTAATTTAAATCATTAAAGAAACTGCTATCTGAAATGCTAAATCCTTTAATCTAGATGATGGCTCTTTTTGAATATACTTGCTGTATGATGCTGCGGTGTAGCTGGTTAGGGGCCAGGTGGAAATCAGAAAGTCATGGTGCTATTGCTCCCTCTAGTGTAAGTCTTCATGGTTCTTTATGACAGCTAACACTCAAGAGTCAGGCAGAAGCTCTACCCCAGACAGTGGGGGGTGGGGAGGAAAAGGCCACCATGCTGTCAAATATGACATAACTATGATCTGTTTGTCATATTTGCCATCATTATGACGTGCTGATCTGTTTAGGTCTCTTCTGACCCTAAGCACTATGACACTGTAACATCAAAGGTTGCGTCCCAGAGTCATGCAGTGGAAGAGGATTTCAAAGAGAAGGTCAAACTGGCTGCAAGCTTAAATACAAACTGTGACCAGAGGTAAGTATGGGAGGCCTCCTTCCCCCTTCAAATAGCAACTGGGCCTGCCTGCCATGGATCTCAGTCCCATTACCTCACCAGCACAAAGTAGGGGATATCTAGGTGCATGTAGTGCTGGATCCAGATTGCCCTTGTAGGTGTCTTCATTTAGGCCGCCTGTACCCAGGGAGTGACCCAAACACCTCAGCCTGCATAGAGAGAGGGAGATGCCTTCCGAGAGAAATCCAAAGCACCTGGGTGCTGAGCTGGGAGTTGCCTGGGGTTGGCCAATAGGCATGTCTGAATTCACGCCTTTCTGGAACAAAGAAACCTGACTCAGGGCAGCATATTAGGCACCTCCATCTACTCAGGGTTGGGAGTGCCCAAAGGGCAGGTAATTAATTGGTGGGGGGGAGGTTGCCAATCTTTTGAGTAACAGTCTAATCTAGGGGTGGGCAAAATACGGCTTGCCAATAGGTTCGAGCCGGCCCGCAGGCAGACAACCACTAACTCATTGGACCTGGCTTGTGCCGCAGCGGAAGTCCCCATCTGGGCCCATAGCTGAGCCTGGAAGGACGTGGGCATATTGCAGGTGTTAGCGGGAGTCAGCAGGAGTGTGTAGTGTGAGTTGAGTGAGCTAGTGTGCTGGTGTGTACCCCCTCTGTGTCGTTGAAGGGCTCCTGCTCATAATAGGTGGACCCACTGTGGCTCCAATCCTGTTGTTGTTGGACTCCCGCTTGTAGTGGGGTCCGATATTGAAACTGCTGCTTGTTGTGTGTTGGGACTGCAGGACAGGACATTGCGGTTGTACTGAAGGGGTGTTGGTGTGTGCATTTGTAATTGTTTGTGTAGTTGTTGTTTGGTGTGTGTTGAGAAATCATGTTCAATTTGTTGGAGAGCAGGACCCCTAAGACTGGGGTGGGAAACCAGCAGGTTACATGGGGAAAGAGCAAGGATGTCCCCTCCCTCCATAAGGAAATCCTGAAGGTGGGCTTAGCCCATGGAAGGAGAAAGTCTGTGTCCCAGGCTTCTCTGCTGGTGACCTGGAGGAGCAATTTGAAAATGACTGCCTCTGTGAAAACCCCTCGGCCCAGAAGCGACACAGCGCCTTAATGTGGCTACCGTGGCATACAGCGCAAACTGCAACTCGAGAACATTTTGAAAAAGCCTCCAAAACTGAAGACCTGAGAGCCCACCTGCGTGATCTGCAAAACAGATACGCTCAATTAGATACAAGCAACGAAGCTCTAAAAGGGCTATACTGAAATTTAGAGGCACAAAATTAACAAAACCCGGCCCCAGAATCAGAGGCCTTGGGTCAGGGGAAGGCCCGCCGAGAGGCCTTGCAGAGTCTGGTCAAAACTATGGCAGAGGATTCAGCTGAGAAGAGTGCAAAAGTGAACCAGGGCCCCTGTATCGCCACTATTGATAGATTGGAAAAAGCACTCCAGGACCACAGCTTCCAAATTGCGGCTGTGATCCATGAAGACCCCCGTTGGGACCCAGACACTCCTCTCAACCCAGGGGACTTTTTGGGGGAGGATAACTGGGAAAGCCCTGAAAATACCACAAACCTTTTCCAACCCCAAGAAACCCCCAAAACCGAGAAGGGAGACAATCTAGTGGCAGATGTAAATGTAATTGCACAGGCGTCTACCACCAGGGATGCTCGGGGAACCCCAGCCAGACCACCCCGACCACAGCCCCCCTCAGTGGATCGGATCTGGCTGCATTGGGAAAAACACCGGGTCAGGCAAACTTAAGGACTTTGGCCCAGTGGCTACAGAAATCATTAAATGTGGTACAGAATGAGACTCTGAGCCTGATGGAGTGGCATCGCCTACTGAGGTCGTGTGCCGCTCCTGAGCTTCAGACAGCCGTTCGTCAGGAGAGCGGCTTTGGGAAGGAAGCAATTCCCCGGAGCATTGCGGACATTGGGAGTACTTCGGGGAGAAAAATCTTTAAGGGACAATTTGAGGCCAGCCACCAAAATCTGGGGGAAACTATAAGGGATTACTTGATACGTTGCATGATGCTGGGTTTGCTGTCAGGATCTGTACTGCCCCTGAACAGAGCAAGTAACAGAACATAATAGCAATGAACTACCCCTGCGGCTTTTGGCAGGAGGCACAGGAGGGAATGTACCCTCCATAACTGGTTTAATGGGACTGCTCAGCGAGACCCTGGTTTAATGGGATTGCTCACCCCATTGAGATTTTGCTCCATGGCCAGGACGCAGAGCGCTTGTCTGGAATACAAGCAGGGGCGATAGCCACCACACAGCCCACGTGAACCCCAGAGTATGCACCAGATCACATAATCACCTATTCAGATGAAAGTACATATCCAAAACGGGATAGGCATATGGGGGCAGGTATCTACAATCACGAGAGTCAAATTCGTACACAGGAATGAATGGGAACTGCTACCCATATCCGGCGCGGCCGAGGCCAGCACCAGATGGGGATGGCATGTGTATGGTAGTCTGGAAGCTGCTCGTGGATCATGGGGAGCCCAAGGAGAAATGGGACAAATGGCTGCTGCACGAGTTAATTAAGTGGATGGCAGAGCTTGGTAAAAAGGGGTTTGCATGTTCCCATTCCAACAGGGTCACAGCCGCGGCTCCACCTCTAGGGGAGTACTGAGGGTGCCCCCGTGATAGGACCCATGAGCAGACCATGACCAGGCTCATAGGAAAAAATTAGGGACCCGCATGTGGGATCCAGGAGGGAGACTCCAAATTTCTGTCACGGTGGGAAATCAAGGGCACACCAGCACTATTCTAGACACTGGAGCTGCATTGAACATACTTGGAAAAAGATGGGACCTGAGCCAGGTTGGTACTGAGCAAATAACGCTCCGGTCCTTCATGGGGCAGGAAACTGCTGGGGTTGTATACAGAGGGGTGAACAGTCTTCTCTATCCTGCCGGCCACCCTTCTTGGCTAGTAGGAAGGAACGGCTTTGAGTTGTTGGAAAATATGCATCGGCTGGGATGGTCAGTGCCCACACTGATGTTGAGGCAGAAAAAGGCCAGAAAAGTCCTCGATTCACGATGGCCACCCTCCTGTAGGTAACTGCTCCACTTCTTCAGTACAGAAGAAAAGCACCCCAAGAATGGCAATGATGTGTGCACTGCCACTGCACGTCAGCATTGTACATCTGTAAATATGAATAATCAGCCACTGCAAGGAGTTTTCCTTGGCAGCTTTGTGTGGGCTTGTTTTCTTTTGCAGAAACCACAGTGTGATCCAAGGTGACCGATAGACCATGCGGCCTCGTTACCATCAACAGCATCCCTCTCGGTCTGTGGACCCCAGACCACAACACTTCCGGCTGGCTGGACTGGAAAGTTGTTCTAATATTTGAAACAAGGGCAGCAATTCATATAAAGTTTTAAATTGCATTTGATTAGCAAAATGATATTTGTTAACAGTTATGTGTATTTTGTTTATTTTCTTTTCCTCCCCTCTTCTCTGAGCCATCTGATAAAATGTTAAAATGTTTTGGTTTGGTTTTGATTTGTTTTTTTTCCCCTTCTCTCAAGGATTTAAATGCTATTTAGAATATCAGTATAACAAGATGTGTGTAAAAAGAAACTGCATTCCAAGTCATATTTAATTCAACTTTATTTTAATAAGTGAAGAGACAACTATACCATTGTAACTGTTTAAAGCAACCTTCTTATATTATCATCTTTCTCTTCCCCCTAAGGTTTTTCTCTTTTAATTTCTTTTAACTGCCTAAGTTTTGTTTTAACTTCAAACCAGCTGAAGATCACACACCTCCTTTCTATATAGCTGGACCATGGCGTTCAGTAACCCAAACAGTGTAGTGACATCACGCTTGTGTAAGGTTGATGTCAAGGGGAGGAATATGTAGCAAAACCCCCAGTTTTTCTTTTTTTATTATTTAAAAATACACTCTCTTCCCTTCCTCTAACCATTTCTGACTTTTTCTCTGCCCTCTCTATCCCTTATAAGTGATTACAAGTAGTACTAGGTAAGCTAAGTTCTTGTATGCTATTATTGTAATAAGCCCCTTTTTATATTGTAAACAGTGTCCTGTTATATTTGTATTGCTTTTTACTGTTTCATATTGTATTATATTGTATTCCTATCATTTGTACATTGATTTTTTTATTGTTTCATATTCACATTGTATGATTTAGGCCTGCAGGGTGGGTTGGCATGAGTGATGTCAAGTATCCATTTTGTGTGTCAGGTTCCCATCTTGTCCCCATGCCCTGTTGTGTAAGCATGTTGCAATTATGGTTCACGTTTAAGTCTCTAACCTCTCCCATGTCAGTGGGTTTTCCTTGAATGCCTGAAGCAAAAGAGTGAAGGGGTGAGTGAATGCAATGATAGCAGGACCCCCTATTAAATCACGTCATCATCAAAACCAATACCTGGGCCCAGTCATTGGAACCACCCTCTGCATTCAAGACACAGAAGACGAGGCAACCCAGCATGGTGCCACAGCTGCACATGCGCAGTGTGAACATCTGGAGCCCTCTGGAACAGGGCTGGCCTCACCTGGACAGGCCCTGGCCATAGAAGATCATTGGTAGTCTGCCCCATAAAAAGGGGTAGTGAAGACAGACCCAGTGGGGACGCCATCTCACCCGGACCAGACCTGCTCCACGTCACGCTGCCTATCAACCCAGAGGCCCTGCTGGCAACCCCCTCTGGACAACACCTGCTGGAGAAAGACCCCGACTAGCCATCGCGGACCCCCTCCCAGCCTGGATAGGTAGCTATCACCCTCTACCCCCTCTTCAACCAAGGACTTGGACTCTGTTTCTCTTCTCTACCTGGACTCGAACCCTTCTGCTGAGTCTTTCTCCTGCTGCCATTGTGTGAGTGTGTGTGGGAACCAAGTTGTACAGTACAGTGTTCATTTAATAAAACGGTTGTTTGGACCCCTGAGCTGGGTTTTGCTTTACTGTGGTGTGGCCCTGCTCCAATCTCTGGTCCTTGCCCCTCTGACTTCTGTCTCATTTCTCCCTCTCCTGCTTCTGGCTCAATGCCATCTCCAACACCTGGCCCACGCTCCTGTGGCTCCAACTGTCCTGAGCTCCTCTCTGCCTGCAAACCCGTTTCTTTGCTATTGCCTCGTCCCCACTGCCTTTTCTCCTGATTTCTGCCACTGCTATTGCCTCATCTCCACTGCCTTTTTCCCGATCTCCTCCACTGCTATTGCCTTATCCCCATTGCCTTTTCTCCTGATCTCTGCCACTGCTATTGCCTTATCCCCACTGCCATGTCCCCTGATCTGCCACTGCTATTGCCTTATCTCCAATGCCTTTAATCCTGATCTCTGCCACTGCTATTGCCTTTTCTCCACTGCCTTTTCCCCTGGTCTCTGCCACTTGCTCTTTAGTCACCAAGCACCCCAAGCATAGGTACCACAGGCACCAACACACACACACTGTCACCTGAGCCAGTGTTTAACCTGTGTGTATATGTATATGTATGTATGCATTGTGTATGATTTCATGTCATTATCATTAGAGCATGTATGTACTTGAATTGGTGATAGGTATGCATGTGCCTAAGCTGGTAATCTTGGATGTGTATGTGCCTGAGTTGGTAGTGTGTGTGCATCCACCTAACTGATTTGTGTGTTTGTATATGTGCAGTTGTGTCACACCCTCCCATCTAACAGCGCAATTTTGAAATCCTGAGAGTTGGTCTGACCCCACAGGGCAACAAGATGAGAGAGAAGAAGAGAGAGACAGAGAGACAGAAAGGGAGGAGAGAAAGGAGCAAGAGATGGATGTGGACCTTGACAGGTCACCAAAACTCATGAAGTAGCCCACCCCTGGTCTTGTGATTCCTGCCACTTGCCACCCACACTTCTTCGCACAAAAGTGCCCTCTTCACTGGGCTACACAGCCAGACTCCTGCTTGCTGCTTCTCCTTCTGGCCCCAGGAATCTTGCACTCTTGGCTGCTCAGCAGCCCACCTTCAACAGGAAGGGTAGAAGTTGGGTCACCCCCCACCCGGGTCAGCCTGATCTCGAAACCTGGAAGTATCATGGAGCAGGTCCTCAGCAGGTCCTCATTGTGAAGTACCTAGAAAAGAACAAGGTGATCGGGAACAGGCAGCATGGATTCACCAAGAGCAAGTCATTTCTGTCCACCCTGGTTGCCTTCTGTGATAAGGTGACAGGTTCTGTGGATGAGGGGAGACCATTGGATGTGGTATGCCTTGACTTTAACAAAGCTTTTGACATTACCTGCCAAAACTTTTATTAACAAAGTGAAGAAATACAGAGTAGATGAAAGTACCATAAGGCAGAGATTAGGCCTGTGCAGAGCG
Organism: Crocodylus porosus; assembly: GCF_001723895.1. NCBI lineage: Eukaryota > Metazoa > Chordata > Crocodylia > Crocodylidae > Crocodylus > Crocodylus porosus. The sequence goes on along the minus strand of NW_017728949.1, from coordinate 60,798,900 downwards.
GATAGCATTCGCTTCGGATTCTGCTGATTTGGCAGACAGTGATTCAATTCGGTGATTTGAATCATTGTCCCGAATCAATTCGGACAAATCTGATTTGGAGATCCGGCCGCCGCCAAATCTGCCAAATCTCTGAATCAAACAGGCCTCATCCCCGCCCGCTCTCCCAGCCCCATCAATGGCCACCCCTCACAGCCCCAGCATCCTGGCTCTTTAAAAAAAAAAAAAGCCCTGCACTCACCGGCTGCTGCTGGGGGGGGGAAATCCCTGTTGCCCCCCCACTGCCCTGCGCTGCGTGGGGGGCTCTGCCACCAGCCCCCAGAAACCCCAATGGCTGCTTCAGCAGCTGGTGAGTTTTGTTTTGTTTTATTTTTTCTTAAAATACCAGGAGCTGGGGCCAGGTGGGGCAGCCATTGACAGGGCTGGGAAAGCAGGCGGGGGATGAGGCCTGGCGGGGGTCCCCATATAGTTCCCTCCCCCTTTCTCCAGCCTCCCCCCTCTCCGCCCCCTACTTACCAGCACAGAGTCCGAGTCCAGCTCTCTGCGGCAGCGAGCAGGGACTGCCCAAATCTCCGAAGCTCTCCGAATCTTTTCCAAATCAATTCAGAGAGCTTCAAATCAATTTGGACCTTTTTATTGGTCTCTTGATTCGATTTGGATTTGGAGATTCGCACCCAAATCAGGCCAAATCTTGTCTGAATCGAATCGGCACCCAAAGCTTTGCACAGTCCTAGTTGATATTTAACTGATTGGATCGTTGTGCTCAAGAAGGAGTCATCCATGGGTCAATAACTAGTTGGGTGGAGGTATCAAATGGGGTTCCCAGTGGTCTGTCCTGGGTCACCACCCTCGGTGTTGCTGGGCCAACCATGGACCTCCCTGTTGGCCCTGAAGGGCTCCCCCTCCTGCCCCCTTCCCCCACTGGAGGGGCAGGCCCTCCCTGACCCTGCTGCAGCCCTGGACCCCCCTTCTGTCCCCTCTCCCCCCACACACACACCCTGCCCCCCATGGACTTACCTATATCCAGCTACCAGGCTACTCCCACCCCCCTGCCTGGCTACATGCCAGCCATGTGTGCGTGCACCCTGCCTCCAATTGCTCTATCCCCAGCCCCAAGCAGCTCCTTGCCAGGGCAAGCTGGGAAGCGGCAGGAAAACTTTGAAGCTGAGCTGACGAAAATCCCGGACATTTGAGCATATTTAAAAAAAACGCCTGGACCGAGATTAGAGGGGCTAAAAAGGGGAGATGCCTGGGAAAACCCGAACGTATGGTAACCCTAGACTCAGTCAAACCCAGAGGATGGATTCTGAGGGACCTGCAACCTCACCGTCTGGCAGTGAGTGTGTTTGTGTATTCTCTGCTGTAGGTAGCTGCTCTCATTGTTGCTTGATTATTATTGCTTATTATTGCTTGATTAATAACATCCCAGTAAACCTGTGTAACATTTGAAAGAACTTCCTTTTCTCTTTATACTATTATATAATTTATCTCTTATACTTAGGATAAAATAAAAACCCCCAAGACATCCTGGGTCTAACAAGTGTCAGGTATGCTACTGGCAGGGGATGTAGATAGATTGAAATTCTTCTGGCTCTGACCTGGATCACAGTGGAAGTCAGGCACTTGACAGCTTGAACCAGATCGCTGCTGGGCATCTAGGCTAGGGACCATTTAATCCCAAAATGGAAGCATGTAATGAAAATATAAGAACTGCCATGTACTGGGTCAGGCCAGGGGTCCATCCAGCCCTGCAGCATCTCTCACACAAGGGCAGAGCAGATGCCGAGGTAGTGAGTGAATAGGAGACGTCCAGAATTTTCTACCCCCTGCTCTTGCCCCATTGCTACTCCTAATGTATTTAAACCCCTCAGGGTTTATGGCCAATAAAAAACACTCAATTTGCATCATTTTGTGAATTAGGCACCTACGTTTTGCCTAAGATCCATTTAAGTGTCTAGTTGGCTGCTTCCGTTCTAATCCTTGGTGTCCAATTGAAACGTCGTCCGATCTGCTGAACCCCCTTCAGGTACCATGTCTAAAGTTGGGGGAATTCAGGGAACAATGCAGAGTTAAGGCGATAAGGCAGTGACTCATTGGATAGAAGAGCAAAGGTAAAATAAAATAAGCCATCTTTGTGGTAGCTGGCGTGCATGTCCAGAAGACTGTATTCCCTCCTGCCATGCAAAGGACATTTCTAGAAATCAGAGCCACTAGAAGCTCAGCCTGTGGTGCCATCTCAGCCCTGCTACCTTCCCTGATCCCATTTCCTGCAACTACTCTTATTTTGCTGGAGGATCTGACCAGCTGAGTCTGACTTCATTAACTTCCCCTGAGCATCTGTGCCAGTCCGAGGGGTAACGGACCAGCGGGCAATCGTCTCCAGGTGGGCATGTAGCCTGCGCCCTTCGAACATTTTTACAGAACAATAAGCTGAGTGCAGAGACCACTCTGAAGATGAAACCATGCATCTACCACAGATATTTGCATCGTCTCTGGCTATCCTACCATGGCTGAGCACCTCCTGGGAACTGTGGCGCTCTCAAGTCCTGCTGAATGTCTCAATCATAATTGGGAGGACTCAGCACCTTTTACAGGATTCAGCCCTGAGTGCATGGGGGAAACAGCTCGCTGAACAACACGCTGTGTTTATTTAGCCTAATATTCCTGAACTAATTGTGTTTATTAAACGAGCAGAACATTCAATCTTTGCTGAGGACAATCCACCTCCCAGATTTGACATTTAAATCCCCTTTTTTTTTCAGGTTATACAAGTAATAAAAGGAATAAAAAAACAGACAGAAGAATAAAGTATCTTGAAAATACCTTTGACACCTTGACAGATCCCGAAAAGGCCAAACTTAATTTTATCCAAACAGTCTAAAAATAATTTGCCTTTAGGCAGAAGACAGGGATGAGAAATATCAGCACCCAGGCCATTTTTTTCTCAATACTTTAATCATGTAGGCAGGAACTCACATGAAAAGGCATCTTGCCAACCACCTCTGCAACACTGAGGTAGTGCTGAATAAGATTTTATCTGCCTGGATTTTATCACAAAAATTATCTGGGAAGGTAATCCAGAGCTGTGTTAGCTCCTTCTGGACACCCTTCCACATCAGCAACTGAAACAGCAAGGAGAACCTAGTCAGTAAATAGCAGAAGTCATGCTGTCTGAGGAACAGATGTGTCTGGAGTCAGGAGATATTTCTGCAGGCAGCATCAGCATCCATGGACTTAGGAATAACCCTTCCCATGGACCCCAGCCATCCACCTGCAAACTTAGCCTACGTCTCTCCTACTCAGAGACAAAACCCACGGAGTTCGTTGCCTGGGGCGCTAGTACACATTATCGGGTTTCTCTAGCTAAAGATATTTCCTAGGTTTATTGCACTCTTGCAATGTGCCACAGCAAAAGGCATTACGTTTCTGTTACACAGCGCATTTAAGAGTCAGAATTCGTTGATATCCTATTACTGCTAAAAGCTGCTGGGGGCATCCCATAATAATTTTATCCTCTTGATCTCCTAGTACTAAATTACAGCAGGGGGCAGTTTAGGAATGTATTTAGTGGTTAGTTTATTTTTTTCAGGTGGCTTTTGGTAAGGCTGTGCAAAGCTTCGGTCCCTGATTCAATTTAGCAAAGATTTGGCCTGACTTGGTGGCCGAATCTCCAAATTTGAATCGAATCAGGAGACCCTTTAAAGTCTCCAAATCGATTCAGAAAGATTTGGAAAGATGCAGAGATTTGGACATAGACACGGCTTTAAATGTTTTTTCTACATACCTCTAGGTATCAGGTGGCTCGTGAATGCTGCGATGCTGGGGCGTCCACGGGATCGTGGGGGGCTCCCCAGCGTGCTCAGCAGCAGACCCAGAAGTGGAGCAGAAGCACTTCCGGTCCACTTCTGAGTCTGCCAGAGAGAGCACAGGGGGGCCTCCCCACGCTCCCCTGGCTCGGCAACTGGTGCCTCCTGGGTCTCGGTGATCGCCGAGCCGGCTGATGCGGGAGGAGGCTCCTGCACGGGCGGGCGGGGAAGTACTTCCAGTCCACGTCCGGGTTCACCACTGAGCATGCGGTGCCCCCCCCACCCACGCTTCTGTGGGATGCTCCATCCACCCCAGCATTGCAGTGTTCATGAGCCAGGCCTGGTTTGAGATATGTAGAAAAAACATTTAAAGCTGCATCTATGGCCAAATCACTGATTCTCCAAATCAGCATCGAATCTTCAGACTCAGATTCAGATTCAGCTGAATCAAATTGGGGACAGTGATCCGAATCAACAAATCAAATCACTGTTCCCAATTTGGGGAAAATCTGAATCAAATATGGCCCATTTCACACACCTCTAGCTTTCGGTTACACTCCTCCCCACCCCCGCAACTTTTCTTCCATTCACCCAGCTATTCATATTCGGGTGCTCTCTCCTGGTGCTGTCCCCAACAAATCTACATGGTATCCACTTTTTCCCCCTCCCGTCACTTTGGGAACTGTTGGAGGGGCCAGTGGAGCCCCTAATTTAAAGACCGGAAGAAATTGTTGGCTGCTGGGCAAAGCATCTTTGGATGCTTGCTGCAAACACCCTGGCCAGAGAAAGCCGGGGTGCATGCTAGGGGGACCTTGGGAACCAGGGGGACAAAGAGGTGCTCTTTTTGGGAAGCACTCCCCCTGCACAGGCCAGCAAAGCATTTTTGGGTGCTCTTCCCAAGAAATGTACTTGCGTGGTTCATTTCAGAGCACACCAGTAAGGGGGTTTTCCTTTTTGTAAACCCGTTTATCCATGCAGAGTCATTCATTCATCATTTAAAAACACAGCTCAGGCAACACAACCGGATACCATGGAAACACTTAAGACACCTTTAGCGGGCACTGATCCCCAGCTGCCCCTCCCCTGGCATAACCGTTTATTCCCCCTCCCATCACTTTGGGGACTGCCGAAGTGACCAGTGAAGCCCCTAATTCGAAGACCAAAAGTAATCGTTGCCTGCTGGGTGAACCATCTTTGGATACTTGCAGGGATCGCCCTGGCCAGAGAAAGCCGGGATGCTTGGTATGGGGACCTCGGGGACCACAGGCACAAAGGTGAGGTGCTGCTTTGGGGAAACGTGAAAGGCTGGCTGGGCCAGCCCTCACCTCCAGCCTCAAGTGGAGATCAGGCAGCCAGCATAAGTCATATGGGGAGGTGTGTGTGGGGGGTGGGGAATTGGGGTGAGACGTGGGGGCGTTTTTTTAGTATGGACTCCCATCATACCCTCTTTTTCCCTCTCCCATAATTTTTGGGCCTGTCGGGGTGGCCAGCGAAGCCCCTAATTCAACGACTGAAAAAAATTGCTGGCTGCTGGGAAAAGTGACTTGGGACGCTTGCAGAGACAGGCAACATTATAGGGAGCCCAAGGGACGCGCTACACTGGTGAGGGAGAAAGATTTTCTAGCACTGAAAGAAGTTGGGTTTTTTTGCCTTCCACTTGGCCAAAGGTTGATGGTCCCCTGGGTGGACACCCCTGAATGTCCCACCAGTGCCCCAGTGGTGTGTGCTTGCCCCATCACTGCCCTAAATCGGGGGGGGGCTACCTTTGCCTTCCATCACTTCGGGAACTGTTTGGGGTGGCCAGGGGAGTCCCTAATTTGAAGACTGAAGAAAATTGTTGGCTGCTGGGTGAAGCGACTTCGGATGTTTGTAGAGAAGGGCAACGTTGTAGGGAGCCCATGGGACATCCCACATCCATGAGGGAGAAAGATTGTCTAGTGCTGAGAGAAGCTTTTTTTTGTGCTTTCAAAGAGGCATTTGGCCAAAGGTTGGTGGTCTCCTGGGTGACTACCCCTCAAAGTCCCAACACTGCCCCAGTGGTGTGTGCTTGCACCAACAGTGCCCTGAAGCAGTGAGCTGTCAGCAAAGAGCAGGATTGGAGAGAGGGTCATAGTTTCATAGTTTCATAGTTTCTAGGGACGGAAGGGACCTGAGCAGATCATCTAGTCCGACCCCCTGCCATGGCAGGAAAGAGTCCTGGGGTCAAACGACCCTGGCAAGGTGTTCATCCAACCTCCTCCTAAACACCCCCAGGGTAGGAGCCTGCACCATTTCTCTTGGAAGCTGGTTCCAGATCCTAGCCGCCCTGACCGTGAAGTAGCACCTCCCTGATATCTAACCTAAATCTACCCTCTGCCAGCTTGTGACCATTATTCCTGGTCGGGGGAACAGGGACTCCCCCAATGCCTGCTGATCCCCCCTGACTAGTTTATAACAGGCCACTAGATCCCCCTCAGCCTTCTCTTGCGGAGGTTGAACAGGTTCAGGTCCTGCAGCCTCTCCCCGTAGGGCCTGCCCTGTTGTCCCCTGATCATGCGAGTGGCCTCCTCTGGACCCTCTCCATGTTGTCCGCATCCCTCCTGAAGTGTGGCGCCCAGAACTGGATGCAGTACTCCAGCTGTGGCCTGACCAGTGCCGCATAGAGGGGGAGGATCACCTCCTTGGACCTGCTCGAGATGCATCTGTGGATGCATGACAAGGTGCGGTTGGCCTTCCTGACTGCCTCCCCACACTGCCGGCCCATGTTCATCTTGGAGTCAATGATGACCCCCAGATCCCTTTCCGCCTCCGTGCTGACAAGAGGGAGTTCCCCAACCTGTAGGTATGGTGCCGGTTGTTCCTCCCGAGGTCCTGTCTCTTGCTGGGACCTTGGTGGTCCCATGGGTGCGCACACCCCCCACTGGTGCCTCAGTGTTGTGTGCTATGTACTAACTGGAAAAGGTTTCAGTCCAACAAAAAGTATTTTTAATTAACCTGAATCTTGAACTGCCTGACCCATACAAATTTGCATCCATTCCACCTGGGGTGTAGTGGCCGTGCACCAACAATTGCGTGGATTTCTGAGTGAGCCCAAGCAGCACCTGGCAGAGAAATCGTGGCAGAACAGGCGTAATGGCGGTTTTGCCTGCGTGTGAGAATACACGTTGCAAAACTACCACGATAAAAATAATCCAGCTGGAGCAACTGGCCACACTAAAAATAAAACATGTTGGAGGCAGTTTAATTAACTGTGATAAATTGAAATCTACCTCAATAAAAAGACGTCAACGTGTATTTTCACACGTGACTAAGCTAGTGAAATGGTGATTTTTTGCTGCCATTTCATGACGTGTATCTAAGCAACACATAACATGTAGAAGGGCCCCTAGAGATTTGTTCACAAGAGAGGGCAATGCGGCCCTATTGCTGTTTTTGTCAGTGGTCATGGATATCACATAACACAGAGCCCTTCAATTGATTCTTGTTATTACGCTACTGTCCATTCCCCTTGTTAGACTCTTGGATGAATTGACTGCAGCTCTCGGCTTTGAGCCAATGCCTGCTGCAGTTAGAAAAAATGTCTTCTGATTTCACTGGGTTTTGGATCTGAACCCTGCACGCTGATGTCTGCAAGGGTTTCAAATTGCTATGGTAGTTTAACATATAGGCATTTTTCCCTTCTGCAGTCAAACATGCGTCAGACACTTTGTACTATAGGTTCGAATCATCCTCTTGAGCTCTGCTTCCCAAGAAAGCATATGGCCCACCGTGTTAAGACTTCATAAATCTACACTAGTTTAAAATATCTGAATATGAATCATTCTCTGAAGATTTTGGCTATAACAAAGAAGTCCAAGCTCCTTTCTCTGTCCTTTTGAATTTTGACATTATCATAACTGTGAACATAAAAAGCCATCAATGAATATTTAAGATGCATTATTCACTGCTTTTAGGGCAGTTCTTTCTGGGAATAAAGAGTCTCTCTAAAGTTTCTGCAGATTTGTATCTTTTTTACTTTTGAACCTTCACGGACAAATAGCTTGTGAAGATTAGGTTCCCCAAAATAGCAGCACCATCACTTGAATCTAATTAAAACCATTTGTCAGAAACATATTTTAAAATTCAATGAGACCTGTAAAACCAGACTTGAGTTCAAACCACAATTATCTTGCCCTGGGTATAATTAGAATCAGAGGGATTAATGAGCACATACAATTACACTTCTTTTTCCCCACTCAGGTTTTTTATTTTAGAAAAGGAACGAAAGATGTCAAGCAGGGAGGAGGCCGGAAAACAAGAGGAAGAACTACATGTCAGATTACAACAAAATGAGACTGTGATTTTAAAGCTGTGAAGTTTACAAGATAAACAGCACAACACTGTTGGTGTGAGTGAAAGATCTGGCAACATTTTTGTTTGTGAAATATTCCTAATCCTAGAAAACCTAAATGATCTTCCTGATGGTTATGCTTGTAAAGCAAAGATTTGTTTAATAAATTATTTGTGCACATTGTAAATGCTTACTTGTGTGAAAGGAGCCATTCAATAGAGTGCAGCAAAATGATGCAGTCATACTGAAGGCTGGAAAATATACATGGAAAAGACACATCCCACCCCCATTCACAATTAGTTGGTCCCTGTGGCAAATGCAGGCAAAGAGCATAAGAGATGTGGGGACAAAGACCACCTTTACACTCCTTATACCACCTTTACACTCCTTGTATTGCACCACCCTTCGGCCAAAGGGAGCGTCTGATAACAGCAAGTCTCATGGCTGCTCCCGCTTTATAATGTCCTTTGCCTTCCTCTGTTTCCAATGTGCTCTAGCCATAGCCTGTCCCTCCCATTGCAAGTTAGCATCCCACCTGATAGTCTTCTTCCAGGAGGGGCTGAAAGTGAACTGGAAATAATCTGCCTCAACAGCTTTATGTTGGAGAGGAAGGCTTCCTACACAGGGGATACCTCCAGTCAGCTGTTTTCTCTCACTTTACAGCCTCCAGAAAGGTATAAAGCAGTGATTCTCAACCAGGCCTGGGCCTGACAGACAAGTTACATTTACATTATGTAAAACATATATCAGAAAAAACATCTGAAAACAAAAAAGTTTAGCTGTCAGTAAAAAGTTTGCAGATTGACAGTAAAAAAAACCTGTTCTTGGGCTGACAACCCTGCATGAGGGGTGCATTGAGTCTAAAAAGGCTGAGAACCACATACATAAAGGGTCCTAGTAGAGCAGAGACTCAGCCCAGTACATTCCCCTTGACCCCAGGATGAATGGTTCTCTGTCAGTTCCTCGCATTTTGTTTTAAATGTCTCAAGCAACAAGGCTTCCAGTGAAAAACAACCGCTCGTGTTCTGTTGTTTTGGGGCATGTTCAAAACTGCGGCAACACGCTCCCATAAAAGAATCCCCTGGGGATGCTAGAGGATCCTGTAGAAACTGAAACAATAGCCTTGGCATTTTGAGTAGGTATGGGGTCCTTCTGTGGACTGAGCTCCAGTTAATTTATTCCATCACAAGAACAATATTTGGGAAGAAAATCTAATTCCAGTAATTCTTTTTCCCCCAGTGGAGAAAAATCTTTGACAAAACATAGAGGTCTGTTGTCATTCATGTTAATGGCAGGAAAGCCACATCTTTTTAAACTGTTATTCAGTTCATTGAAAACAGGCTGGCTCTCACCAGTAATTATGACTGAGTGAACCAAGCCTGTCCTCTAAAACAATAAGCTTTCTCACTTGGCGCTCTCCTTTTTTCTCCAGAGAACCCTCTGTGTCCCTGCCAGAGCATTGTGGGTTTGTTCTTTAATCATAAAAATTAGAGGCATGAGCGATCTATTAGGTTCCTTAATGCACTGGGTTCAGACAATAGTTAGACAAAATAAACCTTGACTGCTCTTACTACCTCCTGGGGCCTGACTGTCCTCTCAAAGCGATACAACTCAGGAATGACTCCACTGAAGTCAGCTAGAGCTGAACCAGTAGAAAACCAGGGTAAGTGGAGGAAAGCAGCAGCCTTCAATGACAGCAAGAGTTGTGTTCATAGAATCATAAAAAGTAAAGCTAGAAGGAGGCTATATGGTCCTTCACATCCTGAGAGCGTGGGTACTTCACTTTCAGATACGACTGAACCAACTCAACATCTGGGAAAATGACACTAGGTAATCTATGGGTCCTACTGTAAGATCCAAAGGGCGGGTACCAACATCCGTCAATGAACTTGAAAACCGGGATCTACCAGAAAGCGGTTCAGAAGATTTATAGGAAACCTACAGATAAAATAAGAGTCAGCAGAGAAAATAACTTACTCTGATTCCTTTCCTGCCCCATTTCTGATCCTGTGGGACCTTGAAGTTATAAAGGTTACCTCTTTCCATTAGCCTTTCCTTCAGGCCCTTGCCACATTACCCACAATTACTCACATGTTTCTTGTTTTACAAACTGTGCTTTGCAGGAAACGCTGGGCAGGCCAGTATTCAGAGAACACTGTCACAATTAGCTGTGCTAATTGCTTGCAGCCTGTTTACTCAGCATCCTTCATTGTGCAGGTTGGTGAGGAACAGCTCACTCTTCTGTGTGCCTGTCCAAAAGGACTTCAAACATTTACTAAAAACAGCCAAAGCCAACACAATTACTATTTTTATACATTTACTGCCCCAAGTCCCCTGATCTAAATGATGACGGCTCTTCCATTTAGCTTTATCGCTGCTGTCTCCTCCACTACTTCTGTTTTACTCATTTTTGATTTAGTTCCTTTCAGTCTCTCCGTCCAATGGTGCGCCATTATTACCTCTGTATTCCACTCTTCTCCCCAGCTGCTGAAAATTATCATCCTTTCTTCCAGTACTTGCCTTCTTACCCTTTGATCCTTTTGCCTTCCTAGTAAGTCATCTGACCTTTTCATATCTCACCCACCCACTTTTCCCTCTTTGACTTCCTCCTCTTCATTCTCTGCTGCTTTCATCTCTTCTCATCTCTGTGCACTGGCTCCCCAGTTTCTCTTCTCTTCAGCTAAAAATGTACAATTTTTCCCAATGCCTGGGAAAGCGCAGAAGCCAAAACTGTCACCTTTAATCTTTTTTCCAGTGTATATTCTGTTAAAATAGGTTTTTTTTCTCTAGAACATACTGACACAACATTATATAGGCTCCAATTACAGAGTTAGGATTTAAGGAATTAAAAAGCAAAAGTTAGTTCCTGTAGATTATTCTGCAGCATGGATATTTCAAGTTAGTCCCTGTAGGATAAATTTAGCTAAAATGGATGTGCATGTGTGGGTGAGTGGGTTGGTGGGTGGCTGCAAATCTTGGACTTGTCTGCGCCTGTACGTTTTCTTTCCGTACTGCTCTTTACCCTCTGGTCTCTTTTCTTTACTGACACAGGGAGTGATTAAAGTGGATCAAAACAGGAGGTGAAGCTTACCATTTTCAGTGGTTGTCTGTACACATTAGGCAGCAAATTGACATGTTGGGTGACTGGGACATGGCATAAAGAAGAGAATGGGGCAAAGGAGAAAACCAGACCTGTATACAAGTCTTCTGTCCTGAGGCACATTCAGAGCCAGCCTAACAGACGTGCGGAGATATGCTACTCGCATTGAAGGGTGGTTTGGTGCCTTCTGCGGACCGCTGACTCCAAACCTCACAATAGGGTGCAAGGAGAGAAGACACCATAGCAAAGTTCCTTTTTCCACTGGAGGGAGAGAGACCGGGAGGAGGAGGACAGATCCTTCTCTTGTAGAAAGGAGGCAACCAGGTCACACCTAGCAAGATCATTTTATTTCTCCCATTAAATGTTGATTCTCCCAAATGTTGATGTTTCTCCAACTACTGGAGTGACACAAACTTCCCAGCCAGAGACTAGTTGCACTTCCTGCTGGTCTCACTCCAGAATTTCCCAGTCAGTGAGTCCTGATTTCACCATTTAAGAAGCATGGAAGAGAAGCTAAGTTTGCTAAACCCAGGAAATGGAGGGGAGGGAACTCTTCCTGTGCTCTCACACACTCCTCTTCAGCTTTATTCCTAGATTCGTACATTGTCAGGGGCTGGAAGGGACCTTGGAAGATCATCGGGTCCAGCCCCCTGCACCAGGCAGGAAAGACATCTGGGGTCAAGTGACCCCAGCGAGGTGACCATCCAGTCTCCTCTTGAAGATTTCCAGGGTAGGCGATTGCATCACCTCTGGGGGGAGCTTATTCCACAGTCTGGACACCCCAACTGTGAAGTTTTTCCTAGTCCTGCAGGGCCTCTCTCACTTGCTGGAATAACATCAAGGCTTAAACTCTCTTGCTAGGGACAGACATTACACATAAAGCAGTTTAAGTGATCAGAAACTGGTTTAAACCTGTAACAGAACATAAGTTCAGTGAACATAAATTAATTTCAAAATGGCTGAAACTGGTTTAAGATAAACCTGGTTGAATGTAATATCAAACTTAACTGATTTGGGTCAAACTGATTTATGAGACGAAGGCTTTGGTCTCAGGCTAGTTACTGACTGAACAACAGTTAAAGTGGTCACAAAATAATTGGTAGCTTGCAGTTCTGTTGTACATGCTCATCATTCTTAATTAGTCATTATGATTACTGTAGGGCCTAAGGACCCCCGCCAGGTTTGACACCAAGGTGTGGTGTGAGATTGCATAATAACAGATTGCAAACTGTATTTATATGGCAAGATCCTTAGCCAGTATATGTAGGGCAATGCACATGGATAGGGTTTGGGGCTGTGCAAGGCAGTGAGAGCCTGTCTCTTGGAAATGATGTCTGTTGTGGAGTCTCTAGCATATTGTGGTGCCAACTTTTATTCAACACAGCACAAGTGTGCTATAGCTCAGGCAAGCACTGCTGGGTCTTTGCTGGTCAAGGCTCTAGGGCCCTGTAACCTGGGGGGTTCCTGTGTTTGTCAGGGACTCGACTCAGGCAGGCCAGCTTGGGCCAAGCACCCCAGCAGCCATACCTGCAGTAAGCCTCAATTCATGAACTCAGATCCGGTTTAGGAGTGGTGAGCGTCTTGAATGGCTACCGGGAACACCACCAATCCATTTAGCACCAGCTGGGGTCCTAGGTTTGCAGGCTAGTCAATGGTTTGGACCCAGCTCTGCTGTAGGTCACCCTCCCCTGCCACCCCCACCCCGGGGAGCCCATTACTTGACAGCTCATCCTTTCCCCTACCTGAGAATGAGACAGACTGTCAATAGTCAGCCCCTAACTTCTAAATCACATTATGTGCATCCCAGATAGGCTGCATGTGGGCTTACTTAAAGCCTGAAGTGCAGGGAAGTGTGCAGCTGGGTGGTGCTTCCCCCACACTGTGTGGGCCGCACAAGCAGTATTTAAAGCCTGGGGGGCCAGGACCTGTGTGGGGATGCTTCCTCAGCCCCAGTTCCAGGCTGCTGGGGTTTATAATCACTACCCCTGCCAACCAGCTGGGTAGAGGGTGGCATTTGAAACCCAGAGGCTGGGCACTGGGCTTAGGGACAGCTTCCCTGAGCCCAGTTCCTAATCCCCAGGAATCTTGCTTGGCTGCAAAACTGCCCAAACCTGGGGAGCCTTGCAGCTGTGGCACAGCTGACTCCTGCCCCCTGCATACTTCCCAATGCACTGGATGGGGGCTCTTCTCCCATGGCGGGAACCCTCCCAGGGCTTTGGGAGGACAGTGCCCCCCTTCCTGCCAATCAGCTGACTGGTGGGATACAGGGCAGGGTTGCCCTCGCTGAGCCTTGAGGTCTCCTTCAACCCTTGGATTGTGTTTCCCAGGACTTCTAGTCATGCTCACTATTTTTACCTTTTTCATGTGCGACATACTCCCATGCGCTGCAACACCAAGCCTTCACACGTCTCAATAAGCTAATTAAATAAGCAACTACTGAGTAACGTTATAGACTGCATTGCATGGTGAGCAATTACCACAGCGAATTAAATATAAATAAACAGAATTAAGCTTGCTGAATAAGGCCACGTAAACTATTTGCTCCAACAGAAATAAAGCCAGGATCACAGCAGGCTGTTAAGGAAGGAGTATCTCTTGCTTTCCCAACAGTCATTTTGGATTCACTTTTTTTAGTCTCCATAAGTGTCCAGGTTTTGTTTCTGCCTTTAGGAAACAGCAGGAGAAAGTTATCCTGTGTCCATGTTCAATTGTACTTGTATCATCTCAGCAGTGATATAGATGTCATTAGCCTCCCAAGCCTGTTTGCCCATTACTTACGGGCTATTTTTATTTTTTCTTATGCAAAAAAAAAAAGAAAAAGAAAAAAGGAGGGGGAAATCACCAGAATGAAACATGCACAATTTTCTCAGGACATTTTGCTTTGCCAGGGAACACAAAATGTGCTTTTGAACCACCTGCTAAAACCAGTTCAGATAACAATAATCCCCTCTGTGCAGGTAATAAGGATGCTCCCATTCCTGCCCTTGCAAACAGCTCATGTAAATGGCTCTTTGGAGTTGTAAGGGAAAGGGCAGGAAGAGGATGGCAACAAGAACATAAATCATTGCTCATGTCCTGTGGGGAGGCTGCACAAAGGACAAAAAGTCCTGCCTGTATTTTCATTTATGCAGAGCCCCTCATGCCTTTTAACTTGAACCGTGTTGCCAAGAATCCAAGAACGCAGCGGTCCATCTCCTGGACGGGTTCGTGTCTCTGGAACATCCTCCTGCGTGATTCAGAGGCTGGGCCCTCCGTTTCCTCTGCAGAGTGTGGGTGGGGAACAGCAGAACCAGCCTCCCCTTATTGGAGAAGCTACATGAAATTCAGTGGGGCCAACCTTGCAGAATTTGTCTTTCTCTAAGGCCAATCCTACAGTTTTCCCCACAAGACGATACAAGTTGACCCCTCCTAATCAAGAGGCCCATCCTCCTGTCTTCAGATACAGCAACCAAATTCTACACTGATGGCAGTGGGGGAAAGGGAAAACCATGCTGTTCCAAACAGCTGATGTTAACCCATTAGCGAAATCTTGCATGAATCCTAATTGCTATTTGAGCTAGTTAGTAATTTGCAGTAACATATATTCCAGTGTGAAAGCCTCACCAAGAAATCTCTGTGCAGTTGTTCTGCTAGTTTAATACAAAGCTCTGGCATACTCTGGTGACTGGAGTGATATTGCCATCAATTCAACTCCTTTGTGAAAAGCAGAATCTGTTTAGGCAAGAAGGGCTGCATTTTCATTCTTTTGCTCCTACATGCAGTTTGGTATTTCATCTACTGTTCTCTGCCATTCAGACATATGGTTGCACTTTAAAGTGGGGGTGCAGGGAAAGGTGCATATGTGAGTGAGCTGGAAGGAGTAAGAAATGTCTCTAATTTGTGGTGTAAATGCCACAGTAAAAAACACAGTCAACTTTGTATGGCAGTGATTCAGGGCACTCAGACAAAGTTTAGTGCCGTATATGAAAAGACCAGTTCCTATCAAAGATCACTGATGGATACAAAGGGTGATTACTGAAATTATAGCATTCTGAAGTCACTGCTAAATAAGAAATGATTATTTCAACCAGTTAGCATAATGCACTCTATATATATATACATGCACACAATATGTATATATTCTTTGCCAGACTTTTTCCCTGCCAACATTGACAAATGTCATTATTTTCAGGGGCATTTTTGCTCACATTTTTTCTGGAGAATGGATAATTTTAGACCTATTTTTCTTCTGATGGTACAGGTCATGCTATTTGGCACCCACGCTTCATCCTTTAAAATGGAGCTTATTACTTGAGACATCCAAGCCAGTTTGCAAAGGCGATATGCAATTCAACAGGGTAAATACTTACAGCAGACTTGCGTGTTAACTTTTGGGTTAAAACCAAGTTTAGCATCAAGGACAAATGAAGAGGACCCAAGCTGTGGACCCACTCCTATTGCAACCTAGCACTTCCTGGGCTATCACTTAGACAGGCTCAGATAGGAGTCACTTACACCTGAATCATGTTTTCAACTTCTTTGCATCCATGAAGATTAAAGCACATAAAAAAGTTAAAGCTGAGGTTGTGGTCTCATCCGTTGACTCCAGGAGCTGGAGCCCTAATCATCCCTGCAGAGCGCATTGCATGCTGGATGGTCTTGCCTCCAAAGAGTCCCTCGCACACTGGAGGATATCGTGCTTTCAGGCTATTCTTTGATCTGCTTTCCCCTCCCACGGCTTGTACAAGAGCCAGCATCTCCCTGAGCCACAGTCCTGGATAAAGGCAGCTGTAATCTGCCCCATTTACCTCAATCCAACCGGAAACCTCGCAGCAAATCTCTCACGTGGCACGCTTTCTGTTTTGCTTAGTTTGTGTATCCATTGCTGTAGGCCACACATGGCCCGTTCCAAGTCCCTTTATTCACCGACTGCCTCTTTCCTCGGGAAGTTGGAGTCCTCCTCTGATATCTGTCTGCTCCCTGGCTGTCTCATGCAACTTTCAAGTCATCCCCGGTCACAACGGAGCGGAAGTCCGCTCTCCTTTGAATGCTTCCCGCTCCCCTGAAAACAGAGTTCCTTCCTCCTGTGTTGCAAGCATCCCCCTCTCCTCTCCTGCTGGTCTCAAGAGCTCTTCGGAGTCACTCCCCGCTCCAAACGGCACCCGGTTTTGACTCCTCCGCCATTTCTTGGCAGCCAGCGCATCTGACAGAACCAAGCCCTTTGTGAGGTGGCATTGGTTGCTAGGACGCACTGGGCTGCAAGGAAACAAAAGGCCTGGCCCTGAATTCCTGCAGCTCCTACGTTGGGTGCCACCTGCGCTACGTCTCACAGTAGACCTGGGTCTGACTATCCTCAACCAGGCGCTGGCCGCGTTCCACGGAGAGGCTGAGATTCCTTAGCCTTGGGTAGCGGGGGGAAATGGGGACGAAGAGGGGATGGTGGGAGGAGGGCAGCCCTGTTAAGGTCATGAGTCTGAGTTCAATGACTTGGGATGGGGGCCTACTGTCAATGCGGGGGGACGGTGATGGCAGCAATTGGGGTGGAGCAATTATCAATAGATGTCAAGAACTGGGAGGACGTTGTAGCGAAGGAAGTGAGAAAACAATTGTCAAGCATTGGCCGCCACTTGGGGGAGGATTGTTTTCCAGTAGCGGTGCAGTTGCGTGAAGGGGTATCTAAAGAACGGAGGGGCTTCTTGTCAGATTGGCATTGGCCAGAGAATGTGGAGCGCTACGTGAAGTCTTTTGGAGGGACATGAATTGTCAATGGCAAGGAGCTAATGTTTAAGGGTTAGGGGCAGATCATCCAAAGGTCTGTTGGGAGACATTGAAATGGGCGTTTACTAACGGCAGAGTGAAGATGTGTGATAATGGTGGGTAGTTTCCAAAGGCTAAGGCTGGAGATGTTGATGACATGGAAGTATTGGGGGTGAGTGTTATTGGTATGAAAGCCAAGGACAGTTTTTAACAGATATTTTTGGCTTTTGATTTTCCTAGCTTAATTCCTAGGTATTTGCTGTCTAAATCAGTGGTGCTCAACACATTTGGCCCTGGAGGTGAGATAAGTGGCATGGGGCCAGCCATGAGCTGGAACTGATGTTCAAGATCAGTCCGTGTGTGTCATCCAGCACATAGGACCGCAAATGTGCCTATGCATGTGCAATAGACTTTTCACCCAGAGAAATCTTAGTGCATTCTTGTTTTGTTTTTAAGTCATGTGCACTTAGATTTTGCTCTGAAATTATAGACAGAGCCAGCAAACTGAACCACTTCACAAATTGAACCAGATCTTTCCAAAAGCACTGATAGCTTTTCTAAGAAAATCTTGTCCTTTAATACTTTTACCCATTTCCAGCATAGACAGAGTATGTTATAAAATGGTTATTTTTTTTCCCCATAGGTACAGTAATTATGCCGTATACAGATACGCACATAAGCATCCCGCCACAACTTCCAGAAATACTGAAACAATATACAAAAGGTGCTATCCGAACCCAGCCTCCAGATCTTCTACAATGGTCTGCTGAGTATGTTAAGACTTATTTTTTTCCTAACACATACTTAAAAAAACCCTGAGTAATTCTCAGTTACAAGGGACATACCAGGTACCATGGAAAAGTTGATTGCTTCAGTGGATCTGTTCCCTGAAGTCAATTGAATGCTGCCAGCTAAGGATTGGCCTCTTAGTACAAAAGAAACTGGTAACCTTACTGAGCACCTGCAACTCTGTGAAGTCAATGGGAACGATGAATATTCATTTCCTGTCAAGGTTTGCCTTGTGCTGCTAATATTTGCTATAAGTACACTTTCACCTTCTCATCTTCCCCACTGTGCCTGGACATGTGGTAATTGTAAGTACCTCTACAGCTGGTACATCATTAGGATAATCAACCCAAAGACTAAGATATGGGTGATCACTCTGCTCCCTACTCTAACTCATGGCGCTTCACAGAAACAGACATTCGCTGTTGAGTCAGGGGTAGGGGGGATTGAGCTCCACTTTGGAGGTGATCCAGCATAGGAGCTACAGCCTGCCTACAGCCTCTGTCCCCTAGCCAACCCCTCCCCGCCATTCCAGTGCTGTCTGCAGGATGGGAGAGGGGAAAAGGGAGGGGAGGGAGCTCCAGACTGGGGTTTGCCCAGCCTGAGCTGGAGGGCCATGAGGCAGGGGTCTCCAATCCACCTTTCCCCACTCCAGGTCAGGCTGGGCAAACCCCAGCCTGCAGCTCATTCCTCCTATTTTCTCTCCCTGCCTTCCTACAGACAGCACCGGGGGTGAAGCTGGGCTGCTGCAGCACAGCCTCAATTGCACACAGAGACTGACAGAAGTTAATGAAGGCGCTCCACTTTTGAATGCCTTCATCTGAACACTCATTAGATAAGGGTTAATTTCTCAGATGATTGGGCACTTTTAAAGTGCTCTGCAGCCATGCACTTCTGTCAGGGCATGGCTGTAGAGCACTTTCAAGGGGACGATCACATGACAAATGTAACTTCTATGAGCACCCTCTGTGTCCTCAGATGTATAATTGCTGGCTTGAAATCAGAATGGTTTTAATTAAATTGTTCTGAAAAGCAAGTTTCTACCTATATTCAGCCCTTTAGTGAATTATATACATTTTAGAAGCACTACTTTTTTCACTCCAAATTCTTCACCATCCAGGAGCAAAGAGAAGTAATGTTTGTTTCTTAAGTGCATTCATCTAGGGTAGCCAGTTAAGTTTTTGAAAACTGGTCAGGGATCATCAGATTGGGATCATCAGGTCAGTATTGGTACAGTGACTTCAGTGAAGGAAGCATATACAAACAGACCTATATGTGTATATATGCATGTATCTACATATATGCACTAAAGTCACTGTACCTGTGCAGATTTACGCTGACTCAGGATATGGCCCTGTACCTCTACAACCCCACTATTCCCTTTGTTTACCTCTGAGTAACTCTCCAGTGGTCTCCTCTTCAGTGGGTTAGTGGGTGACTTGATCTGAACCATGATGAGGATGACATTTACATTATACTTACATACTCTATCGCAGGGGTTGGCAATGTTTTTGGGCAGAGGGGCCCGATCCTTGTTGTAGCAGCGCAGCCCTGGCCCCTTTCCCAAGGCCCAGTGCCAAGCAAAATGCCTTCCTATGCCATGCTCTGGCACACATGCCAAGGGTTGCCACCCCTGCTCTGTTACATTACAAGGCTTTGTTTTGCTTTGTGGTTGGGGTTTTTTTTACAAGCAGTGTTTAACACAACAGCAATATCCAAAGCATGTTAGATTTTACTTGCTTTTTTTCAAATTTGCCAGCTGTGGAGCCTAAATTACTATACAAAGAGTTTTCCCCAGGGCACATCAGTGCCTGGAGTAGCACTAACATTTAAACCAAGGGATCAAATTTATTTATAAGGCAACATGTCCTTTGTCTAATGAATATCCCTTGTCTGAAATGTCAGCCCATCACCTGATAGTGACATATGTGGATGATAGATAGGGATAAAACTTTTCTTAACTGAAGAAAGAAACAAATTGCTTTTGGAAATGCACGGAACAATGGGCTTAAAAAATAACAGCCCTGTTCTCTTTCAGTGCTTTCAGTATGTTTGATGTATTATGTCTAAAGCGGGGCTATGTTCTCTCCAGTTTACTCATTTCCAGTAGCACAAAGGTATTGCATCTTGAACGCAGTCTGGTTTGAGATTTAACAAAAAAGCCCGGTGATACCACTACCACTGTAGTGCTACTATCAGAAGCAGAGTTCTCCCTCACCAGTTTGCTTTCTTGATATCACAGAGCTCAGGTCAGAGAAAACTGGGCTGGAAGGAGCAGCCTCTGGATCTGATCTAATCCATCCTTTTATCCCAGGAGGACTAGAGGCGTCCATACTACAGTTTGTAAGAAACTCCATGGTTTCCTTAAAACTTGATTTTTTTATTTAAAGGCACTGTTTATTCATGAAGGGTACTTTTAAGTGTTTGTTAAAGTACTTTCCTAAATATGAATCAAATTTAGCATGCACTCAAGTGCTTTACTGAACTGGGCACAAAATATAACTCGTAAAGAAAAGGGCACTATGGGCCTGATTTAATGTCCACTGAATTTAGTGGAACAACTTCCCCTAACTACAGTGAGGTTTGGATTAAGTCCTTCAATCCTATCTGTAGCAATCTTTGTGCAGAAGAAACGGAAAAGATGTTTGGTAGTGCAGTACTTTACACACAAAATCCAGTGCAACTTTAAACAAAAACTGCTGCCGGCAGACAGCAGAAAAGCAGTTGTCTTCTGTTTAGTAGCTATAAATTATACTAAAACTTCCTGTTTGATATCTGCTACTGTGAAATACATTTCAAAAGCAGCACTTCTCTGTCTTTTTATCTAGTTACTTTACAGCTGTTGCCCGTGGTGATATTCCTCCAGTAAGGGAGCGAACGGAGAGGGCCCCTCTGTCAAACTGGGCAGACCTCACTCCAGAGATCTTAAAGGTCTTACATCAAAGAGTAAGAAACACCTCGTTTACATTTTGGGGCAAGTACATAGCAGGTAGATGATTTGCATACATATGCTGTTTTGCTTTGGTAATTATGATACAGTGACTACATTTTCTTTCTGAGGAAATGTAATTGCTTTCAATGTTATGTCTTGAAATACTTGATTCAGTTAATTCAAGTAAATGTGTATGGAAAGTATTAATATATTACCTGGCAGCTTTGAAAAGCATGAAAGAACTAAGCACATGACCTTTAATACGACTTTTTGGCTGCCTGCAATAACACAAAATACACTATTCCTTAACCGGACTTCCTTTGGCCCTGATTGTGAATCTTTCTCATACTGGTGGGTGCCTCATTGTAGCCAAAGGGACAATTCACATCAATAAATACGTACTGGCAATTGGGACATTTGTAAAATTAAAGTTCCACCAGATGTAGCAGGAATAATTCTTGACCGGCAGGGGATTGGGACACACTTTGCGGATAGGTTTCATGCTTCCCTTGTCACTCAAGTTCACAGCCTTGGGGGCTCCTGGATCCTTTGTTGCGCCTGGATCTTCAGGTGGCAGTCGTGGCTGGGAGAGCCCTTCACCAGCTCCACTTGGTAAGAGGGCTGTGACTTCCTTTCAGCTTCAGACCTGATCGCCATCCGTGCTTTTGTAACCTTGAGACTAGACTGCTGTATTCTACTATTACATGGGGCTGCCCTTGATAACTGTCTGGAAGCTGCAAGTGGCACACAGCGTAGCAGCTCGCCTTGTGATAAGAGTGGGTCTCCAGGAGCGCATAAGCCGGATGCTGCCTTAGCTCCCATTAGCTTTTGGACACAATTCAAGATGCTGGTTTTGATCTACAAGGCCCATAATAGTTTGGGCCCTGCATATTTAGGGGGCTGGCTTCTGCCTATCTTGATTCCTAAGGTCAGCTGAGAGAAGCCTCCTGCAAGTGCCATGAGTGCACCCAGTTTGCTGTGTAAAAACGTGAGAGGTCATTCATGGTAGTGACTCAGCTGTGGCACTCTCTCCCCCCTGGGACTTGCCAGAGCCCAACCTCATCTTTTGGATATGCTATATCTTCTTGTTTGGAGAAGTGTTGAGCAAGGAAAATAGGTTTTTTTCATATCTTACTCTAATAGTCTATCCACTTTTATTAGTTTTCATTCCCTTATTATTCCCTTATTGTAAGCCCCCTGGTCCTTTGTTGAGAAGAGTAGAATATTAGTAAGCAAATAATAAATAAGTTCCTTTATTTATACTGTTAATTTTACTTACATTTACATAATTTGTGATTGACCCCCTCCAGTCTTTAGTTATATTTTCTATGCAAATCAGACTTACAATGAGCTTTTACCACTGTGTCTGCAAAATGGGTGTCAGGAATTAAATTACTCCTAGAGGCCCTTGGCATCATTAACATAATTTCAATCCAAAGTCACCCCAAATGACGTCAGAGCCAAATGTCTATACAGAGTCCTGATCAAGTTTCCCAAAGGGCCATTATGGAGTATATTGTTGCATGATTAGGAAGATTCAGTATAGTGGGAGGGTCCAGCTACACCAAATATTCTGACACCATTTTTTTTTTGGCGTAACACTTTGGTGCTAATTACTGTTCCTTGAAAAGTCCTTACCATTTAGTAAACGTAGCTCAAGCACAGTGTTAAGAGCCCTTGAGCATTGAAGGGCCTCTGGCATTTTCTCTTCTGCACTGTGCAGCAAACGATCAAATCTATCTATGATGCTTACTAACAGGACGTTGGAGTTAATGAAATTCTGTTTTAAAGATCTGAAAAAGAAACCCAGCTATGGAGACAAAAGGTATTCCTTTTCTCATGACAATCCCATGATATTGTTATATATGTTTCCAGGTGGGTGGGAGACTGATAGTCCATGCAGATGAACTGGCTCACTTATGGAAGGTGCTGAATCTCCCAACAGACTTATTCGAGAGCGTGATGAATGTAGGGCATTTTACTGAAGAAGTTGAATGGCTAAAGTTTTTAGCCCTGTCAAGTAGTTCTCTTGGAGTTGTAAGTATTTCCACACTTTTTATTCATGTGTATTTATATTCTTTAAATAGCTGATTTTGATTTTATATTTGGGTTGTGCCTGGAGTTTGCGCAAAAGGATATTTTAACCATGTTATGGACTGACCCACACCTCCTGGCTTTGAGGTATTATTTTTAACTATGCCACCTCAGGTATGACTGGAACCTGAATGTCCCTGTAAACTCCAACACAGCATGCTTTGCTTTCAGCTGATTCATCTATCAGTGCATTGTTAAGATTTGACAACAGGTTTTAGTTATCTATCCTTGTTTCACAGATCATCTGCAATTGCGTAAATGTAAAATAAAACAGATAAGAGTGACAGTGGCAGCAATGTTGGCTTCACCTGACTATAATTTATTTTTTTCTAAGCCCAATGCCATAGTTGTGAGGGCAGCACAGAAGAGATTCTTTATCTCTACCGTAGTATCCCAAAATTACAGTTAGCAGATTTTGTCTGAGTAATGAATAACTGGGTTAATTCTGGCTTTCTTCACTCTGACTGGTTCACTTTTTCCCAATTTAAGGAAATGTTATTTTAAGAGAAAATCACTCAGACCTGGACAAAATATCATGTGTCTTTGGAGACAAGACAACGTGGGATCATAAGAAAGTAGGGTTGGAAGGGACCTCACAAGGTCATCTAGTCCAACCCCATACTCAAGGCACAATCAACCTGACTAAACTAACCTAGTCAAATGTCTGTCCAACCTGCTCTTGAACGTTTGCAAGGATGGAGAGTCCACATCTTCTCTAGCCAGCCTCTTCCAGCGCTTGCCCACTCCTCCCCTTGTCTTCAGCCTAAATTTCCCCAGCTGCAGCTTGAAGCCATTACTCCTAGTCTTGTCCCTTACAGCTACAGAGAAAAGTCCATCTCCATCCACTCTATAATCTCCCTTCTATTATGTGAATACTGCTATGAAATCCCCACCTCCCCTCAGTCTTCTTTTCTCCAGACTAAATAACCTTAGTTCTTCCTCATAAGTCTATCTCCCAGGCCCCTGATCATTTTTGTCACTCTGCTGGACTTTTCCCAAATAGTTCACATCCTTCTGGAAGTGTGAGACCCAAAACTGGACACAATGCTCCAGATGAGGCCTCACCAATACTGAATAGAGCAGAAGAATCACTGCTCTTGATTTTCCTGTCAATACAACCCAGCATGCTCTTGGCCTTTTTGTCAAAAAGAGTAAACTGGCATTGATGACCTCTACCTAACCCAGGAGGTCTATGGGCCGACTAGGGGAGAGGCATTGCTTGATGTGGTCCTGGCCAAAGGGGAGAACCTGGTAAGCGATCTGCGGATCAAAGGGAAGCTTGGTGAGAGCAACCATGAATTCATAGATTTCATAGGCATTAAGGCTGGAAGGGACCTCGGAAGATCATCGAATCCAGCCCCCCGCCCAAAGGGCAGGAAGTCAGCTGGGGTCATAGGATCCCAGCAAGATAAGCATCCAATTTACTCTTG
>NW_017728949.1:60764313-60774610 GCF_001723895.1 Crocodylus porosus | reverse complement strand
TTACAGCAGATGGTGAAGGTGATCAGCTCGTGGTCGCTGTCACCCAGCTTCCCATCGATCACTAGGTCGCCGATTAGGTCATCCCCACTAGCCAGTACCAGGTCAAGCAGCACTTCGTCACCTTCTTAATTCACCGAAGAGCAGGCAAACTCCTCAGCAAAACAGAAGTCCTCAACTTTGGGAAGGCTGACTTTTGCAAACTGATAGAATTGGTCAGTCAGGCAATTAGAGGCCATGCCCCTCCCAGAAAAGGAAGTACACGAGGAATGGTCATCTCTCAAAAACATAATCCTTGAAGCACAGGGCAAAGCCATACCATCTCACAAGAAATGCAGTCAATGGGCAAGGAAGACCCCATGGCTGAATAAGGAACTGTTGAACCTCATTAAGTTCAAAGGAGTAGCCTACACCAGCTGGAAAACAGGAAGCATTACCAAAGACAATTACTCTGTACTCGCCCGTGGTCGAGAAAAGCCAAGCTACAAACCGAACTTAGGCTTGCTACAGGGATCAAGGACAACAAAAAGTCCTTCTTCAGGTATGTGGGAAATAGGAAAAAGAACAAGGACAGTATTGGGCCCTGCGAGATCCAACAGGACAACTGACATCTGATGCCCCAGAAAGGGCCAATCTCCAATGACTTTTTTGCATCATTTTTCCACCCTCCCAGGAGGATCCCACTGTCAGGAACAACACAAACCAATCTGGGAGCAGGCGACGGGCCCAAAATCAATGTGGATCAGGTGAAGGAACACCTTGAGAAACTGGACATTCACAAGTCAGCGGGGCCCAGACTGAATGTACCCAAGAGTCTTGCAGGAACTGGCAGACATCATTGCATCCCCCTTGGCAGGGAGATTTGAAAAATCACGGCACTCAGTCAAGGTCCCGGATGACTGGAAAAGAGCCATTGTGGTCCCTATCTACAAGAAAGGGAGGAGGGATGACCTGGGGAACTATAGATCAATCAATCTGACGTCCGTCCCTGGAAAAATCCTGGAAAAAATTGTCAAGGGATCCATCAACACCAGACTAACAGAAGGCAAGCTTCTGAATGCCACCCAACCCATGTCTTTGTGACTGGCAGGTCTTGCCTGACCAACCTCATCTCCTTCTATGACCGGGTAACATGTGCCCTCAATGAGGGAGATGATGTGGACATCATATATCTGAACTTCAAGAAGGCCTTTGACCTAGTTCCCCATGATGTCCTCATGATTAAGCTGGGGAACTAATGGCCTTGATCATCATACGGTCTGATGGCTAGGCAACTGGCTACAGGGTCAGACCCAAAGAGCACTAGTTGAAGGGAGCCAATCAGCGTGGTGCAGGGTTACCAGTAGAGTGCCTCAGGGCTTGGCACTTGGGCCGGTACTCTTTAACATCCTCATCAATGATCTGGATTCAGGAGTCAGATGTGAACTGGCCAAATTCAGACGATATCAAGTTATGGGGAAGGGCGGTCACACCACAGGACAGGCAAGGAATACAGGTTGACTTGGACATGCTCTTAAGGTGGGCCAACCGAAACCTGATGGCCTTCAATGCAGAGAAGTGCAAGGTGCTGCACCTCAATAGGAAGAACTCCCAGCATGCTTACCAGCTCGGCAGTGCTACGCTCACTAGCACCATGACCGAAAGGGACTTGGGGGTCTTGACTGACCACAAGATGAATATGAGCCACCAGCATGATGCGGTGGCTGGCAAAGCTAACCAAACTCTGGCATGCATCCACCATTGTATCTCAAGCTTAAAACCAGGAAAGTCAACCTCCCACTTTACTCAGCCCTGGTGAGACCACAGTTGCATCCAGTATTGGGCCCCCCACTTCAGGAAGGATGTTGAGAAGCTTGAGACAATCCAGAGGAGAGCCACACATATGATCCAAGGCCACGAGGGAAGGCCATACAAGGAGAGGCTGAGGGACTTGGGACTCTTCAGTCTGGGGAAGAGAAGGCTCAGGAGAGACTTGGCAGCCTATGATTACATAAAAGGGATTGATACATCAGGACCTGGGAGAACACCTACTCACCAGAGCTCCCCAAAGGATAACAAGATCTAACAGCCATAAACTCCAGGAAGACCAATTTAGACTTGACATAAGAAAAAAGTTCTTTACAATGCGTGTGTTCAGGGTCTGGAACAAATTCTCCCCAGAGGTGGTGCAAGCACCTACTCTGGACTCCTTCAAAAAACAACTGGATTTATTTCTTGCTGGGTTTACTAGATCCCAGCTGACATCCCACCTATGGCGGCAGGGCTGGACCCCATGATTTCATGAGGTCTTTTCCAGCCCCTAATGTCTATGAAATCTATGAAACTGATGGCTCATAATCAGCTTATGGCCTATTATCATCCTCAGATCCTTCTCTGCAGTTTGGCAACCTAGCCACTCTTTCCCAAGGCTGTATGTGTGCATGAAATTAGCCCATCCCAAGTGCAAGATTGCAGTTGTCCTTCTTGAATTACATATGTTTGCAGGTAATTCTGGCTCCTACCCCTGTCCTGCACTGTTTTCACCTCCATCAAATTTGGTGTCAACTGCAATTCGCCAAGCATGCACTTGATCCCATTATCCAAATCATTAAGGAAGATGTTGAACAATAGCAGACTCAGGATAGACCCCTGCAGAACCCCACTTGACACCTTTACCCAACCAGACATTGAGCCACTGATGATTCCCCGCTGAACACAATGCTCCAACCAGTTATGTATCCAAGTTACAGTACTTTCATCTAGTCTGTATTTCCTTAGCTTGTTAATGAGAATGTCATGGCAGACAGTGTCAAAACCTTCCTAAAGTCAAAGTATACTACATCCAGTGCTCTTCCCACATCAACAGAGCCTGTTACTTCCTCATGAAAGGAAATCTGGTTGGTCAGGCATGACTTGCTCTTGGTGAATCCATGCTGGCTGTTCCTGATCACCTTGTTCTCCTCTAAGTACTTCACAATGGTTTCCTTGAGGACCTGCTCCATGATCTTTCCAGGTATTTGCAGTCAAGCTGATTAGTCTGTAATTCCCTGGATCCTCCTTCTTCCCTTTGCTAAAGACGGATGCTATATTCTCCCTTTTCCAGTCAGCCGGACCCTCACCCAACTTCCTTGAGTTCTCAAGGGGGATAGCTAATGGCTCTGGAATTACTTCAGCTGATTCCTTCAGTTCCCTAGGGTGCATCTCATCCAGCCCTGCTGACTTGAATGCAACTATCTTTTCTAGGTAACTCTTAAACCATTCATCTACTACACTAGTTTGTTTGCCTCTTTCCCTATCTCTGCTGCCAACTGCGCTTGTCATCTGGTACCCGCCCCAATTTGTGAAGAGTGAAGTAAAAAAGCATTAAATACTTCCTCCTTCTCTGCATCACTGTGACCGATTGCCTTCTGCATTCCAGGAGGGACCTATGGGGTCTTTGGTCTTTCTCTTACTTTTGACAGATTTGTAGAGTCCTTTTTATTGCATCTTGTCATTTTGGGCATTTTTACACATGCCAGCACCACAACGCCGGGCACTTTGAAAAGCACCCAGCACTGTGATGCTTGCAGTTGTATAAGCGGGGAAATGCATGTCAGCTCTGAGAAAATGGTGGTGACGCATTCAAATGTTGAACTAAAACATATAGAAGGTGCTTTAGTTTAAAAGCACACTGCTGCCATTTTCTGCACGCTGACACTCATTTCACCTCTCATACAAGTGCACACGGTGCAGCACAGTACGCGTCAGCTCCTGTGCAGAGCAGACTCGATTAATCAAGTCTACTCCAAAGTGGCAGATCTCTGGCTTGTCAAGGGGCCAAAAAGCACGTGTAGAAATGCCTTTTGTTTCTAAGTTTCGGCCTTTGGTGCTCACTGAAATTCTGCTGCTATTGAGGGAAACGTGCATGTTCTAAGTTCATTTTTTATCCCCCTTGTGAAGGCTAGAAGCCAGTGCTGACTGAGAGAAACAATTCCTCCCTTACAGAGGAGTCTTTCTCATAACTTAAAGGAGCTATAGTTTATGCTAACAGTTTAACTAACTGCCATCTGGAATCTAATCTTTCCCCTGTAGTTAAGACATTTAGAACAGCATCTAAATCTTTCAAATTTGTTTGACTGTTCTTTGCCTGGGTTATGATGCTTTATAGAGCAAAGAAACTGTGCTGGCTATATTACCTTGTATTTGCTCAGTGGCAGATGAAAACCAAGTGACCGTGCCAATACGATTAGATGTATCTGCTGACTTTGATACTACGGCTCTCTTGGCCCGTAGGGCAATAACTCTTCAACCCTGAACAAGCTTTTATTTGGCATACCACCAGGTACTGTCTTGCTCCCACATCTATTAAACTTTAGGCAGTTAGGAAGGTTATCAGAAAACCAAGGGTTGTGGGATTTCCATTAGGTTTATGAACCCAGCATAGAAGCCTTAACTTGTCTGAAAAACATGCACGTGAGGGAATAAAACAGAGGCTCAGTGAAGGCAAAACTGAGGTGCTGTTGGTAAGTTTGGGGAAGAAATTACAAGATAAATTATTGCTGAACCAGAAGTTATCAGTTTAAAGCAAAAATTATTGGTGAAATTTCCTACCCTGTGCTGGCAGATGGTCAGAGCAGATTATGATAATGATCTCTTTTCTCTTTAAAATCTATCACTCCACTTGTGAAACAACAAGAGTGATACAGATCTTACAGAGAGTTAATTAAAATCTTGATAGGGCATTATGTCATTTGTTCTGGTGGTCAATACAATCATTTCCAGTATTGATGACAACACTTGCCTTATCTTGAACACCTGCAAGTCTTGAAAACCAGTCCAATTTAGAGACAATTCTCTTCAGAGATCATATTTCCTGTATTTTCCTTCTCCTTCATTCATCATTTTGGTCATTTCCATTAAAATGGGATATTTCTGCTCAGAAATGCATGTTTTGCTGCAATTTATCTTGCAGTGTCATAATATTTTAGTTGTGACATTAGAATTAGGTGTCATGGGGATAAATATGATATCTCAGATAAATTTTGACTTTCAGTGAGCAATAAAGAACTGATCAAACATTAGAAAACAAAATTACTGTGTCCATGTAACCCTCCCCATTAATGAAAAAGGCTTATATCAGCAGAACTGTTTCAAAACAGAGTTTTGATACAATCATCCATGGAATTCCAGTGGCTTTTCTAAATAAATAAAATATTTGTATATGAACTTATTTTAGAGAAACAGCGAAGGATCCTTTTTTAATTTAAGAACTGTAGGGCTGGTCATTGCACAATCATCCGGCACCATCTTGTGGGATGCAGAAGATGTGCATGAAACTTTGCACTGCTATTAAAAGTGTCATCACTGGTTTATAAAGCTCAAAATATTGTGGGCCTTAATGATACTGTCCCCTAATGATGAGACAATCCACTATATTTTGATAAATTGAATAATCCTTAGTCTGATCATATAATCCTGTTGCTCCTCGGTGGGATTTTATTGTCTTTAATATGAGCAGTATCCAGCCAAAACTGAACATGTTTGAAAATCCCAACCCATTTGCACATTAGGATGTCAGTATTCTAGCTATCCTTCTAGAATAAAGGATTATCAGACAAGAATGTATCTGGGACCTGCATACTCATTTCAGCTTCACCAGAACTCTTGTGATTTCAAGACTCAGTTTTATGACCCCCAGAATTCATATAGCTGTCCTTTTCAGAACTGTTGTTTTAAGAAGTCAAGATTCTTAGCCAGGAGGATTTTAAATATCATTTCAGAAGTCCATCCTTTGAATCTAAAGTTAATTTTACAAATGATGAACTCTAGGAGGTTTAAGTTTAGCATCAGGCACACCAATGGAAAATCATGATGCACCAAAATAAGGCATAAAGGCTCCTGCAGGCCTTTTAATGGTTAAACTGTACCTCATCTGAAGAATGCAGGGTAGATCCCAAAATACACACAGCAGTCGCTATAAGAACAATTAAAAATAACAAGACATGCTTTACAATGTGGAGACAACATGCTTGCATCACATTAATGCTTGCTACATTTATGAAGTGCTGCTACAACAGAACCAAGCACACCAGCAATTAGAAGTATTAGTGCGTGGCAGTGGTACTGCCTGTATTTTTAAATATACAACTCGCTTTCAAAGACAATTACTTGCTTAGTGGAAATGTTGGGTGGTGAGGGATGTACACAGCTCACATTGGTGATGGTTGCTCACATTTAGATTCATAGATTTTTAAATGCCACAACAGGCTCCTGTGATCCTTAAACTGATTCCCTGCATCACACAGGCCATAGCTTTTCTGTGAATTAATTCCTGCTTCAATTCCAATATATCTGACTGAATGCAAGTGCGACTTTTTGGTTTCCACTAATGGAAAACCCACCACAACACTGTGTAAGTCTGTTCAGTGATTAATTAGCATCTCTTATTTCTTATCTAAATTTGTCTTGCTTCAGCTTTTTCTTATGCCATTCTCTCTCAAATCGAAGATCCGCTTTTTAACAAAAGTCGGTCCCCACATAGGTATTTTTACCTGAGATCAAGTCACCTCTTACCCTTTTTTCAATAAAGTTAATAGATTGGACTCCTGGCACATAAGTTCATAGGCATATTTTCTAGTTCTTTAATAATGCTTTTGGAACTTTCCCGAGGAATACCTGGGCACTTCTCCCACGGTGGTGGCCAGGACGGCAACAGAAAGGCTGTTATTTGCACACCGCTGGTGCCCCAATCGCTCCTCCCTTCCCCCCTTTGCTACACTGCTTGACTTTTCCTGTACCTCATACAATGTTTAACAACATTTTTGAAAGGTGAACACTAGAACTGGACACCATAATCTAGTTGCAATTGCACTACTGCCAAATAGAGAGGTGACATAACCTCCCTCCTAGCACTCAGCACTCTCCTAATTATGTATCTGAAGTCTGCATTGACTCTTTTGGCTACAACATGTCACTGGGAGTTCCTGTTTAGCTGCTAATCCACCCTGACCTCCAAATCTTTTTCAGAGCCTCTGTCTGCTGGGATAGCACCCCCCGCCCCCCCCCCCAGCCTCTAAATACAATCTGCACTTCTTTGCTCCTAGAATTACTACCTGTCCTCTTTCATCATTTCACTGTCCCTAATCTTTACATCGTAAGTAAACATTATACATAATGATGTTATGTTTTCTTCTTTGACATTACTACAAATGTTTAAAAATGTCCATTAAACTATTTGATCTATTGACGATGATTCCCTTTTTACAATTTTATGTGGAGGTCTATCAGTATGTCACTTTTTAATCCATTAAATGGGTATTGTGTTGATTCTGTATCATGTAGTTTTAAAGGTCATATCCTTGTAAGACAAATCCCATAAATCCTGATATATTATGGCAATACTATTACCCGCTTCAGCTAAACTTGCAATCTCATGAAAAAGATAACATTAGTAAGACAAAATGTTTTCCATTAATGCTATCACTTTTCTTTAATTTATTATTTGACTCTCATGTCAGCTATTTCAGTATTTTGTCTAGGATCAATGTTGTACTGACAGGTTTTACTACCTGATTAACATCTGCCCAAGTTACAGCTGGAAAGGAAAAGTATTTCATAATCACTGTAGGATCTAAAGACATCATTTGTTTTTCCCAACTATGGAAAAGAAATTTTTATCAAACCCTTCTGCCTTCCTTGCATTATTGACAATTCTACCATTTCCATTGATTAACAGACCAATATGTTGTTAGGAATCTTTTTATTCCTAACTTACTTTTAAAAACTCTGTCTGTCCTTAATTCTGCTGGCCATGCTATTCTCCTTGCGTACTTTTGTTTCATTAATCCATGTTCCACAACTCCTGTTTTTTAACTAATACTAGTTACTATCACCTCCTTTTTTCCATTTGTTATATACCAGCGTTAGAGCTGTTGGAACTTCCCCTCTTCCTCACGCAGGTTTTGTCTTATTTTATTTTTAATCAGTTGTGGCTTTTTGGCTGTATAGCACAGTGGTTCTCAACCAAGGTACCACAAAACCCTTTCCAGGGTGCCACAGCCCTGGTGCCACCACAGCCACATGAAGCTCTCTGCGGTGCTGTCATATTTCTCCGCCACTACAGCAGGGAGCAGGGCCTGAAACAGTAGCTCCACCAGGGGCTTCCTCCGTGCTGCCGTGGAAGGACGTAGCTCCAGCTGGTCACAGACCATCCCAGGCAGGCAGAGTGGCTAGGGAGGGATCCAGGAAGGGCTCACTTTGAACCAGGTCCCCTTCAGCAGCATAGGGAAGGATTCACAGGGAATTCACAGGGAAGGGAAACATTCACATCACTTATAGTCCAGAGGACTCTTCCTCCAGGCAGCAGCCCAGCCCAGCCCTTCACTACTGGGGCTCACAGAGCTACCCAGGCCTGTGAGAGTGAGGAGGTTGTGGGACTGGGGCCCGCAGGGAGCCCTCTCCCGGCAGGATTCCCTATCCTGCCAGCTCATGAGCAGCCAAATCTGGGGGTCACCCAGGGTCAGAAGAAGCAACCAAGATCCAAGGGGAGCGTGCAGAGTCCAAGTACAGGGGACCCAGGAAGCCAGATGTCTGGGGAACCAAGTCATAGATCCAGAGGGCTGGGCACAGCACAGGGTCAGGAGGCCAGCAGAATCAGTTTTCTAGGAGATCAAACCGGAGTCAGGTTAGGGAGCCAAAGGAGACTTTTACACATGCTCTACGTGTGGGGAGGGGTGCTTTAATTAGCAAACTGCACCAATTAAAAGCACACGAGCATCACTGCAAAATGCTGGCGGGGTGCAATAAACCGAAGCTTATTGAACGAGCTTGAATTCAAAGTGCCCTGATGCCATTTTTCAACGCTTGGACGCTGATACATGCAATGCTAGAGTCTACTGGACAGCGTTTATTTCCGAGCTCCAGGAGACTCACTTAATCAAATCTACTCTGACACACTGGATTTCCAGCGTGCCGGAGCTGGTTTCCTGCACATCTATAGGAGTCCAAAGAGCCAGGCCAAACTCAGGATCAATGGGCAAGCCAAGCCAGGTAGCCAAAGACTCCACCAGGGACCCAGTAAAGACAGAAGCCAAGCATGAGGCAATATGAGTACAAGATTGAGCCTTGCTGACCAGATACTTCCTCCTTCAGGTCAGGGGTTTTTTTATAGGAAGGGGTGAACAGGTACCTGAGAGGGGGAGGGTGGCTAGGCCCCTATATCAGGTTCTGACCACTGATGTCTACCCCACTGCTCAACTGAGGAGGTCAGACTGGGATGAGTGGCTACACCTGGCAGCCTGACGTTTCCCTAGAGATCGGATCTGACTTTTCTCATCGTGCTGCACAGCCCTGCTTCCTGGCGTTAGACATCAGAACAGTAGCACCCGACCGAATTCAGAGACGTGATGTAGGGGTGCCTTGGGTTAAAAAGGGTTAAGAACAACTGGTTTAGTAAAGTGTTCTTAATTCCCAGAAGTCATTTACATTTTCCTGTTTAAATTATTTTCCCTAGAGCACTGAACTCATAATAGTTTTCAGCTGTGTGAAATATGCCTTTTTAAAAGCCCAGGAACACGTATTACTGTAGACTTAAATTTGCCATGTGTAAACAGAATAATATAGAAAGGATTGGTCACGTTTAAGTAACAACTACTTGACTTCTACAGTCAGTTCCCTTCTCCTCTTAAAATCATGTTTCATTTAAAATAACCTTCATCGTGTTGGCTGTAAGACTTTCTGAGTTAGGAAACTCATCTAAAATCTTTAGGAATTTTAAGGATGTGTTAAATATTGTTAGCATGAAACCCCAGGGGAGGCGCACCCAGGCCAAGGGTCAGGGAGGATCTAGTCAGGGAACTTCTGGAGGAATGGGAGGTATTTAAATCAGCTGGTCCAGATGATCTCCACCCCCAAGTGCTGAGGGAATTGGCTGAGGTTATTGCGGGACCCCTGGCACGCCTTTACGAGCACTCGTGGTGCTCTGGTGTGGTGCCAGAGGACTGGAAAAGGACCAGTGTGGTTTCCATCTTCAAAAAGGGGAGGAAGAAGGACCCGGGAAACTATAGGCCAGTTAGTCTTACCTCGATCCTGGGGAAGCTTTTTGAGAGAGTTTATCCTGGCACATGTCCACAAGGGGCCAGCGGGGGAGATTATGCTTAGGGGGAACCAACACGGGTTCATTAGAGGCAGGTCCTGTCAGACCAACCTGGTGCCCTTCTACAACCAGGTCACCAAATCCTTAGACGCAGGGGTAGCAGTGGACATCGTCTTCCTGGACTTTCAGAGGCCTTCGACACTGTCTCTCACCCCATTCTCATTAAGAAACTGGGGGGCTGTGGTGTCG
>NW_017728949.1:60761097-60763832 GCF_001723895.1 Crocodylus porosus | reverse complement strand
GAGAGGCTATGGGACCTGAACCTGTTCAGCCTCCAGAAGAGAAGGCTGAGGGGGGATCTAGTGGCCTGTTACAAACTAGTCAGGGGGGACCAGCAGGCATTGGGGGAGTCCCTGCTCCCCCGAGCACCGCCAGGAGTGACCAGGAATAACGTCACAAGCTGGCAGAGGGTAAATTCAGATTAGACACCAGGAGACGCGACTTCACGGTCAGGGCGGCTAGGATCTGGAACCAACTTCCAAGAGAAGTAGTGCTGGCTCCTACCCTGGGGGGCTTTAAGACAAGGCTTGACAATCACCTTGCTGGGGTCGTTTGACCCCAGTGCTCTTTCCTGCCATGGCAGGGGGTCGGACTAGATGATCTGCTCAGGTCCCTTCCGACCCTAGAAACTATGAAACTATGAGACACCCAGTCAAGTTGAAATCCCCATGATAACTCAGCTTATTTTTTCCAACCTACCTCCAATAGACCATCCTCTTCTGGTGTGATTTTTTGCTATCTGAAACTCTCCTTCTATCATCTCTGTTTCCTTCTGTTTATTTGCTTCCTGTACTTTTCTAAGGGAGACAGCTCAGTTTCACCTGAGTTGATGAAAGCTGTCATACACTTTTAAGTTCCTAGCTCACAAGAATACATCACGCTGAACAGCAGTTATTCCTGCTTGATGTTTATACATTTTAAAACCTTGTAATCAGTTTTGTGGATCCATCTCTGATCTTTTCATATGCTTGGACTGTAAAATGTTTTGGCTGTCTTTTGGGTCAGTTTGTACAGTACTTAGCACAGATGATTTAGTATTATCGGAGTAAATAATACTAACATAGTATTTTTATTATTCATAATGCCCCTAAACTTATACTTTTTTACACACAGGCCAGGTACAGACATTGCACTTTTACCAGCGTAAGTGACTGGAAACTGGTTTCTGCCCATAACAGAACAGAAATTTGGCACACGCAAACTGATTTAAAAATGGCATTACCCGGTCTAAAATTTGCTCTCCCCACCACCACCAAAGAGTGAATGTGTTTTTTGTTCACTACCAATCTCAGCTACACTGCTTACAGAAAACCATGTAACTTAGATCAATTCCAGCTTGGACTTTTTGAATGTCTGTACCTAGCCTTAAGCTTTTTCACTTGTGTTCTTTGAACCTTGTCTTATCAATTCATTCCTCTAGCTCTTAAATAATTTTTGTAATTATTATTTGAATTCATTCCAGTTTGTCAGCCTCTTCCTGTCACTAAGAACTTTAGACAGTGCTGACTCGTTCATTATAGTAGGATTCTTATACCTCTGATCTGTGATATATCTAAGTATAAAGTCTGCATTCATCATGGGGTGTTTTCTGCTAATATATTCCATCATAAACTTTTACTAGGCTTGTTTTCCAATTTGACAATACTGCAATTCAGATTTCTTCTTCCTGTTTATTAGTTGAGCCATTTTCCCAAGAAACTTAGTTTAGGATGCATGTCCAGGATGAATCTTATTTTGGTGTTTTCCTTCTCAAGACTGTTAACTCTTCAGGTCCTTTATGTTGCTCGTTTGACTTTAATGTCAATTTGCTTGAATTAGGACCTTGTGCTTACAAGGTTTTTGGATTCACTCCCATACAAGGAACCTGAAACCCTCATTCACTCCTGCACAGATTACACAGGCTTCAGTTCCAAGTGCACAGAAGTAGGTGGATGATATGACTCCTTCCTAGACCAAATGAGTATGGAGGGACCAGGAAGTGACACACTAACTTGACTCCCTGGATGCACTAGGCCAGTATAAAAGGGTCACAATTTGCTGCTGATACAGTCAAGAAACAAATTATTTCTCAGACTGAGTAAGGAGGAAGCAAGGAGGAAAGTGAGGCTCAAAGACTGTGACTGATAGGGAATGGAGCAGCTCAAAACTATAACTAGACTGTAGCCCTCAGTGATGGCTGTAAAATCAATGTACCATTTATCAGATGAAGAATAATGACACACATTTATTTGCAATGAAAGATGCTCTTCTAATCCCAAAATCCTTGTTCTAGATCCTAAAGGTGCTAAACAAAACCCAAGCCTCAATTCAGACCCTAGAGATCCCCAGAAGTTCTCTCCCCTACCCCTTTCATTCAGACATTACCATAATGCTTTTTTTAGTTATGTCTTTTTCACTAGGTTTCTGACAATATTCCTCTCTGTATCTAGGCATATAGGATATTAACCCATCTATTAATAGTGGCAAATTGAGGCAGTTTCATTGTTTTAATCTGTTTACTAGAATATCACAAGAACTCTGAAGATCATATGTGAGGTTTTATCCAACGATGACAGTGGACCTGCACGTATTCCTTTTAGCACGTTTCAGTTTCTCTACACGTACATTGCAGAAGTGGATGGGGAGATATCATTATCCCACGTCAACAGAATGCTCAATTACATTGAACAGGAGATGTAAGTAAGCCTGTATCAATTGGCATGCACAGTTAAAGGTGCATTCATCAAAGATGTGTGTTTATACTGTAGATCTTAAATTACAGGGAGGCTGGGATAACAGGCAAGGAGAAGGGGTAGAAGAAAAGGGAGAGGAAGGGTAGAGCGAGAAAATAGACTAATGAAAATTAAATTGGCAGAGAGGTGAAGGAGAAAGTCTGCAAAAGAAAGGGCATCCAAGGTAATTTGGAAAAAGCAACAAAGGATATTCATAACGAGGGAATAAGAATAGGATGGGATTCAACACTGACAAGTGCAAGGTG
>NW_017728949.1:60732810-60760517 GCF_001723895.1 Crocodylus porosus | reverse complement strand
GACCCCAGTACTCTTTCCTGCCATGGCAGGGGGTCAGACTCGATGATCTGCTCAGGTCCCTTCCGACCCTAGAAACTATGAAACTATGAAAAGACAGGAGAAAGAAGAAGTGTGTAATTTGTTTTGTTCAATAGCACCAAAGGTGAACTAGATTCTTTGCAGCTGACAAAGACAGACAGTGTCCCAACGCCAGAATTTTACATTCCTGATGAAAATACAGGCCTGTCTCACTTCAACTTTAAAGAATTATTATTACTATTTAGTATGTATATAGCACAACTGTATACCCTACTGTGTTAAACAAGAAACAAGCCCTTACCCTATAGAACTTACATTTTAAGAGACATACCCTTAGCTGACATTAATTGCCATTACTGTCATTGATTCCCAAAAGGGATAACCATTTATAGAGGCTAGGGATTTGCCACTAAAGGAACAAATGTACAATACAAAGCAGTAGAAGAGCAAATAAATGTGCCCAAAGCATTGAATTATGCTTACAATAATGCTATAGAAGGGTAATGTCTGTATTTTTCTGTAAAGAAGGAAAGCATCTTGGTGTAACTTAATAAAATACTTGTTTTAAGTACAGGGAATGTCATGAAGAGGCATAATTTGGAGTGGAGGGAAGAGACAAAGTGCTTAATACGTCTATGACCATGAAAGCAAGCATTTCACTGGTTTCAGTGGGAATTGTGCAGGTCCAATTAATACAGTTTAGAGCAGTGGTGCTCAATCTTTTGGCCCCAGGACTCCGCACAAGTCAGGAAATTTAGCAGCAGGGAACAGCAATTAAAATGCTGCCCTCACTCCCTTGCCACCAAATTTCCAGATCTGTAGGGAGATGCACATGACATCAAAGGCAGAGCACCACTCTTTTAGAGAAAAACATGTCAAAGGTTTAGAGAGCAGAAAGTCAGTGACACTGGGGAAGTTTGTGCTGTATGCTCATGATCAGAATACAGGACTCAATGACTTCAGCTAACAAATCCGTATTTCATTCTTCACACAGCATTGGACCAGATGGTCTAATTAAAGTGAATGATTTTACCCGGAATCCTCAGGTCAAGCTGGAATAAAAGCAAAGCTTTCCAGCAGTATGATAGCAGGATAAATGAAGGAAGCTGCTGCTGAATAACTCTTACCAACTGGTCCTTCACTGACTTTTCTTCTGTCTGTTAATAAACAATTTGGCAAAGAATTCAATAAAACTGTGAGAGTGTAGTTTAAGAAAGAATGTTAGTGAAATGGAATCTTCTTACACACTAATTATTAAAGCATGTCATAAATTTTGTACAGGAAATTTTCCCCTGAAAACTCAATGTTTCTGAAACTGAAAATTTTGCCAGAAAATGTCACTTCCAAAAGACTTTTGTTTCTTCACAAAAAATTCAAAATGAAGAAAATAATTTTGAATCAATGTTTTGCAATAAAATGAAAAATGTTTATTTAAAATGTCATGCTATTTCTACACTGATTTCCCAGTGAATCTCAGATCTAGTTCAAGGTCTCAGATCATCTTAGATTGTGTGTCATGGTTTGCCTTCAGTGGGTGTGCATGTGTAGTCTGCAATGCCTCAAAACTGTTTGAAGCACTATAAACTGTGCACAGCGCACGCACACCCATTTGCTGCACTGCTAATTAACAGCACAGCACCAAAATTTGACACCAGGAGATTCCTGAAATCAAAAAACCCCCAAAAAACACTAGACTAAAAAAAGTGGTGCAGTGCATGCAGCAGATGCGTGCAGTGCCAGAAAGGGAGCCTGGCTAGCCAGAGCCACACTCGGATACTGGCTGGGCTCTGACTGAGTGGCCAGATTGGTGCTGCTGCTGCCTCAAGAGGCCCCCAGGGCCCAAGGTAAGGCTGTAAGGGCAGCACCCCAGCCTCTCCCACCCCATCCAGGTCAATTTGCTACATGCCACAGTGTGCGTGCAGGGGCATGCCCTGGGATAATAAGCAGGGGCACAAACACGTGCCGCCGCTATTTGTGCAATGGGAAATGCACACCTTGCATGTGTGCATTTATCTGGACACTCCCAGTATGTCTAAAAGACAGTCTATTGCTCCAGGATGAAACCTGTGGTCATGGGTATATTTTGAGAAGTGGGGTCCAGATGGTGTGGCATATCATCACATATAATGCAACGCATCTTTTTCTCCAGTTAAAGAAAAACACAAGCTTTACTAACACACCAGGTGGCCAGTACTATAGTATTCAATTTAAGATCAAAGCAAAAACATAACTACTGGACTGTGCACT
Source organism: Crocodylus porosus (assembly GCF_001723895.1). Lineage (NCBI taxonomy): Eukaryota > Metazoa > Chordata > Crocodylia > Crocodylidae > Crocodylus > Crocodylus porosus. The sequence continues at coordinate 60,758,252 of NW_017728949.1, read as the reverse complement.
GATTTCCTAGATTATATATACAGCTTTAAAGAGCACAGCAAGCTGGCAAAAATAGTCAAAAGATATTGTTCCATTAGTCCTGTAGTCATTATAGTTAAATATACTTCTATTACTCAGTTTCACAGGACTACATCTAGCCTTCTTGAACATCTTGACAGTTCCTCCAGCTTCACTGTCAGTCAGTCAAAAGTTTTTCCTAATACATAACTTAAACTTCCCCTGCTGCAACTTGAGCCCATTGCTCCTTGTTTTGTTATCTGCACCCACTGAGAACAGTCCAGCTCTGTCCTCTTTGCAATCCCTCTGCAGGGAGTTGAAGGCTGCTATTAAATCCCCACTCCACCTTGTCTTCTCCAGACTAAACAAATCCAGTTCCCTCAGCCTCTCCTCAGAAGTCATGTGCCCCAGCCCCCAAACCATTTTCACTGCCCTCCGCTGAAACAGAAATGCCACTGCCTTTCCCAGGGTGTTGGTTTAAAATTTTGGGTGGAGCAGGAATAAATGAGGGTACAACTGCACCACTGCACACCCACTGGATCTGCCCCTGCCCCTGCCCATGGTTGACATTTCAATCTTCTGGCACAATGGGAGTCTCCTACACCAAGGTTAAGACTCATATGCACAGGATACAGACCCTTTTCACGGACTCATCCAGGACTGTGGAATGAACTCACTCAAGAATAAGGGGCCATCACAAATCTTCCATTTCAAGGACAAGGCACATTTCTTTGATCATACCTCCTCTATCATAAGTATATAACAACCTATATAGTTAATAATCAAAGCAATCCAAAATCAGCTAACAACCAAAAACACAGATCAAAACTAAGAAAATGAAACATTCCACTGCGTGGTCTTCAGCCATAGGGATAAAGGGAGAGAAAAAGCAATACAGAAGGCTCAATACACTCCTAAAGGCATTCAGAGATACCACAGTGAAGGGTATGGTAAAAGGAAAGGGAAAGGACGGAGCGGTCTGATGGAGAAAATAGTGGATGGCTGGGTAATTAAAAACATAAAGCATATGCACAATGAGGCTGAAAATGATTGCTCCGGTAACTGTACTCCTGCCTTTTCCTAACCTGTGCATCAGTAGCATTGTGTCAGCACTGCTTCTACAGCCCAACTTTCCCTGCACCAGCGGTACTCACGCCTCTCCCCCCTCTATGTATCTCGCCCATTGATCTGACTGTGTCTGTAGAAATATTCAATTGTGATTTCACTCCAAATCCAATCCCATGGGGTAGCACTGGTAGCTTATCTAAAGAGCCTAGGCCCTTGGGCTGAGACGACAGCAAAATGTTCAGAGGCAACAAATTCTGGTATCCATTATTAGTGGTTTGTGTACAAGGCCCATGGCCTCTGGCGCACAGCCACACAGGTTGTGCCCAAGGGGAGCGAGGGGAGCCTCCACAGCAGCCCGGGGGCTCGACGGGACGGAGCTGGGCTGCTCTCGGAGAGGACAGGGCAAGGAGCATGGTGTGAAGTTACAGCAAGGGAGGTTTAGGTTGGGTATTAGGAAGAGACATCTCACAAGGAGGGTGGCGAACCATTTTGGTTGTTCTCTGCTGAACTCTCTCCCGCCAGAGGTGCCGGGCCCTGCCTCGAGGAACCACGAGCGCCTGTCCCAGGCGGAGCTGCACTAGGGGAGGCCCCTCCCGGCCCTGCCTGTCCTCATGCCCGCCCCGGGTGGCAACGAGCCCGGCCTCCGGACCGTGTCCCCTCGCGCTCAGGCCGAGCAGGAGGCCGCGAGGACCCTGCATCAACCCCGCTGCACGGAGACGCCGCTCCGGAGCGCTGAGGGGCCCCTAACTGCGCATGCGCACTACAAACCCCGCCAGCCGGGGCCGAGGGGGGAGGGACAAGCAGCGCCGGGCCGGGCCGTGTGACCACGCCCTCTTCCCGCTATTGGCTCCCGCCGATCTGCTTCCACCAATCCCGACCCTCAGCTTTCTAACTCCACCCCCTCCTCCCTCCCGCGGCCGCTGCCGCCTCTCGGAAAGCGGCCGTTGGGGCCAGCAGCAAAATGGTGGCGTAGCCCCGCCTCCTCCGGCCGCGGGCTCGGCCATGGCGCGGCTGGGCGCCCCCCGCCACAAGGTACCGCGAGTTGGGGGCTCCTGGGCAGCCCCGGGGTTGTCGGGGACTGGTCTGACGCGGGCTCGGGGTGCGCTTATCTCGGCTATGACGTCAGCTGCGCGCTCATCTAGGTTGTGGTGTCAGCTGTGAGCTCGGTTGTGACGTCAGATGTGAGTACACGTCAACCGTGCGCTCACCTGGGCTGTGATGTCACATGTGACTAATGCTGCGAGGGGAGGGCCTGTGCCTGGGGCCCCTTTTGCCTATGTTGACATGTCGTAGAGGCAAGACTTTGCTGCGGGGCCAGGCTCAGGCGTGAGGGCTTGTGTCCAGGGTGATGGTCGTTCTGCAAAGAATTTGGGCACTGGGTTTGTATAGGGATGATCCTGCCTTGGTGGGTCTTGGGCAAGATGTGATGGGTCTGGATGTAAACTTCCAATAGTTTAGATTGTACAGGATGGTTCAGGATACAGACAATCCTGCCCCTGGCAGGGAGTTGGACTAGATCAGTGGTTCCTGACCTTTTTAGACCGCAGACCGGACGTGACCACAAACTGCAAACCATTAGTGACCGACGTACCACAGACTGGTGGCCAACCCCTTTCTATACTGAGTATAACCGGTAGCCAACCCTCTTTTATCCTGAGTTGGTTGCCGGTCTGTGGTATGCCAGTCACTTCCAGACATCCAGTCCAGCAGCCAACCCTCCTGTGGACCACTAGCCCACCCCTCTCAGCCTGGTACCAGGACGTTGCCCAAGGGGTTGGGAACCTCTGGACAAGATGACTTCTGGAGGTCCCTTCAAGCCCTACTTCTCGGTGATTTCTGTGACTCAAATGGCTTAAAATCAGGTCATAAAATGCACTGATGTGTGGCCACACGTGAGCCTTACCAAGCTCTCTGCATGTGCTGCAGCTGCAAACAGTGCTGCTGAAGATCCTGCACATCCATAAATGGGAGAATTGAGCCCATAGTGTTGCTTGCTGCATCGCTTTCTCTAATTTCAGCATGTTGTCTCAGGCTTAATCCATTGATATGCCTTTATGATACTGTTCCTTTAAAATTAATCAAAGAATTTGTTATAAATATACTTTTTATGTAATCTACAGGTTCTTTCTTCAGGAAGGCTAACAGGAACAGCCAAACTGACAAATGGAAGAAAACAGTAAGAACTTCTCATTTTCTAATAGTGCACCTGTATGCATTTAAAATGCCCACATACATCACAACGTAGTATTTTGTTAACCATTCTTTATGTGTCTCTAATAAGTTTCTGCTGAAAGGTAGTATAAATTCCTTACCTCGTGAGCTGTCAGATAGACGAGACTTCAGTTGAGTCTAGTAGAATTTATGCTTGTAGAAGGAATACAGAATTATCCCCTTTAATAACCAACATCATCAATTCCATGGTACACTTACGTATTAAATTCACCAAGTTAGTCAACATAATTACTAATCTCATGTAAACTTGCTTGATCAAGGTCAGATCCTGCTCTGACTTGCTGTTGATATGTGCAAGAGTTGAATTATCTTATCTCAATGCAGAATTTGTCCCTTATCTTAAAGTATAGCTCATTGTAAATGTGGTTGTGTGGGGTTTCAGATAAGATACTGAATACTGAGCATTGGAGGGATTCATACTTTCTCTCTATATGTTAAGAGGATATAAAAAGTGAATTTCTCTTTCAGGATTGGGTTAAGAAAAGCATGCCATTCTGATGTAGACTCTGGATATTCTCTCTACTCGACTGACTCCGAGGATCAGGTATTTGAGGACTTTTTAATGCGAGTAAGAAAATAACAGACATTATTTGAAACATGTAATCCACTAAATGGAGGTTCATGCAGCAACAAAATTATAGCAAAGCAATAACAAATGTAATATATTTTCACTGATGACATGTAAATTAATCTTAACTGTGACTCACCCTGGGAACAATGCCCTCAAAATAGAACTTTGTTTCATTGTACTGTACCTGCATGTTGGAAAAAATGGGTACCTGTATTTTGACTGTAACTCTTGTTTTGTAGGTTGCGACTATAAATAATGGGCTTGATCGCTGTGCGGCTTTACTGCAGGGCATCTTGCAAAATGAGGCGACAGGTACCTTTATAAGTTAAGTTAAATCTTAATTTCTGTAACATTGTTTTGATTGCTTTTGTTGAATGGCCTTTGTTTCAACTATATTTTAGGAAAAGAAACTGTATGTCAGAAACCAGGAAAAGCAACTTTTGTTAAGGCTACTTCTAGACCATTAGTTACCAGAGGAAATACCTCAAAAAGGAAAGGACTAAAGAAAAATCTTCTTGCAGCCCCTGTGCATAAAGAAGTTGGTAAGCCATTTTTCTTCCTTTGCCCTTCACCTAAAAGTTTGATTTCCTTCTTTAAATGCTTGTTGATCGCTAACTTATCCACAGAGTTAATTAACTTTGTTATAATAATCTGCAACTTCCTACCTTGTTTTTAAATGCTGGTTTAGTAAAATAAACAACTAAGTTCCACTAATTTTTGTAGATTGTATTTAAATCAATGAACTGAAATAGTATCCTTCACTGTATGCACCAGACAATAACTTTATGAATGATTGTTCTTTTGAATGAGAATCGAGAGCTAGATTCACAAAAGGATTCTGGTGCTACAGTGTTCAGCAACTCTTGGAGCCTGTAAGTGCCTTGCTCCTGGTGGCATCCCCCCTTGTCTCTGAACACAATGCACGGGAAGAGTTTGGTGCGTAAAGGGGACATGCAGTAGCATAAGCAAAGATCCACCTAAGGTAGCCATTAAGAAAGGAGAGGAATTAAGCCTATGCCCCTTTCCTTTAGGCAGTGCCATACGTTACAGGATTCATTGTCTCTGCCGTCAGGCACATGAGTGATTAAGTGGGGGTTTTATGATTTGTTCTTCAGTTCCTGAATTCCAACACATAAGTGCTTTTTTTGGAATGGTCCTAAGATACTAGGGGGTATCATAGTGAGCCCCTTTGGACTATGAATAATTTTTAAACTTTATACAATAAAAGCCCTGTTATCTGGCATGAGTGAAAAATGGGGATGCCAGGTATCTAAAGTCCCGGTTACCTGAGGCTGGCTGTTTTTCGACTGGATGTGGGGTGGGGGGCCGGATATGGAGTGGCAGCAGTGCAAGGTGGTGGTGGTGGCTGCTGTGTGTGAGTTTTCCCCTCACCTTATGTCCAGCTGGATGGAATTCCAGTTAATAGGTATTCCAGTTAGGAAAATGTCAAATGACAGGGCTTTTATTCTAGTTCGATTTTTCTAGTTTTTTTTGTTTTGTTTTTTTGTGTTGTAAATAATCCTCATTGTGTAATAGGGATAAAAAAATACTGACTGGCTGCTCAGTCTGTGCACTGATTGAGACAGTAGCCTGTAAAAACAAAAAAACAAACAAACCACCCAGCATGTAATCAGGTAAACATATTTACAAGGTATCACAGGTTTGTTTGTTTCCAGTGTCACTTCTGGGGACGTGTTGTTTGTTTTTTAACTTAAATTTTATTAATGGGACTCTAAAAATAAAGAATGGAATGTGGAACTGTAGCTTGTGAAGCCATGTAAGTGTCTGTGGGGTAAAGAGACAGCTGAGCACAGTTTTGATGATCATAGCTATCATACACCCGATCAGAGCTGACCCTAGCGGGGTGCAGGGGCTGGGACAGATCAGCCCGTGCGGGGCCCCCTTAACACTGGATAGGGCCATGGGACTCGCACAAAGGTGGGGGGTCTCCGTGCTTCTTCTGCAGCAGGGGGCTGAGCCACCAGCTCCAGATGGGCCCTGTGGGAGGGGCTGCAACCACTCTGCCCGGCTGCACGGGCCCGCCCCAAAGAGTGGATCCTGGGCCATTCACCCCAATTTGCTGTACTCTAGAGACGGCTCTGCCTATGATAGTTGATTAAAAACGTAGACCCAAAGCCTTGGTTTTACAGTAAGACTACTTCAAGTGCTGTGGTCTGTTGCTTCATTAGGAGCCTAGAAGTCCAGTAGGATTCAGTTTTTTCCCTTTTTTTTGTAATTGGTTAGATGTTTACATCTCTGAAACTTGAGATCATAAACTGTATTTCTTTTACTTGGGGAGCTGTACTGGGTACACAATTGGGTTTTGTGGAGAAGTAAAAGAAAAATAACTTTCAGCTTTTATTTCATAGTGCCAGGATTGAATAGGAAAATCACCTCAAGTGCCAGACCTGCTGAAAAAGAGGGAGAACTTTCCAGTAGAGTACAAAATCAGTCTGTTCAACCAATTCATGTGCCTTTCAGTCAGCCCTCTCCTGTGATGCATCAAAAACTGTGTGAGCATGTGCAAACTCAAATGGCTCTAATAACGGGTCAGGCTTCACAGAGCTGTAATGGAATTTCTGCAAGACCTCCTTGTCCCATGTCAGATCCTGGTTAGTATGAATTTCTCCTTATAACTAGACACTTCTTTGTTTTTTACTTGCATTTGTTTTCACCGAAAATTAGCCTAACATATAACAATACTTTTTCTTCCAGGATATCAAAATGTTACAGCTTTTAATTATCGCTTACCTACCTCAACACCAGCTCTGTCCCCACAGCATTCAGCCAATCCTTTGACTATGCAGTCTGTAAGTACGTTTGTTTTAAACTATAAACAAAGATTTTAAGTTCATGTTGTCACCTGTTTCATTCTATGATTTTTTTTCTATTTGTACTAAATGTTTATGCTTTTTAGATGTTAACTGGAATTTTTTCATAAGGAAAAAATAGCTGTGATGTGTGGGTCACTAAATCAACTGTAATGAAAGTATAGCTCTAGTGATGTTACTAATAAAAAAATTAGATGATCAGGTTCACTGGCAAGCTAAAAATCGCCTAAAGTCCTGCATAGACTCAAAAATTGTTTTGCAGCTAACTGTCTTATTTCAATTAAGAAAATTGATAAAGTCTGTAGGGGGTGATTTCCTTTGAAGGTTATGCTAAAAGGATTGAGAGGAAAATAGGAGATGAACCTCTTGCAGGAGAGAGAGAAAGGAAGGGGAGAAAACAATGATATAAAGGTGTTGTGCTAAGAACATGGTTGCAAGCATTGCTACTTAATGTAGTACGTCTCCTTTAGATACCAAGAAAAAATGTAAAGGGCATAGCTCACTTCTGCTGGCTGAGACTTGTATGTTTGTATAGCGAATTCTGTAATGAATGGTTAGATCAAAAAATTAAGTTCTTAAGTCCAAAATTGCAATCCAAAAAATCCTTGGGCAGTAGTTGTCTAACTTTGCAGGTGTCTAAATTCACTATACAGGCAGTCCTCAGACTTACGACACAATTGGTTCCTGAAACCTGCATCTTAAGTGGAAACATTGCAACGTGGAACCAGTTTTTCCCATAGGAAACAATGTTATAAATGGGGGATTTGTTTCTGAACCCAGGCCCAGTACCCTATTTTCACCAAAAATAACCCAGAATTTTGTACTCGATTAATTATAAATGAGTAATATAGCTATGTTAATGTATTTATATTGTAAATAGCAATCATATGGATTGGAACGACTTCTTTCAGGTGACTTTGCCGGACTTTTTGAAAGGCTCTTGGCTGGAGTCTTCTCAGGCTGCAAGTTTTCTGGAGTCTTGTCTGCTTTCTTAAAGAAAGTGTCCAAGGAAGTTTGGACAGGTGTTCTCCAGGGAGATGGGTGATGCAGTGAACTTGTTCGCTGACATGGTGTGGCATCAAATCAAGTGTTGTAAAGTTCAGAAAGTTGAAACAGGGTGTCAGTTTATCAGCGTTGTAAGTGTGAAATGTGGCAAGTCAAGGACTGCCTTGTACACCATCCTTTTTGACCTGAAAGTTCCTCAGGTACCTGCAGAAGTGGGTATATGTGTTTGCACGCACACATGCATCCACTGAGAATTTAATGTACAATCCACAACCACTTCAAGGAGAAGGAACTGGAGAAAAAGTTTTCCCCCTTCTCAGCTGAGTGTCCTGACCACAGGCTTATGAAGTCAGGTTCCCTCTTGACCTCATGAATCTTATGTTTTGGCCACAGTGGCTGAAGCTCAGCAAAAGGTTTTGGGCATGCACTCACACTGTCTAGCCTGTAATGTTATGGTTAGGATACTCTCCTGAGAGATGGGAGATTAAGGGAATTCAAGCCCTGGTTTGAGAGAGCCTATAACTCATTCAGGCCTCCCTCTGCCTGGGTGAAGAGGCTTTAACTTCCATGTTATTGTGTAATAACATAGGTAACTCTCATACCAGCTCCTCTTTTGTTGTGATTTTTAAAAGTGAGCCCCACTTGCTTTCAAAGAGTATTTGCTGCCTTAACACACTTCTGAGCTGTGGGGAGAGGTGGGTACATTCTTGAAAACTTGCACTGCAAAGTCATCAAGTCTTTAGTTAACTCAGTTTGCCTTTTAATTACTCCTTAGCACAGTGGAAGGTTAGACTGTGCAGGCTGAATAGATTTGCTACTTATTACTTGCAATATAAAAATAGCCCAAAAGTGAACAAGATCACATTAGCTTTTAAGCATTAAAAGAAAGCAGGCTGCTACCTTTTTTTTGTTTAATTAGCATATATTTTTGCTTAGGGTCTTCCTCCTGATGGTTGCAACCAGTGTGCATCACAGATAGGAGGAACTGTGTTTTTCCCAGGAGTTTCTGCAGCTGCTCCTACGGCCCAGGTGCAGTCTGTCACCACTGGTCCTGGGATGATGCCTTGTGTACCTCCAGCCATGTCAAATAATCCCCCAGCACCTCTGTTCCTTCCCTCATCTGGTAACGAGATGTTGCCAACCCAAGGAAACCAGGAGCAACGAGCAAAGGAGGCAGACTTGATAAGATGCATACAAGCTCACCTGACTCTGTTACAGCCACATGAGGCAGAAAATAACAAGGGTGATGAGAACCACCAGAATCTTGGTCCAGCACCATCCCAAAACTTGGATTCCAGAGAAGAGGAAACTGCTGCAGAATACAGCGAGGGCACCACCAGTGAAGAAGAGGACCTGAACATACTGGATATAGCACCAGTAAGAGATACCAGCTGTCAGACAAGTTTTAAGAAGAAAGTTTTAAAACCTAAAAAAGCAAGCCCAGAAAAAACAGCCCAGAAAGTTAAAACAGTAAAATATCTTTTGGGAGAGCTCAAGGCACTGGTGGCAGATCAAGGTAAAGATGGTTTCATCAGTACATATTTATAACCCTGTGTGCTATGGTATGTGGGTGGGAGTGAACTGTTAGAAATCCATAATATACCAATACTAATGCAGGATTGACTACTGAATTTCAGGTGTTACAAAATTACAATTCAGAATGATTTTTTTTATAAGCACTGTCTGTAACTGAGCTGTAGGCTTTGGTGTGAAGAAGCTAAACGTGAGTTTAACATCTTGGACAACAATAGATTAAAAATACTCCAGTTTTTCCATAGACATTCAAGCATTTTCCTTGAGAAGGGAGCACAGAATAATGTGATCAGAATGTGGAGGAAGTCCCATGGAGGGCTCAAAAAGAAGGTTAATGCTGTAATTTTAGGGCTCTGGAGCATATATAGTTCATGAAGTGCAAATGGTGCTGGGCAATTTAATGATATGCTAATGTTGGAGGGCAGTAGAGTTTACATTTAGACATTGCAGAAATAAATGTGTGTAAATGTGTAGTGCATGTTGCTATTCATGTTACTCTTTTCTTAAAGATGATTCAGAAATGTTGAGGCTGATAAGTGAAATTGATGGCTGCGTGTCATTGCTGCCAGCAGTAGTTGGAAGTACAAATGTACAAGCTGAAATAGCACTTGCTATACAGCCTCTCAGAAGTGAAAATGCCCAGTTGCGGAGGTCAGTAGCCAAGTTCAAAACCACGTGTGATGTTGCTAATTAACTTCACAGTTCTTAACTGTACATTGTAGAATAGTTCTGTGGAATTCCAGGCTCATCTTGTTTTTGTCCACTTGGCATTCATATGAAGGGCTTTTGTTTATACATGTATAGGTTGCTGTATTATATATTCTTTTAAATCGCTTATTTACATTTAACTGAGCACAAATTCTGTTACTCTTTATGTGGTGTCTCATATATCACTATTTCATTTCATGCAATTTGACTAAGAATCCTACTACACATGAATAGTGATGCTTTTATTCCTCTCTTTTTTTTCCAAGTGAAATTGTAGTCTGCTAAAATATGTCTACACGGCATATCTGTGTAATGCTAAGCAAAGATGCCCAAGCCATCTCTGAATGAGTTAATTTAGGAAACAGTTTAGCAGCATTAGTGCAGCTTAGCTGGGCTGAGTAGCCCTGCTGCACAGAACTGCCATACTAATAGAACTAGATTATTTCTGATACCTGAGCTACCTCTGGTATTTCTGCATAGTGCTTCATGGTGCCACATGCATGTGTGTATCTTTTAGTTGAAAGCACAGAACAGGACAAGAACCATGACTCAGATCTCAGCCTTGGACTGAAGTAAAGCTGGAGAGCAATTACTGTGTTTTCTCACATACAGCACGCCCCCAAAAAGATAAGCACTTTGTATTTGAAAGGCAGAATTATGTAAAAAGATCTTTCCTTGAAAGTAATACTAAGTAGTTGTAACTGAGTAACAGCAGGTAGGGAGCCCCGTGCACTTATAGGACAGAAACTACTATTACCATATTTCCTCACTTACAGTATGCCCTCTGTCCCACAAAAATTCCTGGCAGCTGATTTTTTGGGGAAAAGCATGTTCTATACAAGAAAATATGGCGCTTAACCCACTTGGGTCTCAGATTCCGTATTTTCATTTTACAGCTAGGTATGTACTGCCTGTATAAAACATCACAAAGTTTAACTTCACATCATTCAGACATGAGCAGAGGCTCTCATCACAAGTTAATTTTAATAGAGATAGGCTAGATGTTCTGGAGGATGCTTGGTGTAAGCTGTGAAATTTTTTTTTTTGTTTGAACTTGAGTGTAAGGGGTGGAATTTCAGAAATGGGGAACCCAGTTGTAGTTGTAAATCATTTTGAAAGAAGCAGGCATGCAAACAGCTAGTTTCTGCATCTAGTTAGTAGTAGCCTGCAAGTTTTAACGCTCATTTCTTCTACCTATATTTGAGAACTTGGAATCCTGTTATGTTATCTTTTTGGGGGAAAACAAAAAGAGGAGCATAATTTTTAAGGATTCTCTTTGTCGAATAAGCTTTATTCCAAGAAGCAATCCACCTTCAAAATATAGTACTAAATAGTTATCATACTAGTATGTAAAGGTGTAATAAGGGTCTTAGACAACTTACTCTTGAATGCTGAAAATAACTTATTTCAGAACAAATACAAATGAACCTCTTCTCCCCTGTCAAACTGGAGTGAGGTTGCCAGGTTTGAAAATGGCTCACTTGGTGTAAAGAAAGGTACACGTGCCTTGTTTGAGAACGTAATTCATTAAAAAGTTTTTGCTGTCTGAGTCTAATAATGTATTGTTGGTTTCCTTTTTTAATTAAGTTAGCAAATTTGTTACATACAAACCCATTCTGAAATACAGTTTCTTTTGAACTTGTTCTGTACTTGGACTTTCTCCACAATTTGCTTTTAGGAGAGTAAGAATACTGAACCAGCAGCTCAGGGAACGAGAGCGAGCTGAGAAGGAATCCAGCCAGGATTGCCACTTTGAATGCAAGTACTAGTGGGCCTTGGATAATGTTCGGGGAATACATATAAAGATTTTGTTTAAAATATGTTGAAAATGGTATCTGTAAAGAGCTAATCTTTTTGTTCACCTTTGGCTGATACCGGCACTCAGGAAAGAGGCTATGATCTGAATCTTGCACTCAGACCCACATAAATGGGTTGTTATGCCTATTTACAGCTCTGCTGAAGTTACTGGGGGGGGGAGGGGGGTCCGTCACAGACATTAGGGTCCTGTTAGGGTTGATAGATAGATGATTTACCAGACCACTGGAGTGCATAGAATGCAAGTGCCTATTATATCTCTGTAAGCAAAGGTATCTTACTAGGAGTTTTGAACTACTTTATGCACCAGGCATCTGAGCTTACAGCTGACCTTAAAAGAGAAATGCAGTTTTCCTCTGATTTTTTGGGGGAACTGGGCAATAAAACCAGACAAACCCTAGATTGACAGTATGTCACTTTAAAACAGTTAATCTCTTCCCAATTAGTATAATGGTGGGTAATGTTACTTGAACAGCAGTCAGAATATTCCAGTATCTTGAGAAGAGAAATAATGTTACTTGTAAAATTTGAAGTTCAGTACTGTACTTAAAAGCAAGGCACCAGTACAGAAGTAAATAATTGATTCAGCTGTACTTTGAGACTATGAAACATCACTGTACATTCTTTTTTTGTGACAAGGGGAAGCATGTTGGTACAGACTTACAGGTTTAGGCTGTATCAAGCCATGTACAGGGATATTGCTGTCCCTAGTCTTTTGTAGGGCTTCTCCTGTTTTCATTGCATCCTGTAGCACAGGGGTGTCCAACCTTTTTGAATGTGGGGCCAGCTCATGAACTTTTTGTCACCCAGTGGGCCAGCGAACCACTTCCTGTGAGGTCTTTGAATATGGTATCACATCAGGAAGTGATGTCACATAACCTTTGACATCAATGAAGTTGCAGGAAGTGACAATGAAATGGGTCTGGAAATGTGGTTTAAAATCCAAAATAAAAACAATATAAAGCAACAATGAAATAATACCAAACATTTGACTAAAAGAAACACTTTTGCTTCTACTCACTTCTCAATGAATGAAAGAAGCATAATGCAAGTCGACAGATCAAATGTGGGAAAGAGATCAGCCAGAGTGGAAACTAATCGAAGCAACAAAATATGGGCATTTTTGAGAATAATCTTCAAGAAGATCTACTTTTATTGAATTAATAACTTGTTAGTAACACATCTTTAACAAGTTGAACCCCCAGTCTGGCACAAAGAGAAACAGAAGCAAACACAAGCCAAACACTGGACAGTATTTTTACAAAGATTTTTACCTGCTCCAAATTTATGTTGGAGCCCAGATCATTCATGCTCTATTCTTGAGCATATTGTTCAGTCTCAAAAGAATATACAGCACAGCTGCGGGGGCTCAGCCACAGTTTTCCCTCCCTGGTGGAGCCCTGCCAGCCCATCCTATCCCCTATCAAGCAGTGGCTTCCCCATGTGCTGCTGCATTTTTCCCCCTACCTATGCCAGCTGGTCCCAAAAGGCAGGAGGCTCCACCTCTGCTTCTGCTGGCCAGTCGGTCCAACCCAGCCGGTCGTCCCCAGCAGCATGTGGGAAGCCAGCTTCAGCTTCATGTTGCCCTGGATGGGATGGGCCCAGCTGGGTCAGTACCGGCCAGGAAAAGCAGCATGCAGCTGAAGCTGGCTTCCCACGTGCTGCTGGGAATGGGAGGAGGCCAGCCAGGTTGGCACTGGCCAGCAGAAGCAATGGCGGAGTCGTGTGCTGCTCGGGACTGACCGGTACTAGAAGGGGGAAAATGCAGCTGAGCCCCTGACGCTCCAGCCAGGCTCATCCTGTCCCGAGTGGCACACGGCTTTACTGCCGCTTCTGCTGGCTGGTGCAGACCCGACCGGGCTCCTCCTGTCCCCAGCAGCTTGTGGGAAGCTGCTTCAGCCACATGCTGCTCCGGATGGGACAAACCCAGCCGGGTCAGCACCAGCCAGGAAAAGGGCCCTGCCTGCCTCACCTCACCGCTGCCCCGCCACCACCGCCATGGAGCGTGGAGCAGGTGCCAGGACTCCTCACCTGTCCCGAGCAAGGGACCTCAGGCCAGAGAAAATTGCTTGGCAGGCCACATGTTGGACAAGCCTGTTGTAGCAGTATGCTTTAAAAGAGTAGAGTAAATTTGTCCTTTAAATACATTTATTGTAAATACATAGGGACCTGCGTCATAAGAAAAGATTTTTAGTGGAAATCAACAACGGTGTCTTTAATAGCTGCTATCTAAACAGGATTATTTTCTTTAAAGATTTGGGGCTAATGGAAAAATAAAAAATTGTCAAGCATCAGATGGTAGAGAACAAGAGTTGCATCGCTAAAATTTGATTTATGCTTACATTTTACATGAGATTTGTTGCTTTGTAATTGAATTGCTGTAATCATTTATTCTTTATAATTTCTTAAAAATCTGGATCCTCTCTTAAATTTTAATAGTTACAAATGATGTTAGTTTGGGGCATTAAAATGAAACTTTTAAAAAAATGGCTGCGTCTTTTTATTTCCTGTAGTAGTTTCCCTACAGTCCCTGAATACAACACTCCAGAGTCAACTGAAGGAATCTCTGAAGGGCCTCGAATCGCTTCAGAATAAAAATGAAGAACTCCTTAAACTAATAGAAAGCCAGAAAGAAGAAAACAAGCAGTTTGCAAAAATTATTCAAGAGAAAGATAAAGAATTGCTTGAAAATAAGCAGCAGTTTGATATTCAAGCTACAAAGCTCAAAATTGGTATGTTTGGAACTCAGTTGTAACACAGTGTTTTTAAATGGACCCCCCCAATGATTATATAAAATTCTACTTGCAATTTTAGAAGTGGATGAGGCATTGGGAAATGTGAAGAACTTCCAGTTTAAATTGGAAGCCTCAGAGAGAGAAAATCAGATCCTGGGTATAACCTTACGTCAGCGGGATGCAGAAGTGAACAGACTGCGTGAACTGACCAGGTAATTTTGGCCACAGTTTGTCCCTTTGCCATTTCTTCCTTACTTAAGATTATTTTCAATAACCTTACAGGCTTCCCTACTTTGTAATTGCATCCTATTAATAGTTTTTTAAGTTATTTTGTAAATGTATTTTTATGTGTTGGGATAGTAGTTGGAAAAACTTGTCAAGGACAGGGCCCCACTGATACTGTCTGCCCAATAAAAAAGGTAGCTTTCTGAGTCAGGAATGTATAGGGCTCAAAGTACGCAACCAGTGAATGGGATGAGTTCACCTGCATGAAGATACCAATAAAACTGGCAAGGTTTACGGTGTGCTCCTTTTGTACACTGATGTGGGGTGTGTGTATAATTCATTTAACTGCAGAATAAAATGGTAGTCCCAGATTGTTGCCTACTGCTTATGTTGCAACACACTCAAGTTATTTGAGTAGCTGTTAAATGCACAAACTACTTAAGTGCATAGCAGTTTTGAGCTCCCCGTCTACTTTGTAACTTAATTGTACTCTGCCTAACTGCATCATGACAGACCTATTAACTTAGTATCTTGTTGTACTGCATCTTATTGTCTCAGAAACCATAGAGAGGAAGTGCCTTTTAAAGGGCCCCTGTTAGAAGCCTGGAAAATGAAAGCTGACATAAAATCATAGGAAACATCAGAAAAAACTTCTTCACAGTTAGGGTGGCCAGAATCTGGAATGGGCTCCAAGGGCGGTGGTGCTCTCCCCTACCCTGGAGGTCTTTAAGAGGAGACTGGACAAGCATCTGGCTGGGGTCACATGACCCCAGCCATTTGTCCTGCCACTGGTAGGGGGGCAGACTTGATGATCCTTCCAACCCTACCATCTATGAAAGTAGGGCTAGAAGGGACCTCACGAGTCCAGCTCAAGGCAGGATCATCCCTGACAAAACGAAACTAAGTGGCATGAAACCGACTAACTCCTGTCTCCTAATTTTCAAGGTTTCTTGCAGTGATTACTATTGAAGCTGCTGAAAGCCTTGAAAACTAGTCATTTGGGGATTTGCTACATTGTGTGCTGTCAATGCCATGGCAATAGCAACTCTCTTCGTTTTCAAGGTTACTAAAAGCCGTTACTGTAAGACACCATCAAAATGAAGGGAGCTACTCGGGTTTGGGGTTGCTCATACCACACAACTGACAGTGCTGCGCTCAGTGCTGTGTCCTTACTGAGCACAGATTGCTTTACAGTAAGAGCACACTCCAGTGCACTAAGCGGGTAACCTTTTTTTCAATCCAAAGATACGCAGCTAAATGAGTAACAGTAGTAGAAAAGCAGAAAAGTTTACCAGATTTTGGCCACCCTAACTGTGAAGAAGTTCTTTCTGATGTTTCCTGTGATTTTGTCAGCTTTCATTTTCCAGGCTTCTAACAGGAGCCCTTTAAAAGGGCTGTTGGCATGGTTTCTGAGACAGTAAGATGAAGTACAACAGGGTACTAACAACAGCAAGAAAAGCTGTCTAACCACTTGTCTAACCAGCACAAGGCAGGATTGGCTTCTAGCTACCATGGCAGATCTAGGTTAATAGGGCACCTGCAATATGCATGGCGGGCCCCAAAGACACAGAACTAGGGGAGGCCATGGTCCTGACCAGCTGGAGTTAATTCCTTGAAATCTGCAAGGTTTAGGAACTAGTTCTGCAGCCTGTTGAACAAAAAAAAAAAGCCTCCTTTCTCTTGTGAAAAGGGAGAAAGTAGGAAAAAATGTCCTTAAAAAGAACTTGGCAGAGACTTCCTCCCTTCAGGAAGTGAAGTAGAATGAGTGCTTACCCTATCCCATCAGTTGGGGGAATGACTACAATATAATCAATTACTTTTTGGACAGTGCTGTTTACTTACGTGCACTGGCATGTTGATTCTGGTTGTCCAAAATTCAGAGTATTTGCCCAATATAGCATATGTCAACCTTTACTAACAATTGTCAGACTTGTAAGAAATAAGATTTGTGAGGTGAAATAATATCTTTTTATTGGACCAACTTGCATAGTCAGGAGAGATAAGGGACAGTTTTTTTGGCTTCATACAGCCTTCCCCAGACCTGAAAAAGAAGCAGTCACTGTGTCTAAATCAGGGGTTCCCAACGTTTGTGCCCAAGGGCACATAGGAATTTAAAAGTGGGCACCAATATGAATTCAGCCAGTCCATCTCTCATGGCCGACTCAAGGTAAATTCATAGTTTTGTTTGGAGAGGGAGTAGTAAGCACCATTCCATCGCTGCGTCAGTCAGACTGACAGCCCCAGTTTGGCAGCTGTTGTGCACAGCCTGTGGAAAAAAGTTGAAGTGTTGCTGTTCGGAGTTCAGTCAGCAATGACAGCATTTTTTGGAATAATAATTTTTACTGATTGTGAAAATGCGTGTGGGCACCTAAATCTGGGGGGTCGCGCCCGTGAGCACTGCGTTGGGAACCACTGGTCTAAATCATAGACTTTTATTATTGAACTTCTAGAGAACATGCTTTTCTGTGACTCTTTACTGTTGGCCGCCAGGTGGTGATATTGTAATATCTTATTACATGTCAGCATAGTGCAAATCTTCCTATCTGTTGGAACAGAAGGCAGAAAATGAGGAGTAACAGTGACTAACTTGTGTATGTCTGTATTTAAATATTTTATTTTTTATAGAAAGCTTAAGAAGGACTTCTTTCCACTTTTTCCAAGCTCAAAAGCAGATCCCACACCTTAACAAAAACATAGAACATTAATGAGATGCTGGATCTTATGCTTTACAGAAAGGTGACATTCTCTTGCCAGAAAGCTATTTATTCCTGATCCATTCACCCCAGCAAGCAGGAAATTAATCTCAAGACCTGCACTCTTTGTTCTTCTCATTACTCATTTGGTAGACAGGTTTCGCTGAACCAAAGACTGGAGTTTAGTAGAGTTTGAATAAGTTAATGCTGTATCAGTCTTGCGCTGTTGTAGAGAAAATGCAAATTAGTATTAAATGGTCAGTGCGATCTGTTAAAATTTTAAACATTTTTGTATAAAATGTCTGTGAAAAGATCCATTAAGTACAAATGACTAATTTAATAAATTGCTCTCCACAGAACTTTGCAGAGCAGCATGGCCAAGCTTCTCTCTGACCTCACTGTAGACAATGTGAGACACCGACCGGGTAAAGGTCTTACAAAGTCTCTTCTGGAAGACTATGAGAAACAGATGCAAACCAACCCCTTCCCTGTGAGTACTTCAATAATGAGTTACCTTAAAAAGTTAGAAACTGATTGTGTTTGGACAAATGAGGAACCTCAGTTTTCACATAAAATTGGAGAATTGGAAATGCTACGGCTAGCCCATGAAAAGCTTTCTCCTGATGGATCCCCTAAAAAAACTACAGTCTTTGGAGAGGAAATACCAGCCCCAAGGATTCTACCTCCCCTATCGAAAGAAGATGGTGAAACTATTAGTGATTCTGGGACTTTAATAGAGGAAGAGCACAAAGTGGATGAAACTATTTATATTCCTTTGACCAGCAGTGCCTCTAAAAAACAGCCATTAGTAAGTGAAAAAAGAATTTGTACCCAGCACCAAGTTAATGCAGCTTCCAAGAAGTTGGACTACAGCTGTGGGCTCTCTGACTTTAAGAAGCAGAACGACTTTGGGATTTTGGATGATGCAAAAATTTTTGGTAAGTTCACCGGTGGTTACGATTTGAAAAAGACTACAGAAAATACATCTGAGGCCACGAGGAATTCCACCAGGCTGGAAGGAGATCGGATCCAAATATGGCCAAAAGAAATAATGATTGGATCTGCCAAAGGGTTTACAGATGAGCCAGACAGACCTCAGTCTGACAAACGCCCGTACGCTCCTATGCCACACAACAAAGAAAATTTTCAGAAAACAGGCAGTGAACTATCTCCCGACTCTAGTTTTTCTCTTTTTGATTGTATGGCGGGGAAGTCTGAATGGAGTGTGTCTTCCTTCTCAACATTTACTTCACGAGATGAAGAGGACTTTAAAAATGGGTTAGCAGCCCTGGATGCCAACATAGCTAGATTACAAAGGACTTTGCACAACAGTGTGCTGAAACAATGACTGTGAGGAAACTGAACGGGCTGTACTGGTCCTGATAATTTTGCTACTTTTTTAATACTTTAATTAGTACAGTTTTTGGAATGTCTGTTTTTATTGCGATTTATATGCAAATGGTTGGTACCTAACAGAGTTTAAATTATGTATGGAACTTAGTTAAATAAATTAAGGTGCTATGTTTCTTGTAATCAGTGCAAATAATTTTATTTAATTGGAGGAACTTTACACTTTACTATTAGTACTGTCTTGTCTCATCACTGTATGTGGTCATTTTAAAGAAACTTACACTGTGTGGTGTTCCGATGTGAACTTTTTAATTAAATGATGGATGAAACATTCTCATTTGGCTTCAATGTGCTTTTCAAACTAGGATTAGGAAGAATTGTTTAGTCAGTAAATATCAGCAGAGATGGGCTCTTATACTTCTGGAATTGAGAATAGAGTTTGGTCCCAAACCTTTATTATGAGGACAGCATTATGTATGTGACTTGGGAATGCTCCTTTGATTTTTGCAGAAGTCATAGCATGCCTCAATTGCAAGTCATTCATGTCCAGGATCAGTAGGAATAGGTTTTTATGTTGGCTGTTATCATTCAGTTTTGATAGTATCTAGAAGTGTGTGCGCTTTTTTTAGTCTGCCTGGTCACATTTGTGGTTTAGAGATGTAGGAATAAAGCATTTGAGGTATGTATGAAAGCAAAGGAATTAAAAAGAATGTAGAGACTTGTGTTATAGTTAAACATGCTTTTCTTATACCAGTATAAACAAAGACTTTATCGCTTCACTAGTAATATGATTTGCAATTTACTTATTTATGGTGGCTGACATGCATGAACTTGCTTATTACCCAGAACAGTTGGTCAGTCTGTCTCTCAACATAATTCAGTGCAGACTCAATAATTATAATAGACAAAGCCTATCAGAGGCTGAGGGTTTTTGATTTTTTTATTATAAGTAATTCTTATTGTTGGAGTATTGAATTTCATGGAAAATAGACCAACTCCAATAGAAAGAAAAACTTAATGAGCAATGTGGGCAATTCAGTGAAGATGATGGAAGCCATTGTTCATTAAGTAATAAGACACTAATACTAACAAATAGATTGTTTAAAAAATTAAGTTAAAACTAAATCTGTGCCTTCTAGTTCACTCTCACTGCATGGCTTCTAGTGCAAATGAAGTGTCTGCTGCTTAATAAAATAAAATAAAAAATACTGAGTTTGAAGGCTTCATGGAGCAGAATTGAAGTGAAAGCTGTAAAGCCTAGGGTTGCCTCTGACTCAAGCTATTCTGGGAGATTTTTTTTTTTTCCAACATGATATAATGTCATTAATTGTACTGTTCAACCCATTCACAATATCCGTCTCCCAGATCACTTTCAGTCGTCACCAGGAGATCATTGCTGATTCTGGTAGACTCCCTGCCAATCCGGGAGGGCTGGCAAGGCTAGTAAAGCCCTGTGAGCATAAAGAAATCTGCACCCAAATGATGGTCCTGGTTAACTTCAACATCATGCTAGGGCCAGCTCTTTAGTGCTGGAGCAGGACTTCATCCCCTCCATGTGTACCATGCAGCTATCCCAGGTAGTAACTGAGCCAACACATGTGATGAGGCCCACATTGGACCTAATGTTCTGTACCTACCAGGAAACAGACCCCATTTATCAGGGGGTAGACCCCACTTATCTGTCATTGTTGGACTGCTACCTTCTAGCAGCACAGATATCTGTTGCAAAACTCTCTGGGGACCATGCCTGTCGACCTTGACAGCTACTCTGTTGTTGACCTGATCAATTTGTGGAATAGCGCACTGGCCTTGGCCACAGACAGTGGCAGGCAGGTGTCCATTTCCCCTGTAGTAGCAGCAGCAGTACTACAGTTTTCCCCTGAGCCAGTTAAAACAGAAATGAGTAGGTGAATGCCTCTCTACCTCTGGCAAAACCAATGAACTTCAGCACAGATTCTTTTTAAAGGACTTACAGTATGACAATAGCAGCAGTGAAAGACCGTTTTTTTTCCTCCAATACCATCATATATGCCAAGTGTCATCCAGTACAACCAGGTAGTTAATTTTGGTTAATCTGGTTTATTTTGGCTGTCTCTATTCAGAATTTCAGTCTTCTGCAGTCTACAAAGACATGTTTGCAGCTTATTTTGCAGACAAAATTCCCTGTATTTGGCCTAGCTGGGGACCACAATATGTGCTGCAGAGTCAAAGTTTGGGGTTGGGAAGGTTCTGTCTTGTCCAGTTCATATGGATGAGTTTCAGTTACTGTTGCCCAGTGACACAGAGAATCTGCTTAGCAAGATGTGGACAGCCAGCTGTGGACTTGGTCGGTGTCCTTGTAAAAGCCAGTCAGGGATGAACAGGGCTGTTGCTGGCAGGGGTTATCAGTGCTTCCCTTTCGGAGAGAAAGATGCCAAATCATCTTTTGCTTGCAACTGTACAACTTCCTACTTGAGAAACCAACACTTGATGCTGACTCCTCAGCAAGCTATCACCCTTCCCATTTTGGGGAAGGCCAGGTGGTTATCTGACAACTCTTAAGTACTTCTGGATGCAGTTGGATTCCTGTTATTAGCCTAGCATTTGCCTTGGATAGCACTGAGATTGCATTTGTGTCCTTGCTCACTGATCTTCACCTGAAGATGCAGTTAACCATCCTGTGGTGATAAAGCATTTATATGTCCAAGTGGATATTTCTGGGACTACCCTTAATAGTGTTGCCCTGAGGGGTCAGGCCAACTCTCAGGATCTCAATATTATGCTGTTAGACAGGAGGGTGACACAAGTGCACATATACAAACACACAGATCAATTAGATGCATACACATAGACACTACCCGCTCAGGCACATACACATTCAAACCAGCCTAGGCACATGCATACCTATCACCAGTTCAAGCACATACACACTACACACACCAAATTTAGACTGAATCAGTTACCAGGTACTAACACCTGCACATCCAATACACATACATGGATTACTAATTCATATACCACACACACAATGATGTCTATATATGTGTGTGTGTGTATTCACTAATTCACACACATACTACCCACCTACACATACACACAGGTGAGTTCCTAAGTGTAGGGAGTGAAAGTTACCAGGACCAGGATTAGAACTGGTAGAGTACAGGGACCTGAACTGAAGAACTGAGGCTCGGGGGTAACTTTAGGTTAATTGATCTTAATTAATTAAAAGACAACACCCAAAGCCTGCAGAACAGGGAAGCAATCCTAGCACAGAGGCTGAGGCTGGGACTGGAGCCAGAGCTACGGGGGAGCCGAAAAGGTAGGTGGGGAGAGGGAAAATGGGACTAAGGGAAAGTGTGGGTGTTAAAGAGGGGCTCTGGATGTGGGGAGCCAGGGGATGGCTCCTGGGCAGCTAGAGAAGTTGCAGGGAGCGACAGTAGGTGCTGGGAGCTGGAGAAAGGCTCCAGCTGCTGGAGAAAACTGCAGGACAGCCACAAGGAGCTGGGAAGCTGAGGGGGATGACTACAGAAAGTGTGGGGGAAGCCTGAAAACAGAGATGGACAGCAGAAATATCACAGGAAAAGTAGCAGGAGACTGAAAAGCAGCAGGGGCAACTGGAAAGCAGAGAAAGGCAGCAGAAAGTCACAGGGAAAAGGTAGTAGGAATTACGAGGAGATAGGGAAACTAGTGGAGAGGGATGGGGGCTAGAGCTGAGAGAGAGAAAGAAAATAAGGCTGGAATTTAAGATAAGGAAGGGGCTGGGATTTTGTAAAACATGACCCAACTCAGGGTTGCAAATGACAGTGGTTTTATTGAACAGGGGAGATGGTGACACAACGTCTTATTGGTTCTCTTGCACTCACACTGGCAGAAGGGGTTAGAGAGGCTTAGTGCAGGGGCTGAAGTTGAGAGAGTGAGCAGACCCAAATTGTAGGTGGTGGTGTGTAGGTAATATCTACCTATCCAGGCTGGAAAGGAGTCCTTGTCCAGTGGCTGTGTCGCCAGCAGGGCCTGGGTGGATAGGTGGTATGGCATGGTGATGGTCCAGATGGAGAGCGTGTCCCACTGGGTCTGTCTTTACTGCCCCTTTTTATAGGGGCAGAACTTGTATGGCCCTTGTGAGAGGAGGCATGCCCAGACAAGAGTCAGCCCCTGGCGTACTAAGCATGTGTGCTCCATGCAGGGATGTGCAGGTTCAGGTGTCTGTAATGGTGAGAGTTGCTGGTTCTGCAGGGGCTTTTGTCTTTCAAATACTAAAGTTGTCTCTGTTCCTGGATGAATCAATGCAAGGTGATGGCCCAGTCATTACAGGCCATTCAGTAGAGGCCTGCTACCATTGTATTTCAATCATTCCCAATCATCGGGGAACCAATTTACGTGGGAGGGGTACAATGAATCATATTGTTGCAACATGGGATGCCCAGGCAGAGGACACAAGATGGAGGCTTGACTTCACTTTCGTTCACTTACAAACACAGGCCTAAACCATACAATAGCCATATGAAGCAATAAAAAATCAATACAAGAATGATAATAATACAATATACAAACAGTAAAAATTAATACAAACCTAATAGTTATACAATGTAAAATAGTGCATATCCAAAAACAAGAACTTGCTACCAAAATAAAAGTGTTTAAAGCTTATCTGAGGTCACTTATACTTATCTATAGGGAATAGAGAGGGAGAGAAAAAGTCAGAAATAGTTGGGGAAGAGGAGGGAATGCTTTTTAAAATAAATTAAAAAACAAAAAGAAATGGAAAACTGGGGGTTTTGTTACAATAGATCCTACTTGTTCCTAGTAGGGAGCTGTCAGGAAGGTAGCGCTTAAGAGTTCATCATCTGTCAGAGCTTCCTGGTAGGAGCCCCCAGGTCTCCATCTTTTTACCTCTCCTGTTCAAAATGTTCACAAAGCTGCTAGGCAAGATCATGCAGACACTTGGAGTGAGGTGCCTTCAATATGACACCCAGTTCTTTCTTTCCTTAGATAATCAGGACTCCATATTCTCTCTTTTCTCACCACCTGGCTTGAGTGGAGGATTGGAATTCATGTTGAATCCAGATAGGATAGGAGTGATGGTGATGGGGAGTCCACGAGTGGGGGAGGGGAGGGTGGGCTTGGGCTACCCATCAGCAATGGAGAGCAGTCTCCCCTGGCCACTCACATTTGTAGAAGAGTTCCTGG
This sequence comes from Crocodylus porosus, assembly GCF_001723895.1. Taxonomy (NCBI): domain Eukaryota; kingdom Metazoa; phylum Chordata; order Crocodylia; family Crocodylidae; genus Crocodylus; species Crocodylus porosus. The sequence goes on along the minus strand of NW_017728949.1, from coordinate 60,734,323 downwards.
CTCCTCTGCTGCACTTGAATCTCAAAAGGTGACAGTGGTGGCTGTAGGAGATGCCAACTGGCGCTCCTGATCGTCGCGCACGCGTGCACACACACTCTAAATAGTGACATCAGTTATTCAGAATGCTTTTAAGGCTTGGCCGAGTTTCCTGGCATGCCATGACACTGTTTGTACTCCAATTTCAAGTGTAAGGTGGATAGTACAAGTACAAAATGAGAAGTTTGTTTACAAGCAATTTGACTGTTCTCTGCACAAGAAGTTAGTTTGGGGCAACCAGACGAGCACTAGCTGACCACCCCCTGAACTTGGTTCCAAATAAATTTGCTAGCAGAGGATAGATCAGAGATGGGCAAAATATGGCCCTGGAGCCAAATGCAGCCTGCGGTTGTTCCCTCAGGCCCCTGGCCCATGCACAGTCCAGCTGTGGTGCATCGGGCAGGGCTGGGGTGGCTCTGCAACTGGATTGCCTTTCTAGGCAGCTCCTTCTAGCTGCTGCTGCTGCTGCCGCCGCCACCAGCCCCACAGTACGAACAGGGCCCAGTACTGCACAGCCCCAACCCTCATGTGCCCCACACCTGCTCTGGACTCACCTGCCCAGGCTCAGCAGCAGCATCTATCTGGTGCTCGGTGCAGGGTAAGAGCAGCTCCTCCACATCAGCAATTCACCCCTACAGCCACCCAGAGCTGTCCTGCAACTGCTCTGCAGTGCCACTGCTGCCCCATGCAGCAGGCCGGAGGTGGCTGTGACAGCAGTGGCCAGGCAGGGTAGTCCTGCTCAGGCTCTGGGTGGGTACAGCAGGGAACTACTGGCAAGGGGAGGCAGAGGGGGCTCTCCCCCCCTCCCATGCTGCACATCCCTGACCCTGCATGCTCCACAACTGCTCCAAGGTCACCCAGCCAGGATGAGCAGCAGTGGTGCAGGACAAGAGCTCTTGGTCAGCACCAAGTAAAAGTAGCAGTAGGAAGCTGCTGCCTGTAGGAGAGGAAGGGGCTGCTTTTACTCTACACCAAGCAACAGCTTTCCTCCCCCCACACCACTGCTGAACCTGGGTGGGCAAGCCCAGAACAGGTGCATGGGGCTGTGCTGCGTAGGTCCCTGCCAGTACAATAGAGCTGGGGCCAGTGGCAGCAGCTGCCAGAAGGAGCACCCCCCCCATCCTGCCTAGAAAGGCAGTCCCGCTACAGAGCCACTGCGCTGTGGGCCCAGGGGGTGGCAGGACATGATGTGGGCGAGTGGTGCTGGGTCAGGGCTGCGCCCAGGTTCCAGCTGATCGGCTCTGGTGTGGGCAACTGTGGAGCAGGCATGGGGCACACTGGGGCTATGCATTGTTGGCAACGGCAGGGAGGTGCTGCAGGGCACATGGGCTCTGGCCTGTTGCCAAGACAGACCTGACCGGGCATCTCCCATACACACCCTACTCTACCCACCACCACTACCACCCCGAACCACCCCCACACGCCGGGGGGGGGGGGGCAAGTGAATGGGGCCTGGGCCAGGTGTGGGGGGCCCTGG
>NW_017728949.1:60714743-60732685 GCF_001723895.1 Crocodylus porosus | reverse complement strand
CAGGGCAAAAATATGTTATTGTCAGCATTTGACTTTTAGTACACAAATTTGGGTCAACTCCCCACCTGGTTCCAAGATAGCATCCCCCCTTTCTTCCCCCCCACCCCCAAAAGAGTACTTCTGGAGGTAAAGGGAGGGACTTCTGGTCCCAAGACTGCAACCAGGGGTGGGGCACAAGCCAAGGAGGAGCTACTCTTGCAGCCCTCGACAGCTCACCCAAACTCATTAAGTGATCCTCCAGCTGAAATAGTTGCCCACCTTTTCATAGATACATAATACAAGAGAAGCCAAGTTGGTTGTACAAATACTGGAACATCTTATCCATCAAGTTGTGGTCATTTTAAAACTCACATCATTTTCCCTTGGACAAAAAAGACAGCAGTTTAAGAGGGGGTAAATATGCTTGCCGGTTGTAATAGCTTCTCTTCACAGCCGAGTAGTCATAAATTTGAGGGCACTGGTATTCACTGTTGCACAGCAAGCAGGGGAGTTTTAGTTATGTTAAAAAGATTGTACAAACATTAGATAAGGCCCGTGTAGATAAAGTTATCCTTTCCTGTAAATGTGTTACTATGGAAGTGAAGCCATTACTGTAGCAATCTTGTCAGAAGGAATTTCTTCTTGCAAGAAAGCACAGCAAGTTTTCTCCCCCCGCTTAGACAAAGAGAATAGTCTAGTTTGATCTACTGCTTTGTGTTATAAATTAGATATCTTGGACACAAGTGTCAGAAGAACTTAAACGAGTAGCAAAAATTAGAATATTCCTCAACTTGGAATCATGTCTGTTACAAGGGCTGGCATTACAGCATGGGTCCCCGCCAGCTCCATCCACCTTCCATCCTAAAAGGCAGCAATAAAAGGCTTTATAAGAAGCCCACACTTTTGCTCACTCGTAAAGAAGCTGGCACTGTAGCTGAGAAGTATCTACAGCATCGTATGAGAAGTCAGTCATTTTATTGTTTAAACACCTTCAAGCAACATCAGCCTTCTTAAGAGTAGTATCAAAACAGACCAGGAAAACCCACATGTTGTTTCATGTGCCCTTTGATGGCTCACAAGTTTGCGTAGTCTTCTTTAAGCACTCTCAGCAGCACATAGCAAAGGAAGACCCCAAGTATCTGAGGAGGTGAAAAAGAGGGAGTAAATAGCTTGATTGTATATCAAAAGGTTTTAATAAAGTTCCTGAGTTTTAATGGACATCTATAGTGACAAAAGGAGAACCTAGCTTTAAGTAAAAAGTTACTTTGACTACACCAGTAGTGCTTGGAGCACTTGAGCTGATAGTATGCTTAAGTGCCTGTAGTTGGAGGTTCAACTGTAGTGGTTTACAACAAGGGTACAATAGGATGCCTTCCACCCACCCCCCTTGGATAATTACCAGTCAATAAGTTTTTGAGTACTAATTTGCCTTTTTTCCTTCCATCTTATTCTATCTCTTTTATACTGAATGAGATCTGTTACTGTCCTCCCACCACCTGCCATTGAAAAGGCTGTAATCTTTACTTTGCAAGCTAGACTTTACCTGTGCAAATCCAATACTTATGCCAACAGCTCCAATAAATACAATATGGTCTTCAGTCCATTTCTTCAGCTTTTCAACACATCCCTAGAAAGGAGAGATTACTGCTAACCACTGAATCTGGTACAAGTGTTAGCATCTGTACACATTCTGGGAAAACGATGACTTGCAATAGGCTGGGGGGCAGGGAAAGGAGAAGAAATCATTCAAGTTTTGTTTCAGTTCCAAATTCTGTTAACAAAACAAAACCCCACACACAGACCTTTAGATATGGCTTTCAAGAGACAAAATGACCAAGAATGTATATATTTGAAATATACATATTTGTGGTTTATCTAGAATTTCACTACTGTTCTTACAGAAGAGGGAAAGATTTTCTATATAGCAAGAAGCAGCATAGACCTGACCCAGAGCTGAGGAATCTGACAGAACGTGACCTGCCGTGATGCTTAATATACATCTTTTAGCCAAGAGCAATGGGTGGAGTAGCATGACTAGTAGTAGCTTAAACAGACATGCAAGATTGTTGGACTTGGTCTAAGGTGAGATCCAAGACTGAAATAATGAAGTACCAAAAGGAGCTGAAAAGGATATGAAGAAGTTGCAAGAAAAAAAAAGTTTGGAAGATTATTCTAAAAAAAGAGAGTGAGTAAGAGGATCAACATATTTCCTGTTCTCATTCAGCTTTCATAGCCAGGTAGTTAACAAGTGGCAGAGACAGGATGATGCCCAATTAGGGCAGGCAACCAACTTGTAAGCATAGCTTTACAAGGAGTAGACGTGTTGTTGTATCCAGGCAAGTGTTCCAGGAGCTAGAACAGGAGAGGTTTTCAGCTCATTCTCCATACAATCCAAGGATGTCATGCCTGAAAGCTGTAATATGCATGGAGGAAACCAATGTGAATTAATACCCCCACACCCCAGCAAGGGATAGCCATATTTGAGCGTGGCATTTTTGCTATTGGAGTGGCAAATAGAAACACTCGAGGTCAGGGGTGCCAGACAGCTTGTGGCCCAGAGCATCAGGCCCACAGTTTTGCAGACGCTGGCCACGATGGGACCTTCCTCTGGCCACAGCCAAGTGCCAGGGCACTAGAGCAGGCTGGTTCCCACAACAGCAACTAAGTGCCCATCATGCCAGGCTTCTTCCTACAGTGTTGCTAGGGCTCTGGCACCTCTGCTCTCACCCACCTGTGGTACTTTTTCCTGCAGCCAAATACCTCTCACTACTTGGCTGCCAAGTACCTGGGAGGAAACAGCAGTCCTGGCACTCCAGCAGCACCACAGCGAGCAGCTCGACACTGAAGCTTGTTCCCACAATGGCAACCAAGAATCGGGGATGCCTGGCCTCTTACTGCCAGGTCTCAAAACTAGCCACTAAATGTGCTGGATTTGATATGGGAGGAGGAATATATATGGACCCAGTCCAGCCCATGGGGCTGGCCCCAGGCCATTTCATCCAGCCCATGGGACTGGTCGTATACTACATATCCAGCTTGCAGGACCACATGAGTTAGATACCAGCAGTCATTAGTTGTTCTGCGACATAGCACATACATACCCAAGCAAGGGCATTTTAAAAGGAAAGGAGCCTGCTGAGGTCCTGAGAGCAGTCTAGCTGCAGCAGCAGCACAGGATTTGCTGTTGGCTTATTTACACTTCTTAGATAGGTTTTGTAGCACATGCCGCTTGGCTATCAACAGCAAGTCTAGCTAAACTAGCTGGTCTGCCAAGCAGACATAACTTTAGAGAGGACTGTTTTGGAAGACGGCTCATCTATAAAATCAATTAGCCAGAAAGCGAATACCACACAGATTCAAGTCACTTAGGCAGCAAGCACTAACTGCAGCGTCAGCTACTCGGTAGGGGAGATTAACAACAGAGGGGTAAGACTTGAGTAGTGTGGAAAAAACAAAACCAAACCTGTTGATTAATGTTAGAAGCGTCTTTGCTTAGATTCCTTCCGCAGCTTCTCGTTACAGTCTTGCAGCAGCTACTTGGAACAGCATTATTGAGATATCCATACGTAGTGTTGAGCCAGTCAGTGTAGTTCTGGGCACCACAGCACTGGAACTAAAAATGGCAGAGATTCAGGTGAATTAGTGGCATTTTAAGTAGAAGGCAAGAATTCTTGTGGGTAATCTTTTATTGGATTAAGTGTATGGTTGGTATAGACATAGGCAACCTTATCATCGTACCTTTCCTCAACCCTCCCTGCTAGACAGAAGGAGACACAGCAGAGCTAAATAGCAGGAGGAGCAAAGGATTGTTAAATAGAGTCATTATCAGCTGTGAAGTGCAGGGGTTAGGGAGTATCAAAAAGATAATAATGAACCATGAAGTCATAGTCTAACCTCAGCTCCCTGGTGCTTAGTGTTCAATAGGCAGCAGTCCATCCTACTATAGAGCAATCTTTTCAGAAAGAAGTCAGGCCAAGCAGAGACTTGGCTCTTGGAAAGCCTTTCTTGATTAATTCAGATTTGTCCTGGAAGTCTAGATCACTTTAGATAGATGGTCTAAAAATTCATGGTCTGTCATACCATGGTCAGGTTGACCAAGCAAGACTAATCCAGAGATTTTGGTAGACATTAGTACTTGCATCCCCTTGTAAATTAGTTTCCCAGAATGCCCCTGGCTTTGCAAGTAATTCAACAGAAATGAAATCCAAATCAGTTTTAGTTTCTTTAAAGATGTCCATTCAACCAGCTCCATAAGCTGTTCAATATTTACCAGTTAAAACTACCTTGGAAGCAGGATTCTTGCCAACAGATGGCATCTCATTTGCCATTGATTTCAAACATATTTGAACTCCCAAGTCTTAGATTCCACCTCACCCCCAAATCAGCAAAGTTAGAGGGGTCAGCACCCTGCAAAGCTACTCCTATTTATTTAAAGCCCAAGTTAGAGATGTACTAAATTAGGGTAGGATCTCTTTCGAGTGTGTTTTTAGTCAGTCGAGTCATCCTGCTCGGTCAGTCTCCAGAGAGAAAGGTTCTCCAGCTCATCAGAATTTATTTCTAGTTTACCAGCAACCCTCCACCCTACCCAGCACGGAAGAACCAGCTGCTTTGCAGTCTCCAGCTAAACATGCCTTTAATACAAGTCAGAGAAACCACACAAGGATTTGTCTCAAGACATGTGGAGGCTCCCAGAAGTCATAGTCCGTTTTCATTATCCATTGAAAGAGTCTGCTGTAACTGCTCTCTCATTACCAGACGCAAGAGCAGAGACTACTTACATTCCTCTGTAGGTCATCCACACCTCGGGTTATTTGCGATTCCCTGTTATATTCGTCAAGAGTCTTCAGGACACTTCTCAGTAGGTTATGGTGCAACTACAAGTAAAGTTTGTTAGGTTTGTGGGTTTTTTTGGCACAAAGATATCTGTTCTTCTACAGAGCAGATGCTGCCCACAGGCTGCATGTCTGGCCTCCCTGCTTTAGGCAGAGTGGCCCTGCACCAAGGAAGGGTTGGACCCAATGACCTCCTGAGGTCCCTGCCAGCCTCATTTTTCATTGATTCAAAAAAAAAAACAAAAAACAAAAAACCATGTAGTCTTTAGCACATGCATGTGAAGCTTCCCCCATGCAATTCTAGAGTCCAGTAATCAAGCTGAGCCATTAAGAAGACAGACACCCACGTTCTAGAGTTAGCCTTTGTTCAAACACAAGGTTTCTTGCCCAAGGCTTCCATTAGACCGGGGCGGGCAATCATTGTGGGCGGAGGGCTGCTTACTGAGTTTTGACAAGCTATCGAGGGCCGCGTGGACAGGCAGCCGGGGGCAGATAAATATTCTTTTTCTAAAATTTTTTAGGGGCCCCACAGGCTGGATACAATGGCATGGCGGGCTGCATTTTGCCCATAGCTGCATTAGACCTTTCTGCTATAGAAAAAAAGCTTTGCTTAAGTAGATAGGCACGTCGAGTCATTAGTAACACTAACAGCATAACTGGTTTGGTTTCTGCTAGGGGCTGCTGGGAACAGCTACCTTTGCCTCATTTCTTCAATCCAGTTGAAACTCCAAGTTCTGCTCGAGAGAACAGTGTTAAAAATGGCTCCATTTCTGTCTAGGAAGACAGTGACTTCTCCTTGAACTAGCAGTGATGTAGTAGCCATTAGTATTGCAGTTAATGGTAGGCTTATACTCTTGGAAAGCATTTCTAAACAAATATAACCTGGAGACCACAGCTCCTTTTAAGACTTCTGGTTTTGCTCAAGCACCTAATGAATTTTGGCTACTTAACTGCTGCAATAATACAGCCAAAGCATATATTTTCTTACTGCTTCCTCCAGACTTTATTCTGTATTTAGAAGTTAGCAGTGGCGGTTTTGGACTTATAGTTCTGATGTTGAACTAAGTGCAAAAATATTTTCTTTGGCAGACGACATAATTTCATGTTAGACAAGTTTGGATTCAGGCTTTCCTTGCACCCCCTGTGAATGCCAGTTCTGTTTACTAGCTCCAAGACTAAACATCACCCCCAACACCACACTTTCCCCAAGCTCCTCTTTCCCAAATGACACAAGAGAAACCTGCTCAAGCATTCTTAGGGGATAAGCAGAGGTCAGCCAATACAGAATTATTGCTTTGTGCAGCCTTATTTCTGCATCCTGTAACCCACAGCTGAGGAGAGCAAGCAGCAAGCCATGCCAAGTGCTCCCCAACTTAGTAAGAGTTCTGCATTTCTGCTCAATAAATTTTTCCACCATAACATATGGCTTCTATTGGATCAAGGCTCAACATTTAGGCCTACTCATTTCTACCTCCCTTTTGTAAGAAGGAGCTCTGGCACAGTGGCATGCTACTACACAGCCCAGCTAGCTTGCCAGCCAGTTTAAGAACATTGAACTTTTCTCAGAGAGACTAGTGAAGCCGTCTTGTAGGTTATAATACTAGGGACTAGAAAAAAGAGACAACAAGACACAGTGCAGGAATAGCAATGGTGACTACTGCTTAAGGACCAGCTCAACCTTAAGTGGAAGATTTTCTAAGCATCTTGTTTAAAACAGGATTGTAATTTTCCAAAATACTTGCATCTGTTACAATGTTCTCATTCACTACTTAGCTTAGTTCATCTACCTGGCTACTTATCCAATCAAATTCAACCTGGGGTAAAGTCTAGCTTCAAGCTCATGTTTGACTAGCAAAAGTTTTTGCATTCAAAACAAGCTTCAATACTGCCTAATGTATACCAGCACTAAAAAAAAAAAAACCCAAAAAACAGCAAGTTTGTCTGAGAAGAGGAGTAGTTTCACCCCAGTAGCAAATGTGGTTTCTCAGCCCTGCATTCTTATGGCTACAAGGGACCTCAAAGTCATCTGGTCCAGCTCACAAGGCATTAAACCCCTTAAGCAGAGAAGCCAGGTGATACCAGACAAAGATCCCTGGAAGGACTTTGCAACTTGCAATGTCTTAGTAGTAGAAGCATAGCATGTGATTTAAGGCATCACACACACCTACCTTTTCTCTGTAAGCATAGGCAGAGATGCCAACTACAATTTCAATCAAGATGATAATTAGCAGCATGCCTGTAAACTAGAAAATAGTTTTAGATTACATGCATATAGCCATTATGCTCTCTTACTACATGCATATGTTTTAGATTAATCCAGCCAATATCAAGTGTCATGGGAGCCTTTATCTTCATCTGCCTCCCCCATCTCAGAACTCTTCTTGTCTTTCCAAAACGGGCATAATCAGAGAGTCAGACTCGGTACTCTTCTATGGTCATCAGTTCTGCTAGTATACAACTACAATGGCTGATAAGAGATTAAGTCATGGTCACAAGGAGCCAGGTCAAAAAGGTGCAGACCTTTTTCTACACATTGCGTCAATGCACAAATGGTAAAAACTGTTGCTGTTAGCACAACTCACCAAGTGTTCCTGTGAACATGCAATTGTTTAGCTAGACTTTTTTAGCAACTGCAGTCAATTAAGTGTTGCAACATGGGCAAGATGTTATTACAAGTGGCTCAAACAGTTTTAGAAAGTTACCCCATGTTTTTCCTCCCCTCCTTTGTTACTTTCATCCCCCAAAGGACCCAGAACAACAGATCAGATCCCTGCTCTGAAGCAGAAAAGTTTGAGTAAGGACCTCAACATTAATGTTAGCTGTGTCCCTTTATTGGATGGAGGTGCCCCCGCAGTTAAACATGGATGGGCCAGGGGTGTAGTGTCCAAATGCTCCAGGTGGAGTCTTCAGGAGCCTCCTGTGCCAACCCAATTCTGCTCCCAAAGTCAGTTTTGGGCGCTTTCAAAAGTACTATTTTACATAGCTTTAATAGAAGCCCGTTGCTTTCCTCCAACACTAACAGTTGCAAAGGGAGGCAGAACAGTTGCTGGCATTTGGTTAAATCTTGCAAGAGATGGTATATTCAAGGAAAAAAAAAAAAAAGTCACTGGACATTTGGATGCCAGTATTCCAGGCAGCAGCAGCAGCAGACGACATCTTAAGCCAGCTCCAGGAAACATTCTGCTCTACAAGTATGAATTTTTGGTGGACTGCTCTATAAATCCAATGATCCTTCATTAGCCATCTCCTACATCGGGTTCTTATTTTGATCCCAAATCAAGAAAGCAACAGTTAATCCATATATTGAAAGGGGGGGGAGGAATGCCTAAACCCAGCTCAAAAAGGTTTTTCCAAGTTTCCAAGAAATCTCTAGACAAGAGACATTTTATAGTCCTTAGGTCTGTTCCAAATCAGCAACTGCTCTAGAGTCCAGTAGAGCAAATCCATCTTTGGGAGAAGTGGCATTAACACAGGTTCACATCCCAAGTCAGAAGGCTACGGGCTGATCATGTTCCCATTAAAATACTGCAAAATTGTAATGTACACATTACAGACTTGATGTGTGTAGCTTCACAGATTTTTACTCTAGATAAATTATTCTGACCATTGCTTGAAATGGTCATTAAAGATTAACTGTTCCCACTCACTTCTTCCAGATACTGCCAATTAAACTCAGTTATAAGCATTCTTTTTATTGTTGTACTGTTCCTCCTGGTTGATCGAGTCTGGCGACATCGTCCCTACAGTATAATCTGCTTGACCATCTGAAGTGTCAAAGCAGATTTTGGAAGTGTTCCATAGCCCTTAGTTGGACTCTTGTGGCTTTACACCCACAAGTCTTACTAGCTTCTCCCTTTCCTTCCTTCCCTCTTCTGCCTCAAATATCCTCTTGGGAGGGGTACCATTTCCTGCTTACTTCTAACATCCTTTGCAGTAAGGCAATGCAATTGTCATTAAAACAAAATTCTCTTGTTACTCACTACAGTCAAATATCTGCACTCCAATGGCATTTGGAAACCCAGCAATAGTTTGGTTACCCCATTGTTACTTGCTAGAGCCTCCATTTCCCAGTCATATTGTCCAAAGTTGGCCAGACTCTCTGCTCTGTTTGAGATCAGACCTGGGCCACAAATGCCTGTGAAAGTGCTCCCAATCTCAGACACCAAAACAAATTAACAAAGATATAGGTCCAAGATTTTAAACTGCTGACCCCAGCAGTACCAAGCAGTTTGCACTCTGTACTGCCAAGTTGTTCCTCATTAGCTACATACAGCAGAGTTTCAAATTTAGTAGCTGAAATTAGTTTAGTTTGTCCCATCTCCGTCCCCAAGCCAGAAAAAGTAGGCTTTTAACTTTTTCTGCTATTTACTCAAGAAGTTTGTTCAGATGCTTTTAGAATCGCTATCAGTTTCCAAATCCTAGAAAAGCATGGCAAACGTTGCTTAGGCACCCTGTAGTACTTCGGAGAGAACAGATCTTTTCATATCCAGGAAGCAGAGTAAACCCAGAAGGTCAAGAGTGAGGACTCGTGGAGAACAAGCAATGTCTTTGCTACAAGTACTCAGCGTTTGAGAGCAAGGGCCACACCAGTCTGTGAAAGCTGTTGCGAGTGCTGATCCCAGGCAGGACTGCACATGAAATCCCATGGAAAGCTTCAAGCCATCCCCAGGTGTCTGAGCCAACACTTGGTGCATAAAAAGCTTCCCCGCAAAACAGGATTCATCCAAGCAAGCTGGAAGGCTTTGCCTAGACGTGGATTTGGGAATTCAGTGATCCAGTATACCAGGTAGGTAAAAAAAAGTTGGCAGGTAGCCATCAACCCCAATGGAGGGTGCAAATCCTCAGCATAAGTCAAAGCACACACAATTCCCTACCCTCTCCTCCCACCAAGGACATGTTTGCCACAGAGATGCCTTAGTAGCTCAGTTCAAGGATCCAAGTTAGGGGGAAAAAGATGAACACAAATAAAAGTAGAAAAATAAAATAAACTACCATTTTGCATGCATTCCTCCCAAATGCAGGTGTTAGAATAGAGAGCATCTACTTAAGCATTTCATATTTAAACAGTTAACTATCTGGGCTGCCCCTGCAATGGGCAATAGGGGTGTTCACATGTACTCCCCAGTAATTGGCCCAGTGAGTTATAAGCAGAAACTACTACATTCCCAAACATGTTATTTGAGGTAAAGCGCTTTACTTTTTGTTTCTCACATGTAATACATATCCCTTAGGGACAGAAGGCAAACTGCATGGGGTCAATAAGACTCTTCATACACAGGCACCACCCCCACACTTTCAGTTTAAGAAGACTACTTCTCCCACCACAATTTGCACTCTTAAGACTCTATAAGAGATTAAACGCTGCAAGATACAGACAGTTTACCACTTTGATCATTGTATGATTGGACTTCATAATAGCAATTGCGCCAAAACTAGAGATGGACACAACGATGACTCCAACGAAGGTGATGATCACAGGAACACCAGAGGAAGCTTCGTTGATCACCACAAAAGTGTCACGGAGTTTTGTTTGGGCAGAAATCCCTATGCCCATCAGCACAACTCCAGTGATCTGGAAGAGGTACAAAAGGAATTTAAATCAATCTCATCTGAATATCAAGTTCAGCAAATTGAACACCCTGCTTTAAAAAGGAAAGAAAAAAGCAGTAGTGAGCCACAGGAAGGTTGCAGCACTAGAGAACGCACGTAGAACGAGTCCTCAGACAACAAATGGGTTCCTACCAAGTTGCACATGGGAAAGAATTAAATCGATACCCAAATATTGGTGCATCTTCACTACAGATGTAGCTGGAGATAGAGGTAGTTAGCCATGTTAAGCTGAAGTTAAATAGGAGGGGAAAAAAGGTAGAGATGCACCTCATAACATTAACTAAACTGGAGATGCACAAGCTTTGAGTGCAAGTCCTCACTTCAGGAGATGCTAGTAATGAGCTCTTACAAAAAAAGCTTGCGCATCTTCAGTTCAATTAGTCTATAACAGGGGTCCCCAATGTTTGTGCGCCCAAGGGCACATTCAAGTTTAAAAGAAAAAACACGCTGCAGGCACCACTATGAACATTCGAGTGTAGTCTCCTGGATCTGCGCGTGGGTTAGGGGAGGGAGTAGCAAGCGCCCCTGCAGCAGTCAGACCGACTCAGTCTCAGCACCATGGTGCCCACAGGCACCGCTGGTCTATAAAAGGTGCATCTCTACCCTGCCTTCTGGAGACAATTGCTCTTAAAATAGCTGATCGCATTAGCCACTGAGAAAAATTGTCCTTCTGGGACTTGCTACCGCAAGCTAAAGGCACCACCACATTTGAGTTAAAGACTTTCCATATATGTGGGTAGATCCGAGCTGGGACAATACCCAAGTTAGCTTTGTAGCCAAGACAAACCCCAAAAGCAAGCTGAAAGTACAGCCATGCTGCTGCCTCAAGCATACAAAAGGCTATGCCTGGTCTTGCTGAGAATTAAAGCCTGGTAGACCCAAACCAAGAGGAAGCCAGTTTGAGAGTAGTGAGCATGCTTTCACTTAGAAGCTGGGGCGCAGGCAGAGACGAGCAGGTACACAACAACAAGATCTAGCCGGGGATTACCCCACTCTGAAGGAACTCCTTACAATCTCAAGATTGGGGGGCGGATTCTGGCAGTCCTAGCCCCTCTTTCAACTTGCGTATTACCACAGAGTTCTCCTAGCTAGTTACTGTTTTAAAAGTTTAGACATTACATGCTTCTTCAGCCATTATACAAAACTAAACCCCACACCCTTTTCACATAAGCAAGTAGCTATTTGCCAACACCAAGTTGTAGCAACACAATTTAGGTAGTGTTTGCCAGCTAAAAGCTTGTGTAGATACTCTGGCTACCACACACAGTTTGAGGGACTTAATCTTTCTTTCCGCCCTTCTTTCACAGCACTAAAAGAAAGCAGCAAGTTCAGAGCAGTCCTCCCTAGTCTCCTTGCAGTTAGGTCAAGGGGTGGTTGATACAGGCCATGTAATTCTTTTAGCAACAGGTCACAAGAGGGAGAGAACTAGCAGGGTTCGCTTGCAAAGCTAGCCACAAACCCAAACCAGATGCACCTTAGAGTAGATACTAGTTAGAGCTCTTTTAGATCCATTATTCCTATTCAGATTCCTGTTGTAGGATGCTAGGACTCAAAGTAACAGAGCCTTACAACAAAAACATAGAAACAATCATCCAGCCCCAGGGTCCACACTCTTCCCAGGGTAACAGTTAACCAACACAAGCAGGAAGAGGGAGCCAAGTGCAACGGACCTTCAGGATAAGAATACCTTATTACATTGAACTAGGGGAAAGGATGAAAAGAAATTAAGACTCATTTAGTATCCACCTTTATAGGTTTAAAAATGAAACATTAAGAGGATCTTATGTGCTAGCTGTCATTTAGGAATTTAACATTGTTAAAGCCATGTAACAGAGAATTATACCAGGGTAGTTAATAGTTTTGCCTAAGTGACATTAAAAAAAACAAAAAAGAAGCTAATCAAGGCTCAAAATACAATTCAACAAAACAAATAGCTTAAAAAGATAATAAAAAAAACTTACCCAATAAAACAAATCAATCAAGTATAAGCAAGTTTTAATTACTGCTAACTTATTTCTAGTTGTTATTCTCCTCATCTTGCTTGATGGCCACTGACCTATTCCTCCTAAGCACACAGCAGTAAAGACAAAAATATTGGCTCCCACATGGGTTTCTAATTACTTTGCTCATCAGCTATTTATGCCAAACACTGCTCCTATTGGCACATTTTAACTAATTTAAGGAGCCACAGGTTAATTATTAAAGGGTGGTTTCTGGTAGTTTGTCACACCTTTCTTCTGGAATAATCCCATTGATTCCAATGAGAGAAAAGCCATCAGAAGCTTCCTTCATTTACTAGTTACATATTGAAAAGAAAAGTGAGCTCCAATCAACAAGAGGTCCTTATATCTTAAAGGAAATGTGTTTTTCTCCCCTTAAGTGGGTTACTATCTATACATTTGAATATAGCATATACTTTCTTAACAAACTGCTCATTTTTTTTATTTTTTATTTTTGGAAAACACTGATGTGCACCTGCAGTTGTGCTAAGTGGAGACTGCCATGGTCCCCTTTAACTTCTCTCTCCTGGTGGGTGCCGCGATACCAGCAGTGTTAAATGCAGAGTTCTGAAGCGGCTGCAAAGTGGTATGAAGCAGTGTGAACCTGCTCCTGGGGTTCTCCAGCTGGTCTGGGTCATACAGCCCGTAATCAGTTCAATATGCTGCTGTGCACCCTGTTAGTATGTGTTATGATATGACCAACCTAACAGTAACACTTTGTCACTGCAACAATGCAAATTGATTAAGGAGAGAGATTTTTCACAGGCTAAAGTAACCTAAACTGTAGATATTCAATAGGATTAAGAAACTTGAAAAGTGATAAAGATGAAGCAGGTCCATGGCCATGGGTCAGACTTGATGATCTGCTCAGGTCCCTTCCGATCCTACAGACTATGAAGCAGATGACCTCAAGCAGTCCTAGCTGGCAGTGTAGGGCAGAGGTGTCAGACTCACCCTGTGCGGCAGGCTGGATCCAGACCATAGGGCTCTTTCTTCTCAGCACCGTTGGCAGTGCCAGCAGGCCAAGCAGTCTGTGTGTACAACCCTTGCTCTCCCTACTGTTGCCAACTACTCTTTTCAGGAGGGCTTGGTTCCCAAATTCCCTGGTCCACCAGGAGCCCCATAGGCCAGATGGAGTGACTCTGCAAGACAGATCTAGCCTATAGCTTGAACATTTGACACCCCTCAGAGAAGGGATGTGACTTCCGATGTGATATGGAAAAAAACACCAGTGTAGTTTGGGGCTTTTTTCATAAAGTTATTACATCACAGCACAAGGAAGTAGTTGTCCTCTCTATGGCTCTGGGGTGGCTACATCTGGAATACTGTTTTTAGTTGTAGGCGTCTCATTAACCGCAAATATACTGACATTTTGGAAGTAGATCAAAGAAAAAATTATCAACAGAAATGCATAGGGGAATAACAACAGAAGTGAATTATAAGGAAAAGATTAAAGGAGCTGGTTATGCAATAGTAGCTGGTTACTCAAGCTAATGGCGTAATCCAATGGCCATTAGCAACCATTACTGAACACTTAAATAACACTTATTGGGTGGTATTTTCCAAAACACTCAGCGCTGACAACTCTGCTCCCACAGAGCTCAATATTTAGGAGACTCAAACCAGTTCAGAATGCTATGATGCATTTCCTTACCAGCACAGGCTACCATGGGCCTATTAAATGTGTCCTCTGCTTTCCACATTGGCTTCCCATAGTCTTTTGAATCAAGTTCAAGGGCTCAATCCTTATCTTCAAGGCATTTTGTGGTCTGGGCCCAGGATATCTAACAGGCTACCTGCAGCTCCAGGATGAAGACTTGTTGACCATTCTTCTCGTTATCACAAGAGTTCTCGTCATGAAGGGTAGAGGGGGTCTGGGCAGGAGAACGAACTTCATAGGGGCTGGCCCAAAAACAATTTCCCAACAGACATAATTGTCATCACCACCTTCTGCTCCAATATGAGGTGCATTTCTTTCATCCTGGAAGGACATTTAGATCATGAAAGAAGCTAAGTTATTTAATCCAGGTTCCTTCTTATGAATAAGATTTTCATTAGGAGACTAACCACAGGGTAGCACAGGATGATTTTTCTGAAACTCGGCTTCACTGTTTTCTTCTCCCTCAATTTAGCCCAGAATACTGGCAATATAAACTATACATTTATGTTTCCAGAGGCATTTAGAAACCTGAACGTGCAAATCTGCCTCATTTTTTTGAAGGATTCAGATATCTACCCACTTTTGTAAATCCCACTGGATATCACTTACTCAGTTTGCATCCACCGTACGACATAATTTGGTCTTGATGGTATTGGAGGAATTACTCAAGTAATTTGGTGAAGCCCACTGGTGAGCATACTACCCATGGGCCCCAGAGAAGTATTGCTTGCATGTACACTTTCATCCAAGGAATACAAAGGACTCTTATGGCAAGCTCCAAATAGTCCCTGTGAGAGATCAGCTCCATTATTTCTCAGTCGTCAGTGTTTTTTGCAGCCATTCCCACTAGAACTAAATCACTGAATGCAAATAATTACCTCTATACACCCCCAGTAAATAATGAAAATGTTAAACAACACGTACCGAACCAAACCAAATCCATGCACTACCTTACCACATGTGTCTAGTTTACCACTGTTTACTGGTACTTCTGGTTCATTGTCTGTTAGATGATTTTCAGTTCTCATGCAATGTTTGTATCCAGCTAACAGTAGGCCCTGAACCAAGGGATGGCAACCTTTTTGGAGCGGCAAGCTGAAATAATGCATTGTGGTCTGAGGTGGCCTGGCAACTCTGACTCAGCTGCTCCAGAAACTCCCCAGTGCTGAATTGCTGCCTTTGTGGACAAGATGAACCACTTGGACTAGGGACAGACCTTCAAAAAGTCAGAGCCTCAACTGGTTCAATCTTTGCAGGTTAGTCTAGCCTGCCTAGGCTGAACTGGCTTTGTAACAGCGCTCTGGACAGAGGAAATGCAGGCACATGCCTGCAGTTGCTCAGGCCAGGCAGCAGGGGGCACTAGAGCATGCCCTTGGCTGCAGGAAAAGTGTGCTGGGACAGGGGCATGGCCAGCCTGGGCTGAACTGGCCAGAGAGGGGTTTAATTCCACCCCCCCCAACCCACCAGCAGGGACCTGAACCAGGTCTGCTGGGCGCTCCTCCGCTCACAGCTGCAGCGGCAGGCCAGCATGCTGCCTGGGGCAGAGGGGACAAGGAGGGGGGTTATTTCCCCTCTGCCCCCACTGCCTCCAGGGGACCGCAGCAGGGTCTGCCCAGCCCAATCACCATTGCTGCTCACTCCCTGCTTGGCAACCACTGGACTAACTCCCCTGCTGCCCACTCTGCTAGATGCCGGAGGGAGCGGGGTAAGATAGGGCTTATTCTGCTGCTTGCCCCAGGCAGAGAGTGAGCAGCAGCAGCTGGGATAGGTAGACCCCACTGTGGTGCCCTGGGGGCACAGGGGGGAATTACCCCACTCCCTGCCCCCGACACCAAGAAGCCCTGCCAGCTGGCATCTGCCCTTGTCCCTGCCTGGCCACTGAAGCAGCAAGGGGGGAGTGACTGTGACAGAGGCAGCACCCCCTGTCATGGTTTCCCCAAGTGTGAGCCTCTTCTGGCAGCGGGCCATGCTGCAGGGTGAGGAAATCTACTGTGCAGCATGGCAGTGGTGCTGTGGGCAGCTCTGGCCCCCTCCAAATCCCGGCTGCTGTGTGCAGTCTGCTGCAGCTCTGCCAGCCCTGCAGCAGGGCCCCTGCTGGGAAGGGGCTCATCCTCCCTGAGACTATGACAGGGGCTGCTGCCCCATCAAAGGCTCTGCCCCCTCGCTGCTGCAGCGGCCAGGAGGGGGCACAACCAGACACCAGCCGGCAGGGGCAGGGATTATTCCCCCTCTAGCATCTGGTAGATGGGGCTTATTCCACAGCTTGCCCCAAGCAGGGAGCAAGTGGCCGTGGTCAGGGTGGGCAGACCCAGCTGCAGCCCTCCAGGGGTAGAGCAGGGAATAACGCCCCCCTCCCTACCCCTCTGCCTGAGGGGCCATGCTGGCCCACCGCTGCAACAGTGAGGGGGGAGAGCCTGGCAGACCCAGCTCAGGTCCCTGCTGATGGGACAAGGAGTTAAACCCCTCCCTCACCAGACCCCTGCTCCTGCCTGTCCCTGCTCGGGCTCGGGAGCAGAGGGGCAGGGCCAGCCCTGCTCTGCTGGAGCAGAGAGCTGGTCCCAGACAGCATGCTGGGATGCTGGAGTACTCTGGTTTAACCTAAAGCAGGAAGGGTTTTGGGACAGACATTGCATAAACCAGTGTGAGTTCAATCAGTTAAGTCTCATACTACATTCAACCAGGCTTATCTCAAACTGGTTTTGGCCATTTTGAAACTGGTTTATGTGCACTGCTGTTACAGGTTTAAACCAGTTTCTGATCACTTAAACTGGTTTATGTGTAATGTCTGTACCTAGCCCTGGATGGTCCAGATTTGGGCCTTGGGTCATCAATTTCTAACATTTGCTGTGAACCATGTAGGAAACTTTACATTATATAATGCAGCTGAAATGGTTAATTCTTCTTTTGAATCCAGCTGTGTTCTTGACCTCTGTAGTATTCTGTAACAGTGAGTTATGCAGGTTAATTATATGCAATGTTTCCCGAAGTCAGTTCTAAGCATGCTATCTTGCAGTTCCTGATTAGAAGTCAGGAAAAAAGGACAGCTTGATTCATGTGTTTTGTGCCATACAATATTGTATAGTCCTTATGTGACTTTTTGTATTTCCTCTAAACTAAACCCCCTGCGCATGCACGTGCACACACACACAGAGAAATATTAAAAGCAGATGATTTTAATTGTATAGAAAATGCTAATGTTTGTCATTCAGTTTTATTGAAGCCAAATGAGCTTCTAGAGAGAACCACTGCCTGGAATGAAAGATGAAGTGTGAGAAGGAGAAGGGCTTCCTAGTAACTATGGAAAAACTTAAAACCTCAAGCTATGTTATCAACAGTCAAGCCATTAATACGGCCGGGTTTCAAAATGCAATGAAAACAAGAAAACTTTATGCCTAGCATGTGCTTTTAGATCTGAATGATCAATCACTGCTTTTAGTCTGTTGTTAAATTTGCCATACCAATATTCGTTTATTAAATGTCATATTTCTATGGACAAAATAACTCACTCAGACACTTAGTCCTCTAGCCACAAGAAAGCCAGTACATTGGAGTAACTTTGGGGAGCTGGTTTTAAAAGTTTGTTGCAATTTCTTTGGGGCCTTAATGACACCTGTTTCCTTGAATGGGAGTTTGGTCTGGCTCTCAGTTGGCGAGTCATTGTATTCTATTACTTCATCACTTCTTAATTCGTGTTATGGTAGAAATTCCCAATCCCAGCCAAACTCACAACCCTGCTATGCTCAGGTATACTGACACTCACCAGAATGTAAATATAAAACTTTGGGGCAAAGCATCCACACCAGAAGACAGGCGGGTGATCCAGGCTGACCTGGACAAGCTCAGCAAATGGGCGGATGAGAA
>NW_017728949.1:60690190-60714193 GCF_001723895.1 Crocodylus porosus | reverse complement strand
CCTATGACCCCAGCTGACTTCCTGCCCTTTGGGCAGGGGGCTGGACTCGATGATCTCCCGAGGTCCCTTCCAGCTCTAATGTCTATGAAATCTATGAAATCTATGAGACCCAGTGACCATGCCAGCTTGGATACTCCAAGCTTATTCAGAAAACTGCCCTTGGAAATAACTTTCAGATGTTGACAGCAATGTTGCAGTAGCCAATTGCACCCTTTTAGAGGTCACAGGCATCCTGAATGCCTTTACCAGACTGAATCATAAGGATCCATTGTGGTCATTAAGTGCAAGATAGACCCTTGTACCAGATTTGCCTAAATACTAATGACAAAATATATAGGTCCAAAAGAAGCTAAACCCCTAAATGTGACATTTTGGCATATTATATTAATCTTCATTGTGAATGATGAAGTATTTATAGCTGCTTTCTGCTCCAGCCTGCACACCTTTCCCAACACTGGATTCCAGCCTCTCCAGAGGGGTTTATACTCAAAGTCCTGATGAATGCCAGGTCCAAAATATCTACCTACAGCTGCCTTCCTTCCCCAGCTATAACAGCTTGTGTTGGAGCTGCATCAAAGCAGGTTGTGAGCATAGCAAACTGTGCACCTGCATAGAGTAATTACTGTGGCTAGTGCCAGTGTCTATTAGCTTCAGTGCTCTTGTGAGAAAGTATGGATTAGTCACAGCTTCAGTTTTATTACAGCTGCCTCAGTGCATATCCAGGCTTTTATGGGCATTAATAGAGTAATAACCATCTCTTCAAGCTGCTCATTTAATTTCTGGTGAAGGAGCTCTCTTTCCTTTGTTCCCTCCATCATGGACTGCTTCAGAGCAACAACCTTGGATTATTTATGTGATTTATATGCTGTCCTTCCCAGAAAGGCCCAGGGCACCTTACAGTAAGAGAAACAGACCAACTTAAAACAGCAACTAGAATAAATAAAACAAAATACCAAAAAAACCCAAAATAGAGACCAACTAAAAAGTATTTCAGCCTAGCTTTGGTTCCTAAATGCCTGCCCAAGCAGAAAAGTTTTGCAGCACTTCTGAAAGATGTCCAGATGGACCTCAAGAGGGAGGGAGCTTCAGAGCTGAGGAGCAAATGGCAGAGACCATCCTCCCCCATGTTTCTGCCAAGTCTGCTTGGCAGAAACTGATGATATTTGCAGGAGATTGCTCTCAGCTGACCTTAGGGATCATGATGGGGCATAGAGGAGAAGGTGGTCCCTTAGGTTTGGAGGTCCCAGACCATTTTGGGCTTTATAGGCCAAAACTAGTATCTTTAATTGTGCCAGGAAGGCTACTGGGAGCCAGTGTAGATGCTGGAGCACTGGAGTTGTATGCTCCTGATGACCTACCCCTGTCAGAAGGTGGATTGCCATGTTCTGCACCAGCTGCAGCCTCTGGATAGCTTTCAAGGGCAGCCCCATCTAGAAGGCTCTTTGAGGTTACAAAGGCATGGAGGATGGTGGCCACATTCAAGTTCGTAGATACCTAGGTGAAGATCACTGACCAAGGTCACAAGTGCAGCCTCTGTGCTATATCCATTCTTTTACTGCTTGCTAAGCACTGGTCCACACTTCTCTTCTGATGAACTGCTGCTCTTCATTTCCCTCTACAGCCAGCCTGTCCGGGGATATGAAATAGCTTTCTCGTACTGATTATTCCAGTGCAGGTTTCTTCTCCATCTGGAGGGATCATTGAGAAGGTAACTAAGTCCCCATGGGTGATTCCGTATTTAGAATATGCTTGTCAAGCAGCACTGATTGTGGAGGATGCTTGTGCACTGGGAACTGAACTCGATTATTAATTCATGTCTCAGAAATCAATAAACATGACTTTTGCTCACTGCTGTCCTAGGTCAGATTAAATCCAGTGATGTGCCCTCACCAAGCCTCTAGTCTGTCCAGACTCCCACTATACTCCAGAGCACCACAAAGCATAGCATTTTTATAACAGAATCTGTCTTGCCTAGATCTTAAGATTTCTGAGATAGAGACCACATTTTTTTCCTGTTGTACAATGCTGAACATGTCAGGACTTGGAAAACAAGGCATGATAATAGTTAATACTATGCAGCGAATACTGTTGTAAACGTTAAATCCTGATCCCTATCCCTTGGGCAAAACAACCTGAGCTCTGTGCAGGGCAAGGGGGAGAGCAAAGGCTTTGCTGCTGTTTGTGTTCATCCAGTCCAGAGGTTAGAGGGCTGCAATTTCAGTGGACTTCAAGGCAGCATTAAGCTGCATAAAGTATCTGGAAGTACAGCGCTTTTTATCACAGGGATAAGTTGTGTTTAGGTGGCAGTGGCTGAGGAGCCATTCTGGCAATCGGGATTTCCAGGGCAATAAAACAGCTCTGACAATGCTCCATTCGGTGTTGCCCTGGACACCTGCTCCCTGGAGCGGCGGTAGCTTCGAGTTGACAAGCCAGCTCCATGGCATCTGGGGATTCCCCTTACACAATAAGGCTAGGTATGCTCTATAAAGCCCCACATTTTTTGCAAGTGCAATGCAAAAAGAACAAATCTGGAGCAGTGCTGAAATCTACAGCTGCAATTTCAGCTCAAGGTGACATTAAAGCAGTTGACACTGGGCGTGTGGGGATGCAGGTACCCACAGGGTGGGCTGGGCTGGGCTGGGCTCGGAGGGGAGGAGAGGTAGGCCCAGAACACCATAAGGTAGGTTTGATATTTTCATTACATCTCTCTGTCTTTGGCTCGTGCTTCTCTGGCCTGTGACTTGTCTTTACGCTTGATCTCCTGACCCCTCTTTAGCTGGGAAGTCCAGGGTCATTCTGAAGTCACTTTGTACTTTGCTGAGGGCTGAACATGTGGTGAAATCAGCTGCTTTTTATCCTCTCTTCCCTTTGTTCCTTGTAGAATTGAGGCACTGGTAGGAGGAGGCGAGAGCCCTACCTGTGGGAATGGGAAAACAGATCTCCGGTGATCTCAAACTCAGCTCTGCATTTCTTGATGGCTGCTGTGCCAGCCTGGCAGGCAGAGACGCTCATCCCAGAGAAAGATGTTTCCCAGGCAAAAATGGTAGCTGTTTCTTTTTAGACCACTAAAGAGACATAATAATGGCAGTGCAAAGAGCGGTGATCATTTTTCTTCATTGTGAATCTCCGTGCGACAATGAAAATTGGTACAACTTCTTGTCAACCAACTGAGGTGGATGCTTCATAGGAAGCAATCTAGGCACTCATCTTACTTAGTCACAGGATAAGCAATTCATTTCTATTTTTAATAGCAAGTGAATGCTTACCTGTCTAGCACTCTTCATCATCCTCAGAGCACTCTGCCAATGTAATTTAATGAATCTTAATAGGCTGCCTGGGAGATAACAATATATCACCATCACTGTGGCAGTCACTAGACAGTACTTTTATGCATAATCATCTATGTTTTCTTTCTTAGCATGGAAAGCAGTCTTTGAAAAAATGCTGTTACTGTCAGGTCTGTGATGTTGTTTCTCTTTGTGGGGCCAGCAAAAAAATCTGCTTTTAATCTTAACCATCAGTGAATTTTCAGGGCCAAGTTGCTTCATGAGAACTGGATGCTCATGGTTAGGGTGAAATGTCTTTAAAAAGAAGACCCTCTGTTCACCATTTGGGATTCCTCTATGTAAGGCGCTACTATCTGCCACCACCTATTAGAAAGGGGACTATATTATTCTCACTTTTACAAATGAAGTGATTTCCTCCCCCCCTCCCCTTGGCCCCCATACTGAAGACTGGTGAGTTTAGAACTTAGGTTTTCATGCCTCTCAGTCCTGCTTGTGCCCATAGAGAGGCTGCCTATACTTAAATTTTCCTGGGAGGCAGAGGAATTTGTGTGGTCAAAAACTGAATATGTCAGATAAATGGTTAGTGGTGCTAGTCTGAAGTCAGGCAGAAGGTAAGGCAGGGTGGGGACCAGTTAGCCTCTAATCATCTCATCACACAGGACACTTAGCACAAATGTTATTTAGATTGTAGTAAGCATTATTATGACTTAGAAAGTTTTCTGATGAGTAGTCACACAGTAATGCTTACTACAATCTAAATAAAACAGCTGTGTGTGTGTCCTGGCCTCTGCAGCGCACAGAATCTCCTATTTGCATTATTTCCAGGGAGCAGTCAAACATGAGCTCAATACATTTTGGGTAAGACAATCTGGAGATAGTTGCCTTGGCAGAGAAGTCCTAACTTTGCTACTTTACGATAGTACTTAGCACATGT
The DNA here is from genome assembly GCF_001723895.1 of Crocodylus porosus. Lineage (NCBI taxonomy): Eukaryota > Metazoa > Chordata > Crocodylia > Crocodylidae > Crocodylus > Crocodylus porosus. Next base: position 60,709,972 of record NW_017728949.1, on the reverse strand, counting down.
TTACTGCTTGAAGGATCAGAGGCTAGCATTTTAACTGCAGTTAACACTTGAACACTAAGTGTAACATGTGACAAGGCCCTAAGGCATGGCTCTCAACTCTTCTAGATTTAAGGCACACCTCAGAAAATCCCAGCTCTTAGGTCATGTGTAGACAAAATGAAGGGCATGTGTGCATGGCACTTTGAAGCAGGCTAAATGCTTTTGCACTGCTTTAATGGTGGTGTTTGCACACATTGGCGCCGTATTGCACAGTAATTCCAGCCACTCTAGCAAATTCAGCTCCTTAAATTACTTGGGGTGCAGTAAACTCAAACTCCTCAGAGGAGTTTGAGTTTGCTGCCCTACAGCAGCGAAGTGAAGCACCAGGCTCTGTGCAGGTATGTGGCTCTGCAGGAAGCCCTGTAGGCAGCCTGGCAGCAGCCCGGGAAGGCAGGCTCTGCCCTAGGGAGAAAAAAGTGGTGAGCCTGATCTTTTTTTTTATTTTTATTTCTATTTCCCCCCCTCCCCCGGAGCCTGCCTGAGCTGTGCGGGGGGCCTGGTGCGTCCCTCCATGGCTGCGGTGCCTCCCAGGACTACCGGAGCTGGGTGCCTGTGGGTGGGCACTTCCTGCAGGGGGGGTCACCACTGCTGCAGAGGGACGCACCATCCCCCTCTGCACCCCAGGGACTGCTCCACCCGCCGGCAGCTCACCCTCCCCTCCCTGCCAACGGAGAGGCAGGTAAGTTTGCGAGTGTGCACGACATGGGGGTTTAAAGGGCCCTAAATTAAAGCAGTGTTTTTAAAAACCCCACTTTGATTTAGGGCCCCCATTTCACCTACACATGCCGTTAGTTTTCACTCTTTTTTTTTTTCCTACAGTCAAAAAAAAAAAAAAGCAAAAAAAAAAAAAAGCAATTCTACTATGGCAAAGAAATCAGAAAGACCACAGCAGGTCAGACTGTTTTAACACTGTGGATTCCCATGTAAAAATCTGGACTTATCCTGTGAATCGTGTCTGCACACTTAACAGTGCTAACATTGTAGTGCAACCTTGGAAGGATCTTAAGTCACCCCACCTTGTCCTGGCTGAGAATCACTGCTCTATGGCGACACCCTGCCATACCTTCTGCCTGAATTACACCAGTTTGCAGGCCACGATTTTTACATGACCTCTTTTTAATTTCATTAAATGAGAAGTGGCAAAATGGTATCCTGCATGCTGTTATAATACTTTTCTACACCACTTGAAGTTAAGCTGTAGAACTCATCACTCCAGAAACCTGAGACCCAGAATTTAGCAAGACTCAAAAAAGATGTTTACATGGATGTGAAGATTATCCAGAGTTATCATAAGTAATTGCAATACACTTTTGAAGAGCTATTAATGCCTAAGACTCGGGGCTTAAGGTGATTCCCATCTCTAACAGATCAAAACAGGGGGCAGGTTGTCACTTATTTCCCTACCAGCAGGTTCTTTCACCACCATCTGAAACATCTGGTTCTGGCCATTCCAGTAGGGAGGATACTGGACTGGATGGGCGGCTGTTCTCATCCAGGATGGAGTTCCTGGGTTCTTATTTTAACTACCAACTTTGTAAGAAGCGTACCTAAAGCCCGGGGGTGAAACAACCCTCTCTACTGCCCCCATCTCTCCCGCCAACATGCAGTAATGCCAGAAAGGCCATACCTGTGTTAAATGGGAACACGGGGATTTCTGTTCAAAATAACAGCAATCCCTGCCATTTGTCAGCTCCTAAAGTGTTGCTGATATGATTCCTGAGTGGAGGCCACTTTGTAGGGCTGTGCAAAGCTTCAGTCCCTAATTTGATTCAGTGGCTGAAATCTCCAAATCTGAATTGAATCGGAGGACCCTTTAATCTCTCTGAATCAAACTGGAACCCTCCAAATCTATTTGGAGAGATTCAGCAATTCAGACATAAACACAGCTTTAAATGTTTTTTCTACATATATCTAGGTAGCTGGTGGCTCGTTAGTGCTGCAATACTGGGGCACATGAAGTGTCCCACAGAAGCGTGGGGGGCTCCCCAGCACACTTGGCAGCAGACCCCGAAGAGGACCAGAAGCACTTCTGATCCACTTCTGGGTCTGCTGGAGAGCGTGCAGCCCCCCCCCTCCCCACAGCTCGGTGACTGGTGCCTCCTGGGCCTGGGGGGGGGACACCCGGGGTCCCCCCCATGGCTGATCGCCAAGCCAGGGGGGCGCAAGGGCCCCCTCCCCCGCACACTCCCTGGAGGACCCGGAAGTGGACCGGAAGTAGTTCCAGTCCACTTCCATGTTTGCTACCGAGCATGTGAAGGCCCCCCCCCGATGGATGCTCCATGCGCCCCAGCATCGCAGCATTCAGAAGCCATGTTGGTACCTAGAGGTACGTAGAAAAAACATTTAAAGCTGTGTCTATGTCCGAATCGCTGATTATCTGAATCGGCATCAAATCTTCAGATTTGGATTTGACTGAATCGAATCGGGGACAGTGATCCGAATCAGTGAATCAAATCACTATCCCTGATTTCTGACCGAATACGAATCCAAATTGAATAGGGCTCGCTTTGCACATCCCTACCATTTTGGACCTCCTACACTAAACAAAATGCATGCTACACACAGAAGACTTGAGTGCCATGCACCTTGCTCCCCTTGTGCTGCAAAACAAGGAATGTAAGTTGGTCAGATGAATGTACTTGTTTAACAGTTTCATGTGGGCTTCCTGTTTTTAATTCCTCATCGTGAGGAGTCATAACATATGGCAGGATCCAAACGCCTGAATTCTTAAACATTATTTGAAACCTTGCCAAGTGCAAGCTGGCTCTCCAAAGCTGTCTTGTAAAAGCTACTTAGCACTTCTTCAAAACAAATTGGTTGTGACATGAGCTAATCCATTTTTGCTAGACTGCAATATAAAAAAAAGTTTTGAAAGGAAGTGCTTTGCACAGTAACGTAGCCAAACCTTGGGCAAGCATGTACTATTTGAATGTCTGTTGCTTGATGAAGCCTCCTTGTCTTGGCACTGCGTAAAAGACTGATTAAAGATGGTGCCTTAAGAAGTGGGGAATGTGTGATGTTGTTCCCTGAAGCTACAGTTTGGAAGTGACAGTTTGACATGGTCATCTTTAACTAATGAATTCTACAGGTCTGAGTTCACTGCTTCTACCACAGACTCACCATGGAGGAATCGTTTATTCTGCGTTCAACACTGATGACGATGCTTCTCGTCTGTCTTGGCTATTGTGCTGACCTCTTAATGGATAAGGGCCATCTCTTACAACAGCTAGTATGATGGGGCTCTGATCTCGGTGCTTCTGGAACCACAGTTAACTACCTCTTGTTAGTTTTTCTTAAGTAAACTTGGAAATATTATTTTATTCTTGAAAAATAATATGGTACTTTTGGAAACCAAACATGCATATCATCTTTATGTTTGTTTAAAACCATTGCATGCAAATTCAACAATGTCAACAGTTCATAGTCCAAATTCCCACATCAGATTACTTAGATAAATTACTTTTTTTTTTTTTTTTAGATTAAACCATTCCATAATAAACAAATTAATTTGGTACCATAGCAGAATTGTTACATTGACCATTAACCCTTTATCTATAAACACAGGGCTGCTTGTTAAGTTTCAAAAGTGTGAAATGACTTCAGATTCTGAATTTGAGATGTCTAAATCTTATTATCCCAGATATACTTTAATACAACCTTGTTTTAGTAGGATGCATCCTAAAGATCTTTCGTGGTCAGAAATCCTGTGGGTTGACTTAAAAATGTCAAACCAGTTAACAGGGGGAACATAACAGTCACTGAAAGCATTTCCAATACTGCACTTGGCATATTTTAATTAGACCTTATGACTGAACATTATGATCATCTACAGATCAGCATTCCAGTGAACTCCCAGCCATGTTCTGTTTATTAAATATTCCCTTTTTTGGTCTTAAGTGTGAAGGCTTGGAACAATGTTAAAGCTAATACCACCCACCAGACCTCAATGGCATGTGTTTAAAACGAAAAAATGTGGAAGTCACTGAAAACTCTAATTCTGGTTTTGGAGAAAAACAGAGTTCAAGTCAATGCTATAGCTAGGCTGGAACCTATCTACAGTTTTAAAAGAGAAAGACTCCACTGAATCCTTTATCCAGAAGAAGCAAAGAAATTCCAGGTAAAGTGGAACTGAGCATGGTTTTAACTGGTGCCTAAAATGCATTTCTTTCACAAAAGCCTAGCTCTACCCTGAATGAAGTCCTGTCTAGCTAATCTGTTTGATTTCATTTTCACTTTAAATACAGATAGATATAACATATCATATAGGCTTATGGTTCTTAACTGTAGTAAAATTTGCTGACAATGTTCTCAGCTAGGATATCAGTAAAACAGGATTGGTTTCCTCTCTGCACTGGGATTTTCACTGTGCTGTTTTTTATTAACAACAATGTATGGTTTTATAAAGTCTAAATCTTTCTCATACAGTGATTTAATATATTTATCTTTACTCCTTCCCTCCAGTAACTTGGCACCGGTTGCATGGCAGTTGCTAATAGCAAGGTTCAATGTGTAACACATAAACAGACTGACTACTTTTAATTCCACACTTTAATTTCCAATGGCTGGTTGCTGCTTTAAAATTTTAGTCTTTTAAAAGTGAGTGCCCAAAGATCTCACACATTTCTGTGATCATGCTGCAGCCATTGCCAGTTTTCTTTCCTTTGGGTTGATAATTGAAATTAGAAGTTGATGATTTTTTTTTCATTAATTTCCTGTACAGGGAAGAGTTCAGGTAACAATATAGGCAAAGATGAAGTTTAGCATGTAAGAGAAATATCAGATACCAAAAGCTTCTTAACTTCAACAGCTGTCTTTATTGATACAGAAACTTATAGATCACATTTTAGGGTTAAACCAGTCTCAGTCAATAGCTGTTCTTGCCTTGCTTCCTTTTGCAAAACAGACACTAATTGTTTCCTTCATGTAACATGGCATGCTCTGCTAATTCCCTTAATTCAACAAGATCTTCAGAAATTTTCTTTTTTAAATTTTGCTTATAAAAGTGGCAATGTTCTGCAATTACTAATAGCTTTGGATAGATCATTTTGTAGAATTGCAATCAACTGCTCAACTGTTTTGTCTGCTGGTTTAATAGTAGCTCTTAAGCTGTGCAACTGCTCGTTACAAATCTTAGCCGTCATTACACTGCAAAGCCGTCACCTTTTTCTCATCACTTACGCTATTATACAATACATCATATTCCAGTCTCTCAATATGGTTGGATCAGTCCTCTACTATCAAAACTATTTTTCCCAGTCAGATGTATTTAACTGTTTGCTTCATGAATGATCAGCTCAACCACAGTCCCAGTTTTTCTGGAGTAGCTTTACACACTTATTTAGCACTTGCTGGAAAAACACTGGAAAAGTATTTTCCTCTAGGAAATATGACTCTATTGATAGTTCAATGTGTCTTAAAATTCTGTGGATTTTCCAGAAAATGTAACTTTAGGGAGGAAAAGAAGGGGGGAAGTTCTGACAGAATCAAAATGCCCATTAACATTTCCAGAATGATATTTTCACATACGCTCTCTTTAAAAACAAGAAAAGTAATTTTATCAAAACGATTGATCCAAAATAATATTCAGTTTTCTTTCATGAAGAAATGCAATATTGTATAGTTTTGTTCTAAATAGGAATGCAAACCAATTTCACTTTCAAAATCCTCTGCAAAACAGAACTGCTGTTCTCTTCAGAGCTCAGATTTTACTGTAATCTTGATTGGGTTCAGTCTCATGAATTACATTTGGTAGATGTACAAAAAACACAAGGCATAGCCATGGTTCTCTGGTTGTTTCCCAAAATGTAGAACGCAGTGCTATAGAGAGCTTAAACCATTTTAAGAAATGTTTTACAATACTTGTACATTAGGGCTAGGTACAGACATTCAAAAAGCCTGAGGCAGAATTGATCGCCATTGCATGGTTTTCCGTAGGCGGCGTATTTTAGATCAGTAGCAAATGGAACACGTGTTCACCCTTCTGTGTGGGGGAGCAAATCTTAGACCGGGTTCCACCTTTTCTAAACCAATCTGTGTCAAATTTCTATTCTGTTACAGAAATAGACTGGTTTCTGATCACCAATACCAGTAAAAGTGTAATGTCTGTACCTGGCCCAAAGGACCCCCTACTTCATCAACCTTTATCAAAACAGTAACCTCATAGATATTCTGCCCCAATACTGAGTTCACCTAAATGGTTTCTGAATTAAAAGTGCAAGTCTGAAGTTTTGTGGAGATCACTGTTAAGGTGTTGTGTACAGTGCAAGTCTGATGGCACTTCCTGCCTCTTCACACTACTCTGAAACCTCCTAACTGCTGCAGGCAGCAGCAATGATATCTTCTCCCAGAGTCCTTCTAGTCACAAAGGGGAGAAAGAGGCCTCTACACTCCACCCATTCCTCCATCCTTCTCCTAGTATCATCTCCAACACTTAAAAACAGCAATATGAAACTAAGATTTCTTGGCAAAGTTATTAACAGGCTATCTGCAGATTGAGGAAGACAGTACTGCATCGCTTCTCTTTTGGAAGATTAGCTTTATAGTTCCAAAAGCTCAAAATTGCTTTTTTTAAATACAGTTTTAAAGTCTGCAGGAAAAGATGGCTTAGGTACTTGCACTCACTGGAGAGATCCCACCCTGTTGGCTCTAGTGCCTGAACAAATTAATTTTTTTTAACCCTGAGCACAAAGCTTTATAGATGGCTTGTTGCCTGATAGATTTTACCACACTTTCCCAGCTCTAATCATTGGCTATACCAAGAAATAATCGTATGCCTCAATATCTTCCAGAGCAGATGTTCATGTAGAAGGGAGAGAATATTGCAGTCCCGCTGTCCCTGAATGCATGTATTTAGGTATTGCTGCAATCGTACCAACAAAGGAGTCTAGAAGGTTCTGGAGAAGTGTCCCACACGTATAAGAAGAACACCTCACCCTCCCCTTCACCAGTGCTACACTTGCTGCAGCACTGCTTAGGCTTCTCCCAATCACCTGATAATCATCTGACCTGCAGCCTTTACCATTTAACTTTAATCACTACTTTTTCCAAAGACTTCCCTTGGGTAAGTTCAGTCTTTTTGTTTCCCAAGCCTTGCCCCACAGAAGCTGTTTGAGTTCTCCAAGGGATGTGCTGGTTATGATTCATAGCTCATATGTTGCAGAAATGTAAGTATTAGGTCAACATGCTTTGACAACTTTTAAATCCATCCAACCACTGTTTCCTAAATATCTCCCTAGAGCAGCTGCATGTAAGATGTTTACAATTAAAAAAGTTCAAGAAAAGAGTTAAGAGCAGTAGAGAATTACTCTACCAGGCGCTATTAATTACATATATTTGAAAATTCATTTTCACAAGCACAAGCTGAGTTATTAAAGCCAGAAAGAGAAGCAATATTTATTTCCAGTACCTCTTGGGGTACTTTTCACCACCCAAGCTAAAAGATGCATGAATCCAGCAGGGTCTCTGAGAGACCATAAGATGGGAACGTACAGAAATATGGGGCCAGTACCAATGTTGGGAAAGGTTCATCCTACTTTCTCTTCTGATAAGAACCAGTTCCAATGGCCCACAAAAAGATAGGAAAGGGAGATGCCACTAGTTTTCCCCTCACACTCTAACCTGAGAAATCAGAAGGGCCACAGGGATACCAGCAAGTACTGCTGGTTATGGGGCTAAGTGGCTTTCATCCTCTCTAGTAACTAACTAGTGCTCCTCTCCTTGCTGGAGGTAGATGCTGCTTCATCCATTTCATTTGGGTCTTTTTTTGTTGTTTTTGCAAAGGTGAGGGCTAGACACACTTTTTTTAATGATTGCATTGATTATGCTACTGTTGCCTCTCAATTATGAGAGCTTTATGCCAGGGCATGTCTACTGTATATTTGCCTGGATCCATCTCTGACCCCTGTATACCTAAAACCCACTGAAGCAGAGCCAAGCTTGAGAGGCTTAGCAGAGCATGTATGATCATGTTCTGAACAGCTGCATAATCTGCTGGGAGAAGAGGCTCCTTTTGGCACCCCCAGAAGGAAGAACTTTGCTGAATCACATCCCTTTTTATCCCTAGGCTTGAGCCATGGCAGGGAAATTCCTCCATGGTTTCCTGGTGCCTTTGGAGAGGGGAGCACCAAAAGTTGTGTTGTGCTATGCTTAGTGAACTTGTCCTTCCCGAGGAAAAAGAGCTACAACTCAGGAATCAGAGAAGCATGAGAGGGGACAGAGCAGTGTCTGCACCTGGTGAAATGGGTTGGGCAGAGGGAGGCTCCCTCCCCAGAGTCCTGCCATGAAAGTGATTGATCAGCTGATGCAAGATGAACACTAAGGGAGTAAGGGGCAAGCTTATGCCCAGCTCTGTAAGGGTGGATGAGAAGGTTGAGAATCTCCCTCTCTTGTGCTAAACAAGTGGCTGTGTGGACAAGGGAGAGGTGCTGTTTCCTCTTCCTGTAGATGTGTGGATACCCTTTCTGCCTGAGCAGCTGTTGTGTGCCAACACCCTGGAGATTGTGGAGTCTGGGATCTGCATTGCTATCTATGCTCTTGCTTCTAGATGAGGATTCAAAATAGCCAAAGAATGGGTCTACTCTTAGCAGAAACCTGCACTCCATCATCAGAAACCTCAGAACAACAGGGGAGTCTCCCTGTGCCTGAAGAAGGGTGCTTGTGCCTGAAAGCTTGCAAAGAACTTTTTTTCCAAATACTCAGTTGGTCTAACAAAAGATATCACATCTGCCCAAAGAACCTTGCCTGCCTGTGTCCTTAGACCCACACAGCTACAACCAAAAGCTCTATCCACAGCACTCTGAGGGGGCAGACATCTGGATTTGCTGGGCCCCGGGTAGAAACAGATATGCATACCTATGTAACAGGCTAGACTGCCTGATGAGCAGGCTTTGTTCAAAGAAATAAGGATATGAATAACACACAGGCTGTGTTCACTTACCAGAGCAAGTACGGAACAGTTTGTTTAATTCACCAAAGGTAATTCACATCTAAATCACCATTGTTCCAGTTCCCTGCCAGCACTCTCCTTTGCTCAGCATTATAAACCAATTCATCATTAACTGCATGACCCTTGGAGAGCCAAATTAACCAGTTTACTGTATGTTTAGCACTGGTTCTCTCTGGCATGTGACTGTCTGTGATGCAAGCTAACTAATAGCTGCCTTCCCTTCTTATTTTCCTCAGGCCATAAATCTTCTTTTCTTCATGGCTTTTTTTTTTTTAAATGCTCCTAAACACAAACATTTTTATATAAAAATTAACTCTTAGGAAAGAATTTTGCTGCAGTCAGCAGGGGCTGCAAGTGCTCTGACCTTCTGAGAAGAGCCAAGGAGTCTTGCTCTGAAAATGCTGCCTTCCTAGGTTTTTCTAATCTGATAGATATTTCCTATGTATCATACATATGAAGAAGCATGTTATGTTCTTGATGCTAAGACCACTTAGTGTGTGGGAGAATAATATAGGTATTACTGCCACATCCTTTACAGGTTACAGACCACTTCCTCAGTGACAAGTACATACAGTCAAATCTTTTTTGAAACTAAATCCAGTAGAAAGAGCCAAAAGTTTGGCTAGCACTGTTTACAGGGTAGTTCTGTTACTTGCCAGCAAACTTACACTTGAGAGGGAGAACTGAAGTACCAGTAAAAATCCATATCCAACACTGCCCTCTTGTAAAAGATGCTCAGTGTTGCAGTTCTTAGGCCAAATTAATTCCTGGATTACAACAAGGAGGGCTTAAATCCCTGTTGTTAACATCACTTAGAAATCACACACAGATTTGGGAGCTTGTTGCTTTCCAAGACAATTTTTGTGCAATTGTGTGCGAGTCTGGCAACATTTTAAAGAAAGCCAGGGAGAAAAGCAAATTTATAGCCTAGACTGATTTGTATCGGAGCACACAAGTACACTTCTGGGAAGGCAAGTCTTCCTCAGCATTTCCTCTTTTTTTTTTCCTCTCAAAATTAAGAGCCAATATTGGCATAACACAGGCATGGATTCATAGACTGTAAGAGGCTGGAAGGGACCTTGGAAGATCATCGGGTCCAGCCCCCTGCACCAGGCAGGAAAGATAACTGGGGTCAAGTGACCCCAGCGAGGTGACAGTCCAGTCTCCTCTTGAAGATTTCCAGGATAAGCGATTGCACCACCTCTGGAGGGAGCTTATTCCACAGTCTGGACACCCTAGTTGCGAAGTTTTTCCTGATGTTGAGCCAGAAACAGTCTTCCAGGAGTTTGTGACCATTCCTCCTGGTTTTCCCTGTGGATGCCCTGGTGAACAGTTGCTCGCTGAGCCCTTGATGTACTCTCCTGATGTAGCGGTGAGCTGCTACTAGCAGCTGACCAGCGGTTAATTGAAAGTCCCCTCTCAACTTCCTCGTTTTTAGACTGAAGAGACCCAAGTCCCTCAACCTTTCCTTGTATGGCTCTGATCACATGGGTGGACTCCCTCGAGCTTTTCCAGGTCCCTGGTAAAGTGCGTGCCCAGGACTGGATGCAGCCCTCCAGCTGCATCTCACCAGTGCCGAGTCAAGCTGAAGAATCGCCTCCTGGGTTCTGAGATGCATTGACTGACGCACACCAGGGTATTATTTGCCCTGCTAGCTACAGCATTGCAGTCAGCTTGTGTTCATAGTCAGCCCTATTATTACCCTCAGGTCCCTTTTGTTCGGAGATTTCACAGGGCTGGAAGAGACCGGGTCCAGTGCCCTACCCAAGTCAGCTGGGGTCGAAGGATTCGTGGTGCTAGTGCCACCAGGCCTGCAGCCATCTTGGACGTTGCAGCACTTGGCACTTCTCAAACTTCATCTGCTTTTGATCCTCCCAACTCACCACGCTAAGTCAGGCAGAGGATACGGACGGTCTTCAAGTTCCCCCTTTGTCCACGAAGTTGGCCCACCAGTGCTTCGCCAATGTCGGGAAACATCTGCGAAGAGTCTGCCACGGCCGGGCCTACACCTCCCCGAGGGGATGCAGAGCCACCCCGCGGACATCCCATCCTGACAGACTTCGCTGCACAGAGAAGCGGGTGGAAAGGGGCCATCCAGCCCCCTCAGGTCTGACCCCAACCCCTCCCCCCGGGCTGAGGGAAAGGGCGGGCAGAGCCGAGGCCCCGCCCCCGCGGGCGGCCGTTGTCAAACCGCCGTTTCCCCGCACACGCGGCGGGTGTCGCGGGCACGCCTCCGCGCGGATGGTGCCGGGTCCTCGCGGCGGTGAGTGAGCGCGTGCGGGCTTGGGGAGGGAGCGGTCTAGCCTGGGGCTGCCACGCGAGGACCAGGGATGGGCAGACCCCGATCTCCTGAGGTGCCGAGCTCGTGTCCAGCCCGGCCGGGTGCGGGGCGACCCGCGGGGAGAGCTGCTCCTCCCACAGCGGAGTTGCTCCGAGCAAATGGCTGGAGGAGACGGGCAGCGGGGGGGGGTTCTCCGCTTTCCGCCGAAGTGCTGCGAGCAACCCCTTGATGGGCACTGCGCCCCCTCTGAGAGCCGCGGGGGTCGGGGCAGACCTGGCTCTGCAAGCCCAGCTGGAGGAGGATGTTTACTGTCCCTCATCTCTTTTTTTTTATTTTGTACTTTTTACCGCCCCCGCCATCGTTTTGCTAGACCTGTGACACGCCTTGCGCCACAAACCTTGTGGTCTCCGTTCCTTAATCCCAAATCAGGAGTAACCGGTGAAGTTGCAGGAGTGCCCCGCGAGGAGAGAGGGATGTATTCGGTAGCCGTGCTGGTTCGAGATGTAAAGAAATGCAAAACTCGCTAGAGCTCTTGGTCCGGAGATGATAAACGGACTGTAAAAACATAATAATAATAATAATAAAAAAAAAAGTATCTTTTCCTGCTAGCTTTCAGGCACATGATGGCCATGCTTGGGCTCGGGGAGAATTTTAAAAAGTCCCCATGGGTAAAAAAACAAACTTGGTTTTGGCACAGGGGAAGCTATCATCACCTTAACAGTATGTTAAGGTTAAGGTGGAAGTCTGTTCCTCTGGGCAGGGCTTTCTTCTGCAAAATCAGAAGTGGTTTCTAGTAATGCTGTTATATGGTATTTTTTTTCAATATTATTCAATTTAATCCCCCCCTCCGACCCAACATTGTGTCTGCTTTTTTCTCGTTCTGCAGGTCTTCCTGCATAAAGGTGGAAACCACCACTTAATACATCTCAGCTTCTCCGTTGAAAGGGCACTGAGCTTTCTTAATTAATCCTTGTATCCCTCAATGGTCGTGGGGGAGCTTTCATCTCAACCGTGCGGCTCTACCACTTGAGCTATGGGAGTAGCTAGTGAGCAGCAGTACTAGGCTGCTTGCCGCTCATTGACCCTAAAGGGGGATATGCAGTACATCCCTTTGGTAGTGTACTTTATGTCGGTGTGTTTTGACTTCTTCAGACGGGACTCAAGCATATCACAGGTAGGAGGTTGTGTCCGGGAGAGACTTTAGTCTAATCCTTATTGGTTTTGCAGGGAAATCTCAAACACATTAATGTGTAAGAAGTTTGAAATGATTAAGGAAATGCTGACCATGGATTCTGGTTTGTTTTGCCCTTTACCTCCCTTCAAAAGATTTTAAGATTTTTTTGGTTCTTTTTTGAACAACACTTGTGCTTTTAAAGTCAGTTAAGATCCTCACCAAGTCCTGCATGTTAAACTAGATTAGAGACTAAACCAGCAATTATAGATTATTTTCAGAGTCCTCCTGAAACTAATGGCTGATACAATTAAGATTGGGTATTTGAGGGCGTTTTGAACATACTGTTGCTGAGGGTGGCTGGGTTAACAGGCACTTAAAACCAGTGCTGATGAGGACTAGACAACATCTTGATGAGTAGGGGTAAAGTTTTGGTTTAGTTCATTAGAGTTTGGTGTAAGAATTTGTGCTTGGACTATCTTGCTTCTTTCTCCAAGCTAGAGGTGGTTTCAGGTCTGGGCATGTGGTTTGTTAAGAATGAAAGGAACCCCCAGGCTATGAGGCCAACTCTCCTGCTGTCACAGGTTATACCATCTCATGCATAAAGTGATCAAACTCCATCTTAAAACTAATTAAATTTTCTTTTTAAATCCTTGCTGCTCCTATTGGCAGACTGTTTCACCGTCTCACTGGTCTGATGATTAGTAACATTTTTCTGAATTTCCAACTTAGTGGGTAGTATATGTACTAGCCACAAAGTACATGTTCTTGTATCAGCATTGTTCTTCAGCTTTTGAGGTGTCTACCTTCCCAAGCAAACCTTCCCCTTTCATTCTCCATGTTGGTAGGCTGTAAGATCAGTTCTCCATTCCTGTGATCATCTGTGCAGCCTTCCTCTGTACCTGTTTTAGTATGTATACAAGTCTGCCCAACCATCTCTAAGAAAACTGTATGCGATGTTCCAGATGACACTTTTCCAGTGCCTTTCCTGCTGAAAATCTCTCCTGATATGTTTGCCTTCTGAATCTATATTGGCAGACAAGAAGTGAGATAAATCTGTATCGAATGTGATAGTTTCAGTGAAGTCTGCTGCACTTCAGTAGGAATCTTTACTCCTAGACAAATAAAGTGCTATATGTGCTGTCTTCACGAATAGAACAAAATACAAACTATGACTTTGTATCTGGGGCTAGACTGAAAATACACTCGATTGCATGATAAAATTGCTGTAGTTAATGAATGCAAACTGGAAAGAGATATTTATGGCCTTTCTTACAAGGTACTGACTGAATTTGATTAAGGAAATTAGAACTTGCATTGCATAGTATCAGGAATTCTGCCTAAGTACTCTGGGTTCCTATACCAACTGCTCCTACCTCAAAAGATTCTTGGGGGCTGCTGTTTTCTCTCTGGGATATACGTCTGAAGTCAGTGGAGTTGCCTCCGTGTGAGAGGAGAATCAAGTTTCACATCCTCTTTTCAGCTGAGGACCTGATTTTGTGAGAGTAGAGGTCACTGGGAAATGTGGCTGCTTAGGACCAGTGAAAAACAAACCCTGGACCACTGAAATAAACTTTACTTGCACTTTCTGCATAGAGCAATGCTTTTGTGAGAAACTCTGCCATTTTCTCAGTGATTTATTGACTGAGGCCTTTCAGGTTTACTTGAATTTATCATGTGAGTCTAATCTACCTTTTGTTCACCCAGTTTGCAGGATTTAAGGTTTAAGAGGGTCTATGCATGCCCCTCCTCCAAGCTCCTCATTTAATTGAAGAAGCTTGGTGTGCTATTTACATCTGAATCCCCATCTACTAGGAACAATGGTTTAGGGATAAGCGTATTGAAAGCTAGCTGATGAATACTTATATGCAAGTGGAGTCAGGGGAAGAAATGGAAACTGGGGACATAAATTTCTAAGGTGAGATGACTTTGAGAGTTATGGGCACCCCAGCACCTCTGAAGTTCAGGCTCCCAAAACAGGGAGGAATTTGGCTTAGCAGCCCCAAGTCCATTATTACTGGCTTTCATGGGAGTTCTTCAGAGCAAGCTGTTTGAGGGGTAGGCCCCAATGTGGTGATATATTGTGTTTTTTTGGATGTGGGGTGTTGGGGTTTTTTGCTTAATTTAATGAAATACAGTGTGGTGATTGCAGTTGCCTTGCCTAATTCTTCCCTGCCCTAATTGTTATAATCACAAGCATCAAATTGCAGATAAAGCAACTTCTGGGTGAGATCAACAGGCTTCATCTTTTTGCCAAATGAAGTTAAGTGCTTAGCATTGCAGTATACATTGCAAAGTACTTTCACTGAATCCCTTCCCCTTCTTTTTGCTGGCAGGAACCAGTTTGCTGGCACAAGTTTTTGTTATAATGACCCCAAGTGTTGCTGCATTTCACTGCAGCATGTCAGCTTTCTTTGAGCTCTATAAATAAGGCCAGCAAGCTGCAGTGTCTCTGTGTTGGAGTACAAACTCACTACTGTTCCATCAGTAGGAGCTGGCTGGGCCTCATCCCCTCTTCTGCAGTAGGATTAAACAGCCTTGCTTGCCAGATGTATAGCAAACTTTATGGCGTATTAATTCTTCAGACATAAAAGCCTTTTGTGTGCATGAAGACTGTCTGGTTCTGAGAGCCAAAGGTGTTTTCAAGGTGACTGTGTGGTACCTGGCAATTATAATTGATGTATCAGAGGATGTATAATGCTCATTAGTTGATGTTTCAACAACTTATTTCATTAAGCCTTATTTTCTGCCATACAGATATAATATAATACATATGAGGAAGAATACATCTTCTAGTTTGAACTCATAGACTCTCTCTGTTTCTCTCTGTCTCTCACAGCCTGCCTGTGCTGGAGAAGTGGTTGGCGGTGTGGAGCAGGACAACACCTGCCTAAGGCGGATTGCAGCCTGCCCTGTTCAGCTGGGTTATGGCAATGAGTCTTTCCTGACTATACTTCCTTAAGGTGTCTTCTGGTCCTAGGTCACCTGTGGAGCTTTAGGTGACCAAGGTGATATAGGAATTATGTGGCAGAGAAACAAAAGCTCTCTTCCCTCACAGCTAACCTGTGTGTTAGCCCTGGGACCTTCTTATACACCTGATCTTGGAATAAATTGAACTACAAGTGAAAAGTTGTTTGAGTAATAAAATCCCACCTGTGTGGCTGCTGGCACTGCTTTGTGTTCTTCCTTGGCAGCTTCAGAAAGAAGCCAAACACTGAATGGCTCGTGAAGGTGCGCAAGTCAGGACTTGGGCAGGGTGTCTAGGCTGCTGTAGCTACTGCCCATCCTGGATAAAAAAATTAATCCTATCTCTTGCATCATCAGTGCTTGTGCATATCAGATTCATGTAGGTTCCCCTCGCCTACTTCTAGGGCACCTGAGAGGGGTAAGTCTTGTTAATATTTTGGAGACACCATGAGCATAAGGAAGAAATGAAGCCAGCAGGCCCTGAGTTATGTTCTAGGCACTGTAGCACATGCACCGCTTCTTTTAAAGTTGTCTCATTCACTTATGCCAAAATTGTCTAATTCTCTTAAATACTTATGGTACCATATTGTGTGGCAGCTTGGCTAAGTGTTTATATGAGGGGCAGAGACCTGTGTTCAGTGTCAAATGTCTGGCCTGTTTTTGGGCACTATATAAACAGTGGCAGTGCAATAAGAGGACTTTGATTTAAGAAAACAATTGCATTATGTGTCTTAGTCTAATAATACTTGCCATGAGGCTAACCATTGGACAGCTGAAATTTTAGTGCAATGCCCAGTGTTGTGGCTAATAAAGCTGTTAAGACTCCAGGAAAGTGTTACTTAGTTGAACCTTTCATTATATGGAACGCACAAGCCTACTTGCTGCTAAGGAAATCAGCAAAAGGATCAGGTGTCTGACTGGGTGGAGATGGAAAGAATGAAGGTAAATTTAGTTTCTAAAGGTGTATGAGGCCTTTACTGAGTCCAGGTCAAGCTTTCAGCCTGTGAGTGACTTCCACTGACTTCTTAGTTATTCAAGCAAAGTAGCAAACCTGAAGCTAGAAGCAGTAGAGTCTATGCTTAAGATATACAGGAAAGGGAAGTCTCGGACCATCGGCTTTACACAGAGTACTGGTGTTTTTTCCTGAGTTACCATTCTTGTTCTGTGCAAGAAAAGGGTGAGATAACTGAACAAAATATTTCACAGATTTCATAGATATTGGGGCTGGAAGGGACCTTGGGAGATCGTCAAGTCCAGCCCCCTGCCCAAAGGGCAGGAAGTCAGCTGGGGTCATAGGATAAACATCCAAGCATCCAGCAAGATAAGCATCCAAATTTCTCTTGAAGGTGTTCAGTGTAGGTGCTTGAACCACCTCCGGTGGCAGGCTATTCCGCCTTGGGGGCTCAGATAGTAAACAAATTCTTTCTTATGTCCAGCCTGGAATGGTCTTGCAATAGTTTATAACCGTTTGACCTTGTCATGCCTTGGGGCGCGCTGGTGAACAATCGTTCCCCCAGATACTGGTGGTCACCCGTGATAAACTTATAGGTGGCCATCAGATCACCCCTGAGCCTGCGCTTTTCCAGGCTAAAGAGCCCCATGGCTCTCAGCCTGTCATCGTAAGATCTGTTTTCCTGACCTGATCATGTGCGTGGCTCTTCTCTGGACTTTCTCAAGCTTCTCCACATCCTTTTTGAATGGTGGAGCCCAAAACTGGACGCAGTACTCCAGCTGCGGCCTCACCAAGGCCGAGTACAAGGGGAGACTGATGTCCCGGGATTTGCTTGAGAAGCATCTATGGATGCAAGCCAGGGTTTCACTCGCTTTACTAGCCGCCGCATCACATTGAAGGCTCGTGTTCATCTTGCGGTCAATCGTGACCCCCAAGTCCCTTTCATCCGTAGTGCTAACCAGTATAGCACTGCTGAGCCTATAAGGATGCTGCAGGTTTTTCCTCCCAGGGTGGAGAACCTTGCATTTTTCGGTGTTAAACAGCATCAGGTTCTCGTCTGCCCATTTCCTGAGCCTGTCAAGGTCAGCCTGGATTGCCGTCCTGTCTTTAGGTGTGGATGCTTTACTCCAGAGTTTGGTATTGTTGGCAAACTTGGCCAGTCCGCTTCTGACTCCAATGTCCACATCATTAATGAAGACGTTGAACAATAGGGGTCCAAGGACAGAGCCTTTGGGGACCCCCACTGGCCACAGGGCACCATGATGATTGACTTCTGTCAACCACCACCCTCTGGGTCTGACCATGGAGCCAGTTCCCCAGCCAGTGGATCGTGGTGGACCCAAGACAGCAGTTGGCCAGTTTTGCCAAGAGGTGATCGTGGGATACCAGATCAAAGGCTTTCTTGAAGTCAAGATATATGATTTCAATCTCTTCTCCCTGTTCCGTAATGGGCCATTTCATTTGATTCTGAAGAGTGGTCTTCAGTTCTTTAGATTTGAGTCCAGCTAGTTTAGTTCTCCAACCCTTCCACCAAAGCCAGAAACTTTTGGTGGGGTAATGTGAGGCACCCTGATCTGCTTGTACACATACTGACTGAATCCTGCCCATACTTGGGCACTGGGGTTATGGGCTGTTGTATGCCTGAAAATGCGAGGCATTGGGCCTAGAGCAAGGCACTTCCATTTGTGTCAGCAGAGTTGTAGTGCTCCTGACTTTAGCTATGGTTGGGGGAAGAATTGGGCCCAATCATCTTTGGTCTGGTTTATTTAGGAGCTCTTTTTCTATGTGATCTCCAAGTCAATATGAGCCGCTTTCCAGAACTGGCATGAAATAAAGTAGTGTCTTCTCCAAGTCACTAGACCTTATGCAAACCATTGCAATTGCATTAAAACAGGCTTAATAATACTGTCCAGCACCTTTTGTGAAGATTCCTGCAGTGGGTGCATGTTTTTCACTTTCCAAGGTTTCTTGTCATTGGTTAGTCTGAATTTTGGGCTATGGAATTCACAGCATCGCACAATCTTGCCCAAGTTGTGACTCCAGGTTTGTCAGTTCTAGGAGGAGTTAAGCACCTCACATACGAATTGTGCTGGTAGTGGCAATTTCTGTAAAATATCCCTGACCCACCTGTAAACTCAGCCCCTGAGCCAGATCAGGCCTGAGGCAGACTCCATTTCCAAGCATCCCCTGCCTGTTGCTGCAGCTGGTTTCTGCAGAGACCCCAGCAGCAGTGGGGCCGTGACAGTGCGGGACCAGGGTTTTCATGGAGACCAGCCACTGCAGTGCTGGCAGGACAAGCAGCTGGGCAGGGAGCTCCTCTGGGGCTGGGATCTTGTGGCAGTGACAGCATGGTCCAGAACAGGTCAGAGCTTTGATCTGCCCGCACACCATAGGCAGGCAGTAGATCAGAGCTCTGCCCTGGCTGCAGACCACGGTGTCACCACTCTGAGATCCCAGCCCCAGCTGCGGAGCCCCTTCCAGCTCAGCTGCGTGCCCTGCCAGCACCACTGGAGCTGGTCTCCATGGAAACCTTGGTCCCATGCTGTCATGGCACCACTGCTGCTGGAGTCTCCATGGAAACCAGTGCAGGGAAGCAGGCAAAAGCTGCTGGGAAATGGAGTTGTGCCACTGAGCTGATCCACCGTTTTGCCCACTCCTGTCTTAGACCGTGAAGCACATTGCAGAGGAGGAGATGAAGCACTTTACAGAAGAGGAGAAGTATCAGTTGCTTCTTTTCCACACTGGAAAGCTTCCTTTACTTCTCCCTGCCTCAGTTTCCACTTGGAGGAAACTGAGACAGGGAGCTGTGGAAAGGAAAGTGAGCTGCCAAAGATCAATAGCTACAGAGGTGACACTAGAACCCGGATCTCCTAAGTGCCAGTCTTCTGCCTATCCAGTGGACTGAAGTGCCTTCCACTATACACAAATCAAGTGGCTCATCTAAGCATTGAGAGAATTTAGAGTGCAGAGAGCTGGAGACTGAAAAGAAAAGGTTGTAGGGTACAGCAGAAAAACAAGCTAGCAGGATCTCTTCCTTCCTCTACACGTGCCGTTCTGTCTTACCAAGTATTACCTGAAAAGCACCCAGATGTGCTTGGAAGGGTTTATTGTTACCTCCCTATGTTCACTTTTGAGAACACCTTTTAGTGCTTTCACTTCATTTTGCTTATATACTTAGCTTTCTATCATCTTATGACACAGATGTGCACGCGCCACACCCCAAGGGTCCCCTCGGGCTCTGCAGCCCCCCCATTGGGCACCTCAGAGACGGCCGCCCAGACGGAGCCCACGGTTCCGGGCTCCACGCAGACGGAGCCCCTGGCTCTTGGCTGTGGGGGCTGCCTGTCCCTTTTTCAGGCTCTGGGGCCTGGGAGCATGGCCACCTCCCCTTGCGGGGTCTGCTCCCTACTGGGGTCTCTGGCGCGCCA
>NW_017728949.1:60682871-60690179 GCF_001723895.1 Crocodylus porosus | reverse complement strand
AGTAAATTGGGTGCTTGTCTTGCTGGGATCCTATGACCCCAGCTGACTTCCTGCCCTTTGGGCAGGGGGCTGGACTCGATGATCTCCCGAGGTTCCTTCCAGCCCTGATGTCTATGAAGTTTCCATAAAGTCACGATCAAAGCGCTTTTTCCCTTGCTCAACATCACCCCTTTCTTTATTTGAATGAATTCTTAAGTTGCTTAACTGCTAAAGTTCAGCCGGATTGTTCTTTCATGCCTTGTTCTGTGTTCAACTTGCAGGTGGTTTGATGCTGGAGTCAGCTGGGGTCTGTTCTTGTGATTCCAGGATGCTGCCTTGTGCTTTCATCTTCAGTGATGCATGCCATGTTGGGAATCTGTTGTAATAATTTCCAGTTGCTTTTGGCCTCTGTTCCTTGCACATCCTGCTGATTTAAGACTCAAAGTATATTCTTAACCCCACTTGTCTTCCCCCCCGTCCCTTGATGTCTGTGTTTTATCCTTTGTTAGCTGTATGTGTATATTCATGGTTTTGGTTAGAAGCAGGATTTGTTTGATAGTATTTCTTATTGGAGTAACTATGTAGATGGGATACTGCTAGAAGTCTTCAAGAAGGGCTTTTTTGCCTCAAAGTTTGTCTAATGTCTGGCAGAAATGTGTAACTGTTTCAGTAAAAGATGATACCAAACACAATCTGCTTCTTACCCTAGCCCATCAGGGCTGCTTAAACGCTACTACACGGCTTTGGTTAAACAGTGTACTATCAACACACACACAACTCAGGTGAGGATTTACACTTTCAGCTTGTTACCTTTGTGTATTATCTGTCCAGGGGTAGTAGTTTGATTCTGAGAGGTGTTTAGCTTGTCGGATCTAGCTGTTGCCTATCTCTCCTGTTTTGCCTGGTGCTACTTCCAGTGCTCCTAGTGATAGTAATACTGGCATTGCTAGCAGCAAGGTGCACTGGCATCTTGATATCAAGTATGACTTTGTTACTAATACCTTCTGTATTTGTCTTTCCATTCAGTGATGGCTTGCCATGTGCTGGCACTTCCTTTACAGTCCCCTTTAATCGAATTTTAGTATTTTTAACAGCTTGTTCAGCTTTGTCATCTGGCTGTGATGCGATGGGACTTTTGACTTCCTGATTTCATGCAGCAGTATTCAGTGTCTATCTTTTCTTTCATTTTATGCCAGAGACTGCAACATTGACTCTCTTCCTTTCCACCCAAATGCCATGCTGTCCCCTCAAGTATTTCTTGAGTAGTTCTCAGAGTTTCTATACTTGCTCATATCGCAGTCCCTTCTGGTTGGAAGCTACTTGTGATGCTGTTGTAATTCTATTTTATATTATAACAGTTGGTGCTGTTGGAGGAAAAATGTGCATGTAACCTACATAATTTCTCTTATGACTAGTAAAATGTCAAGGATGCATCCATTCTTGATTTTGCTATCTATGATAGAAGCATATTGTAACTCTTCAGTGTTTGTCGCTTTCTAGATAGTTTTGTTGTGTGGGAAATGTGAGCTGATGTAGTTTTGAGCGATACACTTTAAGTGCTGATAGTACAGACTTTTTTGTTAAACCTAGCATGCACACAGCTTGCTGTCTCATATATGATAGGGTTTATTTCAGGAATTCGGGGAATACAAAAAGGCTTTCTTCCATGACTGCAAAAGGTATCAGCTAGTATGAAGCTAAGTACAGGCATGAGACAAAGTCTTCATTGTCTTAATGAGGAACTCACTCTAATTGAAGTTTCTTGTGCAGTCTTCCCCCACCCCTCCCTTTGTTTCCAGCTTATATTACATCCTGCAGGACAGGAAATGCAGCTATATGGTAACTGTAACTTCCTGTCCTAGGAGATAATTCTAGTCATATGTATCTGAAACTAAGTGGTGCAAACCCTGTAAGAACTGACTTCAGCTCCTGTTTTCATGGGATGTTAGTGGAATCACACATTGATGTTTGTGCTGCTTAAATCTCTTTGTTTAGTCTTGTTTTAACTGGAGCTCTGACATCCATGTCAAGTAGTTAATGGCTCTCTTCTATGGCACCAAATAACTATATAATCCTAGTTTGGGAAGTTGTATTTGCTTTCTTTGGTTTCCTTCCTCACATTTATTTATTTGCCCTCCATCCAGTTGCTCATTTTCTTAGTCTACAATAAAAATGTGTTTTAAAAAATTGCATCCAGATTCTGTAGGAGAGAGAAATCCAAACATGTCTCTGAAAGCAGGCTGATTTATACACAGCTATCAGTAGACCTTCAGAGACATTGCAGAAACAGCTGAATTACCTTGTCTGTACAAAGAAGTTAATCTGTGTACTCTTGTGGCAAACCATGCGACGGAGCTTAGTTTGACTGCCAAACTGGCAGGGGGTCCCTCCTGGAAACTTTGATGGGTCTTGGCAGTAGCTGAATCTCATGAAAAGTTGCCATCTATAGGAGTGTTTAGCCTAACAAAGAAGTAGGTATCCCTACAGTATCCAGTGCTGCTCACTAGATCACCTAGCAAATTCTCTAAATAGCTTTCAGCATCCAAGTCTGGTTCTATTGCTTGTTATGTAATACGAAGCTTTAGACCCTCCCAAAAGAGGGGAGAAGCAGGTAAAGATTGAGAAGGTGCTGTATGTATTATGCATTGTTGGTGCAAGGCAGTTGCTGATTAGTATGGCAATTATGTGTAAGAACTACAGACAGCCTTACACAGACTTGGGCATGCAGTGATAACATGCATTCTCTTCTGGGCATGTGCAGGACACTATAAATAATACTTTGCACTTATGTACAGAGGTGGAAATGGAGGCAAAAAGTGGATCCCCTGAGGTCACACAAGAAGTCTCCCAAGAGAGCTGGAAGTAGAGCTCCCAACAGAGCTCCCGGCAGTCCCTATGCAGTAATCAGAAGAAATGTGTTTATACCAGGGGTCAGCAATATTTTGGGGCCGAGTGCCAAAACCCCCCGCAACGTGGACCTGGAAGATGTTGGTGTGCCTGAGGTGGATGGTGGGGGAGCTGCCAGGGGTCCAATCCTTATTATGGCAGCACAGCCTTGGCCCCTTCCCTGCTGTGCTACCTGAGTTGTATGCGCAGCTGCTGCCATCAATGAACCAGGCTGGGGCTCTTGACCTCGGTGCAGCTGCTTCTAGCCTTGTGGCTACCTGGTACAAGCAGCCCTAAGAAAAGGAAAAGAAAGAGATGCTGGCTCCCTGCCACGCTGATGATTTTAAAAAGGTCAGGAGGGGATGTGTGGTGCCGATGGTTTCCTAGGCTTCTCCGAGGTGCCACCAGAAGCACCTTTCCTTGGGGTTCTCAGCTCAGCAGGACAATGCCGTTGTGGTGGTGGTGCCTCCCTCAGCACCTGCTCATAGGGTACGGGGCACCCCCTGAGTGCCCGCTGCTTCCAGAGCTGTGTGAGAGTGCTTCCAGGCAGGGGGCCAGCCCCTGCCAGGCACCTGCAGTGGACCAGGCATGGTGGTGGGTGAGCTTGGCTGGGGCTATGTACCCTGGTGCAGCTGTTTGTAGCCTGCCTGCCTGCCTGCCTGTGCTATGCTAGGCCCCACCCCTGACATCTGCCAAGAAGTGTGTGTGCAGCTGTTGCCAGGTGCCAGGGCTCCAGAGCCCAGTGTAGCTGTTTGCAGCCTCCCAGCTGCCTGCCATAGCCAGCCCAGGCTCCATGGCAGCCCGCTCTCCTGCCATGGAGTGCGGGCTGCCTGCAGCACAGCTTGCAGCCTCCCGTCATGTGCTGTGAGCAGCTCGGGCCCTGTGGTCAGTGGCATCTGCCCAGAGCCCGGGCCAGCTGTGGCGTGCCGAGCAAAATGGCATCACGTGCCATGCTTTGTAAGGGGTTCCTGATCCTTGGCTTATACTGAAGATGATAGAATTAATCAAGAGCCATAAATAACTATTTATCTGGCATAAACACATGGAGATGATGCATCTGTGTTAGATTCCTTATTGTGTTGGGAGAAGACATTCAAAGTGAATTATAGTTCAGGGAATCCACAAGATGAGTCCAGATAGACGATGTGGCTCAGCTAGGCACTGCTAGCATTCACCGGCTGCATTGCAATAGCTGAGTAACCTTATTCTGTGGTCTCTTCAGTGTTTTACTTGCATTGCTGTTTTGTCTTTATTTTGACCACAGGACAGGATGGGACCTCCTTGGTGTTCTGCCCTTTGCTTTTCCGTTTTGCTTGCTTACATCTTGTAAACTTCTCTGGTAACACAGTTGGCTGACCCTGCTCTGATTCCTGGCTACTTCTTGTTCCTAATCGTGTTTTGTAAACTATTTTGATATGTTAGAACTGCCAATACCAGGCCTCAGATCAGTGCTTGGAAACTGTCCCTAGTGCTTTTGGCATCTTTTGTAGAGAGAACCTAAGTTCTGTATTGTCCATTCTAAACATGCAATTCTTGATTCTGCCACGTGGCATATTAAAAAAGCTGTTAAGGGGAACAAACCGTTACTTTGCCAATAACATTGCTTTTGTCTTGGGCAGGGGTTGTCAGCTGGGGGTAATTGGGAAGGCTCTAGGGGTACATGTGGGTGGGTGGGGAAGGAGCGCTGCCACCCAGAACCCCACACTGCCACCTTCCCAGAGCAAGGCTGGAGTGGGGCAAGGGCAGCAGTACCGCTGTGCCGCACAGGCACTGCCTGTCCAGCTGGACACAGGGGTGGGGAGAAGCTTGCATATAGCGGTCGGCATACAATGATCTCAAAGCACTTTATAAACACAGTTGATATCATTATTTCCATTCTACAGATCTGAGCACTAATGTAGAGAGGGGGAAAAGTGATTTGCATGTGCTCACCCAGCAGGCCAGTAACAGTGTCACGGGTAGAACCCAGGTCTGTTGAGTCCGTGTTCAAGTTCACTGTCCATTAAGACTTGCTGTTCTGGTGAGGACCTGAACTACAAGCTGTCATCTCCCCAAGTGCAAAATAGGCTGGAAATAAAAAGTATATTGAATTAAGAGCATTCCTGAGCCAGAAAATAAATCCTAGCCAGATACAATAGCTCTGAGTTTTCGTCTAAAAAAACAAATTTTTGGTGAGGTGTGAGGCATTCTGTCACCATGTGCAAGATAATATCGGGCTTCCCTCATATTCTTTTCTGTCAGTTTATTTCAACAAAGGAAATGGCTTTTCCAAATCAGAAGCAATCATCATGATCATGTAGCCTGACCTTTCTCATAAGACAGGCCACAAGCTGGTATCCAGTGAACCCTTGATCTTATTGTGGTTGAAATGGGGAATATTTTAATAAAGAAAATCAAAAGAGCTGGTCTTGATTTAAAGCACCTAAGTGATGCTTGCCCTTGGTAAGATGTTACGGTGATAAAATGCTCTCTCTATTAAGATGCAATCCTTTATTTCCTGTTTTGAAATTTGCTGACTTCAACTTTCAGTGGATTTTGCTTTGCCGCCTTCTCCTAAATTAAAGAGTCCCTTGTTGGTTATCTTGTGTCTTGGCTAGCAAGAGGAGAATTGCCCTCAGTCTGTCATATTCTTGTGTGGGGAAATACTATTATCTTAATTTCTCAGGTGATCAACCGAGGCACAGACAGATACAACAAGTATCACTACCAAATGACACTAAAAGCTATTTTAATGTACTTCATGTCTATATGCTCCTGTAGGGATAAACATTTAGCACAACCATTGCAGTGTTAACTCTGTGTCTTTCAGAAATAAATTTACAGTGATTTGGCTAACTTGTAAAACTACAGAAGCATACCAGACGTAACGGTTACGTTAGAACAACTAATGCACACTCATAAGTGCAGGTTTCCTCTTCCATAGTTTAAGATGCAAGGATTTATAAAAGTAGTTAGGCACCTGTTGTGACTTCATATGATTCATTTGGGGTTAGGTCAGTCTAAGTGCTGATCTGTACAGGCTTTTAGGGAGCCTAAACTAGGCAAAAAATGGACCAGCCTTATCTAAATAGGCTTACCTCTTCAAGTGAACTACTGCACATGGATATGGGACCAAGAAAGCCCAACCACTTGCTGAAATCCACATCCTGAATCATTTGAAGTCACAACAGGGCTGTGCTCTTCCTACCCACTTCCCCCCAAGCAGGCTATTTTCTTGCCCCCCCAGATGGACAAGCCTTCCTCTGCCCATGGCAGATTTAAGCCACACAATTATAGATGGGGTATGTCGGGCATCTGCATGAACCCTGAGAGCACAGCCAGGAACTCCTTCCAGGTTTTGCTTAGGATCATGCAAGTAGGGCTGGAAGGGTCCTCATGAAGTCATCTTCATCCCTGACTAACCATTCCAGCCAAGTGTCTGTCCAACCTGCTCTTGAAAATCTCTAGGGATGAAGAGTCCATGGCTCCTCTAGGTGGTTTATCTAGATAGCCTTATCCACCCTTACAGTGAAAAAGTTCCTCCTAATCTCCCACCTAAATTCCCTCTGCTGCTGCTTGAGAGCATTGTTCCTAGTCGTGTCTCCTATGGCCACAGAGAGTAGCCTGTTTCTGTTCTCTAGAATCACCCTTCAGGTATTTGAAGATGATTATCAAAACCTCCTCAGTCTTCTCTTTTCTTCTTTTCAGATTAAATAACCCTAGCTCATTTAACATTTCTTCATAAGTCCTGCTTCCTAGGCCTCTAATCATTTTTGTCACTCTCCACTGGACTTTGCCCACTTTCTTCACATCCTTCTTGACTAATGGGGCTCCAAACTGGACATGGTTTGCCAGGTGAGGCTTCACTAGTGCCAACTAGAACAGCAAAATTGCTTCCCTTTATTTGCAAGAGATGCTCCTGTTAATACAAACCAGAATGTTGTTAGCTCTTATTCAGCTTTATGGTCCACTGTAACTCCCAGGTGGACCATACAGTACTTCTCTGCAGTACTGTAACCTAGGTAGTCATTCCCCAGGATGTATTTGTGCCTGTAATTATTCCATCCCAAGTACAGGACTTTGCATTTGTCCTTGTTAAACTGAGTCTAATTAAAACCTCCTGTGAAGAACATCTTGGAATATAAAAGAAATTCCCTGCTCAGGGTGTAATGAAGGCAGATGTTTTGCAGATGAACTTTGGGATGTGACACCCAAAGGCCTCAAGGGAGGCCTTAAGACCCCTTGCTTTTCTTGGGGATTTGACAGTGAGGTTGTGCATTCCCAACAGCTCCAGGCCTCCTTAGATTTCACAGATTTCATGGACATTAGGACTGGAAGGGACCTTGGAAGATCATCAAGTACAGCCCTGTACCTGAGGGGCAGTAAATCAGCTGGGGTCGTAGGATCCCAGCAAGATAAGCATCCAAATTTCTCTTGAAGGTATTCAATGTAGGTGCTTGAACC
>NW_017728949.1:60663315-60682711 GCF_001723895.1 Crocodylus porosus | reverse complement strand
CCTGTGGCTCTCAGCCTGTTATCGTAAGGTCTGTTTTCCTAACCTGATCATGTGCGTGGCTCTTCTCTGGACTTGCTCAAGCTTCTCCAGATCCTTTCTGAATGGTGGAGCCCAAAACTGGACACAGTACTCCAGCTGTGGCCACACCAAAGCCGAGTATAAGAGGAGAATGATGTCCCGGGATTTGCTTGAGAAGCATCTATGGATGCAAGCCAGGGTTTTGCTTGCTTTACTAGCTGCAGCATCACACTGAAGGCTCATGTTCATCTTGCGGTCAATCATGACCCCCAAGTCCTTTTCATCCGTAGTGCTAGCCAGCATAGCACTGCTGAGCCTATAAGGATGCTGCAGGTTTTTCCTCCCAGGGTGGAGAACCTTGCATGTTTCTGTGTTAAACACCATCAGGTTCTTGTCTGCCCGTTTCCTGAGCCTGTCAAGGTCAGCCTGGATTGCCGTCCTGTCTTTAGGTGTGGATGCTTTACCCCAGAGTTTGGTATTGTTGTCAAACCTGGCCAGTCTGCTTCTGACTCTACATTATTAATGGAGATGTTGAACAATATGGGTGCAAGGACAGAGCCTTGAGGGATCCCACTGGTCACAAGGCACTGTGATGGTTGACTTCCGTCAACCACCACCCTCTGGGTCCGACCACGTAGCCAGTTCCCCAGCCAGCGGATCTTGGTGGACCTGAGACTGCATTTGGCCAGTTTTGCCAAGAGGTGATCATGGGATACCAGATGGAAGGCTTTTTTTGAAGTCAAGGTATATGACATCAATCTGTTTTCCCTTGTCCAGGTGATAGGTCACCTGGTTAGAAGGAAATGAGTTGGTCAAGCAAGACCTACCCGCAACAAACCCGTGCTGGCTGTCCCTCAGGATGTTGGCATTGGCCAGTCTGTTTAAGGATGGCCTCTTTAGTAAACTTTTCTAAGACCTTGCCCAGGATAGAGGTCAGGCTGATGGGCCTGTAGTTTGCTGGATTCACTTTCTTCCCTTTCTTGAAGATAGGTATCACATTGGCTTTCTTCCAGTCTTCGGACACTTCATCAGAGTGCCAGGAGTTCTCGAAGATCTGTGCCTGAGGCTGGGCTATGATGCTCTCCAGCTCCTTGAGTACCCTGGAGTACCCAGCTTCTCATTGATCACTAGGTCGCCGATTTGGGTCATCCCCAGTTGCCAGTACCAGGTCGAGCAGCGCTTTACCTCTCGTTGGCCTGTAGACTTCTTGAGTCAGGTAGAGGTCATCCACGCACAATAGGAAGCTTTGTGACTGCTCGGATTTTGCTGAGTGATCCTCCCACGAGATGTCTGGGTAGTTGCAGTCACCCATGACAACTGTGGTCCTGGAGCATGTGGTCTCAGCCAGTTCGTGGGTGAACTCCTGGTCAGGCTCTTGACTTTGGGTGGGAGGTCTGTAGTAGACTCCCACCGTTGTGTCCCCTGTGCCATGTTCCCCACGGATTTTAACTTGGAGGGTCTCTGGTCATCCACCCTGGTCGCCAATATCAGCTTGCAGAGACGGGTAGCTTTCCTTAACATAGAGAGCTATACCGCTGCCCCTCTTATCTACTCAATCTCTCCTGTACAGGGTATAGCCGTCTATACCGTGGTCCACTCGTGGGTGGAGTCCCACCAGGTCTCCATTATCCCTATGACATGGTAATTATTTGTGTTAAGCAGGAGGACGAGTTCCAGGATTGTTGCAGTAGAACCAAGTAGTGTCACACAGGCTGTCCAAGGTGATTGTCAGTGAGGTTTATGTGGAAGGGCTCCTTCCTGGGGTCTGTACTACCATGTGGAATGGAAATGGAAAACCATAGGCATCCTTAGTGGGAGAACAACTCTAAAAAAAATATTTAAAACACTCAAGTTAGAGGGACTTGAGATTGGAGATTGCTGCCATTCTCCAGGCAAGTGAAAATTTCAATCCCAAGGCTAAGGAGTCCAAGTCAGGGGTAGTGTTATATGCCTGTATAGTAGCAAACGCAGTATTGAGTTGGAGAAGGACAGATGGGGGGTAGTGGTGTAATAAGCAGGGTTGGTGCCTTGGCAAGCCCTGCAGGGGAAAGATGCAGCTCTGCGAGCAGGGGGAGAACATGCAGATTCCAACAGTTAGGAGGGTGGTGGGGAGGATCTGGGTACCAGGAGTGGGGGACAGCAGTGGTGTTCATGCTGGGAACTCCTCAAGAGTCCCTGGCTGAGCTGCTGCTGTTGTCACTTATGTTCTGTTTGCACCAGCTGTTGCTCTTAAAGCAGCAGCAACTGGCCACTGTTTAGGACTTCCTGGTACAGGTAGGCTGCTAAGGCACAGACTCTGCAGTGCTGGAGGGTGAATGATGTTGAGACAGTATCCATGGATAAACTTAGGTTGAAAATTGGGCAGTTTCTAATCAGCTAATTTACGTTCTAGCTCAGACATCCCATAGAAGTTGTGGGGGCAAAAGCATAGACTCTGCAGGGCTGAGGGGTGATTCTGGCACCCCTTCTAACTTGCTGTTCAGGACAGGTGACCCTCTTGCCCATCCCTAGTTACTCTGGTTTGGGAGTCAGGGGAATGATTGGAACAAACTGCAGAGCCATTAGTTTGACATTAAAAGTATAAAATCTTTTAGAACAAATTTTGAAGGAAAAAAATGAAAAATATGACAGTAGTTGGATAATAGAATGAAATGCGACAAGGGTTTACCAATAGTAGTTTGTGCCAAAGTAACCTCATACTTCTTTTTAATAAGATAATTGATTTTTAAGGTTTGGAGCATGCAGATATAATCTGTTTGAACTTCAGTGAAACATTTGATGCAATTTTACATAAGTAGATTAAATAAATGTGAATAGATGGGTTTCAGGGTGAAACTGTAGGGTGGATAAGGAACAGGCTAAAAGGGAGATGACAGCAGGTTGCTTTGAAAAAAAGAACTATTAAGATCCAGGAAAGTCACTGGTGGAGTACCTCAAGAATCATTATGGAAAGTGATCTTATCAAATAATACCTCTCTCCTATCAAACAATGTCATTAACAACCTTGGAACAAAAAGTAGGAGAGTAATAATAACACAATCTACTTGTTATACACAGTTGTGTGCTGCCAGTACAGAGGAGGAGCATATTTTAACCAGGTCATCTTATGGACTGGAGAAAAGAAATGGGTTGAAAGTAAATGTGTGACCTCCCACAGTTTTGAGGAAATAATGAGGATTTCTGTTATAAGCTGGGAGCTCAACAGTTTGGAAGCAAAAGGAGAAGGAAAAGACTTGATTGGGTTGAACCTAGGATGAGTCTGAGCCACCACTGTGATGGGGACATGAAAAAGGCAAATGCAGGCAAGCTATTTTTAGCAGCAATACAGAAATATTCATGTTCTTATACATGGTGTAGATGAGACCTCACTTTCAACATGCAAACTGGAAGCAAGTGGCTGAGGTGTATTTCTTGGCAATGGTTTTAGGGCTTCATAGACCATATAGACATGCCCTAAAATGGTTTGTTTGTTCAGCCTACCAAAATGAAACCTGAGGCCAGCACTACTTTTTTAAATAGGTGAAGTAAATGCTATAGTGAGACCTACTTAAGCTAAAGAAGGATATTGTATTAACATCAATAAATAAACTTGGGTTGGAAATGGGGAGGTTTCTAATCAGCTAAGTGAAGTTCTAGAACAGCTTTCCTGTAAAAGCTGTGGGGGCCAAAAGTCACAACTAGCTTTAAAATGGAGCGTAACGGGTTTATATGATGTGGGTACCTGGGAGATGAAGGGACTGGGCTTGATGGCTTGGCCTGGGTTGGTGATTTTTCCTATGTCATGGCCGTGTAGTAAAGAGAAGTGGCAGTAGCCAGGTCCTAGCACTGACCTGACTTGGACCTGAGCGGGGTCATTCCTCCTTACTGACACAAAACATTGCTAACTGCTGCACTAGCCTACACAGCTTTGCCCATAACACTCTCATATTGTTTGATTGCAGAAAAACCTTTTGTTTAATTTTGCTATAATTTTTGTGTATTCTTAGTGTGAAGTTAGAATTACTGGGAAGGTCTCCATTAGAGAGTCAGCATTGTACAGGCCTAAACCTGCTCTCGGGTAATGAACAGGCCGAGCTTACTGTCCCTTGCTGCCTTTCCAATCCAATTAATGCTCGTTGCAAGTCACCTCTCGTTCAGCTGGCTCCTTTTCAGTTCAGTTAGGCATAGGTATGAATATGTCTGGTGGAACCAGCAGGTTACTACAGCAAAGTCCTGTGTAACTATTTAATATGCAAATAACACCTGAGCTAGAATGGTTACCTGGCTGGGAGAGCAGCAGTGAAGAATATTGCCTCAGGCCCAAGGGAGAGGCAGGGGAGAAAAAAAAAATCTGTTGGGCTTGGTGATCTCAACTATAGCTTGATTTTGGTGCCTTCCATTATAAAACGTTGCCCAGGAGAGAGAGGCTGGAAGGGAGGAGAGGAACAGTCTTGGGCTATTTAAACAAAGGGCCTTTGTACACACCACAAAATTGGCCTTTAAACTGCTTAAATGCCTTTTATCATTGCTTTAAGGGTGGTGCTGCTTTTACGTTTGGCGGTGTATTCCACTTCAAATGACTTTGGTGTGTAGCAAGATAAAACACTTCCGAGGTGTCTTTAGTTTGCTACTTAACAAAGTGCAGCAGTGCATGGGGTACTGGAAGCTGACATGCCCGGGGCTTGGCAGGTCCCGTGCCACTCAGGGGCTGTGGGACCTGGTGGCAGCCCATGCTTCGGAGGGAGAGGAGGGCTGGTCCTTCCCTCTGTGGCTGGCTGTGATGCCCCCCAGGACCACCTGGGCTGGGTGCCAGTGGGAAGGTATTGCCTGAAGGGCCCCTGTGCAGCTCGGGGACCACTCAGCCTTCCGGCAGGTTCCCCCCAGCCCACTGAAGAGGCAGGTAAGGATCAGGAGCCCACCCTTGTGTACATGCCATGGGGGTTTAGTTTGGTTTAATTCTCCCTAAATTGAAGTGGTGTTTTTAACCCACCATTTCAATTTAGGGAGAACTAAACTGAATTAAACCCCCGCGGCACGTACAAGCAGCCAAAGTTGCACTCGCATGACTAAATCAGTGTAAAAGTTGATTTAACTGAACCTGGTATAAAAACTTCCCAAGCTTAAAATTTTATGCCAGCCAGGCTCTTTCTAAATCAATTCCTTGCTGTGCTCAACAAAATCTGTACAATTTACTTTAAACCAACTTAAGAGAGTTCATATACAGGGGTTGAACAAGTTTAAAACTGTTTCAGTTTAATGGGTTAGACTTTGAGTGTAGACCAATCTTTGGGTGGATGGTGGGGGGAGGTGGGGCAACCTTTCTGGCAGGCATGCTACGAATTAAGTCCTGTGCCCTCACTGAGTGCCACTGATTCCCTTCCTGTGCCCAATCTGCTGCTCTGCTTTTTGCTCACTGCCATATCTGCTGCTTTGTTGCCTCCCCTGAACTCGATATACCACAATAGAGATTGCTTGTAGGGTGTCCACCTTTGCAAAATGCAAAAGTGGGACACATGCCATTTTAAAAAAATGGGTGGTATTGTACAACTGGTACCACCGGGAGGAGTTCTACAACAATTGAGTGGGGGAGGGGGATGTAGGGGATTTGGCAGGGGCAGCTAGAGGATTTCATGGACATTGGGAACTGGAAGGGACCTCACGAGATCACTGGGTCCAGCCCCCCCCCCCCATAGGTGGGAAGTCAGCTGGGATCAAGTGACTCCAGCAAGAAATAAATCCAGCTGTTTTTTGAAGGAGTCCAGAGTAGGTGCTTGTACCACCTCTGGGGGGAGTTTGTTCCAGACCCTGAACACATGCATCATAAAGAACTTTTTTCTTATGTCAAGTCTAAATTGGTCTTCCTGGAGTTTATGGCTGTTAGATCTTGTTATCCCTTGGGGAGCTCTGGTGAGTAGGTGTTTTCCCAGGTCCTGATGCATCAATCCCTCTTATGTAATCGTAGGCTGCCACCAAGTCCCTTTTGAGCCTTCTCTTCCCCAGACTGATGAGTCCCAAGTCCCTCAGCCTCTCTTCATACAGCCTTTCTTCCAGGCCCTGGATCAAATGAGTGGCTCTCCTCTGGACTGTTTCAAGCTTCTCCACATCCTTCCTGCCCAATGCCAGATGCAGTACTTCAGCTGTGGTCTTACCAGGGCTGAGTAAAGCGGGAGGATGACTTCCCTGGTTTTGCTTGAGATGCATTAGTGGACGAACGCCAGAGTTTGGTTAGCATTGCCTGCCACCGCATCATATTGGTGGTTTATATTCATCTTGTGGTCAATCAAGACCCCCAAGTCCCTTTTGGTCATGGTTCTAGCGAGCATAGCACTGCTGAGCCTATAAGCATGCTGGGGGTTCTTCCTACTGAGGTGCAGCACCTTGCACTTCTCTGCATTGAAGGCCATCAGGTTTTGGTTGGCCCACTTTGAGAGCATGTCCAAGTCAGCCTGTATTCCCAGCCTGTCCTGCGGTGTGATGGCCCTCCCCCATAATTTGGTATTGTCTGTGAACTTGGCCAGTTCACATCTGACTCCCGAATCTAGATTATTGATGAAAAAGTTGAAGAGTACTGGCCCGAGTACTGAGCCCTGAAGAACTCTACTGGTAACTCTGCACCATGTTGATTTGCTCCCTTCAGCTAGTACTCTTTGGCTCCAACCCCATAGCCAGTTACCTAGCCATCAGACCATATGATGATCAAGGCCATTAGTTCCCCAGCTTAACCATGAGGGCATCATGGGGATCTATGTCAAAGGCCTTCTTGAAGTTCAGATGTGCCCTCAACAAAGGAGATGATGTGGACGTCATATGTTACCCGGACATAGAAGGAGATGAGGTTGGTCAGGCAAGACGTGCCAGTCACAAAGCTATGTTGGGTGGCATTCAGAAGCTTGCCTTTCGTTAGTCTGGTGTTGATGGATCCCTTGACAGGATTTGTCCAGGGATGGACGTTGGATTGATTGGTCTATAGTTTCCCGGGTCATCCCTCCTCCCTTCCTTGTAGATAGGGACCACGTTGGCTCTTTTCCAGTCATCTGGGACCCTGCCCGAGTGCCACGATTTTTCAAATCTCCCTGCCAAGGGGATGCAATGGTGTCTGCCAGTTCCTGCAAGACTCTTGGGTGCATTCTGTCTGGGCCCCACTGACTCGTGAATGTCTAGTTTCTCAGGGTGTTCTCTTACCTGATCCACATCGGGTTGTTCTATTTGTTTGTTTTGTTTTTGGTGGTGTTTTTTTTGGTTTTTTTGGCCCATCACCTGCTCCCAAATTGGTTTGTGCCATTTCTGGCAGTGTGATCCTTGTGGGAGGGTGAAAAACTGATGCAAAAAAGTAATTTAGGAAAGTAGCCTTTTCTTGGGCATCTGATGTCAGTTGCCCCATTGGATCTCTCAGGGGCCCAATACTGTCCTTGTTCTTTTTCCTACTTCCCACATATTTAAAGAAGGACTTGTTTGTTGTTCTTGATTCCCATAGCTAGCCTAAGTTTGGCTTGTGTCTTGGCTTTTCTCGACCGCTCTCTGCAGGTGCAGAAGAGTGCAGAGTAATCCTCTTTTTGGTAATGCTTCCTGTTTTCCAGCTGGCATAGGCTACTCTCTTGAGCTTAGTGAGTTTCTTATTAAGCTATAGGGGCTTCCTTGCTTGTTGACTGCATTTTGTTGCGAGAAGAGATGGCTTTGCTCTGTGCTTTAAGGATTGTTTTTAAGCAATGACCATTCCTCATGTACTCCCTTTTCTGGGGGGTTATGGCTCTAATTGCCTGACTGATGAGGAGAGGAGAAGTGGATGCCCCCCACCGCCCATGTCGGCAGCCCTGGGCATGTACACATGACAGGAGGGAGGTGAACACTGCTTTTCCCTGGGGGGGATGTTCTAAGGGTGGGTTTACCTTTCTGAAGTACACTGGGTGGTTTGTCTGTGGACCTTGTGGCATCTGAATGACACATGCAGCCAGGGAGACAGTCCCCAGGGGCTGGTGGTGGAGGGGGTGACCCATGGGAACTGTCTTGGGAGGTGGGGCGGGGATGGCACTGGGACAAATGCTGCCCTGAGTCATTCAGCCCAGGACTGGGACTTGATGTTTACATTTCAGGACTGTCCAGCCCAATTAGAGATGGGTGGGAGCCCTAGTTGGTCATGCCACTTTTGATATGTAGGTTGGCCACCCCGTCTTGGCTAACAGCAATAATTAGCCCCCTTTCTCCTCACTCCTCAATGCCATCTCTCTCTTAAATGTAAAGATTCTTCTGCTGCTCTCTCTTCCCAAAGTATGTTTTTCTCATTTGTGGTGTCTGGGTTCTCTGGAGAGAAAGTTTTGAATGTGGAATGCAAGGTGTAAACTGTTGGGTTTGGAACACGGGGTCTATCCTTTGCTTCACTATTCCAGATTTACAGTGGTGTAGTTCTGTTGACTCAACTGGATAAGTGGGGTAGAAAAATATTTGAGTTTGGCAAGCCAGAGAAATAACTGCCTGGAGAGGAAGACAATAAACTGAGATTTAACTGGGACTTTATGAGCAGCCAGAAGAGGGAGAGCTCCAGCTTTGGTTCCACAGACACTCTACTCATGACTGTAGAGCATACCGTCTAGAGAGCAAACTGTTGCTAGCTACTGAAACTCAGATGTCATGCTGTTGCTACTGTAATTGTTGATATTCTGAGACAGGAGGCTAGTGTTAGCTGCTCCTGGTAACTAGAGCCTTATACTAACTTAACTTTTCAAGCTTTGAATTCATCATGCAGCCCCAGGCATCAGTCCTTTCCGATTGACCACATGATGTTGTTTTTTGAGGTTTTTTTATTTGCTTCCTCTTCAAGTGAGTAAATCCTCTGCAGGAAGATTAAGTCTGGAATCTGTTGAACAAAAATGAGGGGAGTGGCAGAAACTAAGCCTTGGAGCACTAGGAAAGCTAACCAGCTTTGACAAACCTTTGGGTAGACATGGCATGAGTTTTTACATCAGTGGCAGAAACTAAATCTAAGCAAATTCTGTTTTCAACCAACCCTGAAGACTTAAAGCCTGAAGAGTGCTAGCTGGAACCACTTCAATATGATGAGCCTCTTAGTGTTTGCATTATGATAGTGTCTGAAGGCTGCAGCTAGAATTGGGTTCCTGTTATGTTCAGTAGTCTACAAATGTCTAACACTAGGGACAGAAATGGCACATAAACTGGTATAAGTGATTGGAAACTGGTTCAAATCTGTAATGGAACAGAAGTTCTGTGCACATAAACCACTTTTCAAATAGCTGAGATGGGCTTAAGATAAATCCAGATGGAAGTAGTATCAGACTTCACTGAATTTGGTTAAATTGCTTTATTGAACTTCTGTCCCAGATCTCCTCCAGATTCAAGTTAACTCTCAGTCCTCCAGCATCCCAGGATGCTTTGTACTTCCCCCTCAATCCAAGGCTCCTACTCCTCACGGGGTAGGCAGGCCCAAGCTGTCTGTTACAGCCAACCCAGGAGGCCTGCTCTAGTGCCTGCCCCTCCCTTCCCATCCTGGCTTCTGACCTGGGCCACTGATTCCAGAAATGCAGCCATAGGCCTGCAAAAGTGAATACCCATTCACTTGCTTATTGGCTCAATCTATGCAGTTTAGACTAACCTGCAAAGATTTAATTGATCCAGACTCTGGCTTTTTTACTGTCTGTGCTTAGCCAAAGAAAACATGGTCTTGTCCCAAAGAATTTACGGCCTTACACAAGGAACAGTTATTTATTTTGTGTGGCAGATCACATCATGTAGACCTGTATTCTGTCGCCTGTACTCTGGCTGAGCAGCGTTTCTTCCATAACTAGGCATTATTTCAAGAGGTCTGTGTATCGGGTGCTGCTCTGTGTTAAGTGGAGATGGAGATTGACTGACTTGTGGGTTCTTTACACTCTGGTTTGCTAACCTGTTGCTCTGCACACACTTGGTTCTCATAAACCGTTTCAGCATGCACCAGACTTAACCGGGCTGAGTAACTGTACACTGACTCCTTAGCTGTTTCATTTCAGTTCTCATTTCTTTGATTTGATCTAGAGCAATGGTTTTCAGCCTTTTTTCATTTGCAGACCCCTAAAAAATTCTAAAGGAGGTGCAGGCCCCTTTGAATTGTAAGTGTAGGTATTCACATACTTTTGATTATAGTCATCTTTTGCAGACCTCTTGGACATAGTCTGCAGACCCTTAGGGGTCCACAGGTTGAAAACCACTGTAGTTTTTCAGGATTCATGTTTAACATAAGCTGTCAAAGCGAAAAGGCTGCGTCTTTGAGGTTGTATCCGGCAGCACTGCGGGACACACCCCCAGGCCTGGGAGGTTGCGGCAGCTGCCGCCCCCCCCGCCCCTCCAGTGCCAGGGATTTCATGCATGGTCAAGCCTGGGGGATGGCGGCTGCTGCCGCCCTCAACTGAGGGGGCTCCCAGATGCTTGAGCTTGCTTCTTGTTGGTGCATGGGGAAGCCCAAGACCAGGCTTCCGCTGCACTGGTAATAAGGCATGATGGGATCTATTGCATGGTTTCATAATTACACCTCCTGCCACGCATGTGTGGCCTGCTAGAAGGCCTGATTGTGTAGATCATGCATTAGATCCCATTGCACCTTTACCTGCACACAGGGCGGGGGCGGGGAGGGGAGCAAACCAGCAGTACTTCAGACATTCCCTGTTGGGGGTTGTCTTGATTTGCACATGCATAAGGCCATTTGGAGGCTGTTAAGGCATCCTGTGTTGCCCCACGAAGGACGGGCTGAAGCATTCTGTTGATGCTTACCTTTGAATGATGGGATCTGGTTGTTTAAAGGTACAGCTGGTATTTGGTGGACCATCAGTTAGAAATGCATCTATTTTTATCTCATTGCACGTGTCTACATGAAACCAAACCATTCCCCAACCCCCTCCCAAAATCCCAATTACCTCCATTTTTTTTATGTATAAGGAAGAGGGAGGGGAAACATGAGACTTCTGTGGATGTTGATGAAAGGTAAATATCTATAGGGGAGTGGCTGTATCCTTTTTAAGTGTCAAATTTGTTTGAGAAGCTGGATTAATTTAGTAAATAATATTTTAAAAAATGTGTTAATGCATCCAAGTGGATTTGTGTTGTAAAAAAGTCACTAGTGAGGCTTAATCATTTTTTTAACAAATAGAGATCTTAAGACATTTATTCTAATCACCTGCAATATCCAAGAGCCTTAAACTTTACTCAGTTGCCCCTGTGATGAGACTAGTAATTTATGTTTAAGGTCTATCTTTTGGACGTTTTGGAAGCATTTCACTTTTATCTGAGGATACCAAGAAGCAGAGAATTCACTGTCACCGTCTGTAATTAATTGCAATAGTTAATTACTGGTTTTGGTGTTTTTTAAAGTGCATTTTATTTCTAATTTGAATTCACTGAGTTTCAGTTTCCAGCCACTAGTTCTTGCTGTGTGCCTTTTCCAAATTAAGGAGCCTATTAGTTCTTTGTATTCTCTCCTCATTGAAGTTATGTAGACACCATACAAGTTCCTCCTTAATCTTCCAGATGATAAGGTAACCAGATCAAGCTCTTTAAATCTCTTGCTGTAAACTGTTTTTCTCCCAGTCCTCAAATCATTTTTGTGGCTCTTCTGTATCCTCTCCAGATTTTTCCAATGCCCTTTTAAGGGATTAAATGGAGATCTCTGGTCAAGCCCTAAATTCCTGCCATTTCTCACATGTATGAGAGGAATTAGTTATTTGCTGAGAGGAAGCAGCAAATAGGTTTATGTTCTCTTTGTCAAATATATTGTAATATTTGCTGCTGCATTATGTGCATCTTCAAAATGATGAGTTAAATCGAAACGTCAGAAGAAAAATGTGGATGTTGGATGTTTTCTGTATTGTTTAAAAAACAAAGTGGGCCTGTGGGGTTGATCCCGCTTGTACATTATTACCACAGCCCTACCTCTTCTAGTTTGCAAAGATGCTTGCAGCTTTTGAACTCTGACAATCTGATTAATATGTTGGGGGTATGCCTGTAGACTGTAGTGGTGATATTGTTTCCAGCTGGTCTCCTGGCAGGCAGATTGGTAGAGAGACACAATCTTTGTGGTAAGGGGAGAGGCAGATAAAGTGGTTTATTATGGAGCTTGTCTCAGCAAATGAGTACCAGTCCGAGGGTCACCCTTGCTGAAAAACAGTAGCCTTGTGGTAAGAGGAGTTCTGTAGATTTATAGCATATAATGGAATATGGCAAAATAACATAATTCCCATGTTGTTAAGGGAGACTAAAGCCATGGTGGAATACATGATCATCTTTCAGTTAGCATGGATCTGCCTCTTCCTGCATTCAGCATGTGAAAGGCTTCTGTTCCTATTGGATGAAAAGAGGACTTTGCAGAACTGTAATTCAGCATGTCTTAATTCAGCTGGCACATCTGGCAACAGCTGCATCAATGTGGTCTCTCAAGGAATTCCTTTTGGCTCCTGGTCGTTCTGGAAGGTACATTTTAGTTTAACACAAATTATTAGGTTCAGTATGTGGGTGAAATTTAAAGGTGTTATACAGAAGATTAAATTAGATGAGCTAATGGTCATTTTTGGTCTTAAATCCTGTGAATCTAAGACACCTAGTTCAGTGGCCTATCTGCTGCTCCATGCTTCTTAAGCAGCTAGTCTTTAGTAACGGCACTATGTAGTTTGCATTTTGGCCACAAGTACAGTCACTTTCTTTTAACCCACAGTATTATAGGGTGAGCTGTAAAGTGCTCCGCTTCACTCTTCCTATTATACAAATAATGCAATTCACATTTTCTCTTTTCTTGGCCTGAGGAAAGTTGCTTCTCCTTCCTCAGTGTCTGAAGTGAGGACTTGGGAATCAGAAGTCGGGTTTGTAGGAGGAAAATTTCTGGGGAATTTCTGTAGCGGTTGGCCTCCTCGGTAGTTGGGAGTTGGAGGATGACAGCAGCTTGAGAAGGGGGAGAAGTACTCTAGCTGGGAGTCTCATATCTTCTTGGGTGGGTTTTGTAGCCTGTTACTGCAGTGTTGGCAAATCCCATGTGACAGGATTTATTGGTTTAAAACAAGGGGAGGAAAATCCAGGGATGACTCCTTCTCCTCTTACCAGACTTTCTCATGTTGCACCCACATGATCAGAGGCTGCTTATGGACCAGCTTGGAGACATAAACCTCTGCCAGTGTTTTCTTCCCGTCTCTCTCATTCCTTACTGCTCTGTTCCCTCACCGCAGGATGATGTGGCACTTTTGTCTTGTGATGCTGAGATCCAAAGAACTGGTGACCTCCTGTTTTTGATCTAATTAAATGTTTAAAAAAGGACACTTGCAGGGCTCTGAAAAGAAAGAGGGTATCACCCTGTTTCCTAGTGAGCTGCTAACAGATGTCAGATCTAACTGGAAATTCTCTCTCCTCTTGCTTTGAACAAGTGTGGATGTCTATTCTGGTACTAGTCTTACAGGCCAAGGGAGCTTGAGGGCTTCGGGGAAGGTGGGTCAAGGAGAGAGGCCACATTTCTGCACCGTTAGTGTGCATGCTTTCATATACAACAGAATGTGCCTTTGACATTTATTCTTGATGCACATTCTTTAGTGGTGGAAAAAGATGATGAATACCTAGAGAAAGAAAGGTCTTGGCCACAACTTACATCTCTAATAGCAGGTTTTGCTGCGAAAGGAAGCTCTGAGATTGCAGTGGTTCTGGGCCAGGCAGTGCTATCAATCTGCATGATACTGGAGAGAACTCAATAGTAATGTTGCCTAAGGTTAGGTTTTTCTTACAGCAGATGTGGTTGCTATTGCAGTATCTCGCATCCTTCCAAGGGGGTTGGCAACAGACTCCTCTACCCACGAGCCAGCTCAGCTGTCACTCCAATAACCCTCACTCCCTGAAGGGGCTGCCTGATGCTGCTCCCTAGTGCGAGGTTCCCATTTCTCTTGGGACCACAATGCTCTGCCTAAGCTGTGTGCACTGTTGCTCTTGTGTGTGTGGCATTCTTGCCAGCAGAAATGCTTTAAAAATGAAAGGTAATATGCATCTGAAGTAAAAGAAGAAAAAATCAACCATCCTACCAATAAGATAACTGGTTACAAAAATTCTAGGTTTTTAAATTCCTGATGCAGTTCCCCGTTGACTTGAGTAACCCACTGTATCCTTGTATGGTATCCTCTTAAGTGCTCAATCCCAACTCTGATCCCACTTGCCTTCAGTGAGGGAAATCTTTCCTGTATCCACCTTGTCACTTGAAATGTGTTTGGGGCAGGGCAGGGTAAGGGGAGAGGTGGTGGGAGACCCACAGTAGTTTAGGGAGTTCAGGAAAGCATGCAGACCTTTGGGCTGCTGAGCTAACCTGGATTAGCTGGTCACTGTGACCTGTGGTGGGGGAAGCCTGGGGCAGTTTCCTCTGTGACTATTGTCTATGGCTGGAGGAGTGAATGGGAGGGACTTAATGCCCTAGCTGAGTTGTCAGGGGGGAAAAAAAAAAGCTATTAAAATATGGCTTGATCTATCTAGTCTAGGAAATCCAAACATGAGGCTGACACTGCATACTTCGTTCTTACCATTATGGGCAAGGAGGAGGAAGGGAAAGGGTATTCAGTAGGTAGAGGTTCAAAGCCAAGGGCCCACATCTGTCCTCAGAAATATAAGCACAGCTTTGAATTATTTCAAAGGGAGCTGCACAGCTTGGCGTGAGGGCAAATTGGAGCTTCAGGCAAATAGTAGGGAATAGAACAGGTAGGGAGGGGAGCTCCTGGGTTACAAAATTTTAGTTCTTCTCCTGTCCCAGGCAAGTGCCTCATCTGCCCCCTTTCATAAAAAATATCTAGCACCATCTTGAAAGCAGTGAGGTTTCTTTTCTCTGCTATTCCTATTTGAAGGCTGTTCTAAAACTACTCCCTACCTGGATATCTTGTGATTTCCAGTATGTATTTATTTGTGGCTAGGTGATATTCCTGAATCATCACTCTCTTGGTGGCTTAACCTGGACCAGTGCTATTCAGAGCAGTTTCTTTGCCTATAATGATCTGTTGAGCATTTTTTTTAAATTGTTAATCCTGTTAATATGCTAAGAAGGGATGGAAATAAACACAGCTGCAGACGGTCAGCAAGGTCTGTTTCTTGAGCAACATTTGAGGATGAGGAACAAAATCAATAAACCAGTAAAATATAAACAGAAAGTTCCCTAATTTGGGCCAGCCCCAAGGCATCTGCCAGAGCAGCCA
Source organism: Crocodylus porosus (assembly GCF_001723895.1). Classification (NCBI taxonomy): domain Eukaryota; kingdom Metazoa; phylum Chordata; order Crocodylia; family Crocodylidae; genus Crocodylus; species Crocodylus porosus. The sequence goes on along the minus strand of NW_017728949.1, from coordinate 60,667,532 downwards.
GTCTTAATGACCTATTCCTGTGCTACCAGTGACAGGAGCTGACCTGATGCTCTCGTGTACAGGGTAGTGCTGGCACCATGGCACTGATCTTTGGCAAGGAACGAAGGAAGAATTGTGCTAGCCTTAATTTTGTGTTGCCTCTTAAGTCCCTGTAAATGTGTGTGGTGTTTGCTTTCTTGCTGCTGAGGACTTGTGCAGAGCAATAGTTGACAGGTATCTTGGAATGAAGACGAGTTCTTCATTTGAGAAACAAGACATGAACATAGAATATCTCCTCCTATTTTGTGTTTTGATTTTTAGCAGCTCCTGGAAATATTTAACTTCTGCTTAAAAAAAAAAAAAAGAAAAGAAAAGAAAATTGAAAGGATGTACCATTTGGACCCTGCTTCCAGATCTTTGTGGGTAATTTTCATGTGGTCCCAATGAAAGTAAATTTGGGCATTTTTAGTTGCTTAAAACATGCTTTCAAAGGACCCTATAGGCTGAAGAAGTGCTGTCTTTCAGCCCTGGTATTGTAGTCTCTCGTGCATGTGCTTCCCTTTCAGTGCCATCTTGTACCACTGACGCTGATGAAACTTTTCCTATTGACATTATTGGGAGTAGGTCAAGCATGCAGGAGCTCCCACTGAATCCAATAGGACTGCTAGTGCCCATGCTTGCTTCCAGGAAAGGTCTTTAGTGTTTGGGCTGGGGTGACTGAAAGCACTAGGTTATGGTCTTGAGGAACAAATAGGATAAATGTTCTTGAGTGAACTAACAGGTTCTGTAAAATGGGCATAAAATACTTAGACCTGTTGTAAACTTTAATATTGTCCCACCTCATCTGGCCAGTGCGTTTATAGGCCAAGAATAAATAAATGAGGGGAACTTTACATTTGTAACAGAATCAGCATGAAGAAAAGAAATTTGGCTCTGACACTCAAAAAATCCAAACTCATTTCTTTGTGAGCCATAGTGAGATGATATATCCTTTTCCTTTGTAGATCTTTTCTGTATCTCAGACTTTCTTGTGCTGCAGCTCAGAAATAATTTGCTGCTCAAAAATGACACAAGATGGGTGGGGGGTGGTTTATATTGCCCTCTCCTCCTTCGGAGCATTTCTGTTCTATCTGCCATTTGGGGTGGGAAGAGTGGTGAGGCACCTGATTTGTAATTCCTTTGGTGTTCATATTAGTACATCCTAGATTCTTTGATAGCCAGGATGTGACACCAGCTATGGGTACAAAATGTACCCCTGAAATAAATTGGGGGTGAAAGAAAAGAAAGTAATAAAATATCTGAAAATAATAAAAAATGGGGCGTGGAATAAACAACGTGAAACAAATCATAGGATTGGAAGGGCCCTTGAGAGTCCCTAAAAGGTAAATTAATAAAATCCCCAAATAAAGCCATTTTTTTCCTGGCTAGAGATTTTTATATTGGCAAGTGTCCCATAAAATGATTTAGCACTCTTGTGCTTGCTATCCATTTTACAGAGAAGGTGCTCAGATACTGCAGTGATGGGTAGCTATATAAATGTCTAAAATGGCTAAATAAAGAGGCTTGGCTCCCTTCCGTTTAGACGTGAAGTGATGACTCCAGGCCATGTGTCATAAGCTCATAGCAAATGCCATGGTATTCTCCTGGGTCAGTAGGTAAGAAATTGTATCTGGTATAAGTGCAGCACTATGAATTCATTATTCCTTTTGGGCGCAGTCAGCTGCATGATATCTAAGACAAACCCAGGCTGCTCTCCTCTTCCTTGCAGAGAGAGACCTCGAAGGCAGGAACTCTGCTATCCAAAGATCAGTAACTAGGATTTGGCAAGCATCTGGAATTGATAACCAGCTGCCTGGATTACAGAGAAGCCTCTGCAACTTTTCTATCTCTCTGACCTAGGAATCATCCTGGCGGGGGGGGACGACACACATCTGATATAGATAGGGATAGATTAATTCCTAGTAGTTGAAGGCAAAACAAAAAGACCAGCTGTTTAAATTCACATTGAAAACAATGTCACTTTTATATACTCCATTTGATAATAAATATTGTTTTAAAGATTTGGAGCTAAGACCTGAAGAGATGCGAGACAAACAAGCCTATTTGTGCTGCTGTGGGGAGAACCTTTTGGTAGGCAGAGGGGTTGAGGATCATAAGGAAAAAAAACAAAACAAACCCATCTGAATCTTAGATTAGTTGAGGTTCAGTGAGTGGCTTTGTTCAAGTTTCAAGAAGAGAATTTAACTAGAGAAGTGCTGATAAGGTGCAGGGCATCACAGATCTGTTTCCATAGTGACATTGTTCAAACAAAGGCCTAAAAGAATGTGAATACCATCTCTGTCCGGTTCTGTAGACGATACCGCTCTTCCAATGGGGATGCTAGCAATTGTTTGGCTGATGGATTTCCTTGCTAGATGGATAGGCAGCAGACAAATAGTTGGCTTGAATGAGTGCACGTCTTTGGTCCACAGATTGTTCCCCCCACTCCTCCATGCACAAGCGCACGTTTCTCGACTGGCACAGAATTCTTAAGAGATGTCTTCATTGGGCAAAGATGGCTTGTATTTAAAGAAAGAAATAGGAGGTTTGGGAGAAGTACCTTTTATTTTTCCCTTGCATCTATATTCTTTATAGGCACACTTTCACATCAAATCAAAGGGACTACTTATTGAAAGGTAGGTGAGTTTGATTGTAGCTAGTAACCTTTCCACTCTACAGTTCCCCAGTTGCCAAAATACTCGGGTATGATGGAAGCGCTCCCCCATAAGCCTCCTTCATGTAAGGAGTCAGTGCAGGATGAGGCCATTACAAAGGCTGTTTCAAGTTATAGACATTGTCAAAAAGTGCAGGACCGCAGATTTCTTTTGCCTCCAAAAGTGTGCTCTGAAAATAATCATAAAACCATTAAGTTACAACTATACCCTGGCTATTTTAAGATGAAAAGCATACCAGGAATGTCCATGCCTAAAAGCGACATAGTTGTATTTTTTTTTTTTTTTAACTCAGCTTCCTCATTTATTAAAAGGGCTAGAGCAACCCTTACACTTGCATTTTTTTATTAGGGGCTGAATGAGAAACCTAGTAAGAAAGGAGATTGGTTTAGTCATGGGTGTGGGTGAGAATGATCTTATGTAAAACTTCTGTCTTGTTCTTTAGGAGATTTAAGTTAAACTTCAGGGCTTAAAAAGGCTTTGGAATACTGCAGGAACACAGAAAGAACCACATGGCACTCTTCTTGGTTGCACAGCCCCTGCTCTTATTCAGACCCATGTTTGTCTGTAGGCAGACTGGTTTCTTTGCTGCTAGGCATTTTCGTGACTTTTCTTTGCAAATCACTGGAGCATGACTAGAGTCATTCGTAGTACGAATTTTGGTCCTTGTCACCTGTGATCATAAATACTTTGAAGCAAGCAACCTGTTTATTAGGCTGTTGAACTTGTCTTTCTGCAAGGCAGACTACTGCACTGGAAACACTTGATGGGGAGATTCTGGTTTTACTAAAATTCATGGAAATTTTATCATTAACAGGGGCCAGTGCTCTGCTTCTAAACTCTCTCTGCTGCAGAGAGACATTTAAAATTAAGCACTTTCCTATAAAAAAAACTGTTGTTGGAGAAGATATTTGGGACCAGAGGGAAGAAATACTTTTTGGAAGTGCAATGTTTTTGGCATGCATCTGCTGTCAAAGGAAAAGATCAAAATATTCCACCCCTATTTTGCTTTGTTTTAGGAAACACCTTGCAAAATCATCAAAAATCCACTTGGCTGACCTCTACAAAGGTGAAGTTAAAAGGACTGGCTGCAATGTGTTTGATACAATACTACAGCAAAAAAAAAGATTTTTTTTTTTGTGATTAGAATTGTAAAATAAAAAATTTCTCTAGTTTTTAATTTTTCTTTATTCAGCCTTAGCCATTTACTGGCAAAATTATGGAGGTGATAAAACAAAAATGACAATATAAACTCCGGTGAGGGAGAAGAAAATTCAGGTAAATGAAAAATGGCTCATCTTCAAAAATGGAAAGGAAAGTGAAACTTTTTGTGAAATGTCACTTATTTAAGATTTATTTTTAATGATTATATAAAATCCTGGTGGAAACAAAACTCTCTCATTGGTTGACTGGGCAAATAAAATCAGCTCTTTTATCCCACTGCTTTCCAAAGATGTCACCGGTCGGGAGTATCCTCCTGATATCTCCCATATGGAAGAACCTGTGCCTTAAGCCAGCTCAGCTCTC
>NW_017728949.1:60649882-60663140 GCF_001723895.1 Crocodylus porosus | reverse complement strand
CACACACACACACACTTTTCAGCAAAGCTTGCAAGCAAATGAAAGATGTTGTGGGTTGGTTTGGTGTTTTGTTTTGTTTTGTTTTCTGTTGAAAGCATTCATCTGGACTCTGTGTGACAAGGGTGGGGCAGGGGGAGGAAAGGTCTGCTTGATGCTCATGTTGAGCCTTGTTGATGTCAGCAGCGTTCTGTGCAGGTAAAAATATCTGCATGTGAATAAATATCAGAAAATATGGTATAAAATGATGCAGTATCCTGGCAATCTGTTACCACTTAGTCATAGATTTTTTTTTTTTTAAGGCCAGAAGGGGCCATTAGGAGGATTTAGTCTGACTTCTGCATAATGCAGACCATAGACTTTCATGTTTCAGTTTAGCACCTGGTAGCTGAACTTGAGCTTATCTCCTAAGGACGACTCCCAGGCAAGGGCTTTCAAAAGAGCCTCTTTCAACAGTCGGGAGGACATTCAGGGGAATGGGCACCAAACTTCCTCTGAAATGTTTTGACTGACACTACACTAGGCCCCCACATGCTCCATTTAGGAGTGAAGACCCATTGTGAGGAGCTGTATAAATACATGGGGAGAGAAACTATCCTTGCTATAGAAGATGCACATTGCAGTGTGGGTTGGCTGTCCCTCCCACCCCCATGGAAAAAACAGTGTGCTGCTTTTACCATAAATGACCAAAAAAAACCTTTAGCGGATAACAATTTGCATTCATCTTCAAAAAGCCGTGCTTCTCATGTAATTATTTTTTGTTGGACCCAGCGGCTAGATACGGGTGTTCAAAAAGCCTGAGGTGGAATCAATCTACCTTGCATGGTTTTCTGTAAGTGGTGTCATTTAGATTGGTAGTGAACAGAACACGCATCCATCCTTTTGATGGGGGGCCAAATCTGAGATTTGGGTTTCACCATTTTTAAACCACTTTGTGTATACTGAGCTTCTATTCTGTTATGGGTGTAGACCAGTTTGCGATCATTTTTACTGGTAGAAGTGAAATGTCTATCCCTGGCCAGTGTCTAGACTAGTAACTGTATATATCATTGGTCCAATAACAGGTTGCCAAAAAGCCTTGCTGCTTGCATGTTTCTTGGCTCATCACAGCTATAACAATACTCCAGTCCTAGTACTTGCTACCTGCTCAGACAGGATTTGTTCTGCTGACTATATCCAATTATCTGTCTCTGGAGTGAGCCAGTGCATCTGGTTCAGATGCTGAATACAGAAATCTGGGAGGCTGTCATGGGCTGATGTATATCTATCTGTCTTGAGTCCCTCCTTGAAGGCTTACTACACAGTCACTTGTTTTTAAAAAATGTGTTGACAGTCAGTATTTTTCAGGGTTAGCATAGAAACTCTTGTAGTGCACTTCCAAAAGAATGTGCATGGGCATCACTTGTTACAGTTGCTTGAAGTAAGAACGTGACCTTCCGTCACAGTATGATATTTTTCTTTCTTGCAGACATTAAATACAATGAATAATTCTGTGAAGGAAACAGCTTTGCTAAGAGATCTGACACCCAGATACTTTTAATTTTTGTTTTTAGATGTTTTTTTGAGGGAGGAGAATTGTTGCTTATACATGAGGTGGAAAATGTTAATGCCAAAATATAGCAGATGAAATCCTGATAAATGTGGGAATCCATTTCTTTCAAACAGGAGAATTGGAAGGCAGCTGTTTTTCATCTCCTGTTAACTTTTGAGAGAGAAATTGAAAGAACAATTGCTGACCTTATTGTTTTACATCCCCATGGTTGTGCCCTTGAAGAGGGACTCAACTCTGCTCGAGTGCCACGTGGAAGGCCGAAGTATGCAGCATTGTTTTAGAATTATAATCAGAAACTGTCTTTTCAGAAATGGAGTAGAATCTTTTCACAGGGTCCTGTTTCTGTCCATTTAAGTAAATGACAAAGCACCTCTTTCCTATGCTGCAGATGATTAATCCTTGATGATGAAAGCATATTTACAGATCAGCTTCAAGCTAAGTGGAGGTCTGGCTAGACATGGGATTGGAGTTTGGAAGTTGCAATGCAAAGACAGAATTCAGGGCTTCCTCTTACAAGAAAAGGAGTGGTGCTGAGCTTGATGTCTAGGTCAAGCCTGTCCAACTGACTGTCTTATTGTGTCATTTCTTTAAACTTAACAAGTACAAGTAGAGAGTCTTTAATCACTCTCAGGCAGCTAATCAAAGCTGCTGACAAAGGGAAAGCAGACATCCAAAGTGTGAAAAAACAGTTGCATCTTTTTTTATACCATTGTTATATATTGAATCGTTATAGCAATTGGTCACTTCAGTAATCCCATAAGAAAACCATTTGCCAGTTACCATGGAGATAGGTTACATCTGTATGGGTATTTCATTACTTTCCTGTATGTACCAATTAGTTGTCCCCCTCGCTGTTGAATTGCCCTTCAGATTTTCCTGGAATCGTAGAATCATAGAAGCTGTCAGTTGTTACAGGTCTGTTGTACAGGGGCTTTGAAACTCCTCATTCACTATATTTTTGGCAGCCCGGTCAAGCCTAGTCAACTTCCAAGGATGCAGAGGGAAGGAGGGGAACCTGGTTAAAAGGGAAGACCCTGTTAGGAGACAAGTAGGTGAAGGTGGAGGAAGCCTTGCTAGAAACTGTCTTGCTAAGGCTCCAGCTCAGCATGACCTCAATGTCAGGGCTATGGGTCCTCTAGTCCAGTGGTTTTCAACCTGTGATTTGCGGACCCCTGGGGATCCTCAAACTATGTCTAACAGGTCCGTGAATGAAGATTATGGTCAATCAAAAGTATGTGAATACCCACACTTACAATTCAAAGGGGTTCATGCCTCCATTCAAATATTTTAGGGGTCTGTAGGTGAAAAAAGGTTGAAAACCACTGCTCTAGTCTGTCCAGCAGCCTTTAACTGTCATTATGCCCTCTTTCTGGAAGATTAAAGACCCCACTGCCTACACATTGTAATCGAGTCCCCTCTTGATGCTTTATAAACTAAACAGATTGAGGTCTTTGAATCTCTCACTAAAAGACGTTTTCTTTCAGCCTTTGAAACATTTCTTTGGTATGCTGAGCTTCCTCGTCAAAATGTAGGCACATGAACTGTGCACAACATTTCAGCATTTTTCTCACCAGCATCACATGCTGAGTGAGGTAAGATTGCTCTCCCACTCTTATTCTCTACGCCCTTGTTGCTACCTCTAGGGTTGTGTTAGTTGCTGCTGATTTCCATCTCCCTAGGACCCTTAAATCCTTTTCAAATCTTTCAAATCAAGGATGGAATATTGAAAAGCTTTGGATCTATTACTGTCTAGGGTAAAACCCACTGGAAACACTTTGTATTTGGTGCTCGTTCCCCAGGTACAAATATATTTTAAGGTTAGTCTCTTAGCTAGTTCTTTAGATATTTCATGTGTGCAGTATTGATACTGTACTATATTAAATTTTAACTGGTGCCATTCAGTATTAAATCAGATGCCTTACAAAAGTTATAGTTCATCTGAACAGTTCCCTTTCCTCAACCATATTTGAAGTCTTGTTCCCTGGACATATTTTCCATAAAATCGTATAACCAGCATTAATTATATTACTCGTTATTCACTGAATCCTATTATTTTCAGGCCTATAGTTATGTGGGTAATGCAGCTAACCTTTTTTGAATATGAACACAGCATTAGCATTGTTCTAGTGTTCTGAAACTTCCTGGTATTTCATTCAAAACGGACATCGGTAAGCCAGGGAATCCCTTCAACTGGCTCTTTTAGGACATATGGGTGCTAGTTATCCAGGCATATTGTTACAAATATTTATCCTGCCTGCTGTCATTCCACATGCAGGTCCAGGGGCCCGCAGCCCTGGGAGGAGCCCGGCACTGCCCCACAGCCCTCCCGTGAGCACAGGGCCCCCAGATCTGTGCCTGGGATGACAGGAGGCTGCCACTGCTGCCTAGGGCCAGTGGCAGCAGCAGTCTTCCTGGCGCTGAGCGCAGGCGGCACCCAGTGCCAATCCCAGGCAGCAGCAGCAGCCTCCTGTCATCCTGCAGGCAGATCCTGCACCCCTGGGAGAGCTGTGGGACTCTGCCGGACTCCTTCCAGCGATGTGGGCCCTGGATCTGACAGGAGGCTGCTGCTGCAGGCAGGCAGCATCTGCCATTCCTGGGGCTACAGCAGGAGCAGCACCGGGCTCTTCCCAGCACTTGGTGGCAGCACTGGGAGGGCAGATTGAGCTCTGTGGGGCTGGTGAAGCCACTCAGAGTGCAGTCCTATCTCTCCCCACCTCGTGCCACCAGGCTGCACTATACAAGCAGCTCTGCCAGCCCCATGAAGCTGTCTGGTGGTGGGAGGCAGTGGAGGACCATGTCTGCGCACCAAGCAGCTCCACCACTGGCTCTCTGCCGCCAGGCTCAGCTCTGTGGGGCTGCAGAGCCGCCAGCTGCCAGGCTGTGCTCCAAATGGCTCTGCCAGCCCCATGGAACTCAGCCCAGCAGCAGAAGAACCCGTGGCAGAGCCGCTCGGCGCGCTGCCCTGGCAGGTATAGTCTGGTGGAGGAAGGCTCTGCAGCCCCACGGAGCTGAGCCTGGTGGCAGAGGCAGGGCTGCGCTTGGAGTGGCTCTGCCACTGGCTCTCCCCTGCCTCCTGCCACCTGGCTGCTTCGAAACTCAAAACGTTTTGAAACTTTAAAAAAGTTTTGAATGTGCTCATTTTATTTCAAAGCCTTTTGTTTCATTGCAGTTTTGCTGTTTCAAGCTCAAAATGTGTCGAAAAAGCTTTGAAACAGAACACCCGTTGAAATTTTTGCACAGCCCTACTTCCTAGTGTACATCAAGCCAAACGTACTTGAAGTGGGGGTGGGGAAGACTAGCCAAAGACAAGGAACTTTGTACATCTCCCTGGGTTACTGTTTAGTTCCTTGAAGGCACAACATACTGCCGTTGACTTGTGTAACCAGTGTTGGACCCTGGCTTTCCTTGTTTGGCTTTGGAAATGCCTAGTTAAGTAGCTCTTATTTTGCAACTTCTGCAGTAGCGGGTCTGCAGGAGCTAAGCATCTTTAACCTTGAGAATGGGTTGAAGCAAAGAGCTACAAGCTTAGCTTTGTTCCAGCTTGCTGAGCAAAAATCTTATAAAATGGCAGGCAGGAAAAGAAGACGGACATTGGGGAAATAAAGCAAGGGTGGAAATTAACATCCTATGGAGGGAGCGTTAGTGTGGAATCTAGGGGTCACAGCAGAGGTGGCGATACAAAGTAGAATAGTGGATTCCTCTTATTGGAGTCACTTTGGGAAATGGGGATTTGATACTATTAACTGGCTGACTTCACTAAAAGGAGATCCATTTTTGTTTTTTGTGGGGTTTTTTAAAAGAATACAGATACTCACTCCTCCCCCACCCACAGCCCCCTGGCCCCCCAGTCCTGCCGGAGGGGCCTCCCAGCTGCCAGGGCTATGGGGCCCGGGACTGAGTGTGTAGCCCCCTTCCCCCACCAGGAGGTGGCAGCTGCTGCGGCAGAGCGGAGCCTGGCTCCCCACCTGCTGCTGCCCACTGGGCTCAGGCGCAGGGGATGGGGCCAGCTCCCTGGTATGGTGTGTACTCCCAGAGGGGCAGGGGGAACCCATGCTCCCCCGGATCGGTGCGTGGGGCAGGCATGGGTGCGGGCAGTGAGGGTAGTGGCATAGAGCCCCTTTAAAGCTACCATCCACACAGAGGGTGCATTACTAGTGAGCCCAGCCCCCAAAAGAGCCACCCACAGCCTGGTCCCACTTCCCACTGGCACCCCAGCACTGCCCAACTCCCTCCCTGTGGCTGTTTCTCCCCCCTGCTCTCCATCACCACTTACCTGTGGGAGCTGCTCTCCAGGCTGCCTGAGGCCATGTACATGCACGTGGCATGCCTCTGCCTGACCGCCCTCCTCCTGCTCCTTCCCAGCCCCCTGCAGGCTGCAACTCGGCCCACCTGCAGAGGGCTCCTCACAAAACTGCAAGAGCCCTGGTTCTCTGATAAACTGATTCCAAAACCCACAAATTGTGATTCTAATGTACATGTAAAATCACTCACTGTAATAATATACAAATGGTTTTGGTCTCCCCATATTGATTCAAATAAGTGGCAGATTCTGTTAACCAGTGATTCTGTAAAGCGCAGTCCACTGTAATTCCCTTTCTTTGTCTTGCCCCATTAGGGACTTTTAAGATCCAGAAAAGGCCTGGCATTGTCATGGTAAATCCCCACTGCACCGGTCACTACTGCTAATTACTGTCAAGTACCAGCCTCACAATTTGTCACAAGTTCTCAGGAAAAAATTTGCCGCGGATGGGTGACCATCTTGTTCCAGTAGATTGTCCATTTGTGGGTGCTTCCCCTCATCTTAAGATAATGATCGGCCACTGCACCAATTCTTGTAACCTTATGAGAAACTGTAAGAGCTTCTAATCAGTAATACTCTAGTGTAAGCAGATGTTGTTCACACCATCTCCTGGAGCTCATTGCACATGTAGTTGAAACTGCACGAGCCTCTTCCAAAGCCATATCGCATTACCCGCTCCAGCCTTGGGCACGGTCATTTGCACCTTTTCTGAATCTCTTTCAATATTCCTGCTTCCTGTTTCAGTTGCATGTTTTCAAGTTGGAACATGCTGAGTCCTTCCAACCTCTAGGGCCCTTTGTGGTGCATTTCCTTGCCCTAGCACCTTTTAAAGATCCTTGGGATTTTTGTGATGAAAATAACATAGGTGTAAAGTCCTGTTTCATGACTGTTTCCTACAAATTGTAGCTTCACTCCATCAACGTTTTACTGAAAGCTACTTCCTCTGTAAATCCCCTTTAAAAACTGATAGGCAGCTGTAGTTCATACAGGCAAACATACATGGGTTTAGGTTTCTTTTTCAAATGCACTCATTTTAAATAGGGCAGACTTCAAGGCAGCATCAGCATCAGATTACCTATAACAAGCTCGTGCAGGACGCAAGTTTCTCAACACCCCTGTTCGGGAGTGGTCTGAAAGTTGTATCCCTGTTTCTCTCCCTTCTAGGAAACAGAAGCTGGGAACTTGCAAGTTTCAAAATACTAGATCTGCCCCTGTTACAGTAGCAGAGAAAACCTTTGGAGCCTGGCACAAGTATGACTGATGCAGAAGTGTCTGCTGACATTTGTAGAGAGCCTAAAACAACAAACTCTGAGGTGTGAGCTTCCACAATTCCTTCCACTGATAGCTAATTCCGAAGCCTCTGACAATGCTTTCAAGGTCAACATTTACATTGCCAGGGTTCATGGAGCACATGGGGAATGGATGATCTGCAATTTGTCTTTCTGATGACACAATTTGAGGAGGATGCTGGGGAGTGGGGTGTCTCAGCTTTCAAAAATCTGGAAAAAGCTGCGTGAAAGGCACAATTTTCCCCTTAAAAATTTGCTAGTGATGTAACTATACAGGGCAGAATGGGATGGCTGAAGGCCCATGGCAAGAGTCAATGAGAGAAAATGTGAGAGCATAAGAGAGAGCCTGCATGGATTTCCTTTCTTCCCTAAAATGTTTCAGTTGGAGTCAGCCATGCGCTTTTTCATTGGCCCGCTTCAAGGTCTCTGAACTCTTGGCCACTCTTCGAGGCATTCTTAACATTTTGTCCCTTTGCCAGACTTGGTGTGGGTACCTAGGTAGTGAGGCGGTGGGGAGGGGGTGCAGTTACTTGAGGAGGAATGGGCTTTAAAGGAAGATGGGGGGGGGACCATGTGCCATGTTTAGTCTTTGCCGAGGACCTCAAAGAGGAGGGGGTTTATCTTCACTTTGAAGGGACAGATTGGTACTTTCCAGTTCTGCTCAGGAAAGTTTGGATTGACTTGCCCTTTAAAATGGCTTTGTGCTCATTTTAAATGTATGGAACATTGAAGAAATCACTGGTAGAGGTTCATATTTCAATAAAGCTCCAGCTGCTTAATCTTGAAAGGCTGAAAACCAAGAATCTTATTCTTCCTCTTTCTCCATCTTGAACAGGCCTCAAGCCTCGGTTTCTCTAATTGCAAATGGTGTGTAATAATGCCAGATTTGCTATATAGCTAGAGGACCTTAGGTTTACAATTTGGGAAAATGGCTGATTTTAAAAAGTGTTTTGGTTTGGAATCAAGAGGCACTGGAATATAGCAGTTGAAGGCATGCAGTGTGGAAAGAGAAAATGCTAGCTGCCCAAGGAAAATTATATATTTGATGAGAGCAAAAACAAATTGTATGTAAAGCAAAAAAAAAAAAAGAAAAAAGAAAAGCCCTGGAGACTGCTGAGATTATAGAAGTTAGTGATAGCAAAATTCTGTTATACTGAGTCATCCCCTTGTGAGAGCAGGATATGCAGTCCCCTTTACAGAGTGTATATTGGATATTGATCTGATACTGTGGTGGTCTTAGCTCACAGTGTAAAAGGCCAGCTCATAGACCTGATCTGAAGTCCATGTAACCGAACAGCAAGATTTAGATTGACTCGTGGGTTTTTGCATCAGGCCCACAGTTCCCACAGAGGCTTTGAGCCATTGAGATAATTCTGGCATTTTCTTTCCCTTATCTATTTTCTTAATGTGTTTTCCTTGTCTTGGGGCTTCATATGACTGTCCTTTGATCAACAATTGTTCTTCTAGTTAAGTATCTTTCTCTCATTTCTCTGCAGGCTGTACCCCCAGTCTTCTATTATGGCCTATTTGGTTCCTGTTTTCAGTACATAAGGAAGCTAAAAAGGCAAAATACTTAAGCAAATACCCATGCAACACAGCTTTGCCATTGTGCAGAGCCAGGCTTGAACCATGCTCAAGCCACACTCCATTCTAATTTGGTATGGGTCCTGGGTTCAGTTTCTTCTGCCTGGAATAGCTTGGGCAGAACTGATCCTTCCCTTAATGAGCTGTTGGACTACATAACTTTCTGCATTCCCTTCCAGTCCTATTTTTCTCCAGTTCCATTATTACCCCTTAACTAATGCATTTTATACAGCTTCAAAAGGAAGGGATGTACGTAATAGCATATTTTCTTGCATACTCCTGTACTTTTTTTCTCAAAAACTAGCTAATGGAAACTGTAGTGCATGCATATGTGAGAAATATGGTAAGACCAGTTTCTGCCAGTTACTGGGTAAAAGCAAAAGTAAAATCTGCACACAGCTGACATAGAGCAGAATGATGAACAGGTTCAGCTCTTGCTACTCAGTAACTTACTACAAGGAAAGATCTCTTGTTCTTCATTCTGCCTTTCAAACACAAGATGCACATTTTATTTTAGGGTGTGCTGTATGCAAGATAGTATATTAAAAAGATTTAAAATCTAAGTACTGTTGTAGTTTCAGGTCCCTTCTTGATTTGCCAGTTTTCTTCATGAGATCTCATGGGTTCTTCCTAGGCTGTCCCTCACTGCTAGATTCCTCCTTACCTCCTTTTCCTGACCTCCCTGCAGTGGGTTACATCTGCTTGGTTGTTTTCTGGGATACTGTAATCTTGCAGATGACCTACCTCTCCTTCAAGCTGTGGAATACTGATGATGTGTAAGGACTGGTGGTCTTGTCATCCCATTTGAAATAGTTGGGTATTAGTCATCTGGCTAAATTCTTTGAAGAGCAGATCCCTGATCCTGTAACTAGATTGCATATTGCCTTTTGTTGTGTGTTGCTAAAGCAGTTGCATCTTATTCCATTAGTGGCTACATTTTGCTGTTGGGCATGACCATTCACATTCATAAATTATAATACTTGTAAAACAGTTGAGGTGAAAGGGTCATATCAATGTAACATGCTACAGTACCATTGTTTCTAGATGCTATGGTATCTTCCCAGTGGACCAGACGTAAAGATCAGCTTCGTTTTCCAGTGACTGAATCCAGCCAAGGCCTTTCATATCCAATTTCTGGAAACTACTAAAATGGATTGTTTTAAACTGTAATACACAATTCCCTGTTACCAAGAAGGATGCATTCATTGCCAGCATGGTAAGCGTTCTGAAAGTGGATTACATTAGCCTTTTGTTTGAAATCAATTGAGTTTACAACTCCACTTGAAGGTCTTTACAGCTTTAGAATAGAGCTGGCAGAAACTGTTTAACAAGTCAGTGCTTCCATGGGATTTGCAGCATTCTGTCTTCCTGTATGGGAGGAAAGATTGCATTTTCTTGCACTTTCAGTTTACTGAAGGAAGGCATTACAGAGCATTTAAGAGCCTATTCAGTTTTCTCTTGGAACAGGTTAGATAGCTTTCATCCAGGTACACCTGCCTCTTTACATAATTAGTGGTAGCTTCTTCATAAGGCTCCAGGGCTTTCTTGTGTTAAAGGCTTAGCTGACATATGATGGCTTTATCTGGACATGCCAGGGATTAATTCATTCTTGACACCATTGTCTAACAGAAGCATAGAAAAATGGCTTCAATTTAACTCCTCACAGGCCACAAGTGGCCTGAGGGCTGCCACTTGGACAGCCCTACTATAAAGACTTGTGTGCTCCATCATGCTTAGCCAGAGCAGATTTGCAGACAGTTAGTTTTTCCACTTGAAGGTATTAGTAATAGTAGCAGTATGTGCTTTCTGGAATAAGAGAGCACATTCTCCCTGAGAAAAGTGAGGTGGCATTGGATTTAGGCAGTTTTGTGCACTTTTACACTTGCTGTATGATCACCGAAGAGTTTACCTCCTCCCATTGCAGAATCCATGGTGACCTCCTCCTGTCCTGAAGGACTTTGTTTTTCGTGATCATTTGCATTGCTTTTACTGAAGCTGGCAAACCAGGGATTCTCAGTTTAAAGCCAGTTCAATTCTACTGAAAAAATGAATGAGTTGTACAGGCTTGCTTTTTTTACCAGTACTTGTGATGAAAAGGCTTCTGTTGACAGGAGGAGGCAGAAGGAGAAGAGAGATGTGGGTGGGTAAGTGCCATTGTTTGACTGAATGTTTTCATCTTGGCCCCCTCATTCATAGTTCATGAGTGGAGAGTGGTACAGCGGTGCTCCATATTGAACAGGGGTCTGCAATGTTTTTGGGCACAGTGCCAGAAACACCCCAGCATCGACATGTTGGTGTGCCAGGGACAGACAGTGGGGAGCCACAAGGGGCCTGATCTTTGTTGTGGCAGTGCAGCCCCAGCCCCTTCCCTATCATCGCAACAAGGATCGGGCCTCTCAGAGCTCCTCCACTGTCCGCGCAGACGTGCATGCACCCACTGCTGTGGGGCTCTGCAAACCTTGGGGAAGCACCTTAAGCCTCCTGGCCACCTGCCACAGCTCCAGCAGGGAGGCTGCTATCAGCTGCATGGAGGTCTGCAGAGCCCTGGCCTGGCTCATGGCTGACAGCTGGTGCCTGCGCACCTCTGGGCAGATGGTGTGGGAGCTGCAAGTGGCCCCATCCATGTTGTAGCAGTGCAGCCCTGGTTCCTTCCCCGTTGTCCACCCTGAGGTGTGCATGGCAAGTAAAATGCCTTTGGGTGCCGCACTGCCACGCTCTGGCACACATGCCAGAGGTTGCTGCTCCCTGGTGTAGAGCTTACAGTTTCTTTACCAGAGAAGGAGGAGTCCTTTTCACTCTCAACCTCTGCACTGGCTTGCCAGAGGAAATCTGTTCAGTATAGGTATTTCTTAAGTCAGGAACAGAGGCAGCACAACAGGGCTCCCCTTGCATGGGCAATGCAATAAACTGGGTCTGTAGAAATGCTAATCATAACTCTTCCACATTTAGGTTAGGAAATCAGACTCATTCCTAGCTTGTACTCCAGGGCAAGGCCTGTTTAGGGATACTGGTATCAGGGTGCCAGAGCCTCTCTCAAATTTTCTGTGAATTTAGTAGAGAATAAGGAACAAGATACTACTAGATTTTTTTTTTTTTAACTTCCCAACAGAATATAAATATTGTCACAATAGATTCATAGCTTTTTCAGGCTGCCCTTTCTTCTGTTGGGCTCTTCTACAATTCTCATCTGCAATGGCATCCAAAAACATCAGTGCAGTTTCCTATCTGTCACAAACAATTTTGAGCCTGCCATTAGTTTTCCTTAGATGTTGGTCTGTTTGCTGGGCATGGGTATCCAACCAGTTATTTGAACAGATGGGTGACACAAATAGCCCTCAAAAGTTGTCAGCACCAAAAGGTAGATTTTAGAAATTTGACCTTAAACCTTCTGCACCTGAGCACTCATGGTTGGGCTGTTGGGGGCGGGGATCAAACCTGGGATCTCTTGATATGAAAGCAGTCTATTATTCTCTGAGCCAAAGACTTAACCTGTGATCCTATTCCACCCCATAGGCTTCTAAGTGATATTAAAATCACTAAACTAATGCTTAGATAAACCAGCTTGAGTCCCTGAAAAAAACATAAGTGCCAAAAGTGTGTGCGTGTGTATGTGACCGGGGGGGCCCTTCTCAGACCTTTTCATGACTTAGTCTTAATGCTAAGATGAAGGAGTGTTACAGGAATGGATGCATTAGCAGTTTTTCATGGATTGCATCTAAGTACCACTTAGATCTTTAATAGGTAGAAAATAAGATGTCCTCCCACTTTACTCGGCCTTGGTGAGACCACCGCTGGAATACTGTGTCCAGTTCTGGGCTCCGCAATTCCAAAAGGACATGGAGAAGCTTGAGAGAGAACAGCCATGTGAGTGATTTGAGGACAAGAGAGCAGGCCTTCAGGCTGAACCCAACCTGCCCTCATAAGAAGTGTAGGCCTGGGGGTGACTTGGTGGCAGCCTATAAGCATATAAGGGGTGTGCACCAGGAACTGGGAGCACCCCAAGGGAAGACAAGGTCCGATGGTCAAAAACTCTTGCAAGGCTATTTTATAGTTTCATAGTTTCTAGGGTTGGAAGGGACCTGAGCAGATCATCTAGTCCGACCCCCTGCCATGGTAGGAAAGAATACTGGGGTCAAATGACCCCAGCAAGATGTGCATCTAACCTCCTCTTAAACACCCCCAGGGTAGGGGCCAGCACCACTTCTCTTGGAAGCTGGTTCCAGACCCTAGCCGCCCTGACTGTGAAGTAGCGCCTCCTGATATCTAACCTAAACCTACCCTCTGCCAGCTTGTGACCGTTATTCCTAGTCACTCCTGGCGGTGCTCAGGGGGAACAGTGACTCCCCCAATGCCTGCTGATCCCCCCTGACTAGTGTATAACAGGCCACAAGATCCCCCTCAGCCTTCTCTTCTGGAGGCTGAACAGGTTCAGGTCCTGCAGCCTCTCCTCATAGGGCCTGCCCTGTTGTCCCCTGACCATGCGAGTGGCCTCCTCTGGACCCTCTCTGTGCTGTCCACATGCCTCCTGAAGTGCGG
>NW_017728949.1:60640893-60648684 GCF_001723895.1 Crocodylus porosus | reverse complement strand
AGGAGACATTCCCGGATTCTTTTGGTGAGCCACAGAGGCTTGTGTGCTCTCCCGCTCCCTTTGATCCTTGTTTGGGATTACCTTCCTTTGGGCTTGGAGGATCAGCACTAAGGATATAACAGCACTAAGGATTTTTGGCTGCAGCCTGTACTTGTTCCCCATCAGACTGTGACAGTTCAGCTCTGGTTTTGAATGCGAGTATACTTTATGGCTGTCGTTTTGTTAGCTGAGATTTACATTTAGGAAGTTTTCAGCCTCATTCATAGAGTTTAGGAAAAGTTTTGTAAATATTGCAGAGCACCTTTGCTTGGCTGACTCAGTCCTTTGAGTGAACATTTCTTTATGTTGCATGCCTTTCTTTGAAATACGTTGATCTAACCACTAACGAGGAGGATGGAGAGAGAACTCTGGGCCACCTGGCAGCAAGGCTGAGATTACTGTAATTGTATGCCCCAGCAGAGGCTCTGATCAATGTACAGCAGGTGTGCCCATGTCATTCACTGAAGATTTAGTTGGACTTCTAGTGAAATTTTGACCCAATTGTATTTTAGCTTCCCCATGATAATCACTTAGAAGCTTAGTATAGAAGTACAATTTTTAACCCATCTATATTTGTAATGTGCTTTCCTGGGTGTCAGCTCCAGGATTAAGCCTCACAGATATAGCTCCATAGTAGATGTGCACTGAGATATCGGTTGTGTATCGTATTGGCATTGGATAAAAGGAAAATTAACATTATTGGCTTTTTTGGTGGGTGTAGCTAGTAATGTCATGATTAAATATAATATGCCTTCTGGCTGTGATCCCCAGATGTTGTATGCATGCGCACAGCTGCACGCATGCATGTGCCCAGGAACAGCTGGACAACATGCATGTCCTGCACACATGCACTGTGGACAGCAGCACCCTGCAGGTAAATCTGCAGAGGGAGTGGGGTGGGGGCTGGGGGTGCTGTCCAGCCCAAGGCAGTGAATGGGACCTGGGGCAGGGAGCAGGACGGAGCCATGGGCAGCTTGTCCAGGAGGTGCAGGGGGACAGCACCCCACCACTGTACACACACCCTGGAGGTGGCATAGGGGGGGCATGTGCCCCCCTAGATTTGTGCTCAGGGCAGGTGCGGGCTGTGGGCTTGGGGCTCTCTGCTCTGTTGCCTTGCCTTTGGGAGCCCTGTGTTAGCTACACGTTCCCTTCCTGCCTGGCAGCAGTGGGGGCAGCAAGTTGTGCCTTCTGCAACCAGGCAGGCAGGGGACATGTGGCCATGCAGGGCCCACAGTGGGCAGCCTGCATCCTCCTTCACCTCACTTGGCTATGCTCTGGTTTAAAAACATCCCTGCACTTAAAAATGGTTGCCGCGGTGCTTGAACTAAAGCTCATTTGACCAACTTTAGTTCGAGTGCTCACTGCTGCCATTTTTAAGTGTTGGGATGCTGATTCCCTGGACGAGCTTCCTGTGGATCTGTTGTGTTCCCTTCCCTGGCCCTGGGTCCTGTTCACTGCCCTGTTTTGGGCAGTGGCCCCAGCCTCTGCTCCTGCTCTTGCCCCACTCCCTGCCTCACCATGGGGGCTGCGATCTGCCCCTTCCCTCCCCCATGCACAGCCTTATTTGCAGGGAGCTTCTTTCTTCACTGCCCAGCTGCATTCCTGTAAAGCAGTCATCAGATCTGTACCTGCCAATACGGCTGGTTAATAATCGGCTGTTGGTATTGGCTGAGAAAATCTTTATTGGTGCACCCCTGGTCCATGCAGTGAGTTAGTTATTACCACCACCGGAATGGTCCACTTGGCTCTAGGTAGACAACAGCTCTTCTGTTCTGCAAAAACTGATGGGACTTCAAAATGTTCCCGTTCTGCTTTGGGTTTAATGCAAGACCTTTTGAGAGTTTTTTTCCTTTCTTTTTTAATGGGAGATTGCACATATCCCCGCAGAATAGCTACAACCTCAGTAGATAGGGCACTTAGGTTTTGAGTAGGGGTGAACTGATAGAGATTTGGGGGGCTGATACTGATGGCTCGTTTTTAAGGAAGCATGTCAGGCACCCTTTCCCTCCCGCATCCCAAGCATGCGGTTCTGGGGCGTGTGAAGATCTTTTTCACATCTTGTAGTTGTGCCCAGAAATTCTGTCCTTGTTAAAACTGGAATGTACGTTATATAGAAACGGTTGGTTTTGACAAATGGACTAATTTTTGAACAAATACCACAACCCCCTGAGGGATCTGCTCAGGTTGTTCCTTTTTGTATTGTCTGTGATAATTAAAGCAAGGTTCGGCTTTGTGGTCCCATATGGAAATGCCCATTCTCTGTGGACTGTACTAAAGCCTTGGACTGCTTGGTCGGTTGTCATTGCACAGAATTGCCTGGTTTCTATAGGGCGAGGTTAAGACATTGTTGACAATGCCCAATCGATTCATACTTTAAATATAGTGAGGGGACACTTGTATTACAAGTGGGTAACCTGGTCCCTGCAACAGAGCTGTACTTGGAAGATCTGTTCTTACAACCCCTTCACAATGGTGGTAGTGGGAGAGAATAACATTGTGTGAACCAGCCTATGTTGGATTTTTCATTCTGGATGTGTAACTTCTGGTTATGATATCTTGGCTGCTTTAAAGTGCACAAGTGCTGAAATCTACTGTGTAGCTTGTTAGAAATAGGGCATTTGTTTTGGCCTTTGATTGAAGCTGTGTAACAAGGAAAGAGCCAGAATAAACACAGACCTGTGCCGCCTGTAGAATGAACATCCTGATGCACACTTGTAGGTGTTATTGTTGCAAAAATCATCCCAAGTGATTTCTAAGCGCTTCCTCCCTTCTGCCATGGAATGTATCTTCTAAAAACAAGCTCTTCTGTCATAGGCATTGGGTTCCCCACTTTTTCAGAAGGAAGAAAAAGGTTTAATGCTATTTGTTCAAGCCAGCCGGCAACCTACTGTTTATAATCTGAAATATCCTAAAATATGTTCTCAATTACCCTGTGCATATTTTTAAAGAATTAAATTTCCATCAAAGGAGCTCTTTGATCTTACTGTGTCTAAAGAGCCTAATCTGACTGGAGATAATTTTGTCTGAACACATATGGCAGACTGTAACAAATGTGGCCTTTGTGGGGGTGTGACTTCTAAGAGATTCAGTCTGTCTATTAGCATAGTAAGCGTTGGCTTCCAGTGACGGTGTAGAGTGAGCAACCGTGCACTGGAGCTAAAGGAGGAGTTTGGGTTCTTTGTCCTGCACAATGTGCATTTTTCCCCTGTCAGCTTTATAATCAAAATGTTTAGCATCTCTGGATGGATTGTGTGCTCTGCGACCCAGGCCTGTTATAAGAACCAGAAGTTAGGGGAACTGATGGTGGTGATGGTATTATTTGTAGTAGGTCATTAGAGACTGTAGCTAAGATTGGCACCTCGTTGTGCTTGATGCATGAGTGTGTGGCAGGAGGCTGTCCTGCACCAAAAATCTTGCAGTCTCCATTGACAAAGGCAAAGGGGGCTTGGAAGGAGAAAGGGGCAGGAAGGTGAAGCAACTTGTCTGTGGTTACACAGCAAGTCAGTAGCTGAGCTAGAACTAGAACCTGGGTCTTCAGATTCTTAGGCTAGGGACAGAAGTTGCACATAAACTGGTTTAAGTGATCAGAAAGTGGTTGTAACCTGTAACGGAACAGAAGTTCAGTGCACATAAACCAGTTTCAAAATGGCTGAAATTAGTTTAAGATGAACCTGGTTGAATGTAGCATCAAACTTAACTGTTTTGGGTCAAACCAGTTTATGAAACTTCTGTCCTAGACTCTTTCCTGGTTCAAGTTAAATCAAAATCCCCCAGTGTCCCAGCATGCTTTCTAGCCCTGGACTGGGCCGTGCTGTCTGCTCCAGCAGAGAAGGGTTGGTGGAGGGAGGAGACCAGGCAAACTGAGACTGGGGCCAGGGAGGGGGGTTAAACTTCCCTTCCCCCAAGTACAGAGCTGCCCTGGCCTGCTAAAAACTTGCTGCTGGCTATAACTCTGGACTACAAATCCTAGAGGCATCTGGCAGCAGGAAGAGGAAGTGATGAGTAACTTTGCAGAATCCTGCTCCTGTGGGCCTGGACTGCAAATCCCAGAGACCTCGGGGGCAGCAGGAAAAGGAAGCAAACACACAGCTCATGCTGGCTTACATGTCTGATAGCTGTGCTGGAGCGCCCCCTGGCCTGAGCCACTGCAGGCATGTGGCTGCATTTCCTGAATCAAAAGTGAATGTCTGTCCAGTTCTGTCTCACCATTTTAGACTAACCTGCAAAGGCTGAATCAATTCAACCTCAGGCTTCTTGACTGCCTGTATTTGGCCTTAGTTCATAGCTCCACCTACTAGAGCAGTGATTCTCCATTTGTGGGCTACAGGCCAGCTGACTTTCACCCTCCCCACCCCCCAGGGGATGCATCAGAGCTGTCTTAGTGCAGGGCTCCAGGCAGGCTAGCTGACCCTGCTGCGATCCAGGCACAGTGCCATGAAGAGGCAGCCTTACCGTTTCCAATACTCGAGGTAGCACCAATGGATCAACTTAACACCAAGAACAGTTTTTACTGGGGAGAGGTACAGGGGGAAGGTGTTGGGCCATGAGAGCAGTAGTCTGCGTTGTTGTGCATGTGGATGGGAGGTGCAGAGGCTGAAGATGGGCTGCGAGGTAATGGTGCAGGGAGGTTAATCAGGAGGGCTGAGAACTACCAAACTAGATCAGGCTACCTCCAGAAAGTAGGAGAAACAATACTGATACTCTAGAGACTTCTTACCTTTCCTGACAGCCTTGAGAACATGCAGTCTTTAGCCCTTAAATGGACAGAGACTTTTCTCTTTCTCCACAGAGTGCTTTTTCATGGAAGTTGGTGAGTAAAATGATGCTCCAGATGCACTATTGTACACATTGCATCATGGTTCTCTTTGCCCTTCATTCTTTACCTCTGTGGACTCTTGTGCGGAAGGAAAATTTTCCTCTCTTCAGCTTTCCATATGCTCCCAGGGTTTCTTCCACGCTTAAAATCAACCATAATCTTCTGTTTGTTTGACTGATAACTGCATGCAGAAATAATACCAAGTGCAGGTTCCCCCTGCCGATTCAGACTGAACCAGTGCAGATGGCGGTGCTCTCCTAGAAATGCAAATTAACCTGCACTAAATGAACTACTCTAAAAGCACACTGTGCTAAATTAACTTAAAGAAATCTTAAATTAGGAACCTGGGATTACATGGATTTGCATGGCAGTTTAAATACCAAGACCTTGCTGAGACTATATAATTGGTTGTTGAGGAAATGTCCATGATGTCACAAACAGGTGTCGGGTGGAAAATAAGCAGCAGTTGAAGTATTCAGAAACCAAGATTTTTTTTTTTCCCCTGAAAATATCCTCTGCGTTGAAGCACAAAGGGAGAAAAAGCCAGATGCTCTGTACAGTGAAACAGAATTGTGTCTAAACAGAGTGGGGCTTATTTTTCCAGACTTTCCAAGCACTGATAGTGCAGGCGGTAATGAGATACAGAACCGCTTTCCAGCCCAATTTGCCAATCTGGTGCCAAAAAAGATGACAAGTAAGTTTCCATTTATGAGCTTTTTGAAAGAATACAGCTTTTGTGCAACTCTTGCTTTTTTCTTGATCATTTTCATTTCCTTGCTGAAATATTTGTTACCTGTCTGACTCCGTCATTAGCATGAAGCAATGGAAGATTGCATGAAACAATGACAACTATGGAAAATTCCTAAATCATGGGCTGGCTGTTTATTAATATTCCTGGAATGGGAAAGCAGTGACATCCTCAGGGATGGTGTTTTCTATCAACTGGACCTTTGTTAGCATAATTAACAAGCTAAATGGCCCAAATTCATTCCACATAGGCATCTGAGTTTTACCATTGATGAATTTAACACTCATTTCTCAATATGTCAATAATGATCTAGATGGCAGAAGTTTCCAAGAGGTCATCAATGGAGTTAGCACAGAATTTATACCCACATGTTTCGGACAGGATCTGCGACAAGGGCCATGTGAAATACAGACAGTCTCAGAAGGCCTTGATTCTATTGAAAGTTTGTTGAATATTGCCCGATATAAAAGGCACATGATTTACATGCCATGTTCTAGTCTAGCTCTATAGGCTTGTATGGATGGGTTCAATATCTCTAGCAATGATCTGAAGCACTCTGCTGGCAAAATATCAGCAGACACCAGAAATTGAAGGGGGCTCGGCTGTCATACAAACCAGTCTGAATGACTTGGTGAAGTGGCTTTATTTGCACAACGTTCTTCGAGCCAGAAACGTATAAGCTCTCATGTCAAAGACTGCATCCTCCGCAAAGATGGAAGAGCAGTGACTGAAGGATTTGGGGATATTACATGGATAGAGCAAGGGTGGGCAATTTTGACTTGCTTAATGAGTTTTGGTGAGCTGTTGAGAGCTGCAAGGGTAGCCCTGCCCCCTGATAGGTGCCCCAGCCCCTGGTCGCCATCTTGGGACTAGAAGTCCCACCCCTAACCCCAAAGGGACTTTTATGCCACTGGAAGTCCCTCCCTTTGCCCCCAAGGGGGTTTGCCATCTTGGAACCAGAAAAAAACCAAATTATATACTAAAAATCAAACCTTTACAATAACATTTTAAATTTAGTTAAAAAATATTTTTGTCCTGATTTGTGTGTTTGTCATGTGCCTAGAGGTGACTGCATACAAGCTCAAAATAAAGTCTTACTCTTGTTTATTGCAGTGGGGTGTGAGGTGGAGGGCAATGGGGGGTGGATATAGGATTTGTGAGGGAGGGTCGTGTGGGGGTTTTGTGGGGGCTATGGTGTTGGGGTGTGTGTGGAGGGGCAGGGTGCCTGACCAGGTGTGTGGGGTGTGCATGAGGGATGTTGGGGTGTATGTATGGTGGGGTCTGCATGTGGGACCCCCCCCTCCACAAACATGCCCCACACCCCATTGCGCACAGCCCACTACCAGTGGGAGAAACAGGCAGCAGACCCTTGGGGCACTCATGGCCCACGGCAGGTGGAGCCCCCCACCTGCACACGGTTCCAGTGAGCCCCAGGACTGTATGTGGCTGGGCCACTGGCCACATGGGGCTCCCTGCAGAGGTGTGCAGCTCTGGCAGAGAACCCAGGAACTGCATGCAATGCCAGGGAGTCCTGCATGATGGAGCCAGATGGACACCGTGCTCCTGCCAGCCCAGGTTCCATGCTCCATGCTCTGGCCACCCCCACCCTGGGCCATGCTGTCCCTGTCCCTGATGCACCTGTGCAAGCCCTGCACTCCTGCCTGTTGACCCCTCCCACCCCTCCCCACTGCCACATCTGCCCTTCCTCTGCCTTGCCTGCCACTGCCTTTTGCCTTTACCCACCTGTGCCCACCACTGCTTCCCACCTGCAGGTGTACTGCTCCCTCACATAGAGCTACCCCTCCACCTTTTCTCCCAGCTTGGTCTCTTCTGTGCAGGGTGTAACCCTCTGTGGCTACCCTCCAGTCATGCAAGGAGTCCCACCAGGACTCTGTGATCCCTACCAGGTCATATTGCCCACTAGAGAGCAGGAGGGCTAGCTCCTCCTGCTTCTTCCCTGTGCTCCTGGCATTGGTATACAGGCAGCCAAGGCCCCCAACTGCCACTCTTGATTTCCTGAGACTGTGTGGGAGGGCCGTTCCATTAACTGTTTTTGAAAATGCTATCTTAGTGTCTTAGTTTCATAGTTTCTGGGGTCGGTAGGTACCTGAGCAGATCATCTAGTCCAACCCCCTGCCATGGCAGGAAAGAGTACTGGGGTCAGACGACCCCAGCAAGGTGTTCATCT
>NW_017728949.1:60604177-60640793 GCF_001723895.1 Crocodylus porosus | reverse complement strand
CCTTTGATCCTCATTGGGATTACCTTCCTTTTGGGCTTGGAGGATCGTCTCCTTAAGGAGCGACCACTCTCCTTGGACGCCTGGCTCCCCTCCCCTCTGGGACCTCAGCGCTTCCCCAGCTATCCTCTTTAGCTCGTTGAAGTTTGCCCTCCTGAAATCTAGAGCTGCTGCCTTGCTGCAGGCCTTTGCCACCTTGCGCTGGATGGTGAATTCTAGCAGGCGATGATCGCTGTCGCCCAGGTGGTCGAGCACCCACAGCCCCCGCACCAGGTCATCACCTGTGGCCAGCACTAGGTCCAACAAGGCGTCTCCCCTGGTGGGGCTGTGCACCTCATGGGTTAGATGTGGGAGCTTTCCTGTGTGCCAGTCCCTAGGCATGCTCCACTTGGAGTTTCCCTATCCCCCAGCAAAGTCATAAATCAGTGGAAAAGTTAACTTCTCTATGGCTTTATTTAGTTAACATTCAGTCTCTGACAGGTCTTTTCCTCTTCCCCCTCCCACCAGGGGCACCATCTGTGATCATATTTTTTTCTGACAGATGCATCTTCTGAAAAAGGTTAAGTTACTAACATACAACATGTGGCCCTTCAGACGATATAGAGTACCCCCATATGAAAGAACTATAATTTGAAGGCCTGGCCTGAATTCAAACTAGTGACCCAGAAATGTGAAATTTTTAGACCTGAAGAAGTTATTACAGTTATCTAGTCAGACCTCCTGCATGACAGCCCACAGAATCACAAGTGGTAATTTCTGAGGTAGCTACAGTGACCAACATTTCAGGAGCAAAACCTTGGACTCTGACCAGACCACTTCAGAGACCTCCAGAGCTGGAAGGAGTTTACACCGCTTCTGGTTCCAGTTATTATAGTCGCCATAGTATAATGCTGTGGACAGGCTCAATAGAACAAATTGTTCCACCCATCTCCTAAACCAGAAACCGCATAGCCACATTCATACAGCACCCTGCCCAAGCCAATTAGTCTAAACTCTTAGCTAATTAGTATGGCCACATGCACACAGCACAGTGAGGCAGAGCTAATAAACTGGCATGGGCACAATGTCCCATGAACGATTCAGATGGTGACCTATAGCTACCTCGCGACTGGAAAGCAGCATAGGTGCATGCCCACAGTTTCAGTGCCAAGCAGTTTCAGTGTCAGCATGCTGCCTAATGCTGATCTGGGACCATTTTTTCAAATTCAGGACCAGTCCCATTCATAGAGACCTTAGGGATACATGTCTGAAAACTGGGACTCCTGGAAAGCCCCAGGTATCTCCTCACTTTTAGAGTTAAGCCCCTGACTTCCATCTGAGGCACAGTAAGTCTTTTGGAAAGACATCCTGTCAAGCTTAATTTAAAAGTTTCTAAAGTGATCTCAGTCTAACACAACCCTAGATGCATTTTTTCCAAAGATTTGTCTTCCTCACTTTACACATCTGCACTCTTATTTTTTTTTTAATTTGAATTTATCTAGCCACAGTTTCCATCTATTGGGTGTCTCTGCAGCCTTTTCTCTTCCCTATGCAGGTGCCTGCAAACATTCATCCTTTAACCTTTCTGCAAAGCTAGATACATTGAACTCCTTTGTTCTCTTCCTACAAGGGATGTTGCCAGGTATTGGACAGTTCTCATACTTCCTTCCTCAAGCCTTTCCAATGGTTACACATCCTTTATCAAGTGCTGACACTAGAGCACATCTCAGCTGTAATTGAGGAGCTGTTTCTGACCCAGGAAGTGCAAGGGCCAACCAGAGGTACTGCTCTCCTACACTTGATCTTGGTCAAAGGAGATGATCTGGTGAGTGGTTTGAACATTGAGGATAGCCTGGGTGACAGCGACCATGAGCTCAACAGGTTCACTGCCTGACGCAACGTTGACAAATCAACTAGCAGGATTGAAGTCCAGGACTTCAGAAATGCTGACTTCAACAGGCTCAGGGCATTAGTAGGGGAGGTGATGCGGGACCAGGGATGGAAGGCAAATAGGGTGCGCAAAGAGTGGTTGTTCTTCAAGGACATGATCCTCAAAACACAAAAGAAAACTGTTCCCATGAAGAGGAAAGGTAGCAGAAGGGACATTGTGGTCCTCCTGAGAAAGGAAAAAAGAGGTGCCTCAAGGGGGACTATACAACAGTGGCCTGCACTTGTAGGGGAATGATTAGGAAAGCTAAGGCGATGACTGAATTTAAGTTAGCCGAGGGAGTCAAGGACAATAAGAAGTCCTTTAGGTGTGTAGGGAGCAGAAGGAAAATGAATGGAAGCGTGGGGTCCCTGCTTAACGCTTCAGGACAGCTGGTAATGGACACTCAGGAAAAAACAACTCCTGAATGTCTGCTTTGCTTCGGTATTTCACCAGACAAAGGGGAAAGATGAGTGAGATAAGGATCACAGGGGACATGGTGGGAATGATAGCCTTCCCTTGGCAAAACTCTTTCAGAAATTGTGGCATGCAGGGGAGGTTCCTGAGGATTGGAAGAGGGCCAACATTGTGCCCATCTTCAAGAAGGGGAAGAGGGAGGACTTAGGCAACTATAGGCCAATCGCCCTAATCTGCATCCCAGGGAAAATCCTGTAAAAACTCATTAAAGAATCTATGTGCGATGTGCTCGTTGAAGGTAAGATTCTGAACGACAGTCAGGCTGGCTTTGTGGGTAGGTCTTGTCTTACCAATCTCATCTCCTTCTATGAACAGGTCTCTTGCCACCTGGACACGGGAGAGAAGGTTAACATTATATACCTAGACTTCCAAAAGGCTTTTGATCTAGTATCCCATAATAGCTGTATGGAAAAACTGGAAGATTGTGGGATTAACTGCTCAACACTTCAGTGGGTGGAAAACTGACTGCCTGGTAGGACCCAGAGAGTTCTCATGAACGGATCTGTGTTGTCCTGGCAAGAAGTGGCCGGTTGTGTCCCTCTGGGGTCCATGCTTGAACCGGTGCTTTTCATCATCTTTATCACTGATTTGGATGTGGGGATGAAAAGCTCGCTGGCCAAATTTGTAGATGACACCAAGTTATGGGGGAGTGTGGTCATGCCAGAAGATGAGTTGCAGATTCAGGCGGACCTGGATAGGCTGGAGAGCTGAGTGAACTGGATGAGGTTCAACACTCAGAAGTTAAGGCGCTTCATCTGGGGGTAAACAATCCCCAACATACCTACGGACTTGGTGGTGACAATTTGACTTGTACCATGTCCAAAAGGGACCTGGGGATAGTGATCAACCATCGCATGAACATGAGCCGACAGCGAGATGCTGTGGCAAGCAGGGAAAACAACATGCTGGCATGCATTAACTGTTGCATCTTATGCAAAACTAAGGAAGTGATATTCCCACTGTACTCCGCACTGGTAAGACTGCAGCTGGAGTACTGCATCCAGTTCTGGGTGCTGCACTTCAACAAGGACGTGGAAAAACTTGAGAGAGTCCAAAGAAGAGCTCCCTGTGATCAGGGACTTGGAAAAACAAGCCATATGAGGAGAGGCTGAGGGACTTGGGCCTCTTCAGGCTACAGAAGAGAAGGCTGAGAGGGGACTTGGTAGCAGCTTGCTGCTACATCAGGGGAGTACATCAAGAACTTGGTGAACAGCTGTTCACCGGGGCACCCCTGGGGAAGACCAGGAGCAATGGCTACAAACTCCTGGAAGGCTGCTTCAAGCTCAATTCCAGGAAAAACTCCTTCACAGTCAGGGTGTCTAGACTGAAATAAACTCCCTGCAGAGGTGGTGCAGTTGCCTACCCTGGAAATCTTCAAAAAGAAACTTGACAGTCACCTTGTTGGGAATCACTTGATCCCAGATGTCTTTTCCTGCCTAGTGCAGGGAGACTGAACCTGATGATCTACAAGGTCCCTTCCAGCCCCTAACAATCTATGAATCTGTGTAAGGTCTTTCTTCAAATATATGTTCAGGTACAACACATTGTATGAGGCCTTGTGTATCCATTCGCTTGTATTGGTATAAATTGGAAGTAAGTCCATTGAAGGTAAAGGAGGTAAGCTGGAGTAAAACTCACGTGAGGAAGATGAGGCCTACAGCTGAACTTTGAACCCGGGATTGAGACAGCTCCTGAATTCTAAATCCCTCTCTCTTTCAACAAGTCACTTCTGTCTAAAATTTTACAAGTGAACCCACAAAATTGTGTCTGACCAAAGCCTACAAGATTGAGGTCTTCAAAGACATATACATGGGAGAAGTGTGTCTGTGTGTGTGCATTTAACCTTAACTTTGGTGCCTGTGTGCGTTTTGTTTGCCTGTCTTTGTGCCACTTTGAAATAATAGCCAAAGGAGGTATCAGTGTTGTCAGGTGTTGAGAGATGTTGCCTGGTGCCACAAGCTTTGTGTGAAGGCTGGTGAGTCTTAAAATAATTCACCCTTGTTTGAACTTTAGAAAAAAAAAAAAGCTTCCCCAAATCCCCAGTGTGTTGGGGATAACCCTTGAGAGTAAATGCATTTGATATATTGTAATGAGAACAATTTTAATTAGAAGTCATTTTGTCAGCTGCTGCTTATAGTACATAGACACCATAATGCAAACAAAATACAGTCAGTATTGAAAAATGTTGTTGGTCTAATAGCTTAGAGTATGCAAAGCATATTACTTTTGAATCAGTTAAAAAGTTGAGTATATTCAGTACATCATAAGCATCGTATTGATTTGAGCTGAAGACAAAGACTTGGAAAGTGACAAGATTTCTTAAGCAGAGTTTTTGCTTAAAAACAGGGCAGTATTTCAGCATTCAAGCAAAAAAATGGGCCCAATCTACTGCTTTCCATAAAGTTGTGTTTTTTTCCCCCCAAGTAATGGTATTTCACAAGACTTATTACACGTGCGCGCGCGCACACACACACACACACACACACACACACACACACACACACACACACACGGAAATGGCTTCAATCCCAATCCGACTCATAGAAAGCATAGGCTAGTAATTGTGGCAAGTAGAAGTAAAAGTTAAATGGAGAGACTTTGCAAGAACCCTGGTGCTTCTTTTGCCCGCTCCAAGTGTCTCTGAGTATCTAATGAGGCAAATGTTTTGCAAAGTGGTGTCATGTAGCTTCTTTTCTAGGAGTCTCACAAGGCCTACTTCACTGGACAGCAGTTGGTGTATGCAACTTGGGTGTGTACATAACTTTGCCTAGCAAGGCAGTCTTCAAATATCTGAAAGGCTGCTGTAAAAGAGAGAGAGAACATCTGTTCTCTCCTGCTGTAGAGGGCAGGATGTGAAATAATGGTTTTAAATTGCAGCCAAGTAGATCTAGATTAGATCTTGGGGAAAAACGTCATTACTGTTAGAACAGTAAGGCAGTGGAACAGAAGTAGCTGTCAGGTGAGTCCTTCCTCAGAACCGTGCCTCGGATCCTTTTGTGGCTGGACCCTGGTAATGCTCTAATTAAGGAGGTTAAGAAATGAAGTAGGTTACTTGCCCTGTCACAGGGTCTCAGGATATTTCCCTTCCTCCCCAAAGGGAAGCTCTGTTCTGGTGCCTCAATTTCATTTTTAGATTCCCTGTTGAGAGAACTGATTCACCAGTGCCAGAAGGCTTCAGAGATCTGTTATTGTTGGTTTCCGAAGAACTGGTTGTCGGGGTAACCAAATGAATCGGGCCCCGAGGTCACGGTGGCCCGGGTGGCGACTGGAACACGAACAGGGGGGATCAGCGGCGGCGGAGTCTGAGCGGCATGGAAGCGTATGGTTTCAAAATAAGATGGGTTTATTTACTCGTGCTTTGAGGCGGAGGCACAATTCTTTCTTCAGTTACAGTTATTAGCATGAACAACAAAGGGGTCTGTTGGCCCCTGAGGTTCACAGTGAGCCCTTGCTTTCTACCCCCTGAGGGATAGGTGCGGCTGCCCACTGCTAGTCCCAAGGCTGGTCAGCAGCTTATATAGGGAAACGCAACACAATGAAAACTGTAACATGGTGAAATGAAGAACGGAGAACAATATGGTGTGACGCCAGTCCAGTGTTGGACAACGGGATGGTCAAAGCAGGAAACCGAAGTCGAAAGCCAGGTAAGTGGAAGACGAAGCCGAAGTCAAAGTGGTAAGGATGATCCGGAATCGAAGCCAAGGTGAAAGCCGTAAACAGTCCAGTAACAAAAGGAATCAGTCCGAGGAAACGTAACAAAAAAGTAAATCGCTGTATGAAGTATGAAAAGAACCGGGGAATCGGATCCCAGCCTCTCAACCTGCCTCAGTCCCTGCCTAGGCAGCCTCTGCTTGCAGACCGAGCACGGTCTCTCCAAACTCTCACACCAACGATTACTAACAAAACCCACTGACTCCAACTCCAGACACCCACCAACTCTCCGAACACCCCCTGGCTGGGGCTCCCAAACCTTATATAGCAGCCAGTGGCCAACCAGGCTGCTAGTCTCTTAGAAGCTTCCAGAGCGGTTACCTCATTGAGTTTTAAACTGAGCATGTGTTAGATCTAGCTCTGTGAAGTAACTGCGCATGGGTAAGACTGAAAAGTAGGTCAGTGCTGATTGACGGTTTCTGAGGTCGCCCAGGGGGGCACGTGCTGGGCACACTGTGGAAATTTCCATAGCCTTGCCTGTCGTCTTTGCACGTGTCAATTCCAGCTTCTCTGTGTTGGCAGCGTACGTTTAAAATTTTTTCCGTGACACTGGTAAGACTGTTTTCATACTTTGGTGGGGATCCAGTGTCATGCTTTGGCAGATCCCATCAAAGAAGTGGCTGAAACTACCTTCTGCTTTGGGTTCAGTTTTGGGAGACTGGAGACTCCCAGCACTGCTGTACCCAGAAAAGATGAACAGTGAAAACAGTCTGCTATGGTTTATATAGTCTCAAGGTGGATCCATTGGAAGCCTAAACAGTCCCCCCACGAAGAGTGATTTGGCCATCTGATATTGCTGCCTAGGAAAGTAATTCCCTGTGTATCAGTCAGTAATCGTTGATGTTTATTTATCTGCTTTTTAAGGATGGGTTAAACCAACTCTTGCTGGGGCGGTTTAGATGTGGATGATCCTACCTTAGGCAGGGTGTTGGATTATGTGGCCTGTGAGGGCTCTTCTATCCTTCTTTTCTATGGGTAAAAACAGACATCACCTTTTGTCACCTTTGTGCCACCAGAAAAATTGATCAGTTGATTGGTGGCTCCAGCACTGAGACCACACTGGAGAGTTGAACTTGCTAATTGGCAGCTCAAGTCCTAGACCATCAAACTTGCTTAGTGTGGTCTCAGGGCTAAGACTGCCAGTCAGCGGATTGGTGGCCCCAACCCCAGGACCATGTTACCACACTGGACTGTCCCAGCTTTCTCCATTTCCTCTTGTGGGTCTGTTTGTCCTGCAGGATGAACAGGCAGGACAGCAAGAGACATGTGTTTTGCCCAGTGAAGCAGATCAGCTATGCCGGGATATATCCAGTACAGCTGATCTGCTTCTTTTGGCGACGTGTTTCTAAACCATGACTTTATGGGCATGGTCAAATGGCACATGTTTAGTGTAATTTATATCTGTTTCTATGAACCTGTGCCGTCTCTGCTCTCGTCAGATGGTATTGTATCCTGTTCTTTTACCCTTCATCTTGCTCTGTTTAGGCTATAATGCTTTAGAGCCAGGGTCGTGGCTTCATTTGTTGATAAGCACGTGATTATGGGAGCAACTGCAATACAGACAGTAACTCACTTTGTGAGAAGTCACATTTTAGCAGGTGGATGTCTTTGCACCAGGACCAGTCTGAAAACAAACATTATCCTCCGTGGTTCCAGTAGAATGAACTTACACAGCCGTAATTGAAGGTGATGAAGAATATGCTGAGTTTTATAAGAGATGAATGAGTTATTCAGCCTCCTTTTTATTTTCTATATAGACAATTAGCGGTTCAACACCATATAGAAACTATTCAATCTGGCATATTCTAACAGGCCAGGATCTCTCTCATCTGCACAAGTATGGAAGAAACAAAGTGGAAAGAGCCACCTTCATTTTCTCTACCCAGTGGTTAGGGCACAACTGGCATTCTTGTTCTGCTTGGGTAAATGACACAAATGGCAAGAAAAGCATAGATGTGGCCCTGTATCACTTCTGTATGGGACATCTCTGAGAAGGACACTTTCTATACTTTCTTGTAGGGTGTTGTACCAGGCACATACTGAGACCAGGCCTATAAAAATCTCAGTTTAAAACATCTGAGCAAGTGGGATAGGTAGGGCCGGAATGGCTGAGTAATGGGACTCAACCTGTATTCTGGTTATCTGTGCACACTATAATGTGCCAGTTGAACCAGTACGTTTGGTTCATATGTATTTGAACGTAAAAACAACAGGAAGGGAGAAAAGGTTCTCCTGAGGATGGACTTTACTGTTAAAAATGGAAAACATACATTATCACAGAGCTTTACAAAGCAAGGGAAATGAAATGTTCCTTGGGGAGATGGGCTTGTAAGGAAACAATTTTCTGTTGTTTCTTGAGAACCAATCAGGGGAAAAATACATTACAGGGAGATGTCTGGCACAGCCCAGCTCTCGTTAAACTTCTGATAACCTGAAGCTCGGGTATGTCCTCTGTACTATCTACACCTTTGTTCTGGATTCCATGCACCTGGAGCTGAGCAGAGTGAATGCCTGAATGGGACCAAGCTAAATGAACCATAACCTCCTCTAACAGCTGATGCAATAGTCTTTTGTAATCCTCCCAACCTGCTCTCCTGAAATGTCTTTCTTGAACAGTTTCGAGTATCCCCTGAGAACTTAAGATAAATAGGATTATGCAGTCCATTAAAAGAGAGAGAAAATTGTTCTGAACATTAAAAGCAAGAAGTATGAACTAAAAACCTCCTTGCAAATTATAGACTTATCAGTTTTTAAACTCCCTTAAGGCCTTTTTTATTTCTTTCCCCCATGAGAGATGAGTTTAATCTGGTACTGCCCTGTTTGAAATGAAGGCCTCTCAATAATTGTGTTTTCCAGCATTCCTGTCCCCACTGGACTGCTGAGTAATGCTTGTGTAAAGCCCATAAAGGCAGTAGCCCTGCTGCTACAGTTTCATTAATTCAGTACAGTTTGTTTGGATCCTTGGACCCTTGAAGGGCTCTGGTTTTAAAGGGCAGTGAATTTCCATTTTCTCTATTCTTGCATGATGTCATTGTGGGCACAAGGAAGGAACGTGAATGGAGCTGGAGCCGTCAAGATTCATAGAGCAGGAAATCTGTGAATTATTGGGTTTGGATTACAGGATGGTTCCACAGAGCTCAGTATATTTTTCCAGTGTTTAAAACAAATAGGTTTTTATTTTAGTTTTATCTTCCTCTTGTTTTTAGAGCTAATGAAAAGTCAGGGGCAACAGCAGCTGATCAGCTGATAGGCAGGTACATCAAAATCTTCTTTCTCTGGCTGTGTTGTAGCACTTCAGTCCTGGCCTGCAGTGTTCGCATTGCAGGGCCATGCCTTAAATCCCTATGGCAGTGTTAAGATGAGCACAGCTGTGCAGTATTTGGTGCAGCAGACACACCACACATTCAAGTGTTCCCTGTGCTGCTACCTTGCAGTGCAGTGCGGGGTGGGTTTTTATGATCCTGGGAGATCCTGTTATCAAAAAAACCCATGAAGAAAAAAAGTGGGGTGGCAGCATATGCCGCCCAAAACTGGAGCCTGGCCAGCTGGAGCCATGCTGCAGCTGCTGCCCAGGTTCCCAGCTGCAGGAACACCACAGCTGCAGCTTCCCCTCCCCCCAAGACCCGAGGTAACCTAGCACAGTAGGGTACCTGCTACCCCACCCAGAATAACCCACTGCATGCCAGAATACACGTGGCATAGGCATTCCCTAGACACAAGTTGTGCTGCTGCTACTTGTCCCCAGGAAACCAAATGCCCGCACTCATCTGGACATGGCATATGTGACCAAGTGCAGGGAGGGTTTTCTTTCAGCCTTTCAGAAATTTCAAAATCCCTGCTGACTCTTTGAGTTTGCTCCTGAGAGCCAAGTCTGCTGCCTCAGTTGCTTTGGAAACTTCAGTGTTTCATCTGGTATCAGACAATCCAGGGTTTGTTACCAAGTGACAAATCTGCCTTTTTTGGTGTGAAAAAAACCCCTGGATTTACACTGAGTGACTCCAAATTTATGTGTTGTGTGATTGGTGTTCTGGGATGATTCAGCAGTTTGTGTGCATGTGTTATCTGCCCCCTTGGCCCATTTAGCAGGGAACATAGGTATTGTAGTGCTAGTTCGAGGTGCACTGATGCATTGGTCCGATATTGGATCAGTACCAATATAAAGAAAATTGGCTGTATTGGAAATCGGTCCAACGTGGCCAATAATTCAGCTGATAAATGCCTGTGCATGTGCACAGCCACAGTGCAGTACTCAGGCCACGAGCAGGAGGAGCACAGCCCTGCAGTGTGGAGAGCTGCATGCAGCTGGTAAGACTGTTGTGGTGGAAGGGAAGAGGGGAGGGAAGGGGCTTGGGGGCGGGACAGATCAATGCTCCCCCCCCCCATGGTGAGGGAGGGAGGCGCCAGAGGCAGGTGCTGTCCAGCCGGGGTGGGGTGCATGATGGAGCCGCAGCTTATCCCAGGGACATAGCAGGGGCAGCTCCTGCTGCTGCATGCACCCTGGGAGGGCATTGGGAGGCGTGTGCCTTCGGATCTGGGTGGGGTGGGACAGGGTGGGGCACGTGGGCTGCAGCTGTGAGCTACAGCCAGGGCTGCACTGGGTTTTTCTCAGTGGGGGCTATGGAGGGGCTTCAGCCACCCCAAATATCGCTGTAGCCCTGCTTCCAGCACCGCTGCCGTGTGCCAAGCACAACCCCGGCTCTTCCCAGCTCGATCCCTGCCTCTCCCTGTGCTCCAGAAAGAGCTGAGGCTTTGCCGGGCATGTGGCAGCAGCGCTGGGAGTGAGGCTATGGTGAAATTTGGGGTGGCTGCAGCCCCTTCCATATCTGCCTGCCCTGAGCCCAGCACCCACCAAGAAGAGCCTGGTGCAGCCCTGGCTCCAACCTGCAGCTTTATCCAGCCCACCCCCTTCCTACACAGATCTGGGAGCATCCCTCCTGTGCCCTCCCGGGGTGCATGCAGTGGTAGGAGCCCCCCCCGCACCCTTCCAAGCCACAGCTATGTCCTGCGCCCTGCCCCGGCTGGGCATTGCCTGCCCCAGTGCCTCCCAAAGGAGGGGCATTGATATGCCCCCCTCATGTCCCTTCCCTCCCCTTCCACCACAATGGACTTACCAGCTGCATGCAGCTCTCCATGCTGTATTGGAAATTGGATCAGTATAGACTGATATGCCTCCTTAAAAATCAGCTGTCAGTATCGGTCCCCAAAATCTCTATTGGTTCACCCCAAGTGCTAGCTGTACAGAGAGCTGGACTCTTCAGCTCAGGTGGTAGTCTCTTCTCCTTTTAGGTGCTGGAGGTCCCTGGTTTAGTGCCTGATGATGGCAATCACGCAAGGAGCTTTAGATATGCATTGTTCCTTGGAGAGTCTATAGCCCGAGTAAGAGGATTATCCCTGTTTTACCTTTGGAGGAGGCGGGGTAGCAGCTCAGGCACAAACACTTGCTCAAAGTCACCTTGGAAGTTAGTGACAGCTGAGGATGTAACCCACTGTCACCTTTTGAAGTGACAGTGCCACATGTGAATAATTACTATGAATTATTGCAGCATGAGGGGAGGGGAGGGAACCATTAAATTCTCTAATGATGAGCTGTTGATTTAAAATGGAAATGATTCATTTCAGCTCTGTTCCTGTGGGACAGAGGCTGACATCCAGCATCAGGACCATGGCAGCCATCCTTGTGTATCGGGGACAAAAAACCTGAATGGCCACAGAGACAGAGCTGGTCTTTCTCCAGTAGTGCAGCGATTCACAGTCAAATGGGCAGTGCAGTACCATGCACCTTTGTCCATGCTAGGCTTACAGCATATTCAGTGCCTACCTTTGAGCACTAATGACTTCAGTTTTTTTGTCTGACATGCCATTGTTACCTGCAAGATCAGGGGACTTGACTTCTTCATCCAGGAAATCTTGGCGCAGTCCTATGCCCAGTGGTAGTCCATGGAAGTTGCAGATATTCTACCTCACCTCACCTGGAAGACCAGGATATTTTCATTTGGGTGCATTAGTAGTGATTTAACAACAAATGTCAGTAACCCAAATTTGACAATTTTGCCTGTGTCTCCTATGTTTTCTGATATGCTGGCTGCCTAGATTGGTGTAGCTCATCAATGATCATATAGGTCTACTGTTACAAGCAACTGTATTCGGGATATTATCATTTCTTTGCTGAGTTGGACTCAAAACAGAAATGTGGAGCAGGAGAGGAAAATTAGTAATTGGAGAATGAAGGGTTTGGGTGAAATCCTGACCTATCAGAAGTCTATGACAAATTTTACAACCGATCTCAGTGGGTCAAGGAACTTCACATTTTGCCATCACAATGATGGCCTGAATCCTCTCAGGTTAGTAGTGGCTGAATGTTGTTTGACACCTAGTAGCTGTTTGTGACATACGTGAAGCTGGTTAGTGATCTAGGGGTAGTGGCTGGTGGGCAGGTTTACATATCACTGAAAATAATTCCTGTCATCTCTTGCAGACGGGTAAGAGACTGCATAACCCTATGCATGAATCCTTCAGACCTTGGCTGATGCCCCTTGTGAGGTAAACTTGTGCTGACTCTTGAGAGGTCTGAACCTGTTCTATAAGAAATCTGTTCTCCAAGGCTAAGTACAGACAGTCAACAAGCCCAAGGCTGAATCAATTCAATCTTCGTAGGTTAGTCTAAGCTGCATTGACTGAACCAACAAGCAAGTGAACAGACATTTTCTTTTGATTCTGGAATGCAGCCACCTGCCTGCAGTGGCCCAGGCCAGAAGCCATGGAGCTTCCTGCTTGTCTGGAGCAGATAGCGTGAGCTAAAGCTAGCCCACCCACCCTGGGAGGTGAGGTTTACAGGTGAGGTACAAAGCATTCTGGGATGCTGGGGGACTGCTAATTAACTTGAATCTGGAGGGAATCTGGAACAAGTTCAATAAACTGATTTAACCTAAATCAGTTAAACCTGGATGGCTATAGTATCAGATCTATCTTAAACCAGTTTTGGCCATTTTGAAAGCAGTTTGCGTGCACTGAAGTTTTTGTTGTGTTACAGATCTGAGCCAGTTTCTGATCACTTATACTGATTTATGTGTCATTTCTGTCCCTAGCCCATGGCTGTCAGCCCGTCTTTTGCACAAAGATGGAAAGCCAGGCTGGGTGTAGAAGCTGCATTGTTCAAGGCTGGGAACTGAATGCTGAGAAACTGTTTTGGAATCAGTCAAAATCCTAAAACAGACATTCAAGCATGCTGATTTCTCTTGGTTGTTTATATGACCTCTAGGAAATAAATTGGAAAGATAATTTAAGCTTTGACTTTTATGTCTGTCTGGGTTGAATGCACACAGACTTTCTTGTCTAGGCTTAAGCCATTAAGCTGAAAGGCTGATGGTGCTTTTGAGTCCCCTTTTACTTGACGCATATGTTGTGGTAAAAATACCTTGTGGCATCACACGGACCGAAGCGGAAGTGGGCTGGTATCACTGACGTTCCTCTTTAAATGTGGTCAGAATGAAAAACAGCACTAAACAAAACAGATGACCCTAAGGAGAGAGCTTAACAGGAAAATTGTCTGCCATGCTAGGACTTTTCAGCTGTAAATCTAGTTTATATTTTAAATCTCTTTCTCAGACTCCCATAGACATGTATTTTGGGCTTTAAAACGACTGAGACATGATGCTCTAGAGTCCTTACACCAAGTTGTATGTTTTTATTGTAGATTAATAAATTATGCTTCTGATATTTTTAAAATAGCAGGAACTTCTCAATCAGTTAAATAGTTTTTGATTCTTGAAAGTCCACTATATTGGCAAACATGTGGCCAAAATTATGTTCTTGTCTGTTGCTAGGAAACTGGCCTCCCTCTAGAATATAATTTAAAAATGACCTGTGCAGGATTTGCAGAAAAAAAAGTAAATGCAAACAATATAGAGCCCCTCTATGTAGGGCTGTCTAGATTTACAGATGCATTTCTGCTGCTGACACTGGAGAACCGTTTTTTAAATTTCAAATGCTGAATCCAAAGACAGGCTTCCCCAATTACTAATTTGTTTGTATCAAGCCCCAAAATGGTTTCACCCTGGGGTTAAGCAGTACAGTGAAGCACCTGTCTAAAGCTACACATGTTTGTTTTATCAGGTTGCATTTTCTGTCCTTAATCCTGGTGTTAATGTCCCGAATCTGGGTTGAAGTGATGTTTTTGATGCTCCCATTGTTTGGGATATATTAGCATTTTTGGTAAAGCATTTGTTACTGAAGATATACAGATCAGATCCCCACACAATTACTCAGAGCCTGATCCTGCAAAATGCTGTATATTCTCAATGCTTCATTCCTCACAGGATCAAGAATTTAAAGCTGAAACTATGCAATGTTCAGGGCTTTTGTTTTCCCTACGTCCCATTTTAACAGTTGTCATCAAAGATACGGGCTGCAATCACAAGTGAATGTTCCTGCTGAGTTGAATGACATCACTTTTCACACAAGGAAAGTGTATTGCAAGCTCGGAGGTTTGGATTATAAACTTGTTGGCGCAGAGAAACTGACCCGGACTTTCAAACCGGGTGGCAG
The DNA here is from genome assembly GCF_001723895.1 of Crocodylus porosus. Taxonomy (NCBI): domain Eukaryota; kingdom Metazoa; phylum Chordata; order Crocodylia; family Crocodylidae; genus Crocodylus; species Crocodylus porosus. Next base: position 60,626,158 of record NW_017728949.1, on the reverse strand, counting down.
AGTGAAATAAAATGATGTGCAGAGATCCTGGTTTTCCCCGATTTAAAAAAAAAAAAAAAAAAAAAAATCACAAATTCTGTGATTAAACTCCAAAATCTGTTATTAAAGTGAAAGGCCCCCTAATAGCCTCCATGGCTCTGCTGTTGCCCCTCACCCTCTACCCACAGCTCCTGCTCCCCCAGCCCTGCCGTCAGGGGCCCCCAGCTGCCAGGGCTTTGGGTCCAGGGACCTGGGTTTGCAGCCCCCACCCCTGGCAGGAGGCAGTAGCCCCTGCAGTGGAGCAGGGCTTGGCCACCCACAACCCTGTCTTGCTCCCTGCTGGGATCTGGTAGCCATGCATTGCAGTCCCAGCCCCCAAGCAGCAGCTCCAGCAACTCCCTCCCTCCCTTCCTATGGGGGCCACAAGTCCCACCCCGCCAACTTATAGGAGCTGCTGTCCTGGCTGCCCTAGCCCATGTGCATCTACATGTACATGGTGCCCCCTGCCTCACCCTCTCCTCCGCCTCTTCCCTCCCAGCCCCTGGAACTCTCCACGCCTGCAGGAAGCTCATCACAAAACTGCAAAATCCACAGGTTTCTCCAATAAAGTGAGAAATCCACGTTTGCCTCTGATAAAAGGTAAAATCCGTAGTTTATTCTGTTTATCCATGGGAAGTGGAAAACCCAGATCCCTGCTGATGTGCGTGTGCATTTGTGCATGCATATGTGAAGTACCGAGTACCTAGAGCCTCCACTGACTTTTATGGAACTTTAGAAACCATTTTGAGTGCCTCATTTTTAATCTATTTTAAAACCAGTCGTCCATTTCTAAAGTATATAGGAATGGAATGGGGAGGACATCATGGTCTCAAGGAACATTTTTACTGAAAAAAATTGTTGGACATGAAAAGGCCTTGTCACTTGCTGCAGTGATGAAGCAAAGGAACTGCCTCATTGCTGATGGGTAGATGGTACAAAAGTCCATTCAGCAATGAGCAGTTTTGCTCTTGCATTCACTTAGTTTTTATCTTCATGAAGAGCAGATGGACTGTGTATCCAGCATTGAATGGATTGAAATGACAGGGACTGAATTAAAGAAAATGTTCATGGAGGGAAAACTAGTGAAAGACAGGGAGCCTACAAAAATCCTTTCCTAGCCTCTAGAGGATTTATAAGGCACCACAGAATCCTTCCCAAAACAGGCTTTAAAAACTATTTAAAAAATGCAAGAAGGTACCAGAAAAGTTATCACTGGAGCTTATTTGAAACCTGGAATGAAGGGAGTTCAAAAACACTATGGTTTTTGTCAAAATTTTTCTCAGTGAATGTTTTCCAACCATCTCTAATTACTATAATAATACTTTCCACTTCTGTGGATAAATGCCTCGCATCTGAGAATCTTTCCGAGTTTTAAGTGATTAAGCCCCCAAAAGAGCATGGAAGATCAAAAGCTCACAGCTGATGGAAGTCACTCCATTGACTTCAGTGGACCTTGTGTCCAAGCCTGTTGCTCGTGAGAAGTAGGTGAATATTATCATCTACCTGCACAGGAGCAGAATGAACCACAGGGGTGTTGGGTCCTATGACCTTCAGTTTGATTTACTCCCCCTGTATCAAACTCCTGGCTTTTTACAAATGAAACCTATTCCTGCTCAGATTTAGACTTGAGAGACATAATTACAACCATCCACATCCATCCAGCTGTTAAATAAGAGCACAGATGATAATAAAGGCCCTGGAACTGTAAACCGTTGCCTGCACGCTTATCTTTGTGCGTGAGTATAGTCCTACTGAACTGGGCTAAGGCTGTCCTGTACAGAGTTCAAGGTAGTGGGTTTTCTAGTGTGTATAAGAGTGGGCAGTAGCATAACTAGTGGGAGAGCCCAGGGAGCCTGTAGCAAGGGGCTGCTGCCACTTGAGCTGATGCTGCAACAGCAGCAGTAGCAGCTGCCTTCCCAGCCATCTACAGTGGTTGGCATTCCTGTGCCCCAGGCTCTGAATTAGCTCACTTTGCCTCTGGGCATGGGCACTAACTAACGGTAGGAACTCCAAGTCAAACTTTGAGGAGCCTTGAGGCGGTGATGAAAATGGTAAAAGAGCCCATGTGTCTTGGCTTCTTCTGTGTAACAACTTGACCAGGTGGATGGTTGTCTGATTTAAGACCTTTGTTGGGACTGCAGCACTTCAATACAACCTGGAACGAAGCCGTCATCCTTTGGGAAATGCCTTATAGTAGAGAATACTGAAGCACATCTCAACAACACAGACTACTTCAGATGCATCACACATGTTTTCTGCTCTCTGCCCTGACTTTCCATGCAATATTAAATCAAGATTTCAAATTTTTCTTACCTTAATGTTCTGGCCCAGTGATTTTCAGCCTGTGGTCTGTGGACCCCTGGGGGTTTGCAGACTAGGTCTAAGGGGTCTGCGAAAGATGACTATGATCAATCAAAAGTATATGGATACTCACAGTTACAATTCAAAGGGGTCTGCAGCTCCATTCAAAATTTTTTAGTGGCCTGCTAACAAAAAAAAGGTTCAAAACTGCTGATCTGGTCTCCTCATATCTAGAAGATTTCATGAAGTCCTGAACTGAAGACCATGGTTACTAACTGTGCTCCTGTTCTCTCCCAGACAAAAGCTCTTTGGTGCAGGAACCATGATTATCTTTGGGAACTGTTCAAAACTGTGGAATAAAGTCCCACAGGGCCAGAGGACCACAACAACACTCTCCACCTTCTGCACTGGACCTGGCATGCTTCTACAGTCTGCCTTCTCCAACCTAAACAAAGAGCAATGCATTTAAAAACAGAAAAAAGCAAACCCCAAACCAAAACCACTGCACAGGCAGTTCTTTCCTCAGGGAGTGGAGAGACATAATGAGCTGCACATGACAGATATTGCTCATGGTGGTTAATGCCCTATTGGATTACAGAGCAGCAAGCAGAAGTGGCAATGGTAGCATAAAAGCCTGTACAAAATAGACTAGCTCAACCTAGGAAAAGTTAATTAGGTAAAACCTGTAATTCAGCTCTCCAGTTGGGATTAAAGTTTGTGGGGTGGAGGTGGGATGTGCTTGTGGGGGATGTGGGCAGAGTGGGTGGAGGGGCTTGGTGTGGTGGGTGGGCCTTGAGGGCATGTGGGGCTTGGGGCAGGGAGGGGCTTGGCAGTGGTGTGGGCCCCCATGACACACAGCCCCCACCAGCGGTGGCAGCAGCAGCAGGAGGGAGACCCTTGGGGCGCTCATGGTCTGTGGCAGGCGCAGCCTCCCCACCCCTGGTGGTGCATGGCTCCGCAGACTGTACATGGTGGCACGGAGCCAGCCCTGCCTGCTGGCATGTGCCTTCAAATCATACCAGACTGGCTCTGTGCCACCACATGCGTTGCCTGGCACTGCAGGTAGGAGCCACATGCCATCAGGCTGGGCCAGGCTGGCTCTGTGCCTCCATGTGGGGCGTCCATCACTCCAGCAGGGTGCCACAGGTGGAGGCATGGCATCCTACTCCGGCCCAGTGGCGTGCACTCCTGATTGCAATGCCAGAGCCCCACTTGGTGGCATGGAGCCCACCCAACCCAATGGCAAGAGGACAGGGAGCTGTGGTGAGTTGCACACTCAACTCAGGCTGGGCATTGGGTTGAGCAGGCTCCATGCCACCATGTAGAAGCACAGAGCCAGCCTCACCTGGCCCGCTAGCGTGTGGCTACCATGTGCAGTGCAACAAGCCCCACGTGGAATCACAGAGCCAGCCTGCACCAGTTTAAAGGTGAATGCCAGCAGGGCAGGCAGGGCCAGCTCCGTGCCGCCATGTGCAACCCTTGGCACTCAACTAGACCCACGTGGCTGGGGGGACTATTCCTGTTGCAGACCATGAGCACCCCGGGTGCCCACTGCCTGCTGCTGGCTTGCTGCTGCTGCTGGCAGTATTGCTAGGGCTGTGTGCCATAGGGGGGGCATGTGGCAGGGGCCCCCATACCCCCCATGTGTCCCCCCAGAAACCCCACACTCGTACAACCCCCACATCTCCCACATACACTCACACCCACCCCCCACAAACCTCACACACTCCCCTCACACTCACCCAGACACACACCCACACTCTCTCCACAAACGTCCTACAAACTCCACACAGTGCCACAAGCCCCCACACCCACCAAAAACCCCATATACAGCCACACTGTCCCACAAACCCCACACACTCCCACACCTAGCCCACACACCCCCAACACACCTGACACCTTCAGCCCCCCACAAACTCCACATTCACCCACATCCCACCACAACCCCCCCACAAAATCCCTAAAAAGCCCCCCATAATCTCCCCACACACTCCCACACCCCCACCTCTCCACACCCCCCTCACAAACTCCCCACAAAACCCACACTGACACATTCACAGCCCCTTGCACTCCTTCACAAACCTACCTCCACAAATCCCACAGCCACTCACATCCCATACAACATACAAGGATAAGACTTTATTTTGAGCTGTGATGCAACTGCCTCTATACACATGATGCAAAGACACCTAAATCAGGACAAAAATATTTTAAAAAATAAAATAGGTTCTACTAGATGTTTGATTTTTTTTTAGCATGTGGTTTGTTGTTTTTTTTTCTGGTCTTGTAACAACGGGGGGCGGGGCACCTGTTGAGGGGCAAGGCTACACTTGCCGCCCTCAACAGATCACCAAAGCTCATTAAGCAGCCTTCTAGCCAAGATAATTGTCCACCCCTGATTGATACTGTGGCCAAGTGCTGGGAAATTCTTTATCCCTGGCTGACCTAAAGCAAACAGGTTTGGAGTGCCAGCACTGAAAGTCAGGCCTGAAACAAAGAAACCCAACTCTGACCTGCAACAAAGATACAGTTACATGTAGTTGTCACAACTGAACCATGTGTGGGCAGAAAACCATCACTGCATTTAAAAAAGCCCAACACCATAGGACCAAGGCTTGCACACAACCCCCTAAACCTGTAAGTTAATATCTTGTACAAGCTGGAGATGGATAAATGGAGACATGTGAGTGTTTGCCCACACAATAATTTTAGTGGCAGAGCAACGACTAAAACTAAGTGTATTGCCATGTGGACCCTCATAACTAGACTGTACACTCTCATTCCATGGCCTTGTGTTTCAGGAGTCATTATCACAACTCCTATATATTCTGTAAATATTACATAACTGGATGCTTTTCTCACATTCACTTCCAAGTTCTAAAGTAGTGTGAACAGCTACTGTTAAATTGGTGTTGCATGTCTTTCCAAAATACTAAGTTCTGAGCATATAAACTTATGTGTATATGGATAAACACACATGCTCACATAGACATTTATGGTCTCATTTGCAATGTTGTTGATCTGGAATAAATTCTTAACATCTCTATAAAGTACCCCAGACTTGTCAGCATAACAGAGAGCCCTAGTTGCCCCACAGTCTTCAGACCTCTCTGTGAACCTCCTGGATAGCAGACATAACAGGTTGTCTACACAAGTTGCGTTTTTCACGTGATCAGGCCTCTGAAAGCACTCTGCAGCCATGACGTAACATACATGCACAGCTCCAGAGCACTTTTAAAATGGCCGATTGTGCAAAAAAATTAATTTTGGTCAAATGAGGTATTAGATGAAGATGCTCTAAAGCAGAGCACCCTAGGCAACTTGTATTTTCTCCAAGGTTAATTTTCTGCACTTTGCAGAGCTATCAGTGTGGGAGGGAGCAGCATTGAGCCACCAACTTTACCTGGCTGGAGCTGGAGTTGAGGGGGGACATAAAATGGGAGCTCCCTCGCCTCATGGACCTGGCCTACCTCCCCTCAATACCCCAGCCAGCGTAGCTGGAGGAGGCCTGCAAGGTGAGGGGCTCCATTCCACCCTATACCCGTCTCCAGCACCAGCCAGGCAAAGTAGCTGCCAGCTGCCTGCTGCTCACTCCTGTTCCCCCTTCCTTCCCCGCTGACACCCCCAGAGCTGGGCAGGGGGTGGGGCAGGTCTGGGGAGAGGGGTGGTTCAGCAGCCTGGAAGGATGTATATGTAACGCCCCCCGCTTGTTGACCACGGCCACTGCAAGCCGGCTTGAGCCCCCTGACTCAGCAGGCGAGCATCTGTTGGGTTGGAGTGGGGGAAGAGAGGGGTCCTTAAATGTCTGTAGGCACCCTGACAATTAATGGAGTTCTTCATATGGAAAGAAAAATTAAATAGTGGAGACTTTTAAAATGGTAGACTAAAAAAAACACACAGCTACACTTATATCGTTGCTTATGTGGCACTGAAAGGAGATGTAACTAAAGCACACGGTGTTTAACGTTTTTCCCATGCCTGTTCTTAGTGCGACTGAAAGCATTATTTGGAATTCCTCTGGAACTGTGAAGACTCCAATGCTTATCCTGTTCGCTCCTCTATCTCTGTTTTCTGTTGCGCCATATAATGAGGAGGAATCAACTTGGTGTAAAAAACGCAGTACTAGCACGGCAGGATTATTTAACTGCCACTTTAACAAGGCAGTAAAGATAACAGCTGGTCAGAAGTCTCTGAATTTCTCGCAATCTTAAAATACATCTTTAGTCCATTGTGTTGCACTTTGTTTCTGAAATTGCAAAACCCGTATGCTGGGTTTAGCAGCTGATAATATTAAAATGCAGCTCTGAAAACTGATTCTAAAACCTACATTGTTTCTTACTGAATGTATCTGCTTCCTTTCTGCTAACTTCAGTGATTAAAATAAAACTTTGGTGCTTTTATTTGGTGCACTTAGCCCTGCAGATCCTATATGACTCAGAGGGAATTTTTTTGCAACCCCTTCTATTTTATACAAACCAGTGGCTAAAGTCCACAGCATCCCTAGGAGGACAACACAGCACCACTGTTGACCCTTTATTTTAATGGTAGAGGAAAACTGAGACATAGAAAGGTCTTGTGACACGGGCTCCCATCTTTGGATATGAGCTGCAACAGAAGTGCTGAGCTTCTACCATCCATCCTTTTCCCCCTTTGCTGCCCTGAGGCACTGCAATATTGCTGAGCGTTGACGTTTCCATTACCAAATGAATGTGACTAAGTTATTTTCCCTTCTCGCTTCTAAATCCTTTTGATCATTGGATCCACATGGTTGAATGCAAGTGGAATTAATATCACTTGAGGCCTCGCTGGCTCCTTTGGTGTAGCGTGTCTTTTTTTCTCATATGTGTTCAATATGAGAGCCTCTGATCAACTGAAAACAAATACAGTGCATTTGTTTCCTTAATTCATTTTACAAGCATCTAAGATCCTGGGCTGCTGTTCCCCAGCTAACATATGTTAAGAAAATAGCATATGGCTAGATTCATTTTTCTGTGGCTTTGTGTGGCACAGGAGCACACAAATTATTGGCTCCCATAGGCCAATAATTCTTCAGCTGAGAAATGTAACTATTGTGACTAGAGTCGTGAGAACCTCAACAGTTTCTCCTTGTTGAGGCTCTGCCTGGATCTCTCTCATTCCATTTCTGCCTGATGTAGGTTGGACTCATCTTGGGTTTTGAGATCAGTCAAAAGCTAAAACTGGACATAAAATAAAACCTCCCAAATTTGCTTTGATTAGGGCTAGAAATTACAACTAGGGCACAAAATATTTGCCGTCCCCCAGCAAAACTGGCCCAACATTCAGATTTATAATGAACTTTGAAAATCAGACAGTTTTCTCAAAGGTTCATTCTAATTATGCTGTCTAAAGATGTATAGTGTTTTACTTGAGTTTATTCTTTTGCCCATTTTACTGTCTTTTTTCACACTTAGCTGTGGTAGATGCAACATAGGGTCATTCATGGAGAATTCATCAGTGCAAAGGAACAGCAGTGTCCTTAAAGCAAACAGTTAATCATTATTTTAATCAATCAATGGATTAGGCAATGGTCCTGGGAAAAAACTAAGCTTGTCCATTGACCTAAGAGGCCCATTCTCCGCTGGATGCTGCAATCAATTCTGGTGTATAGTGTCTATTCTTTTTGCTCTCGAGGCCTGCATTGTGTGGGTAAGTTACTTTCCTTGTAGAAAGGGATGGGCTGGGAGGAGAGTGGGAATGTGGGTTCACTTCATATGCAGAAGTTCAGCTGAACTTCCAGGTTTGTGGGGCTGGATAGGTACCAGAGGGTGAAGTGTAATGCGTTTGCATTGCAGATGGTCAGTGGATATAGGCTTTAGGGCAACCTTACCTATCAATATAGATATACCCTCTGAATTACTTCCTCTGGCTGCAGGGTTCACTCCTCCTTTTTCCTCTCCTTGCCTCCTGGAGAAGATATTTGGTATCATTCCTGGGCTGGTGACAGCATGCAGCACTGATCATGAATGCCTGTTGATACTTCAGTAGGTATATGGTATTATAGCTTTTCCTCTAGGCAAGTGTCTGTTTCCATCAAATTTGTAGGGTTTGATAGAGGAAGTCATTGAAAAATTGTCCAAAGAACCAAAACTGAAATAAAATACAGGCTCAGGTTATTTGGATGGAGCAGACTTGGCAACGAAGCTGTTTAGCCTTCTACTTTTTTCAGCATATGCTGGGTTTGCGTTTGTGTGTTCCCCACACTTCAGTGAAAAGGGGAAGACAGCAGAGTGGTTCTCTAAGATGCATGGTATTTTTATGATCTGTCCTGTTACAGCCATAATATGTTCCTGAATGTTTCAGGAACTGCTCACATAAGGGCTCAAATAAGTGACAGATCTGGAGTAGTCCAGGTATGAGCAAGTGTGTTACTTATTCAAGTACTAAATATACCTAAAAGTGGCAGATTCAAGTCTCTCATACAATTCATATGACGTTTTTGATTGAAAATATCCAACCTCTTCACAAAATAAATCGAGGAAGGCTCCTGACAGCTCTAAGATCTAAAATAAGCACGTAGAGAAAACAGAGGCCCAGAGAGGTGATGTGACTTCCTGAAGACCTTAGATTGAGCCAGGATCAAAAATAAAATGCGTAAGTCCTGGTTCCAGTTCTCTGTTCTCATTACTGAATCTTCCATGGACTCTGTCTGGATTGTTTTGCTACAAATCTATCTACTAACATGGTAAAAAAGGTGCTGTAAAATGTCTGTGCTGTTTGGGTGGAAAGTTGTGACATTTAATCTAAGGAGGAAAAACTCTTGCCGACTTTTATGTCTGGTTTCAAATAACTTTGTCATTCAGAATGTATGATTGTTGCCTCAGAGGCAGAAATCTCCCATTGTCCCATACCTTTCTGAGCAGATTCCTGGATGATAAGACATGGGATAAATAATGCCAGGTCACTGTGATTCGCGTACCCCACAGAACTGCAGTAGAATAGTTCATGATTAATGGGTTTGTACTGAGCTGCCAAAACAGGTGCAGAAAGATACACTCCTAGATCCACAGCTAGTGTAAATCAGTGTAGCTTCATGGCTGGTGTGGAGCTAGACTGATTTATAATAGCTGAGCAGTTGGCTCATCACTTTCTAGAGCACCCCCCATTAACAAAACAATCTCAGTGTTGTAAAAATGTCATTCACCTGCAGTCGTGTTGGCTTCTGCAGTTTACCTTTTATTCAAAGGAAATTAAACCAGAAGCCCTGTAAATCTCCCTCTCCACCCTTCCTCCCATTTAGGTGTTTGATTGTGATTTAAAGCATGCCTATTAAATATGCCAGGTACACAATGAACCACTGCTGCTCAGCCTGCAAATGCTGCCCGAGGTACCATGAATGTTGCTGGGTTTCCATAGAAGCCCAGAGTGTTACCAGCCGGTCACTACAGTGATGCAGCGCAAGGGAAGCGTTCTAGTGCACAGAAACATCTTTTTTAAAAAGGGCAGCGGGTGAAGTCTGTTCAATCTCCGTCTCCTGGCAAATGTAGTTTAGACTCCTCCTCACTAGATTAGCAATTCTGCCTGCAAGGGAAGAGCACCTTGGCAGACAGCCTTAGTAATCTAATGAACAGGGCTCTAAACTAGGCTTGCTGGGGGATGGAGACCAAAGCCATGGGGGAAATGGGAGATGCAGAGAAAGCATAACCAGGAGGGGGCAACATGGGAGGCCTTCTCATTCTTCCTGAGAGAGGAGGGCAATTGGGTAGTTACCTTAGGTGCCTGTACAGCATGAATGCACAGAACCTGGGAAATAAGGAAGAATTGGAAAGTCCTTGCACAGTCACAGGACTGTGCCGTGATTGGAATAACAGAGGCTTGGTGGAAGCTCGCATGACTGGAGCACTGTCATGCATGGGTACAAACTATTCAGGAAGGACAGGGAAGGGAGAAGAGAAGGAGTTGCACTTTATTTAAAAGAGCTGTATGATTGCTCAGAGCTCCAGTATGAAATTGGAAGCAGGCCTGTTGAAAGTCTCTGGGTTAGTCAGAGGGGAGAGCAACAAGGATGACATTGTGGTGGGGGTCTGCTATAGATCACCAGACCAGGAGGATGAGGTGAACGAGGTTTTCTTCAGACAGCTAGCACAAGTTTCCCAGTCACAGGCCCTGGTTCTCAGGGGGGCCTTCAGTCACCCTGATATCTGCTGGGAGGACAATACAGCAATGCTCAGGCAATCCATGATGTTATTGGATAGTGTTGGGAACACCTTCCTGGTGCAGGTGCTGGAAACTAGGGGCTGTGCTCTTCTTGACCTGCTGCCTCACCTCAATCTGTAGATAGATCATGGAGCAGGTCCTCAGGGAATCCATTTCTAAACACTTGAAGGAGAAGAAGGTGATTAGGAACAGGCAACATGGGTTCATCAAGGGCAAATCATCCTTGACCAACCTGACTGCCTTCTATGATGAGATGACTGGCTCTGTGGAGAGCAGTGGATGTGATGTACCTTCAGTTTAGGAAGGCTTTTGATATGGTCTCTGACAACACTCTCACAAGCAAGCTAAGGAAATACGGGGGAATCACCTCCTTGGCCCTGCTCTAGATGCATCTGTGGATGCATGACAAGGTGCAGTTGGCCTACCTGATGGCATCCCCACACTGCTGGCCCATGTTCATCTTCGCATCAGTGATTCCTCCAAGATCCTTTTCTGCCTCTGCACTGACGAGAAGGGAGTTCCCCAGCCTGTAGGTATAGTGCTGGCTCTCCCTCCCCAGGTGCATCACCTTGCACTTGTCAGTGTTGAATCCCATCCTGTTCTCATCTGCCCACCCTTGTAACCTGTCTAGGTCCGATTGCAGCCTATTCCTTCCTTCTAGCGTGCCCACATCCCTCCACACCTTAGTGTCATCAGCAAATTTGAACAGGGTGGTTTTTACCCCCTTGTCCAAGTCACTGATGAAGATGTTGAACAGTGCGGGCCCGAGGACTGAGCCCTGTGGGACCCCACTGCCCACATCCCTCCAGGTTGAAAATGACCCATCCACTACCAGTCTCTGGGTGTGGCCCTCCAGCCAGTTGGCGACCCAATTGACTGTGTGGGTGTCGACACCACAGCCCCCCAGTTTCTTAATGAGAACAGGGTGAGAGACAGTGTCGAAGGCCTTCTGAAAGTCCAGGAAGACATGTCCACTGCTACCCCTGCATCTAAGGATTTGGTGACCTGGTCGTAGAGGCCACCAGGTTGGTCTGACAGGACCTGCCGCTAATGAACCCGTGTTGGTTGCCCCTAAGCATAATCTCCCCTGCTGGCCCCTCATGGATATGTGCCAGGATAACTCTCTCAAAAAGCTTCCCCAGGATCGAGGTAAGACTAACTGGCCTATAGCTTCCCGGGTCCTCCTTCCTCCCCTTTTTGAAGATGGGAACCACATTGGTCCTTTTCCAGTCCTCTGGCACCTCACCAGAGCACCACGAGTGCTCATACAGCCATGCCAGGGGTCCTGCAATGACCTCAGCTAATTCCCTCAGCACTTGGGGGTGGAGATCATCCGGACCAGCTGATTTAAATACATCCAGTCCCTCCAGAAGTTCCCTGACTAGATCCTCACTGACCCTTGGCCTAGGTGCGCTTCCCCTGGGGCCTGAGGGGGTCCTGGTGGGGGGCTGATCCGGTCTCTGCCAAGGAAAATAGAGGCAAAGAAATTGTGATATAGGTTAGCTTTGTCGTCTGGTGTGATGACCAAATTTCCTAGCATGTCCTGCAGGGGCCCCACGTTACCTGGTACCTTCTTTTTGCCCCCTGTGTATTTAAAAAAGGACTTCTTATTGTCCTTAATCTGGGAAGCTAGTCCCAGTCCCATCTCTGCCTTGGCCTTCCTGACTGCCCCCTACGTCCCTGAGCAACGGCAGTATAGTCCTCCCTGGTGATGTCCCCTCCCTGCCATTGGGTGCACACCTCCCTTTTAGCTAGGAGACATTTCCGGATGCTTTTGGTGAGCAATGGGGGCTTTTGCGCCCTCCTGCCCCCTTTGATCCGTGTTGGGATTACCTCCCTTTGGGCTTGGAGGATCGTCTCCTTAAGGAGCGACCACTCTTCTTGGACACCTGGCTCCCCTCTGCTCCCCACAGTATTCCAGATGTTATGTCACATGTGTCCAGCTTTGGTTTCAGAGAGAGTCCTTTGGAGGGCAATGAAAATGGTTTGGGGTCAGGAGCACATGACTAATGAGGTGAGGCTGTGGGAACAGGACTTATCTAGTCTGGAGAAGAGAAGACTGAGAGGGGATTTAATAGCAGCCTTCAACTACCTGAAGGGGGTTGCAAACAGGATGGAGCTGGGCTGTTCTCAGTGGGGGCAGATGAAACAAGGAGCAATGGTCTCAAGTTGCAGCAAGGGAAGTTTAGGTTAGATAGAAGAAAAACTTTGGGTTGGACTAGATGTCACCTCCTGAGGTCCCTTCAACCCTCATTTTCAATGATTCTGTGAAAGCCATAGTGGGCTAGAGCCAGGGAAAGAGACAGAGTAAAAGAACAAGGTAAAGGTGGGAACAGAAAATGTCTCTGACTATCTGTGACTTTGCAATTCAGACTGCATGTTTGGTGTGTCCAAGAGGGTGGAGAATTGAATGTTTCCTTGGCCATTGGTCTTTGTGATGGAAAGACATGCATGATTTGGCCAGCTGTGTGGGTAGATGGTTGATCTTCATGAAACTTGATGTCTGCTCAAAATGGTGATTTATACTTTACTCTCAAAAGTGCCTCCCAAAGTGGCTGAAGTGAGAAGCTACTTTCACTCTCAACAATTCCAGTAATAATAACAGAAGAATTTCAGTCCAAGGAAAGGCCCTGCCACAGATCAAGACCAGGTGGGGAAAAAAGGGTTTTCCTAGAGATAAAACACAGCATTAGGACTTTGGAAACCAGATTTTTGTTCCTGGCTTTCCCAGTGACTTTCTATATGACCTTATGAAAGTCACTGAGATCCAGAGCTTCAAAATGGAGTGAGAAAGATTAGGCATTCAAATGGGGAACCACCTTCACTTCAACTCCAGCAGGCTAGTAAGCAGCACAGTGGTGACCCTGCAAGGGAGGTACAGTGCATCTGCAGAGTGAATGCACTAAAACACTTTTCCTTCTGCTTAGGATGGAGCACAGCCCACAGCCATTAAAAGGGCTAGTGAAAAAAGTAGATTATAGGGCAAAGAGGCTGGGACCGTGGCCGGAGCATGCTGAATGTGAAGTAGTTGAGCACATGAGTGCCCATGGAGCCTGAAGGTGTATGGCAGCTGGCACGCACTCGGGGGCTATGTCAGACATGCTGAGACCACGTATTGTGGAGTTTCTATAACGCACCTGCAGTCACTCTGTGAACAGGACAGTAGCTGCTTTTACAGCTGTATTGTCTAACTTGGCATTGATCAGCTATAAGAGATAAGGCAATAACAGCCCTATAGCTTCCACCGTTTCTATCAGTGAAGCTGCATCAGGGCACAGTACAAGTTTAGGCTTAGCAGTCCGGTTTTCTAAGATAGGTAGAGAACACTGATATTGGTCTAGTTTCTTCTTTATTGAATTTGTGCATTGTCAGGCACATAAGCCATATCCTTATTCCCCTGCTCCCCCATACCTAATGTCTGCAAAGAAAGGACACTATTATAAAAGGCACCTCAATCAGGCTCTGTTTGATGCTTTGTAGACACCTGCTTTGTGGAGAAAATTCACTACTTAGACATTCATTTTTCTTTAGAAGAATTTGTGCTCACAGAATACTTCCAGCAATTATTTTGCTTGTGACTTTGGAGGCTGCTTGAGCCTAAGTATTCCAAAATCCACAAAGACAACCACACAAAGTAGAAATACCCTAGGAATTTCCTTAGCATAACTAGCTTACTTTTTTGTGGAAACTTCTTCAGGTTTCAGTGTGTTCTTTTTATTCCTCATTTATTGGCTCAGGATATTAGTTACCCTTCCTTGTACCTTTTATTGTAACCAGAAGGAACTATTGTTTTTTTAGCTACCTCCCCCAAAAGAATGAGCTTTTCTTACTCAGACTTTCAAAGTCTTTCTGTGGGTCTGTTGGGAAATGCAACCAGCATCCAAAAGTTTTCAAAGCAGCTAAAGATTTTTTTTTGAGTGCCTCAGTTCCAGGTGTCAAATTTTGAAACCTTTTAGGTTTGATTGTCAGGAAGTGCTTAACCAGTAAGGTCTTGAAAATCTTGGTCCTTGTGAACAGACAGTTGCTCCCTGTCTCCTGCCTTTCTAGGATCTTAAATGCTGGAACAGGAGGAACATTGATATAAACCCTTGATCTTAGGGGCTTGTTGCGTGGGACACTTAACATGTTTGATGTAGATCATGGTAAGCATTTCTGTTTCATATGAGAAGCTAGAACATGTTCTGAGTAGTCACACAGTAATACTCTGATCTCAGTCTGCTGTGGACAGGACTGGAGCCAGCTGTCCATCCCCCTCTCCCTCCCCCCCAATCCTGATGCTGACCCCAGACCTGGGCACTGTAGCTTACATGTGCAAATCCCATGCCTGGAGCTCATACTCACACCCTCCCATCACATGTACCCAACATTGCCCAGCCTGGGAGCTCCTACCCCTGGCACACCAAGGCAAGTTGAGCCTCTGCTGCTGGCAGCGTGTGGTGGAAATCATGGGGAGCCTAGCTCCGGAGAAGGTAGTACTCCTGCTGCTGGATCTCCACCAGCTGCTGCATCTGCAGGGCTAGCCAGGACTCTGCTGCTGGCAAACTTGAACTAGCTCTGATGCAGTTCTGGGGCTTGGACCAACAATAAGCTCATTGTCAGTCCTAGCCTTGGCACTGCACACAAACCTTGAATTAACTCCAGTGAGATGTGGGGCATGGGACTCACAATCATCTGATTCAGTCCCAGGCCCTGTGCTGCACCACATTAGGATTATGAACTCGTTATCTCTGGAGTGGACTGATGATAGCTGAACACACAATACTTAATATGATCTGGAGACATAGACGACTGGTAGCAGAGGTGCGGGGGGGCAGCATATGCCCCCTCTGACAGGGCTGTCCTTGCTGCCGATGCCACCAGTGGTGTCTGTGGGTGCTCGCCAGCCCCATCCCCGCTGCCGACACTGCTAGCAGCATCTGCAGGTGCTCACCAGTCCTGTACCCACTGCCAACGCTGCCGCCAGCTTCTGCAGGTGGCCCCCCAGACTCAGGAGGCAGCAGTTGTCCATGTCTGGAGGTAGTCCTCTTATGAGAAGTCGTAACTTTGTTATGATAAAATCACACTTGGCACATTTTGCTGCTTGAATGCTCATGTTGTAAGTGCACTTAACATGTCCTAAGTATAAAGTGCCACTTGGCCATTAGTCATGTTTAAACTGGTTTAAAACTCACTTGCATCTGTTCAATCTAATGCAGTTTAAATGCAATCTAATTAGCTTAAGATTTAATGCTAATATATTATTTATATGCAATCACGGCTTGACAGTCACCTTGCTGGGGTTGTTTGAGGCTTGACAGTCACCTTGCTGGAGTCGTTTGACCCCAGTACTCTTTCCTGCCATGGCAGGGGGTCGGATTTGATGATCTGCTCAGGTCCCTTCCTACCCTACGAACTATGAAACTATGGAATATATACAAGTGCTTAATCCCTTCAGTTCTTCTGGGAGAGGCATGAGCATGGCTGGCTGCATATGGATTTTCTCAGTTTAACTTTGCTGACTATTTTGACTGACTGTTATTACTCATAATAGCCAAGATTGAAATTAGAGGATAAAAAACTTAGTTTTTAGTTTGACTTTGACAGCTAAATTTTCTCTGCTTTTGTGATTCTTTTATGCAGCAGAGTCAGATGGCTGTATGTTGTTCCTTTAGGAAATCTAATCAGTTCACTAGGAAAAGCTAAAGAGAATTAAAAGTGAAATATTTTACCAAGCAATGCGGCAGGGAGTAGATGGAGAAAAGTTAAGGAACAGGGCAAACTTAGAAGAGGAGCAGTTTCTTATATGGAGGGGAGGTGTATGGGAGTAGAAGAAGGGTTGTATCAGGTACCTGATTGTTGACAGGATTGAGGCATGTGACTGTTACACGTAGCTCTGACAATATCCTCTGAATGTTTTGCAACCCTTAGGGCAAACCATTGCACTTAATTTTCTTCTACTGTAGAAGTTGTACATTTTATTCACATCTCCATAAGCCAGTAGTGCTCAAATTTCTGTCTTCACTGGCCAGGTGAGTACCATGGGGCGGGTCCGTGGGTGGAGCTGGTCTGCAGCCCGGATCCAGTGTGGGGTTGGTGCATGAGGCTGATGCAGTTCAGCCTGTGGGGCTGTGGTATTCAGGTGAGTGGGCTCTCCACTGGTGCAGAAATTTTGCAGAAAGGGAGGAGTGGCAAGGTTAATTGCTGTAGCATCCACAGCCGCTTCCAGAACTGCTGTTCCCCACCCCCCTGGCCAAATTTCCAGATCTCTGGGGAGCTCCACAGGCCAGATGACAGTCCATGGGCTGAAGGTTAACTGCCACTGGTGTAATCACGTAGACAAATTGCTTCCTTCTGACCTGTGCACTTTCAGCATTAACATCTAGAACGGTTTGCCTGGATCATGTGCAAAGGAAAAGCCACTTGGTGTTGGCTATTAGACAGACCTAGTGAGTCACTTTGCTGAGGGAAAAAATTAAAACATGCTTTTTGAACAATGGAGCTAATGAAAAACTGTGATAATTCTCTGCCAGACGTGACTCTGGGCAGGGGAAGCGGCAGCCCTCCAGCTGCTTAAGGGGTTTGTGCAAATGCTAATCAGTCTAAGATTACTTTTTTGCCTTAGAAACTAGCCAGATATAGAGTTTTTTAACTCTTAAAACTCTCCAGAGGAGCCAAGATGCCCAGTACATTTGACAACTAGTTGCCCTTTGACTATCTCAATCCCTGCATCCTTTTGCCATATCCCCACCTGTTTTCTTCCTGATCCCAGAGTACTATCATTGTGTGACCAACATATTCCCCCCTCCTGTGTCATTTCTTTGCTGCACCCTCATGGCTGCTTGCATCCATCCGCTATTGATTCCATCTTCCTGCCTCTCATCATTTCCTTTCCTCTTTGCCATGGCTTCTCTATGCCAAGCAGTGGCTGAGACCTGAAGAAGATCTGGATTTGAAAGCTTGTCTAACTCTATCCCAGCTGTACAGTTGGTCCAATAAAAGATATCACCCTAAGACATCCTTGCTTCTCACATAATTTCTGGACTATCCCAGCTATAACTTCACTCTTATACTACCATAGCAGCAACTAAGAACATGCATTACTTTACACTTAGAGGTGTCAGCAGAAAGAGAAAGGTCAAGATATCTGTCTGTGAAAGGAAGGGGGGCATTGTGTGATGGGAGAGAAGATCGGACACCTTTGGCAGTCTTTCATTCTCGCCTGAGGTTTTCCAACACTAAGACTTGCTCCAGTTAGCCACCCAAGACCACGAAAAGCGGTTATCCAGTATAAGCATGATGCAAAACCCCTTTTTTCAGGGAAAACTTTGGCTAATCTTTGAGGCACAGGTTCTTCTCTGGACCTGAATTATACATAGTCCCTGGTGGACAGCATCCGGGTTTGAGGCTGAATCAAACTTACATTCAGGTTCAGAATTTACAGATTCTCACCGTCGGAGGCCCAGATTCACTGAGAACAGCTGCCCTGGTTGGATTTCAGCAACATCCACCCCTGCTACAGAAAGGCTCGACTCAGAGCTGGAAAAGTAGATTCATATCTGAGGAGGTTTGAATAGAAGGGGTTCAGATTTGTTCAGCTTTTGGCTCCCTTTTAAAAACGTGATTGTTTGTAAATGGACCTTATAAGTCGTGCTTTAATGTCCAGTTATAGAGCACCATGGAGCAAATCTGACACATCCTGTATACGTTGCTGCAAACTGCCATTTTACAAATACAGGAAGATGCATGTAAACCAACTTTCTTCTTGCAGAAAAATGTTTGAAGGGAACAGAGTGCAGCCTCTCGATATGAAGTAGTAAATGTATTAATGGCCCAGATTTGCGTGCGTGTCACCTCCAGCTCTCCTCCAGCCGCAAGTGAAGCCTGGATTCTGTTGTTAGCAGAAACAAGCACTTGGTTGAGGTTTGCAAACTCAAGTCTAAACAAGATTACAGCAGTTTCATCTGTCTGCCTCAGTCTGATGAAGCCCTGATGTTGTTCATGTCTTGTGTTTATATGTTGATGTTCTCTGGTGTTCTTGTAGGATGAACGCTCTTCACCATAAACTGACTGCTGCCCTTCCAGAATGAAAGCTGTTCTCTGGAGTATAATAGCCATCATGTTGACCCAACACTGAAGTGTCCTGTCCCTGTAGGGATCTAGCTTGTATTCCAGATGTAACGCATTGCGTACGAAGAGTCCGAGAACGCGTCATTGGTGCAGAAAGGAGAGTGAAAGGAGAGCTTTCCTCTCCAGACAAGGGTATGTCTATGGCTTGCATTTAATTAACTGGTGAAACTTGGACCACTGCATCTTTGGGTTGGCTCTTCTGAAACCTTCAGATTTGAAGGTTCCTGCTCTCCCTGACTGGTCTGAGGCCGAAAACAAACCACTGGAAGCTGCCCTGCTCCTCACATGTGTATAAGGCAAGGAGTTGTTCAGAGCAAGCCTACCAGAGGCCTGTTTCCCTTGCTAACAGCAATTAGCTTATACTTTGGAGCATGTGAGTACAAACCTGTGTGGCTGCTGGCAGATTGCGGGGGAAAAAATGGCACTTTTCTTTCAATTTGGCGTACCCTCGTGCCAAGCGCAATATATGCTGAGAAGAGGAGCCGCATCAGTTTGACCTGGCTTGCCCAACATCCGTATAGATTATCAGCTAGTAGATAAAAGTGCCAAAAAGCCCCACTGAAGTACACAGTCTATACAGATGTTGGGTGAGCCGGGTTGAACTGATGCAGTTCGTCTTCTGGTAAAGCACTGTTTTGGTTTTTGGGGTTTTTTTCCACATCTGTCAGTGGCCTGTATGATCATTTCCTATGCAGCTGAGCTGTGGATATCCTTATACATGTAAATTCATGGTTGCATTCTACCCACTTTTTGACCTCAGCAGTATTTCATAGTAAGCGTTTTGCGAATGAACCATGGACTCTGGTTTTAAATTACATATGCGTGCACACACACATGCACATACACGCATATGTACACACACATGCGCGCGCACACCCACACACAAAATTAAATAAAAACCTGCCTGGTTACAAGTGTTCTTGGATCGTAACTTTTTCCAACAGGTGCGGATTCTGTGTACTTTACAGCGCCAAGTGTGTTGTCAGGTCACGACAAGTACAAATGATCCCTGTTTGCCCTGGAGTATGTCAGAAGATTTGGCTTGCACGCCAATCTATGCACAACTGCTGCGGCCAGAAAAAACATGTCTGTAGCAAGAGCTTCAGGGCCAGTTGTAGTGTTGACTGTGAATAGGATTGCGTAGATCAGAAGTTGGTGCAGAATTATACAGTCCTTGTTGACTAGCAGTAGCTCTTTCAAAATAAGATGCAGTTCCTTCTGCATGAAATATTCACAATGTCACTCAAAACCTGGGGATGTTTGTTCGGGGCTCAGTCCATTTTCCATCAAAGTCAATGAGAGTCTTTGTAATAATATGCTGAAATCTCAAGCCTGGGTCCATTTTATACACAAACTATTTAAAACTTGTAGCTCCGTCCCCCAACTGGTTGAAAGTTGTCCACTTTGATCCTTTGGACTATATTTGAAACTGAAAGCAAAATTCGAAGGCGGTACTGATCCCAGCCTGATCCTGATTCAAGAAAATCTGCCCCTGACCTGACTTTCATGGAGCTGCATGGTCCCAGAAGCTCCAAAATGGGCAATAGGAAGCAGCTATTTGCAGGAAAACTGAGAAAAAATGAGGTTGGTTTGTAGTTATTTTGTGATACTCAGAAATTAAGTCCATCTGTATCTAGTGCCTGAGACCAAACTTGGTTCAGTGAAGACTGCAAACAAGGGAACATCTGTTTCTACAGTGTGTCCCTAAGTCCTTTATTACTCCCATATATCTGAATCCCCTTGTTCATGGGAGCAAAAGAAAAGTTTTACTAACAACTCATCTTCCCCTTGATTATATGCATCTTGTCTGTCACATTAGCGGTCAGAATTCAGATACATTCAAGAGGCTGTTTGTTAATGGTATCTCTGAGCCACAGCAGTTTGCTATCCTAAATCTAATTTATGGCTGTACTAGAAACATCTGGATTTGGCTTATTCTTGTATAGGGTATACATCTCTATTTAGCACTTTGACCCTCTGCCTCAAAAGACTGCTGTATCCTGGAATCAGCAACACTTGCATTAGGACCCTTGGAAGTAATGACCTACTCTCTTCTGGGGGCTGAAAGATAAATGACCTGGGGGTGGTGGGCTGGCCAGGTCTATGCTAATCTTATCTGCTATTTGCAGCCTAAAATCTGGTAACTTGGCTTCATAGAAGATTTGTGGTATCAGATAAGGGTACTGCAGGGCACAGTCTTCCTCCAATTCTTTCCCTATATTCCTTATTACAATGTATGTTAAGGGGAGTTCTGGAATATAAACCCAGGAAAAGCAGCCCATGTGAAAAAAGACTCAGTAAAGGAAGCTGAGTAACATGGGAGGTGCGAAAAGCATGAGACTATGGTTGTTTACAACTTCCCTGCCTTATCCACTGGCTCCCTGGCTGGCCTGGCTTGTTAAAACCAAAACTGGCTCTTAAAGCACCGCAGAATGTGCATCCTTGTTCCAATCTCACTGAAAATTTTCAGCCTTTTATAAGGCTTCTTTTTCAGTATAATATTCAACTCATTGGTGTGAGGATGCCAACGCAATGGGAGACTTTATCTCCTCAGACATTCTCTTCTTCAATTGGATCTAAGAGTAAAACGAACAATTGGGGCTAAAAGCAGCAAAGGATATTGTCATTAGCAGTGCTGCGATAAGGCTGGTCAGTGTCCAATGGAGAGGTTCAGTAGTCTAGAGCAGTGGTCTCCAAAGTGGGGTGTGCGCACCCCAGGGGATGTGCAAGACGATCCATTGGGGTGCAGGAAGAAAATATTAGAACTTCTATTTATATTTATTTTTCACCTAAAAAAATAAGAAAGAAATTAAGCTTTACTAATATTTAATATACGAATTGACACTGGCGCCCTCACTCAGTCTGTATGTTGGACGGTCACATGTCACATACGGTACGCAAGTAGTACATGTATATAATTTATAAATAAATATACATATATTGGGGGGTGTGCTCAAAAAGTTTTTACTGATAGGGGTGCGCAATCAAAAAAGTTTGGAGATCACTGATCTAGAGCAGTGGTTCTCAGCCAGGGGTATGTGTAACCCTAGAGATGCTTAAAAAGGTTGTCAGGGGTATGCAGAACAAATGAGAAAAAATTACTGTTTTATAGAGGTGCACCAATACGTCGGTCCCATATCAGATCAGTGCCAATACAAGGAAAATTGACTATATTGGCAATCAGCTTGTTTTGGCTGATGTGGCCAATAAATGCCCTGTGCATATGCGCAGCCATTGCACAGCTTGCAGGGAGCTGGGAGCACAGCCTGGCGGTGTAGAGAGCAGCCAGGTCAGGCAGATAAGTCTGTTGTGAGGGAAGGGGTTGGGGAAGATCAAGGCTCCAGCAGTGAGGGAGGGAGTGGGGCTGGGGCAGGGGTGGGG
>NW_017728949.1:60597836-60604077 GCF_001723895.1 Crocodylus porosus | reverse complement strand
CAACAGGTGCTGCACAGCTGGGGCAGGGTGCGGAACAGAGCTGCAGCTTGTCCAGGGGGGTACAGAGGGTGGGGTAGCATTTGACCCTGCATCTGAGCATGGGGCAAAGGCAGTCTGCCACTGTGGGCTGGGGCCGGGGCTCTTCCCGCCAAGGGGGCTGGGCCGGGGCTCTTCCCGCCAAGGGGGCTGGGCTGGGGCTGCACTTGGGGCAGGCAGTGGCAGTGCTGGGAGTGTTTAGCATGTTTCGATTTTACACAACTGTTGGGAATATCACACATTTCCTCTGTTCACCTCACCTCCATAGGTTATCAGCCAATCCATAACAGATCAAGTTTGCAGTTTGGGGATCTGAGTTGAACGTGTGAATAAGGAACCTTGCTGAAACATTTAGAAGTCCATGGCTTAGTATGCTATCAAAGTCTCCGCTGCTAAAAGCCCCACTGACCCCCTGTAATCTTAAAATAAGTTAGTTCAACCTGGTAATAGCATGAAAGAAGTCTTACATGCACAAAGCTCCAAATGTTAGCCAATGCTCGTGCTTTAAACCTTAAAGCTTACAGACCATAAACCAAAATAAATTGCTTAAATAATGGCAGTAATTAGTACTTTAATGACACTTTCCATCTGACCACCCCATCTACAGCTAGGGAGCAGAAGGGCAGGGCCAGACCTGCTCCACTAGAGCAGAGAGCACAGCCCAATTAGGGCTGGAAAGCATGCTGAGATGCTGAAGGACTCTGGTTTAACTTACACCAGGAAGAGGTCTGGGATAGAAGTTCCATAAACCAGTTTGACCTTGATCAGTTAAGTCCGATGCCACACCATACCAGGTTTATCTCAAACCAGTTTCGGCCATTTTTAAACCTGTTTATGTGCACTGAACATCTGGTCTGTTACAGGTTTAAACCAGTTTCTGCCCCCTTAAACCCGCTTATGTGTAACTTGTGTCCCTAGCCCCAGGCAAACCTGATTCATCTCCCAGGTCTGTAACAAACACCCAAAAGAGATGAGTTCTGCTTGGTTTGGGATTTCTTACAAATAACTACAGAAAGGTAGTTCTGGGTCCTCTTATGTTTGCACATATGTGATATGTGCAAAACGGTCACACCCCTTTCTTCTGAGTGTTTAATCCTAAAACTTTCTAATGAAACAGGACCCTCCTGTCTTGAGTTGGTGGACTGTTCTTGTCTCCTCCTATATTTTAAATGGAGTCACTCTAGATGACTCTGGGAACCTTTCATGCTGGAAAAACATGGGATTGAAACTTAAGTCTGTGATGAATAGGATTAGGCTGATGACCTGGCAGTCACCTGTTGAGCTGGTGTGTAAGAGGTCATGATGCTTCTTACTCTTTGATTCAAAATGAGGTTGGTGGATTTGACCTTCTCAGTTTCTAGATTCAACAAGCTTGCCCCTCCTAGATTTCATAGATTTCATAGACGTTTGGGCTGGAAGAGACCCTGGAGGATCATCGAGTCCAGCCCCCTGCCCCAGGGGCAGGAAGTCACCAGGGATCATAGGATCCCAGCAAGATAAGCATCCAACTGTGTCTTGAAGGCGTTCAGAGTGGGTGCTTGAACCGCCTCCAGTGGCAGTCTATTCCAAAACTTGGGGGCTTGGGCAGTGAGGAAGTTCTTTCTTATGTCCAGCCCGAATCAGTCACGGCGGAGTTTGTGGCCGTTCGATCTTGTCATCCCTTGGGGCGCTCTGGTGAACAGACATTCCCCCAGATCCTGATGAGCATCCCTGATAAATGTATAGGTGGCCACCAGATCACCCCTGAGCCTGCGCTTTTCCATGCTAACCAGCATGAAACAGTACCACTAAGAGCCTGACTCCTACAGCACGCTTGTGATAGAAATAGGATTTTTTTCTCCCTGAAATTCTTCATAAGGGATAGGACAGGAACAGGCAGTGTAAGTCTGTTTGCAGTACAGGGAGAATCCAGTTACTTTGGTGACCTGATCAGCAGCACAAGACAGCCAGAACAAACCTATTTGCAAGAGTCCCCAGGTGTTACTGTGAAGAGTCACAAGTTGAGTTTCCCTGCAGAGGCAGATTCATTTTCAGGGATTTTAAATGGTTCATCTTGGAACCAAGGAAATCCCATACAGGCACAGAGATTATAGGCAGACAGTAAGCATATTTATAAAGCTTGTAGAAACCTTTTCCAATATAGTCTGGTTGTAATGTGGAATTCGGCATCAGGATAGCTGCACTTATTTATACTAATCCTTAGGCAGGTCATTTAGCAGCTTTCACTTGATTTCACCTGTACCTAGTACCTGAGAAATAAAGTCTGTTCAGATGAGGTTCTGAACATTAGCATTCCAGAGTTTATCCCCAAGTCCTTTGTCACCCCCACATACCTGAATTACCTACTTCATTAAAATAAAATGAGGAACATGATGCTTATTTGCTATCTGTCCCCATTACAGTAGTGTCTTTGGACCTTCAAGGTACTTCTCTTTAAAATTCCTTGGTCCAATAAAATATATCACCCTAAGAAATTCTTGCCTATTACATTTCTCTTGAAAACACACTTGGAAACCAGAAGAGTGCTATTATCTTTATATTACAGATGGGGAGCCAGAGGCATAAGGAGACTGAATATGGCCAAAGGCAACACAGGAACTGTCTTGAAGCAAGAAACTGAACACAGTTTTCTTCAGTCTCGTACGAGACCCTCAATCTCTGAACCATTGTCCTCTCCCAGACCAGCTGGTGTCAATTCATTAATGTCCCTAAAAGTCTTTTAAGATACTCAGATGGAAAGTGTCATTAAAGTACTAATTACTGCCATTACTTAAGCAATTTATTTTGGTTTATGGTCTGTAAGCTTTAAGGTTTAAAGCACGAGCATTGGCTAACATTTGGAGCTTTGTGCATGTAAGACTTCTTTCATGCTATTACCAGGTTGAACTAACTTATTTTAAGATTACAGGGGGTCAGTGGGGCTTTTAGCAGTGGAGACTTTGAAAGCATACTAAGCCATGGACTTCTATGTTTCAGCAAGGTTCCTTATTCACATGTTCAACTCAGATCCCCAAACTGCAAACTTGATCTGTTATGGATTGGCTGATAACCTATGGAGGTGAGGTGAACAGAGGAAATGTGTGATATTCCCAACAGTTGTGTAAAATCGAAACATGCTAAACACAAGCTAATCTACTCGGAGTGTCTTCCTAAGTGTCTGTGCCACGTTTATCATTGAACTAACTGTGAACCTGGGAAGTTCTGGGAATTCGTTTTCTTAACTATAGATGGGCCTAGATCATGATAGTCCCTTGATTTGGAGTAAGTATTGCTGTAGATCTGAACTCTTATGGCTTGGGTAGTAGGTTTCTGTGGCCCCTGACAAATGGTAATTTAATAGGTCAATGGGATCTGAGAAACTGGATCCCTACAATCACTTGTTGTGCCATGCCAGACATTTAAGGTCTGGCATGGTAGGATACACAATTGTTGGGATTGAACATAAAGCTCCTCAGACCCCATCACATGTCTGCAGGAGCAGGTGGCTGGCTGCATGTACCCCAGGGCTTAGGCATGTAGGGAACAGGAAACTCCCCAAGCCTTTGTTGCCTGCATAGTAGACCTGTAATCCCAGCATTGTGCTGCGCAAGTGGCTTCAGTGTCCTTTCTGCAGGAAGTTTTAAAGCCATGCCATGCAGCCTAAAGCCAAGCTATGAGCTACATGTGCAAATTGAAGTGTGACACAAACCAGCCATAAAGATATTCTGCATTAAGTGTGGAACATCTTTGTGGCTTATTTGCCATTTTATCATACAATGAAGTGACTGAGTATGTGACATGTTTCAGTTTATCATGGAATTAATATGTCAATCATGTGATAAATGTAATACCTACCAGGATCAGAATATAAATATGAATAGCAACAAGTCTCTTAATATACAACTGGCCTTACCCTGTTTGTAAAACTCATGATGCCAGGTGCCACGTAAGTGAAAAGGATTATTGTTGAGAATGGAAGGTCTGATTTGCCAGTCACTCTAGGTAACCACGGCTCTGGGGTCTGAAGGATGCTTGCAAAAATTCTTCAAAGACTGTAGAAAGAATTATTAGCAATTTGATTCATTGCAGAGCTAGGTGACACTGGCAATGGTCTGACCCAGATCCACTTTTTCATTCCAAAGTTTTCCAGGGAGTGAGGTGTTTGAATTTGGGCTTGGGTTGAGTTTGAGCAATGATCTAAATGTGTAAAGGAAACTCAGTAGTTTGGTAATAAGGCATTGCCTGGTTGCACAGTACATTAAAAACCTTCCTTTAACAGCATCTTTCCTCAAATTGCTTACAAGCAAGAATCCAACCCATGTGTTTGTAATCTAGCTCACATCCCACCACACAGGCCTATAGGGAAGGACACTGGAATCTGAGAAAACAACCCCAGCTCAGTCTATTCTGTTCTCTAGCCCAGTTTCCCTCTGGCTTCAATTTGCTGCTATAAAATAATTCTTAGGTATATAGACACCACATAGAACCTACCCAGTGCACTTTACATTTATTTGCTCATTCTTCTTCTAAAATAACAGCTGCAAAGAAGCTGTATTTCTTGTGGGTCCTTGATTTACCACTTCCTAATCTGATGTTTCAGATTAAACATTCAGGGACGTTCTCACTCCTCAGATGTTGCTGTATTCCTGGAAGCCCACATGTGGCCTTTTTAATACATGTAGTCGCTCTTGATAGGAATTTATTCCTATTTTAATTTTTTTACAAAGATTTTGAATGTGCATATGTAGCCATTAAATTATGTATTAAATATATGATATTGTTAGAGTGATGTAGCCAGTATTGTGCAGGAATTATGCAAGATCCAAGATTTCTTTGGATGATACTTTTTATTGGACCAACTGCATAGTTGGGATAGAATTAGACAGGCTTTCAAATGCAAGACATTCTTCTTCAGGTCTGAAGAGAGAAGCAAGCACAGCAATAGTAAAAAATAGTTCCCACACCTGGCCCTGGTTATGCTACCATAACAAAGTGATAAAGAACAGTCAGCCTGGATTTGTCAAGAATAAACCATGCCTGATCAACCTGATTTCTTTCTCTAATGAGACAATGGGGCAGAATAGTGGATATGATATACCTCAATGCGAGTAAGGCAGCTGATGCTCATAACATTCTCACAAGTAACCCGAGGCAATATGGTCTTGATGACGCTGCCCCCTATGGGTGCACAATTGGTTGGATGATCAAGAATCAAGCCTGGGGGGCACTCTCTGTTTCAAGCACTACATGAGGCAGGGACACAACAGGACTGAGGCCAAGAGGGCCAAAGCATAAACTGTGGGGAAGAAGCCTGGGAAGGGCAGATGCCAAGATGGGCCAAAGCTAAGGGGGCTGAGTCTGGGTAACGGGGTTGAAGGCTGGGAGGGGCTCCAACCAAGTCAGGGCCAAGGGCAGGACAGACTAAGGCTGAGAGGGCTAAAGCCTAGGCTGAGGGACTGAAACCCAGGGAGGGGCTGAAGCCAAGATAGGATCAGAGGCCCAGGGAAATAGGCAAAGCCTTGTCTGCCTATCTTTTGGTCCACCTCCGAGTTCCACTTCTTGGTTTGCTGCTAAGCACTGGGGGGGGGGGCGCTGCACTCCTGTGAGATGCTCCATCCACCCCAGCATTGCAGTGTTCATGAGCCACACTGGTACCTGGAGGTATGTAGAAAAAACATTTAAAGCTGTGTCTATGTTCGAATCACTGATTCTCTGTCTCAGTGTTGAATCTTCAGATTCGGATTTGGCCAAACCAAATCAGGGACAGTGATCCAAATCAACAAATTGAATCACTGTCCCCGATTCGGGCCAAATCCGAATCAAATAGGACTCACTTCGCACACCCCTAAAGACCATCACTACATATATAAGCACAAATACTTGTATCCGAGTATTGTTTATATAGAAAGACTGTAAGCATAGATTAGCCTACTTGCTAAAACTGGGAACTAAAATAAGGCCTGTGCAATCTGCAGAGGAATCCTTTACAAGTGAGGGGGCTCTGTGAAGTACCCTGAATTATTCTAATATTATAAAAGCCTAAATCTCTCTGTCTGTAATGCTTTATTCACAAACAGCCAAGCAGAGCACGAAGAATGCCTGCTGCCATGATGGTGGGGACACCGCGGACAGAGCGGGGTCGGGGTAAGGCCAGCCCGCTCCCTGCAGTTGACATGGGGAGGGGAGTAGGCCCGGGCCTAATGTGTGGGGAGGGGAGTGGGTCCAG
>NW_017728949.1:60595025-60597736 GCF_001723895.1 Crocodylus porosus | reverse complement strand
CGGGGGAGGACTGGCCGGGGCCTGACTTGGGGGGGCAGCGGCTGGGGCAGGGAAGGAGCAGGCCTCCTCCACACCTCGGGCCCAGCCCACTTCTCCCCCACCCCACTCCCCCGTGTCGGCCCCGAGCCCACTTCTGTCCCCCAGCAGGTCTGGTGTTGGAGGGGAGGAGCGGGTGTGCCATGGCATTGGCGGTGATGGTGCGGCCGGGGGAGGACTGGCCGGGGCCTGACTTGGGGGGACCGAGCCTGAGGCAGGTGAAAAGCCGGCACACCATGGCCATGTGGGGGGATAGCAGGCCCTGCCTGGTCCAGACCAGCCCAATGTAGCAGCTGGAGGGGGAGGGGAGAAGCAAGCCTCCTCCCCCATCAGGCCTGGACCCACTCCTCCCCTGCATCGGACCCGAGTCTGCTCTTCCCATGTCCCAGCCGCCACTGGGTCAGCCCAGGCCTGCTGCTGCCCCCCATTCCCCCGCTGCAGCAGCCCAGCTTCTCCCCACCCTGAGGCCCGGTCCTCCCCCACAAAGGGCCTGGGCCTGCTCCTCCCTTCCCCACGGCATGGAGGTGGAGAGCGGGCCAGGACCCCAAGCAGCAGGAGGGAAGGGGGAGTGGGCCTGGACAGGGCAGGGCCTGGGGCTCTGTCCCCGCTCTCTTCTTCCTCCTCTCCGCCTGTCATTCCTGGTGGGCAATCGGTTAGTTAAACATAATGGGCTAAATGTAATTCCTGGTGGAACTGCAATGAATTTAGTGAAGTTACTAGGGATAAATTTTACCAGCAGTATTTTGAAAGACATTCTTCTAAAAAATAAATTGCTTTCATACTGATTTTTAAAATGATCTGTAATAAGAACTAGCTTCTTGTAGGTTTGTGGCTGCCTTCATTTTCTGTGGTCATTACTATACTACCATAGCGCTTTGTGTGGTTAGATACAGTTATCTCGGCCATAGCTCAGTGTCAAAAGAAAAGCATATTGTCACCATTTTACAGATGGGAAACTAAGGCACAGAATGGCTCAGTGACTTGCCCAAGGTCAAACAGGCATTTCTTTTGGGACAGGGAATCAATCACAGGTCTCCCAAGTCATAGGCTAATGTTATAACCCCTTGGACTGTCCTTTCATTCCTCTCCTGAAGGGACTCAACAGTTCTGTCCCGGTTTCAGTGGTTTTGAATTGATGGCTGCTGAGGGCAGCCTGGTTAAAATAACAGTGTGTCTGGGTCCAGCAGAATGTGCTGCCTAAGTGTGGAATTGCGACATCAGTAAGTTGTAGTCAAAGAAAGCTTTCAATTTGCAGTCTCTGGTTTCCTCTCTGGTTTCCCCTCGCTCTGTCTCTCGTGCACCCTCTCTCTCATTCCACTTCTGACTCGGACGGACCGGGGGAAAGGAAATTAGCGTAATTAAATGGCTATGTAGGAAACTGTCGGTAAGTATTTACTTATATGAAATGTGTAGACGAGAGAGACTACTGACTGGATTTCTGAGCATTTGCTTTCTGGGTTTATTTTTGCAAGTGGAATACTGAGTGACAAAGATTTGTTCCCAGCATAAAATACTTGAAACACATCAGTCTGCCTCAGTATTAGAGAGATTACAGGGTGCACCGTGAGAATGTGTAAGGGTTTTATGTGCTTTCTAGAACGGATAAAGAATTTTTAAAAATCCAGATCAGAAATACTGTTTAACCGTGTCATTACATTACAGATCAACATTTCTATGCTGGCTTCTTTTTACATTATGCTTTATTGTATGTATTGTAATACTTGTAGTAAGTTTTGCCTGTTATATAGCTGTGAAAGCTAGGTTAAAAGAAATAATCTCAGTTCATCTAACATCCTTGAAATCCTGTTGAGCAGCAAGTTCATCACGGTAAAGAAAAGGACTCTAGAAAGTTGCTTAGACAAAAGGATAAATCAAATACGCCATAACATTCAAAGATCTATGTTGTTCCAGATTTGTTCTGCCAAACAAATTTTATCATCTAACCCTAGGCAAGGTTTGTTCTCTAAAATGTATTTTTCTAAAAACATCATGGAGATGCTATTTTTCCACAGCTGATCCAAGACCATGCAGCATGGACTTCTTTATTTGTTTTTGGAAGATTGCTAATAATTAGTTACTAATTCCAAAAATTAAATGATGTCTTAGAAGAATTGTGGAAGTGTGGAGCTAATTAAAATGAAACCACTAATTGTGAATAATTAGAAGTTTATGTTCCTAGAAATTTATGGTCACTGGTAAACTTAACCTCTTTTAAACAGTGCTCTTAGAAAAGCTTCAATCCATCCATTGTACCATGAAACAGCAAAAGAACTTTTACTTATTTGCAAGCACAATAATATTAGGTATTTACTTTGGTCTGCTTTTGACACTCTACCAAAATGCATCAACTGTGTAACCTGGAGCATAGATATGGTTGCTCTTATTAGTTCAGTTTTTGTTCTTTTTAATTATTGTTCTTAATTATCTTAAAGACAAATTAAGTCAAATGGAAAGGTACCCCTACTAAATTGGTCTGATCAGTCTTCTTCTCAGCTTTCTGTCTGTGGATCTTCCACGTAGAGAGAGAGAGCAATTTTTATCCAAAGCACCTTATGCAACACATCATGCTCATGGAGAAATAAATATGCCCAGAGCATTCTGGCCATGTATACACCGCAGCGGAAGTGTGTCCAGCTGGCTGAGTCACCCACTCCTGCATGTGTGATCCAAACCCA
>NW_017728949.1:60509861-60595014 GCF_001723895.1 Crocodylus porosus | reverse complement strand
TGTAGGCCCAGCACTCTTTCCTGCTTATGCAGGGGGTCGGACTCGATGATCTATTGAGGTCCCTTCCGACCCTAGCATCTATGAATCTATGAAAGACCTCCATACACTTCCCAGAAAAGGAACACTCATTCTGGGAAGTCAGAGGTGAACAGCCCCTCTGCAAGCGAATCGCTCTGAAAGTGAGCGAGCTCCCCCTGCGTGCCTTGTGGAAATACCAGCGCCTGCAGTACCTGGGAACAGAGTATAGAAAACCTCATGGCAAAGACCCCCACCTCTTCCCCAAACAGGGGAGTGACAGAGAAGGCAGGGGAAGAAGCAGCGGGGCAAAACCCCCAACCTGGTGCCCCACCAGGGCAGTCCTAGTAGGAAGCAGCAGTAGCTGCTACTCCTCTCCCTTTCTGGACAAAACCAGCAGGGGAACAAACAAGTGTTCACTCTTGTGAGAGTTTCTCTTGCAAGGCAAATCTTCCAGGCTGACACCTGCATGTTTCTCCTGGTGAAGTTGAAGAAACACTTGCATGCTTGTAGTTTCTACTGGGGGTGTGGCAGTTCTCCTGGTAGAAATGTAAGGCCTGTATGTGACCTAAATCTAAACCATCCTGGACAAATCCTTGTCTAACTTGCACTTAAAAATGTCCAGTGATAGACATATTACAGTTTCTCTAGACCAGTGGTCTCCAAACTTTTTTGATTGTGCACCTCATTAGTAAAAATATTTTGAGCATGCACCCCCAATATATGTATATTTATTTATTTATAAATTATATACATGTACTACTCACATACCGTACGTGACACATGACCATCTGACATATGGACCGAGTGAGGGTGCCAGTGTCAATCCATATATTAAATATTAGTAAAGCTTAATTTCTTTCTTATTTTTTTAGGTAAAAAATAAGTATAAATAGAAGTTGCAATATTTTCTTCCTGCACCCCAATGGATCATCTTTGCGCACACCCCACTTTGGAGACCACTGCTCTACACAACTGAATTAAAGCACTTAACGGTCCTCATAAAAAGTTCTTCCTACTGTGTAACCCACGTGTGCTCAACCCCCAGCCTGTGGTCCAGATCCAGCCCATGGTGCCATTTCATGCAGCCCATGGAGCTCCCAAAGGTCCAGAAATTTGGCAGTGGGATAGCACTGGGTCTCAGAACCCGATCCCAGTATGCGTTCAGGGGTAACGCTAGGCCCTATGGCCCAGTTCCAGTGTTGGGGTCTGGGAGGGAGTGGTGTGGGCCCCAGGGGCCTGATGCTGGCCCACAGGGTGGGAGAGGGCAGTGCTGGGTCCTGCGACCTGATCCTGATGTGCAGGGCTCTAGGCAGCTTTCAGACCAGCCTCACACCACTCATCTAGTACACAGAGTCAAAGGTTGAGCACCACCCATCCAACCTAATGTCCTTCTTTGCAGTTTACCTCTTGCCCTGTCCCCTATGGGCATAGTGTACAATTGATCACCATCCTTTTTATTACAGCCTTTTGCATATTTAAAGACTATTATCAAATCCCCCTCAGTCTTGTCTTCCTAAGAATAAATAAGCCAAATTCTTCCAACTTTTCCACGGGTATCATTTTTTTCCCTAGACCTCTCATTTTTGTTGTTGGTCTCTGCCACATTCTGTAGTGTAGAAGGTAATAATTCTAAATTTTCTATTGACAAATATAGACAAGTATCTTCCAAGGACAGTCCCTCCACTTCCATGAATGACATCATAGTATCAAACTAATTTATTAAAAAGTAGACCATTCTGCTAATCATTTGTCAGCAGTATCTGAAAATCAGATTTGAAGGATATATTCTGGAATTTACCTGATTACCAAATCCATATATTCATATAAGGATTATGTCTCAATTGTCACAAAACTCTTTTTTTCATAAAGGGACGGCCGTGTTTAATATAGAATATGTCAATGGAAAAAATGTCTTAAAAAAAGGACTGGTTGCAATACATTAACAGTGATCGCAACAGAGACCAAAAATATTGACGTCTTCTGTATAGCTCATGTAGAACACTACAGTTGCTTCTGAGCACCTCTCTTACTGAAGT
Organism: Crocodylus porosus; assembly: GCF_001723895.1. Classification (NCBI taxonomy): domain Eukaryota; kingdom Metazoa; phylum Chordata; order Crocodylia; family Crocodylidae; genus Crocodylus; species Crocodylus porosus. Next base: position 60,592,960 of record NW_017728949.1, on the reverse strand, counting down.
AAGTTGTTGCGGAAATTTGATTTTGCAGCAAGATAGTTGATGAAAGATGTGCTAAGTGAAAGATGAATTGTGCTTGATATGTCTATATATAAGAATTTATATTAAGTAAATGATAAAAAGGGGGGTGAGGCCTATGATCTAATGGATATAGCAGGAACCAATGAGATGAAACTAAGTAAAAGACAACTGCAAAATGCAGAGTATAATGAAAAAAAAGTCCTTATTGTGATATGAAATATTCTCCTGACAGAACTTAGAGAAGCTTAATTATAATTTAAATCAGGATGGAAGAGAGCCAAGGAGAATGCAGAGTTATGGCTGATTGCTGTTTGAGAGGATGGCCTGGAACTTTTAGGCCAATTCCTGCATTTCAGCTGTTTTTAACTGAGATGAATTTGGCCTAGTAAGGCTTTTCAGCCTCTACTTCTTACTACACAAGGTGTTAAAATTAAGAGATTTCATTCCTTGTACATATAATGGATACATCTACGGCTGTCTTTACATGTGCTCCAGGGTGGAGGGAAGGGCTGCTTTAATTAGAGTGGCTCTGAGAACTGCTGTAATTATGTGCCCACAGCGTCACATGTACTCAGCGTCCTGTGCTTCAAAATAACAGTGGGGGAGCTTCAACTAAAGCTTGTTGGATGAGCTTTAGTTAAAGTGTCCCCACCACCATTTTGAAGCACAAGGACCCTGAATACTCAAGACATGGAGGCTGCTGGTGTGTGCTAAATAGCATGCTCCAACAGACTCTATTAATCGAGTCTGCTCCAACGCGAGCTAATTAGCGCATGTCGGAGCAGATGTTCAGCACGTGTATAGGTGCTCAATTAAAAGTCCACCATTTTGCTATGGAGAACTTTCCTAGTGGGTCCTTTTGCTTTCCCTTTCAGATACAGATGCAAGTAAACACCCACAAGTGACACCCGCAAAATGGGTGTCACTTGCACTGTCTGTTTCTTACCAGTTTAGAAAAGATAGACACGTTGTCAGACAAAAGCATTTCACCCAGATGAATGAAGTAACACACGTCGTTCAGAGTGTTAAGACTAAATGCCATATTCTTCAGATTTACTCAGGATCAGCAATAGTGTTCCCACTGAATTCTCATGGAGTCAAGACCTATTCTCTCTGAGTTCGGGTAGTAGAAGCTGGCCTTTGGTTATATTTTTATTTTCTTGGATGCGCTTTTGAGAGCCTTTCTTTTTTCCTCCTCCTCCTTTTGCAGTAGTGCTGACTTCATTTTATTTGTTTAATCACAACTTAGAACATCAGCCAGTTTCATGCAAAATTTAATGAGGGGGAAATTAAGAGCATGCCTATATTTTTTCACATGCTGTACAGCCCCAAATAAGACACACACCTTGCTGTTAGAAGGCAGAATGTAGGGGAAAAAATATTTTTCCAGAGTCATGGCCTAGATTTGGCCTTTTCTTGGGAGAAATGGTGTTGAACATAGCTACAAGCTTCTTTCTGAGCCAGCAAGCTGGGAGTGGCTGTGAAAGGGTTAAGCCTGGACTCCACACCCTCCTGTTTGTTTCCTAAAAGAGAAGCTGGCAGCTGTTTTGCAACACAGTGTCTTCATACTTCTATTCCAGTGAAGAAAATCAGCTTTCTAGCTTAAGACACACATGCTAGTTTTGGAGGGCAGATTTTTGGAAGGAAAGTTTCATGTGGTATGCAAGTAAATATGGTAAATGGACTCTGGTGTGGCTTAGTAACAGAGGCAGAATTACAGGCCACATACCCAAAACTAACATTTTTATATTTCCTACTCAATTTGTTAAGGATTGTCCATCCATAAAGCCTGTTGGGAAGCCTACAGCTCTTCATTGCCTTTCATGAGGTTCCCTCATGGGGCACAAGAAGTTTTTCTTTGGTAAAAGGAATGCAAGAGATTGTTTCATTCGTAAAGTGGAGGCATGAGTCATTCCAATCATGTTTAAAGAATTGGTTCTTGCAGTATTGTACTTGTAATACCATGGCCTTCCCTTTCTTGAATTGGTGCAGTCTTGAAGAGCTGTCTTGATCATTGATGAACTGAAGAACTGAGTTTATCAAATTACTCTGGGATTTGCCCCAATAAGGACTTTGTAAAGTCTGTAAAAAGTCTGGAAATCACAAAATGGGTGTCACTCACACAGTCGGTTTCATACTAGTTTAGATAAGGTTTTACGGGCAGCGATCATACTGCTTTTCAAGAGTACCAGGCAAGCCAGCTGTGCAGTATGAACAATGTAGATTATTAGGATGGGATTTACAAAACCTCTGAAATGATTAAGGGCCTCAAGTCGCATTATGAATTAGTAGGATGTGTAGTTTTTAAGTCACGTAGCTAAGTACAAATATTCAAAAAGCCCAAGCCTGAATCAAGTTAGTCTTTGCAGGTTAGTCTAAACTGTGTAGATTGAACCGATTTGCAAGTGATAGACATTCACTCTTGATTCCAGAAATGCAGTCTCATGCCTGCAGTAGCCCAGGCCAGAAGCTGTGGTGTGCTAGAGCAACCTCTCCCTTCCCTTCGGCAGTGGCCAGAGGGCTGGATGGAAGCTGGGAGACAAGCCCTTTAGCCTTTTTCCCCTTCCCTGCTGGTCCCAGCTTCAGCCTCTCCGCTCAAGCTCCTGGCCCCAGCCTCCAGCCCTAGACCCCAGCTCCAGCCTCTAGCCCCCAGCTCCAGCCTCCGGCCCCCAGCCTTTCGGATCCAGCCCTCAGCCTCCAGGCCCCAGCCTCTGGCCCCCAGCCCCTTTCGATAAATGTCCCATGCCAGACCGAGGTGGCACTCTCAGGGACCACTACTTAAAGGGAACTTTGGGGAGGGGGGGGTGAAAAATGATGCATAGTGCTGACTTTTTCCTTGATTTTAACAGATAAATAGTTGCTTAATATCACCTCTTCTCTATCTGGTGGTATACATTAATAATTCACTTCCTAGTGAGTTTGGACTTGAAGAATGCATGTGCCAGGTTATCGAGACAAATACCTAGGAATTATTTCTTGTTACGAGCTGAAACAGTTTATTTGACCAGCCTATATGTAGTGGTTAATGATTCAGCTTTCATGTTAATTATCCAATAGCCCCAACGTTGACAAATGATTTTTTTTGGGAAAGATTTCCCATTTGCAACAGATATTTGTTTTAAAATATTTTGTGAGTTCCTCCCAGGGGGAAAAAAAAATCTGATGATAATTCCTGGTTTACCTCCCACTTACACAACAGACAGACAGACAGAAGCACTCTTCCTTCAGCACTTGAGCCACTGCATGTCAATCCCATAACCCTTCTGAATGCTGCAAAGCTGAACCAGCATTGCCAGGTGTACGATAAATACCATATTTGTACAATAATTTCAACCCTTGTGTGATGTACGCTAGACTATATTAAAAGTGTTCAAAATGTACAGTAATGTTTTTATGTAATTCAATTTGGGAAAAAAACAAACACATAAGTCATTCCACTGACAATCAGAACTGAACTACCTTACTTGATTACGTGGTCTTGCACCAGCTCTCACTCGCATGGAATTGGAATTTGACAGGGACTAAAGTGAGGGTGAGTAATATTTGCCATGTATCTTTAACTGGAGACTTACAGTGAGCAATTTAAAACAACTGTATAACGATCACATAACTAAATCTCATTGTATGATCCTAAGAGCTTTATTTTAAATGCTATACTATATACGGTCTTAAATCAATAGAAAGTCAAATGTGCGTGCCTCGTTTGTAAAGTCCAGGCATGTACCTAATACAGTAAGTTGCAAAATAAAGTGCAGAAGATTTACAATACACGGACCTCAACCACAAACCAAACAAAAAAGAATAATCATAGACAAAAATTCAGTTTAACCAGTTGGAGAAAGAGTTAAACAAAACCTCATAGTGGACAGTGTCAAGTAGAGTAGGACAGGATGTGATGATAATGGCATAATGCAACATGATATTATTTAAAAGAGAAGAAGCCTTTTTTGCTTCCTTTTTTTTCAGTGTAGGATAGTCTTTCAGAAAATATGGTAATTTGAGCTTCCAATACAATAATTTCATATTTAAGACCTGGCAACACTGAGCTGAACAGATTCATCTGCTGGGAGTGAAGTAGGAAGGAGTAAGCCGCAGTAATGAGAAAAAGACTAAATCACTAAGGACTCTATCCTGTTTGTGCTACAGCCATGTTTGAACCTTGTTCTTCCTAGTGGGATACAGCATGTATTCCCCCCCAAAGCATGGGATGAATTGGGAAGAACCATACTTTAAACTGCCTTAGCAAGTGATGCTCTAGATTCTCCCTTCTTTCCCACCCCCATCTTGAAGCAAGCTGTTGCAGAACTGTTTATAGCACAGTTAATTCCTGCCTTCAGCAGCCAGGAAAACCATGGCAAATGGAGACGAGCAGTGTCCAAATCCCACTTCTGTCCAGACGACTCTTACCTGTTGGTGTTCTGAGTAGCTCCTAAGACATGGTAGCTGAAAGAGATTAGAGAGAAAAACATTTATCTCATCTCTATTTTTTCTGTCCCCATCTGGTTTTGTGTTGGATTGTACTTTGCAGAGTGTGTCTCTTACTGTTTCCCCTGCACAGTTTAGTTACTTCTCTCTGTTTTTATAAATATTTCACACAGCAGCAGGGGACCTGAAAACCCAAAGTCAAGATAAAAGAAGAAAATGGGATTGTATAACTGAAAAAATTGGCAGAGGTTGATGCAATAATGGAAGTGCCACTTGTGTTCCTCAGATAACTAGCTTTCAACCTCGTGCCTCTTTAAAGCTTGGCCAATAAGGCATACAACCAAAGGCAGCTTCTCTGTTGTATGTTCCTTTGCAAGGCTTGGGAATGGTGTGGAAGCATGTAGAAGTGTGATATTTGATACCAGAAACAAATCTAGACATGCAGAGTCCTGCCGTAAGGGGTAGGATACCAGATTATGATTTAGACACCTGAATAGTTCTGTATTCTTCAGTAGACTGATCAACTGTAGCCCTGGACAAGCTAACACCTCCTCCCTCCAACACGCATTTGGTCCACTGCATCCTATTACTGTATATCATCAGCTTTATGGGGCAGGAACTCCATTTCCCAATGGTGTGATGGGTTCTGGCATCAGGATGGGGCCCTGGCAATCCCAAGTCCTGCTGAAATGCCAGTAATACCTGCCTGCTCAGTATGGTTTCTGTTCTCTCCACAGTGGGCCAGTGGGAAAAGCACAGACATAACAGAGTTGCTTTTGAAGTTACTGTCCATAAGGTGAATCTCTTAAAGAAGCCATTTCAGTAGCTGTTTTGCATGCAGGCCTCTAGCCTTTTGATCTTCTGGCTTTTCCTCCTGCCCAGGCTGCAGACAGACTTTCAGAAAGTCAGAGACTTGGAATGCTTGCAAAGCAAGCATCCCCTGTGTCCCTACAGCGCTTTTCCTTTGGAGAGAAAGAGGCAGATATTTCTTTGGTATGAAAAATCAGACTTTCCACATTCATATATGTAACTTAAATCCAAGGCAAACAGAGCTCTCTCTATTTCAGAAGTACTTGTTCAACACTGGCTGTGCTTTTAAAACCTATTGATCTTCATGCAATCCAGGCCAAGGAAATTAAGAAGTCACATTGTAAAAATATCCTCTTTAAGTGAGCTGTTGCAATTCTGTTAGGGTTGAGGGAGGTGATTGTGTCAGCAAGACCCTGGACTGGGACCTGGATTGCATTCAAGGCTGTGCTGCTATTTGTGTGACTTGGTCAAGTCACTTCATCTCTCCAGGCTTCAGCTCCCCATCTGTAAAATGGGAAAAATAATATTTGTCATCTTGGCACAGAGGCTGTTTCTTATTATGTACAAACACAGCACCTAGTACAATCAGGCCTGCACGTCAGTGTTCTACTATAATATAGATAATCAATAATAGCAGCTTATATTTTACCTCTGGTATCTCTTTCTTTCTCTCCTTAAAGCTCTGATCATGGGGGATGTAAAACTGGTGACATCAGCTCGAATCTCCAAAACCTCCCTGACTCTGGAGCCCTCGCCCCTCAGCCCCTCCATCCCTACAGAAGCTCCTGCGTTCACTCTGCCTCCCAGGAACATCCGGGTGCAGCTGGGCAGCACAGCCAGGTTTGAAGGGAAGGTAAGAAATGCATAAGAAGTGGACAAGGGGCTTTTTGTTTCATTGCTGCTGGTCTACTGTGTCTATCTGATGTGTCCTGCTGGCCTGAGAAACTTAAGAAACTGGTGAAATATGTTCTTGTCCTTCCTCATGGCACCCGTGTTCATTTCTGCACCAATGGTGAGCCCTGCTGGGTGATACCAAATGTCAGGGGCTTTGTATATCAGGTCCTTCAGTGGAGGAGAAATGAATGTTGTGGAGTCTGGTTATGTTTCAATGGTTGCTTGCTTTACTTACTTATGTATGCTAATGCCAATATAAGTTGATCACACATTTGCCAGGCGGTCCCTTTTTCCAGAAATCTCAACCTTTCCTCATTTCCCAGGAGACAGCTCTGCTCAAGGAGTGGGAGCCCAAAGGCTGAACATCTGTTCCTATTTCTTTGTCAGCCTTGCCTGCCCCAAAACTGCCTCTTCATAAAACCTCATGTGCCATCCAAAAGGTACAATGTAGCTTGTCTTCCTTAGAGTGAAAACTTTTCTCTTCTCTCCCACCATCTGTCTTGTCCTTTGCTGACAGTAGGAGAGTGAAACCAACCAGAATCCTCATTTTTTTTAAGTGATATGAAGTGATCTCTGACAGAGGCAGGAATCAGGAACTTGCTGTAAGGTTTTAGAAAATTCATGACTTAAAAATTGACATTAACCTGAGGGGCAGTAAGGAGCATTGGATTTTTTTTTTCTCTTACTTTTTTTTCTATTGAAGTAGGTGGAAAATGGATAGTTTTCTGCGTAAAACTTCAAGCAAAATATTTCTCTGGAAAATATGAACTTTTTACTGAAAAACCAAAAACCAAGAAGGGGATTTTCTGCATTTCTTTTTGGCAAGAAGTCAAAGCTTTTCATAAAAGGAGACAGTTTTTGTGTAAATATTTGTTTCAGCAGAAACTAATTTCCCGTCAAATAGTGTAAATGGAAACTAGTTTATTTCTAAATTCAAAATTAATAACCAAGCTTGAGACTCCTTTGCTGTGCACAAGAGCTGACCTATGGGAACCCCTGCTCTATGTATGCTTCCCATGCGCTTCTGCTCCTTTTCCATGACTGCTCCTTGTTAGAGATGGCAGAATCTGTGGCTAGGGACAGACATTCAAAAAGCCCAAGTCTGAATTGATTCAGTCTTTGCGGGTTAGTCTCACCTGCAGAGATTGAACTGATTTGCAAGTGGATAGACATTCACTTTTGATTCAGGAAATGCAGGCACATGTCTGTAGTGGCTAGGAGCTGGGGGGTGCTAGAGCAGCCCTCCCTTCCCTTCCACAGTGAGGTTTAAACCCCCACCCCGGCCTACACAGTCCTCAACCAGGGTGTAGCTGGAAGGGGAGGTGGAAGCAGCCCCCTCCAGGCTTTTCCCCCCATGCTTGCTGCTCAAGGGTCAGGGAGTATTGCTGGCCCCCGGCTAGCACTCTGAGGCAAAGTTGGGGGGCAGAGAGGGAGGACTGCTTGCATGCAGTGCGTGCATCTGTTGATGATACTGAGCTTTTCAATCTCCCTCTCCCTGCTTCTTCATACTATCTGAAGCAAACCGACGCATTCATTGCAAACCAGGTCATTTCTCACACCTCTCTCTGTCCCCTGTTGAACACTGACAGCAAGCTAGCAGCCAGCAGGGAGCTTATCAGAACACAAAGCTTATCAACCCTTCAAGGAAACAAAGTCTCTCTCTTACTAGTTCAAGCTCTTCTTAAACAGCTTTTTGCAAAGCATTTTAAGCATTTTAAAGAAGAACAGAGGGACATTACCAGCTGACTTGTGGTTAGTTCCTAAAAGCTCTAAGTGGACACTGTTCCATCTGCCTTTGTCAATGAAATTGGAGACACACACACATAGACACCTCTCAGCATTAGCTAGCATGGGGATGGCATGACCATGACCAGATGCCGGCTGGTGGCTGGGGTCCGTGTCGCTAGGGTCCCTGCTGTGGGAGGGTGGGGGGCATTCCTGCTTGAGCAGCGAGTGGTGAGGGGAGGGTGGGGCAGGGGGAGGCCAGGAAGACACTGCTGTCTCCCAGCTGCAGTCTCCACCTCCTTCTCAATGAGCCGGAGCTCCATCTAGGGAGGAGAGGGGCAGGGCCAGCCTTGCTCTCTGGAGCAGACAGCCCAGCTCAGCTCAGCCCAGCCCAGCCCAGGGCTGAAAAGCATGCTGGGATGCTGGTGGACTCTGATTTAACTTAAACCAGGAAAGGGTCTAGGACAGATGTTCCCTAAACCAGTTTGACCCAAATCAGTTAAGTCTGTTACTATATTCAACCAAGTTTACCTTAACCAGTTTCGGCCATTTTGAAACTGGTTTATGTGCACTGAACTTATGTTCTGTTATAGGTTTAAACCAGTTTATGAGCACTTAAACCATTTTATGTGTAACTTCTGTCCCTAGCCTGTGGAACAACGACTTTTCATTTTTTTTCTGCAGGCAACACTTAAGACAATGGCATCCTGTTCCTGATGTGGTGCTCAAAGCTCCACAGTAATTGGAAATAACTGTGAACTGAAATCAAATTTAAAGCATGAGATGTGGCAAATCTTTTTCCCTATTTGTGTTTTAAATCTTAATTCATAGATTTGCACTTAGATTAATTGTTGCCTACAGGCCTTTATGGTTAGTCTACAGTTACTTCCAGTGGCGTGCAGTGACTCAGAAGTTGGAGGGCAGTTGCTATTTATCTCCAGGCTCTGGTCCTAATTATTGAATTAAAAAGAAAGGGGTGGGAGGCTGATGTTTATACATTTTAGACCAAAGGGAATTCTTGACAATGGCATTCCTAGCCCCAATCCAGTGCTGATTTCAGGATGAAATACCAGCAGAATCAAATTTAAAGTTTTTTCTTTTATCTTATATAAAACAATCCAACCAGCAACTGTAGTGTGGACAGCCATAATGAAGGTCTATAATTTGCTACTCCAAAGAGCTGGCCTTTGAGTGAGCTGACAGCTGGGTACCTGTTTCTTATACATTTCAGTTCCATTTCTGCTCTTGAGTTAGTGCATGATGACATGACAGCTCAGCCAAAACCTTTTACCATCTCTGCCTCAAGTTCCCTCTCTCTAAAATGGGAAAAGTGCCTATCCCATACATATGCTGTGTAGATGAATTATTCCTATGGTGACAGAAAGTGCTTCCTGTCTATTAAGGAAAATTAAGACTACAGTTTTCATTTATCAAGAGACTATTGCAGTTCATGTAAAGAACCACATGCATCAAACATTATGTACTGGTATATCCCACAGTGTGCTAAATAAAGGGAGTATATTTGCAGCCACAACCCACTGCAGTTCAAGTATTTGCCAGGCATGGAGAGCCATTGCTCCATGTTTTTTCCTCACTGCTACCTTTGGTCTTGGAGAACCTTAGTATGATCTCATAGCTTACACAGCTGGGAGGAAGTGTGTGGTACAGCTGTAGCATAAAGCAGGTAGTCATTGTCATTGTACATCAGCTCCAAATTTCCTGGAATCCAAGCTGGTCAAGGGCTAAGTTATGAGTTCTCTCTTTTTTTTTTTTTGATCTACACAATAACGGAGAGGCAAAAGTAACGGAGCACAACATTGTCTCTTTATTATCGTGCACAAAGAAGCTGAACTTTACATAAAGCAATGATTTAATTGGCTAAAATTAAATTAGCATGTTCCCATCTGGACAACTCATTGTTTAGAACATGCTGTGGTCGGAGGCCTTAATATGGGGTTCAAACTTGCCATTGTTTATAACTAATGGGGTTAGGTAGGGGCATGGGTGACTAGCCCCTCCTGATTTTGGGGGGGGGGCACCAGGTTGCTGATGGTGGGGAGGGAGGCATTCCCCCAGCAGCTAATCTCCAACTGGGGGGGGAGGGGTAGTCTCCCAGCAGCCGATAGCCGAGCCAGCGGAGAAACTTGAAATGCGCTTCCAGTTTCACACTGGCACTTCCAGGGGGTGCACAGCTGATCTCAGGGAGTGCACATGCAGCTGTGTGCACCCCCTGCGCGTCGCCAGTGGATAGGGGTGTCAGACAGATGTCTTACCTGTGGTTCTAGTCCTCTGCTGTTGGAACCTTGCAGCTGTGAAGAGCTCTGGCATTACGCTGTTGCTTAATAAAAGCAATAGTTGTGAGAGAACAATTTGCACCCTTCGTGCCATATGCATGTCTCACCAGATGGTTTACTGTGATCTTGCTCTTTCTGTTCTAGAGGCTCCCTGGGACAGTCTTTGCTAAGATACAGTGATAATGGTAGCTACTGAACGTTCTTCAGGTTTTTTTACCCAAGGAAAAATAGGCTACAGATGTTGTGATGGATTGTTACTAATACTCTGCTTCATCACACAATATAAATATTAAACTAGACCTTATCTAAAAAAGAAATTAGAAAAAAGGCTAGACAGGAGATTTTCTTCAAAGAGCTTCTCTGCACTTGAATGTATCTTATCAGACAGAACAAACGTTTTGAGACTCCAAGACAGGATATAAAGTTGATATACTGATGATCTCGTAGGCTCATTAAGAGAGAGGCCCAACATCAAACTCTTGTTTTTTTCTTTTCTTGCATGTGTTTTGAAGTGCAACAGTGAGCTAAATAAGTTGAAGCAAAAGTTAGAAATGAAGAAAAGCACAAAAGCTGAAGGAAATTGCCCAGAGATATGGGAGATATGAAGCAGAAGGAAACTGAGGTTGTCCTTGAAAGGGAGTTGATTTGGGGGGATTTTCTGCCTCAAAATTTGTTCAACAAAACTTTTGAAAATTCCTATAGCTGTGAATATAAGTCCCAGTTTTTCATGCATTAAGGTAGAATAGTGATTGCCCTAAGCTCTTTGCTTTCATGTATATAAATACATACAATTTTGGCATCTTCCCCCCCTGCAAGCAACTAATGGAAGAAAATAAAGCCACAAGGGTGAGATTTCATCTGTCAGCCTAGCTGATATGTTGTTAATCATTGGAATAGCTTGTCCAGGGAAGAAGGAAATTCATCATCACTTGACAGCATTAAATTGAGAATGCATGCATTTCTGAAGGATATGCTACAGTTCATCTGTAAGTTACTGGGTTTCATAGTGTTCAGATGTCAGCAGTGAAGAACAAGTCCCTTCGCTATAGAAATTACTGGGTGTAGTGTTATGGCCTGTGTTATGCAGAAGGTCAAAGAAGTCCCTTCTGGCCTTAAATTCCAAATACATATCTCTGAATTGCCAGACATAGCAGTGTCTGGGTGTTCTTGATTAAAACCTGGTAAATTCAAAGCCTAGGTAGGACCTCATGTCATTTGCTTTCCCCATACGTGGCTTTGGCTTCCACTTCTTGATCTAATTTGAATGACCCTGAGTGTTACATTATGAGGTTGTACAGCCATTTTTATAACAAATTTGAGAGCTAGTTACGACTCATCACCAAAAGCAAATGAGCTTTGTGTAGAGGTACACTAATATATTGGTCCGTATCATATCGGCACTGATAAAAGGAAAATTGGCATTATCAGCAATTGGCTTTTTTGGGCTGATGTGGCCAATAATGTCGCCGACAAATGCCGTGGGCATGAGCGCAGCTGCAGCATGCGTGCAGCCAGCCTGGCAGCTCACAGAGCCGTGTCCAGCCGGTCAGTCCATTGTGGGGAAGAGGCGGGAAGAGGGAAGGGGCAGATCGAGGCCCCTGCAGTGAGGGAGGGCGTGGGGCTGGGGCATGTGTTGGCTGCCCAGCTGGGAGGGGAGCATGGATTGGAATCACAAGAGGCTCATCCTGGGGTGTGGGGCGGCTCCCACCTCTGCATGCACCCTTGGGGGAGGCATGGAGGGCATGTGCACCCCAGATCTATGTGTGGGGCGAGAGGGGGCTGCCACTGCCCCAGCCCCAGTCCCTTCCTCACCGCAGGGGCCTTGATCTGTCCCCTCCCACACCTCTTTCCTCCCCCTGCTGCTTCCCCCCCAGCAGATTTACCAGACAGATGCTGCTTTCCAAGCTGCTGGACTGCATATCAGCAGTTGGTTCAGCATTGCCCAATATGGCTCGTTAATAATTGGCCATCGGTATTGGCTCCAAAAAGTCTTTATCAGTGCACCCCTAGCTTTGTGCCCTCTTTCTAGTTAAGAATTCTCTTATATTAAAAAAACTGAACTCTCATGTTCTATAGTAATGATTGAAAGCACTAGTATAAGAAGCATTACTATTTATAGTGTAATGCATCCTTTCCATCCACTGAAATCAACTCTTCACACACAAACTCTATATTCCTATGAGCTTGCTGAATAGGCATTCATGTTAGGATAGGCCAGCAGCACTGTGATGCTTCATCTTGGGTTTCGCTGGTTCACCAACATGATTTCTTTGTGATGAATGTCTTTACGGTGCCCAGGCAGAGTTCTGCTGAGGAGCCCTACTTGCCTGTCTGCAGTTTTACAACCCTCCCTTGTTATCTTCTCACCTCATATGGTCCCACAAGGGCCTACCTTGGTGGAGTGCTGGGGACTGCATGTCTTCCACATGGTCTATGGTGCTAGGATAGCCCACTGCAGAGTCAGAGCTCTATGCCTTTTTTGGAGAATTTTGAAATGCTTTAGAATGAACAGGGGCAAAAATCAGATTTCCAGTCATGAAAGTCCTCCACAGAAACAGGACATCTGTCTTTGTGTAGCAGTGGTACTCCTATTCCCATCTTAACTAGCAGGAAAGTTCAGGGCTTGTCATCACAGCAGAGCAGACTTGGGTGCTGCCCCAATCCCAGTGCCATCCGTGCACTCATTCTGAGCAGTGCTTTCAATCCAACCTGCCTGGTCCAGTCTCAGGTACATGCTGAAGTTCACATACTGCTTCCATGTGGGTAGATGACCCCACCTTCTGTGCAGTGACAGCCCAGACCTAGTCCCATCAGTGAAGACAGCCTCTGGTGTCTCCTTACAGTTCCCTCTTTGTTTCCAGAAGGACCGCCATCTTCTCCCAGCTCAGAAAGAAAGAATCAGAGCAGAACACAGAGAATCATAGGATGTGCCCCAAAAAGTCTTAGTGACACATGCAAGTGAATGCAACACTGGCAAGGAGCATCGCCCGTGTTCACTCTGCAACTCTCAAGCACAGAGATTAAGTGGCTTTCTGGGCTCCTACACCAAGCAAATGGCAGAGCCAAGAATAGAATCCAAGAATCTTTTCTCTAGCCACCAAACCACACTGCCTTGATCTTTCCCTCTCTATTTCAGGCTGAGGGATTTGGGACCATTACAGTAGAATGCAGCAACATTTTTTTAAGCAAGGGTTGCCCACAAAAAATTTGGCTGCTAACTATATGATTTACAAAGCTTGCAGCCCATTTCCCAGTTTAGCTTCATCAGGATAAGATTAGGCCTATTAAATTTAAAAAAAAAGAATAAAGAACATGTCTTAATCATTGCACGACATCCAGTGATGTTTCCACAATGCAAAAGGAGCCATTAGCATTAAAAACTGTCAATTTACAACCCATGAAAAGCAGTATTCCCTTATTTAGGGTAGTTCTAAACTCTGCACCTGCTGCAGCAAACAATTAATGAAATATGGCTCAACTGCATTTATCTCTCCATAAAGGGCGGTATTAACGGTCATTAATTTTATGACCCTGGAGGAGTATTTGTGCTGTAGCTGTGCCTGAGAAGAGTAACCAAATGCCATGCACCAGGGCACAGGCAGGTTGCCTTGGGGGTCAGGAAGGAATGTTTCTCCTTGGATAAAGTGTTGCACAATAGGTCAAGTGCGTTATGAGTTAGTTTTGCCCTTTCCAAGAATTGTGCTGTGTGGGCCACTGACAGAGCCAGAATATCAGACTACTAAATCTTTCTGGTATTGCAGACTTGTTCTTACATGAGGCAGCAGCTTACATTTTTTGTGAATCAAATCGCACGTGGACTATTGAGTACATAATGCCATATTTATTGTGTGCTAGGCAGTTACCTCCTCTTTTGTTCCCCTCCCTCCCCTCAACTAATGCAGCTGCAGTTTGGTGGTTAATTTTGAGTGACACCAGTTGCCAGTTCAGGTGCAACCTGTTTCTAATATCTTTTTTGGCCTTTTCCTTCCCTACTTCTGCTGCAGCCCCACTTGCACCTTTGGGCTGAAGAAGCAGAGTACAGTGACTTAATGCGCTGTTAGTTGCAGTAGGCAAGGGCCTTCTTGTTGGCACTGACAGAAGTAGGAGAGACACTCATTAAAACCAGAAGGGGAAATAGAAGGAGAGAAAGGGAATCCTCATGATTATACAATTTATTCAAGGTAGAGCTAAGAAAATTTTGAATGGAGCATTGGGAGGTACAGGCAAGGGGGATAATAGGTATAACAAGTGTTCCTTGATAACACCGGTAGACCCTTATTGTATTTGTCAGCTTTAGAGTTGGATTGAACCCTAGCAAAATCACTTCATCTTGGCCACCAATCATTGCAGGGTAAAAACCAAAAATCCTCTCCCATTTGCTATGGAATTGGAGCACCAGTGCTCTGTTCCATTGCCAATCACCAGCATACGCCAGCCCTCCAAAAGCCTGCCTTAATTATACCATTTGTCTATACTAAAATGTCAGATGAGAGAGTCTGAAAGAAAGACTGGCAGGATGATAGAGGATGTGGCATGAAGCCTACTTGCTGGAATGGGAACTTTGCTGTAACCAAACGCATTGGCAGCTGACTCCATTGTTCCTGCAATGCTTTTGTCTCTCCAGTTTTATAGACGTGATCCTTCGTTGGCTGCTGAACCCTTTGGGGGAGGTATTTGGGGTGAGCTATCCCATGGGAGACTAGGAGAAAGCAGTGATGTCTCTAAAGCCACCAGCCTTCCATCTCATGCTATTTGGTGCCTCATGTGCAAAACAAAGATATACAGTTTGACTGGTCCTTAGGTAGTGTTTCAATAAACAGGACTTTAAAAGTGATTTTTCAGGTTTGGGACCTCTTTACTGACTCTTCAATGATTCATAAGATTGAGAGAGTCTCTTCCTGTTTCGACCCACCTTTTATGTACATCTGTGCCAATATTGTGTTAGCTTAAGTCTTAAAGGCTTCATGTGCAGGGCCTTTGGCTTTTTTAATGTGCTTCCAATTATTTCAGACTCTGCCTTTGGGATGAAAACAGTCAAAAGCATGTAGGAAATTAGACAATAAAAATTCTAGGAGACTTAATCAGCATCACCTTAGCATAAGTTCACAAACACTTTTCTGATCCTGGACACCCAATTCATAGTTTCATAGTTTCATAGTTAGTAGGGTCGGAAGGGACCTGAGCAGATCATCAAGTCCCATGCCATGGCAGGAAAGAGCACTGGGGTCAAACAACCCCAGCAAGGTGATTGTCAAGCTTTGTCTTAAAGACCCCCAGGGTAGGGGCCAGCACCACTTCTCTTGGAAGTTGGTTCCAGATCCTAGCCGCCCTGACCGTGAAGTCGCGCCTCCTGATGTTTAATCTGAATCTCCCCTCTGCCAGCTTGTGACTGTTATTCCTGGTCACTCCTGGCGGTGCTCGGGGGAACAGGGACTTCTCCAATGCCTGTTGGTCCCCTCTGACTAGTTTGTAACAGGCCTCCAGATCCCCCCTCGTCCTTCTCTTGTGGAGGCTGAACAGGTTCAGGTCCCATAGCCTCTCCTCGTAGGCCCTGCCCTGCTGCCCCCGATCATGCAAGTGGCCTTCCTCTGAATTCAGAAATCTTTTTTGTCATCTCTGTTTCTGTGATTTATTGTCCTAAATTTTGACGTTACTCCTGGTAAGGAAGTGAAAGGCTTTTTGTTGTTAAAATGTTGAAGGTTGCAGGATTCCTGAGTGGGGATTTCTGGATTTGTCATCATTAATGCAGTGTCTAACAGGAATTCAGATGGAAGCTTGCTGGGTTATATTTGGAATGGTCCTAAAGGGAGGGAGATATAAAATGTAAATAGTGTGGTATGAATGCAGCGGGTGTGAACTGCTTTTAGTTATTGTACTGCAAGGACCTTCATGTTCCAGTATTTCTGATACCTGTTGGATTGTGCGTTTGTTACAGACATAGATGGAAAAGAGGGCGATGAAAAATAAACTAAGGATCTACAAAGATTATCAGAGTCCCAGTCTCTGGTGGAGAAAAAGGGTGGAGATTTAACATATTATGCAGTGTCTCATTCTTTTTTCAATAGTAGCAAAATGGGACCAGGAAGTAATACTAAAACAGTAATACTAAAAAAACAGTAATACTAAAAACAGGGGGAAAGGGGAAAACGCCATAAAAGAAATGAATGGAATCTTAACTCTGTCCATAAACAAAAGAATAAGCAGCTTGTCTTAAATATCTGAAAAGAAGAAATATCAAGTTGGTAGATACAAGACAAAATAGTCAATGTTTTTTTTAACTTGTCCCATGATGGCTAATCCTTAATCTCTGAAATTCCTATCAAATCCTATTAAAGTTTCCAATTCTGCCTTTAATTTGAAAAATATCATTTTATCCTTTCCAGCGCAGCTTCCTTCCATTGCAGAAGTCTTTGTTGTGGCAGATTCCATTGGCAAAAAACATCATTATACAGCACTGGGCTTTCTCCTTAAAATAAATGTTCTTAGTCATATACATAGCATGTCTGCAGCCTATAATTTTGACTTCCAGAAATTGCTTATATCAGGGAGACATGCAGTTGGTTCTCTGAAGAAATAATAGAAATAACGCCCCCCACCCCCAAGGACTAGAACAGCATAATCTATTAATTTAACACTTGCGCTGCTAAAGGAAAAATCTCCCCCCCCCCCAAAAAAAATCTCTCTCCCTTGTGTTGAAAAACTTTGATTAGATCTCTTTAACTGGTCCAAAATACAAAGGATCTATATTTGACATAACATGTTGCCTTGTCCTTATTCCTAATCTGACTTCATCCCTGCTGCCTTAATGGAATCCCTTCAGCCTTCCATTCCAGCTGGGTCCTGGCCCCCAGTATCCATAGCTGCAAGACTCTGGGTTCCCATGCTGCTGGGACCCAGAGTTGGTTGAGGCTGAGAGTCCCCTCATTTGGGCATGGCATGGTGCCCCCCTCAGCTGGACATAGTGCAACCCTGTTGTTGGGAGCCCAGTCACCTGATAGGCTCCCAGCCACTGGGAAGACCCTGCTATACGTGCAAATGAAAGCTCGACAGCAACCATTTATAAAGTTAGTATGCCTTTTTGAGCTCTAACTTTGTAACTGATTAGAGCTTTTTATGGCATGAAAGTGACTTTGGACATGTAAGTAACTGTGCAATGAATCAGTTAATTGTGCAATACCTGTTAGGGGTGCACCGATAAAGATTTTTTTGGCCGATACCAATAACTGATTATTAATCAGCCATATTGACCATTACTGATCCAATACATGATATGCAGCCTGGCACCATGGCGAGCAGTTCCCTACCAGTAAGTCTGTGGGGCAAAAGGGGCGGCAGGGGGAAGTGAAGGGGGGCGCGGATCAGCACCCCCACAGTGAGGGAGGGAGTGGGGCAGGAACAGGGGCAGGCACTGCCCAGCTAGGGCAGTGAATGCAGCTCCTCCAGGAGTGGGGCAGAGCTGTGGGCAGCTTGTCCAGGGACTGCAGAGGGATGGGGGTGGGCTTCTGCATGCTTCTGCATGCATCCCAAGGGGAGGCATAGGGGGAATGTGCCCTCTTGGATCAGTGCACAGGGCAAGGGTGGGCTGCCTGCTGCAGGCTCAGGGCCAGGGGTTGTGCCAGCCTCTTCCCAGCTTGGGGCAGGTGGGGCTAGGATGGGTAGCAGCAGCACTGGGAGGGGTGGCTACAGGTGGGCTATGACAAATTTTGGGGTGGCCATAGCCCACCCCATAGCCATCCCATCCCACTGCTGCCACTGCCTGCCCCGCCCTGAGCACAGCCATGGCCCAGCTCCCACCATCCTGGCTCCCCTGCCCTCACCCCATGCACGGATTCAGGAGGGCACATTCCCCTCCATACCTCCCTTGGGAGTGTGTGGAACAGTGGGGAGCCACCCTCCCTGATACCACCTAGACAAGCTGCCCATGGCTCTGCCCGACTCCCAGTGGAGTTGCATTCATCGCCCTGGCTGGGCGGCTCCTGCCCCATGCACCACTCCTTCCCCCACCTTGGGGGACCTCAATCTCCCCCCCCATGCCCCTTCCCTCCCCCCACCTCTTCCCCACCACAGACTTCCTGGCCGTATGCTGCTGGGCTGCACTCCTGGCCACGTGCATGCTGCGGCTGTGCACATGCACGCAGCATTTATTGGTGACATTATCAGCTGCACTGGCCGAAAAAATGCGATTGCCAATAATATTAATTTTCCTGTTATTGGTGCTGATCCAATATGTGACTGGTATATTTGTGCACCTCTGAAACCTGTAACATCTAGAGGGGGCCTTATTCACCTTTCTCTACCATAACAAAAGTATAAACATGGCGTAAGTGCCCTACTAGGGTTACAGACATATATAACACTTGAACAGTTCCCAAAAGTCACTGACTGGGAATTGGTTCACAACTGTGTATAATTCTGTGGCTCTGATACCAGGAGTGGGTGGTGGGGAGGGCGGAGGGGGAGGCTGGAGTGCTTGCACTCATGCTTTGGGAGTCCCGGGGTCGGTGACCTAAAGGGCTTTCCCTTGTTTCCTAAACATGAGCTGAAAAAACTTTGATATCCTGCCAATAGCTTAAGTCTGCAGTGTGCTAATCAGACTTGGAGTGAGGTGGAGAGTGCGTGGACCCATGTATTTTGGTTCCCAGGGCTGGGGAAGCATGATGAGGGGCTACAGTCAAGTAGGGAGTGAGGACACAGCTGGCTATTAGAAAGATAGCTTTCAGTGGGCAAGCAGCGCAAGGGAGCTCAGTGATTATAAAGTCCCAATGAAAGAGGGAAAAAGGGACAGTAGAGTTCTGGCTGTGCACCAGAATGACAAGTCGTTACTGTGTTTATCTACCTCTGGTGCTGTGAACACAGTGCAGTGTGGGATGCCTGAAGGTCTGGACCAGACCCATGTCACAGAACAGTTAGTATCCATACAACGCTGAACTGGTTCAAAATAGTACTAGTTTTCTAGGAATACTTTTGAACAATGCTTGTAGGTCTTTTCACATCAGGTTTAAACAGCATGTAAACTGTTTTAAGTGTTACATGTGTCCATGTCAGGTTGACTGATATCAGAGTTTAGAGTGGATTTTCAGTGCTGCACGCATGTCATACCCGATAGAGGACATACTTCTGTTTTCCTGTACATTTGGCTTGCCATAAGGGAGAGTGGGACAAGATTTTTACCTGCCCTGAGTTAGAGCAAATTGCACTTCTTGATTATGCTATTTGGGTTTTTTCTGGCTAGGAAAAGAAAGTAGCCATTACAAACACAGTGAACTATTGGCATTCTGAATCTCTGCAGAAGGCCACATATGGAGAACGTTTATAATCCAAACACATCATTACTCATTGCCATTTTGTTTGGGCCTTGCTCGCTTTGGCACAAGAGATGCTGCAAAACTGAGCTTTCTGCTCTGGACACATTGCTTGGCTCCATCCATACATTGATATAGTGTGAGTTTTGAAAACCTGCCGGGCAAAACAAAGCCTCTTACATTTTTGACTTGGGACATCAGTTGGGATGTAAAGAGCATATATTGCATATGAGATAAAGTATGTTGTGAATAATAAAGAGCTCATCCCGTCTGCAAGGGGCACCAAGTTGCCTTTCCAGCACCGAGCATAGATGCTGTCCAAGACCACACAGGTGCCTATCACACATACATAGGATATGATGATTCTGCATGGAGTACTGCTGTCAGGGGTGAATGTGCGATGTGCTTCTGCTGTGGCTCTGTGTATCCTAGTGGACAATCTGGCTAAAGTTCATTGTCTCAGTTTACTCTTGGATTTCATCCAATAGCTAAGTCAAAATGTTGAAGCTGTAATCATTGAGCTGCTGCAGGGCTGCAGCATGTATTGCCACACTCCTGTGTGACTCGGTGTGATTGTAGGCTCTGCTGGACGGAGCCTGCCTTTGTCGTTGTTGTTCTTGGGAGAGTTGTGCAGTATGATATGCACACCAGTGTTACAATATGGTGAAAGGGGAGAAGCTTTTTCTTTCTGCCTTCCCTTTTAACTGTTTGATTTTTGCATTTATTTATAGTTGCTACTGTAATAGACTCCTATGTTACTGCTGTATGTTGTAAAACAATGATAACCCAGCCTGGGTCTTGCAGACCAGAGGAACCGGTGTACAGAGAAACTGGGCAGCAAGATACCAGGCTTGTTCACTTATGAGAGACTATCAGCACATGCCCACTGCTACATCCCATCTTTTTGAGGGGATTTAGGTAAGGCACACTTCACCACAGCCCTCCCTAGCAGTAGCATAACTAGGGGTGGGTGAGCAGGCCATGAGCACCAGGTGCTACCTAAGAAGGGGGGGAAGAAAGGTGCCAAAAAATAGCCAGGGGCCTCACCTTTCCACTCCCATCCCTCCCCCAACCCTGCACCTTCTATGCACAGCCCAGGGAGCTGGGCACCAGACATGTGGGGAGTGCAGAGCATCAACCCTAAGGTTTGCCCCCAAAGGAAGTTGCTGCTGTGGGGAGAGGTGTCAGTCGATGCTCTTGCCTCCTTTTTTTGCAACTGAATTTTGGCTTTTAAATTGCCACTCGACAGTCATTTTTAGCAGCTGCTTCTGCATCAAGCCCAGCAGTAGCAGCTTGCCCCATTTTCCCTTGCTGCCCACTGCCCCAGCGCCATGCACCGTCACTCCCAAGGTACAGAACTGCCCAGTTATCCCTAGTATGATACTGAGAAGCTTCAGCTGTGCCCTCTGCCACCTTCCTTACCAAGCAGCACTTCATCAGTGCGTTGCTTGGAGAGAAGACCCTACTCCCCGGAGGATTTGAAGGGCACCTTTTGATACGAAGAACGCTGACCTTGTTCCCCATTTCTGCAGAAGGGCGTGTGGAGAAACAAGAGCCATGCTGCTTTTGAGAGCAGCATTTGTAGTGTGGCATAAAATGAGTCTGGTCCCATTCCAGAGAGGGAGAGAAGAACAAAAACCTGTTTTGATTTAAGGGGAAAAAAAATACTCCAGATGTGCCAGACACCTGAAACTGCTGCTGTCATTAAGAGCTACGTAATCTACGGGAAGGCAAACAAGTTTCAGGCTGGAGCAACTCTTGCATCTCGAGACTTGCTCTGCTGTGTCCTAAAGTGTTCAGCCCACAGTGAATTCTCCACAAGGTATCGATCTGCTTCTAGTTAGTCAGGAAAGCTGCTTTATGGCACTTAGAATTAAGGGTGGGGTTTAATTAAAAACTGGAAGAGGTTTTAAGACTGTTGTTAGATCCTTAGGGCAAGTCAGATGGATGATTGGGGTGCTTTGAGTAACATGAAATTCCCAGTTCCACTTACAGAAGATACAAATAATAACTTACTCTGGAAGTTTGACTCCAGACTGGGGATAAAATTTACTGCTGTGAAGCTGCTATGCCATGCTGACAATGAGGGACTAGTCTGCAGTCCTTAGGGCCGTTACTACCCTGAGCATCTCACAGTTAATATGTATTTATCTTCTTAACATCCCTGTGAAGTAGGGAAGTGCTAAGATCCCTATTCCAGAAGGAGACTAAGGTCCTACTCCACAAAAAGAGTCAGGCATTTAGAATGAGTCTGAGGCGCAGTTTAGGCACGTGGATCCAGAAGTGTGATTCTCAAAACCTGTGCCTAAGACTTCAAGTCTGCAACTACCTAAGTATTTTGTCATTGAAGTTCCTTCTGTGCCTAAAGTCCTATGTCTGTGCATACCCAGGACTGCCTTCTTTTTCCTTGCCATGTAAAGCGTCATCAGGATTCAGAAAAAGGGCATGGGACCTAATAATGCCAGGTAGAAGACATAGTGCTGTTACTACCTTAGGTTTTAAATGATGGCCGTTTCCTGAGGAATGGCTATGGTTATGATTGGTTTCAATAAGTTGTATTTCAAAAGTTCCCCATTTCTGCTCATTGAATTTGTTTCAGTAAATTTCCAAACTTCTAATAGGGCTACACAAAAAACTGAACTGCTCCTTTGCCTTGGTATGTTCCTGATCCTCCATGCAACTCATAACAGGTGACATAGTAGTCTGAGATCTACTTGGAAATCATATTGCCT
This sequence comes from Crocodylus porosus, assembly GCF_001723895.1. Classification (NCBI taxonomy): domain Eukaryota; kingdom Metazoa; phylum Chordata; order Crocodylia; family Crocodylidae; genus Crocodylus; species Crocodylus porosus. Next base: position 60,570,760 of record NW_017728949.1, on the reverse strand, counting down.
ATCAAATGATGTAGGAAACAGTTCTTAAAACTTTTAGGAGGCGCTTGTGTCTGACTGTTTTTATATTCAGATTGTGCTTATTTAGGTACTTGGAAAAACATCCTACCCATCAGTTCAGAGGCTGTTTTGGGGTGGAGAATGCTGTCCATCTGTGCTATTGAAGCTAAGGTATGTTGCAGAAACAGAATTCAAGATTAGCTGGACTGGAGAGAGGGCACGTGAGTCAGCAGGGCTGAACCCTGGGAGGGACGGCAGCTCTGGGGTGTTTCGTGTCGTGTTCCCTCTGCGTGACCCAATGAGAGTTGGACAATGGCACAGTATCAGCAGAGGGGGTTGAGAGTGCTCCACCCCAGACGAGCATCTAGCCCTGATAGTTAGGGCATTTCCAGGGTGGTGGGTGATGTGGGTTGAAACCGCCTTGGGAGGGATGAGGTCTAGACCAGAATCCCATGCCCTGGAAGAATGCCCTAACCTCAGAACTACTGTATGAAGGGAGAGGAGATGGCACCAGCACTTCCTTTCCTCCTGTTGTGCTGGCAGAGAAAGGAATGACTCCTTTTTTTCTCTTTTTGCAAGGACTGGCTCAGGTGCCTCACACTGGGAGAGAGTCCTAGGCTGTGAATCCCTGGACAAGGGTGTGGGGCTTAAGAGAATCTGACCTGAGAATGAGACGGTTTTGAGACACTCCACGTCTGCTCTGCAGGACCTAGCTCCCAGGCCAGCCACAGCATAGCTGCTCTGAGCTAAGTACAGACGGTGAAAACCCCCTGGCAGAAGCGCTCTAACTGATTGCGCTTTGCTTAAAGTGCTGTAAGTTAGAGAGGGAGGCAGCCAAACAGACACTCACTGTGCTGGCGGCTGAGGGTGCTCCTGCATGCTAGAGCAGCCCCTCTCCTCAGCCCTGCCCAGCAGCTAATGTGAGAGAGGGGACGAATGGAGCTCTCCCCACTATGAGGGCCCCCCACACTTGGTGGCTGGGGCCGGGCGGCAGCATGGGCTGGATCCACATGGCGGAGAGGGCTCCCCCCTCTCCTCCGCCAGCGTCTGGACGCAGTGCAGCTCAGCCAGAGCTGCTGCGGGGACGTTCCTTTATAGCCTCCCCCCTCTCCCCCAACCAAGCACTGGTGTACTGCAGCCCAGCTGGGGCAGCTGCTGGGAGAGAGACCCCGGACTCCTTCCCCCACAGCCCCCCACCTCTCTGCTGGGCTGCCAGGGTGGCTACAAGGACAGAAACCCCCCTTCTCCCTCCACCCCCAGGTTACACATGGGGCTGGGATCAGAAGCTGTTGCTGACTTGGGTCAGTGACAGCCAAGGGGGCAGGGCTGGCCTCGTGCTCAGGCAAAGCGAGGAGCTCTGCCTGAGGCTAGAGCACAGCTTTGTGCAATGCCACCTGGGATGGCAGCGGTCACACTCTAAATTAACCCTTGATAGGATCTGGCACAGACATTTGATAAAGTGCTCTAACAGAAAGCACCTTAGGTTAGTACACATCCTTCCAGGGTTAATTTAGAGCAGATCTACCATTTAGAATAGGGGGAATTAGCATTAGGAATTTAGATCTACCATTTTTGAAGTGTTTTATGTGCCATGAATGTCTGTTATGTTATGGCTGTAAAGGACTTTCTGCACACTTAAAGCACGTTAAGTGTAAAACCTGTACCCACCCTTCGTGCAGCACTGAGCACATACCACTAGGCGCTGCCTTTTAGATCTCAGTGGGTGCATCTACACGTGCTATTAGCATAGCTAACAAACTGCTGTGCAGCTTGCTCTGGAACTTACTGCTCTTGGTCACCATGTTTGCATGTGTGCCCAGAACTGCAGCACGTTGAGCCAGGGCAGAGCAGCCCCAGCCTGCAGAAGGCCTGGGGGTCAGCCTGCCAGCTCCAGGCTGCTCCGGCCCAGCTCAACATGCTGCAAAGGGGCTGGCTGGGGCACGCGGGTGCTACAGTGTGGGGCAGCTAGCCCCCACCCAGCCAGACTTGTCAGCGTCTATAGGCATGTGCTGCAGTGGAGTAAATAACTCTTCTGTAGGATTGTACTTGTGTCTAGCAGTACTGTCCTACAGCCGAGTTAGTTACTCCGGCCTAATAGCACTGCATATGTAGACAGTGACATTTTACAGCGAAGCTAATTAGCCAGCTCATCAGTAAAGGTCTTGACTAGATGCACCTAGTAGGAGTATAGGCCCCTCAATCCCTCTATCAGTCTAGTCCTGAAGTACTTCTCCAGGTCAGTTTGGCAGTCTGTGAAAGAGCAGGGAATTGAACCCTCCCCTTCCAAATCTGTTTGCCCCCCCTCCCCAGCCCACTGTTTCATTCTTCCCACATCTGAGGATGTCCACGGCAGTCACTGAGGAAGTCAGGGAGTTTTATATCAGAAATCCCCTGAGAACATCCAGGCTCTAATAGTTTTCTTCAGAGGGCAAGTAGGAAAAAGCACCCGTTTGCAGGAGAGCATGAGCACCTGGAAATGTTCCAGTTTTAAAATTAATCTGTTTTGAGTCTTTCCGGGCATGCAGATAGCCTTTGCTCTCTGTAAATCAGAAAACTGCAAACCTGCAGCCAGGCAAAACAAAGCAATACTTGTCTTCTGGAAATATTTTGATGGCCAAGAGGAATGAGGAAATCTTAACCTGGTGTGAATTCCAAGTAATGTCAGCTCTGTATGCATCTCTCGCCTTCCCAGAGACCTCTGCAATTTCTGTGGAGAGTGAGGTGAGATAAGGACTTGAATAATATCCTTTCATCTGAATTTCCCCTGGCTTCCTTGCTTTTGTGCAAGGAAATTGTGTGCGCTACTGCTCTATTATACACTCTTGCTTATGATGTTCTTTACAAACATGGGAATAATTTGATCTGAACTCCGGAAATACTAGAAAAGTTGTGCTGTGTATGCTGATACTTAGCAAAGCCCAATACCTTGCATCTGAATATCTCAGCCATTTATAAACACCATGTCTGATTAAAATGGAGAAGCCAAGGCATAGAGATTGATAACCTTTTTATGTTTCTAGTTGTAGACAGAATGCAGAATGTTTTCCATCCAGGTCCATGCACTAACTGTTGAACTAAGTTGAATCCTTGTGGCTGAATAGTCACTGAAAAGGTAATTTTCTCCCACATTTGCGGTAGTCTCAGAGTTGACCTATGAACTCAGTCACAAGACACTATTTTTTTCCAGCAGGTAGACAAGTATATAATTTGGTTCCCTTATTTTTGTTACACTTCCACCACAGATTCTCAGAGGAGATCAGGATACTATGGTGCTACACGTGGTTGCCAGCACATAATAAATAGACAAGGTGGAGAAATGTGGGAAAGAGAAGCTGGCAGAGAGGAAGTGATTCATTTAAGACCTTGTGACAGGTCAGAGGCTCATAGGTCCTGGAGCCGAAATATTTTGAATTCTAGGCCAGTGCGCTACCTGTGATCTTGTGCCAGCATCCTTTCACTGAAGTTCTGTTAACTTCCATGGATATGCTCCGTTAGCTGTCTAGTGTTGTTTATAGTGCAGTTGTGCTTTGGAAGCCCCATTGTGGGTGAGGACCCCACTATGCTGGGGCCTGTGCCACACAGAGAAAGCTTGGGCATGTCTGCACGTGCATTAATGCACCATGGGTACTGTGCATTAAATTTAGTTAGTAATAACAGTAAGAGTCACCTTGGTGCTGCCACCAGCCCCAGCCTGCAGTGGCAGCCTGCTGGCAGCCCGAGCACAGATCCAGGGGCACACGCCCACCAGAAAGAAGCCAACACAGCCCCCCAGCCCACAGCCCTCCTGGGGGGACGCACAGCAGCAGGAGGCGTGCCCCGCGTGCCCCTCCGCCCCCACTCCTTGACAGGTCTCGTTGCAGCTGACGCCAGTTACTTCTGGGGCCGCTGCAGCAGGGGTATAGTGAGTGTGGACAAGTTGCACCATGTCCCACACTGTCCAGGCCTCTGCTTGCTACCACTCCCCCCCAGCCACTGCTGCAGTGGCCGCAGGAGCAGCCAACACCACCTGCCTGCACCATGGCATGGCGCAGACCAGGAGCTGGGGTGAGTGGGGACAATCAGAGCCCAGGCACGGGGCAACATGCAGCCATGGGAATGGCACCCCTTCCCCCAACCCTTCCCCAGTCTCAGCCTTGCTCCCTCCCTCCTTGGAAACATATGCCTATCTGTTAGGGCTGTCCAAAGCTTCAGTAGCCAGTGGCCAAATCTCAGAATCCGAATTGGCCGAATCAAATCGGAACAGTGATTTGAATCACCGAATAAAATCACTGTTCCTGGACTCGGCCAAATCCAAATCGAATAACTTTCTGCTTCTCACAGGCCTAATGAGTACCTCTGAAATTCTCAGTGTGGGGCATTTTTCAATGCAAAGAAGAATGGCAAAGGTAGGGCCTTACTAGCTAATTATAAAAACAATTCCAGTTCCCAAGCTGCTGGGCTGTGGTAGTGGACTGAAGTAGTTGAAGAGATGTGCATGACACAAGTTGGGAGGCTATTACATAATTATACTTTTGATGGAAAACATTATGTTGGGTTTGTTCAAATCTCTCAATAGGTATGCCAATGACCTCAGTATAAGTGGGGCTTTATTGAAAACACATGCCGAGCAAGCATTTTTTTTCCACAGCCCAAACCAACATAGCTATTTCTGAGCTAATGCATGTGTGTGTTGCTCTTACCAAGATCGCAGCAATTTTAGTTTTGAAAGAAAGCATTAGAAAGAAGATTCAAGCCACAAAATTTGTCTTGAGCTCAGCATGTCTATAAATATTTATTTTGAAATGTTGAACCAGAAATTCATAGCAGTTATAAGGCCCCATCAATTTAGTATTTCAATTAATGTTTTAAGGGGTTTTTTTCCTTTTAAATAGTAGTCTGGCCCTTACATATTTTTAGACTCAGTCAGCACACCTGTCAAACTTTTGTAACTCTAAAACTCATTAATTCCCTAGAATGATTGGAGAATTTTATACAAGCCAGGAAATTCAATTTTAAGGATCCCACAGCAGCTTTAATTCTCTCATATTGCACATCATGTACAGTGAGTTTAGTGTCAAAATAAACATTGTGATGACCTTAACATTTCAGATTTCTTTAGTTTAATATAGTGGTTCTCAATTTTTTTAGACTCAAGGCACCCCTTAGAAATTGCTGGTTTTTAGTTTTGACACATTTTTTACTACAGAGAAGTAATAGAGTAAGTCTTCTGTTGCAAAGAAGTCAGAAAGATCACAACCCACATTTTTAACAATATGGATTTCTGTTTGTAATCGCTGGGTTATGTTTGCATTCCTAAGAATACTAACATTGCATGCACCCTGTTGCATCCTTGAAAGGGTGCCTTGGGACTCTGGTTGCGAATCACTGGTTTAAAATGCATTGAAATGTTCACTTTCTAATGATGAGCTGACATAGGATTTTAAACATAGTTTCCTAGCTGCCTTTTAATAAAAAATCAAGCTTATAAAATTGAGCAGTTTATGTAAGGTCTGGTTTGCTAGCACCGACAAGTGGCATTCGTAATGGAACTGTGCACATAACAGACAAGGAGAATAGCATTTTATATTAACGTAGCATACTTTCTCTGTTAGTACCACTTGTCAATGCCAGCTGACAGTCTCGAGTGAACTAAGAACTCCACAGTTAAATCAGCAACAGCAAACACTTCTACTGTTTCTGTCCCTGCTCCAGGTGAGGGTGTGCTGGAGAGATGTGTTGAGAGGGCAGGAACATGAAGCTGGGTGGTAGAGAGTTAATGGGATGGGGGTCAAAAAGAAATGGGGATGAGGGAAGGGTGGTGAAATGAAAGGAGCCAGCCACTGAAAGATTAAATAAAAAGAATTAAAAAAAAAAACAGAAAAGGAAACGAGGCAGTAAATTAAAGAAGGTCCCATGTTTTAATAAATTGGGATTGGGGTTGCAGTGTGATGGGTGCTGGGCATGCTTCCTAGGGTGCCTGGTAGCTGGGAGCAGTGAGGGAAGATGCTTTTTGGAAAGCTACTGCGCCTGCCCTGAGAAGGAAGTCCCAGCTCATGGGGACCCAGTCTGACCCCTGCCTTCTTCCCCCCATCCCCTAGGCCTGACTCCCAGACCTGTCTTTGCCTTCCAGCCTGGCTAGCCGGAGTATGATCTGCATGCTGGTTGCATGGGGCTGCACCCCTGGGAGTGGGAAGGTCGCATCCCCAGGGGGCAGGAGGGGCAGGTGACTTGGTGCCAGAGCTACCCCCTGAGCAGTAGAGTTCAGGGGGTGGAAAGTTTGTCCACACAGAACAGGAGGATGGTGGAAGGGACCCTGCATCCTGGGATGCTGGAGAACTGCAGCTTGGGCAGCTCATCTGTGGGGAGTAGCCCCACATTACCGGAACATAAGCTGGGTAACACGGATTAGAGATATACCTGCCCTGGAGTAACATAACTTTAAGAAGCCTAAAATATGCTTAAATCTAATTTCAGGTGTTAATATGTAGACAGTTCAGGGTTTAAGAACTACAGGAGCTTTCTAAAATTGATGTGTAAGAATGCCCATAGGTAAAGAGTATAGTTAATTCATCCATTTCCATCTTCATCAACAATCAGGAATCCTGAAAAAGACATATAAGGGGATTTGCTAAGTCAGTAAATGGAGTAACTGTGTTCCCAAGTTACTATATCTGTATCATTGTTCTCTGATACCTATATAATTACCTTACAAAAAGCTTAACTCATATGTAGTGATCCCTGTATTTCCCCCCACAAGCTGGAGGAGACTCTATCAGAAATGTTACGGAGATTGTTGATATCTGCTGCTAAGTGTTGTCAGCTGTTGTCTCTGCTTGCAGTACACAGTGAATTTGATACCTGGCATGTGTGTCTGTCTATAGCAGCCACAGGAGTTTTGGGAATTGTGCATGCTAGGATAAGGACAATGGAGTGGAGGATTGTAAGTGAGTATAAGATACAGGAACGTGTTAATTCATGACTAAACTCAAAGCTGCTGAAGCAGTCTAGAGAGGGATGATATCCTCATTGATAACATCTGTCCTTGTACCTTCTGATAAATTGAAGAAAAATGTATTTGCCATTAAACTGTAACAGTCTCTATTTGAGCATCCAGAAGTGGAGACACACACACAGGTTGACCTTGCTCCCCCTAAACTCAGTGGCATTATTCCCAAGGAAGGATTGGAGGCAGGGGAGTGGGTTTTCTTCTGAACTTGGCTTTTTTTTTCTTTGGGCAGGGTATGGGAATTTGTTTGTTCTTATTCTAATGTTTTATTTTGTTTCCCTAAGTCTTTTTTTCCCCTTGTTTGGAAGCTGCCCTGAGCCTTTTTGGGAAGGGTAGCATACAAATCTAATAAATAATAGTTTGCCAGTTTTAAACAATGGCTCAGAGACATTCTGATTTCTGTTGCCTGTTATGTGTAGATTATACTAGTAAATATATAAGGCTCCACCCAAAGGCTTCTGTAAATCTAGTTCCTGTTACAGATAAGGGGACAAATCCTTTTCTTAATTTCAGCCCATGTACTTCCATGAGCTTGCATAGATTGCAAACTGTTGGTCTAGTTTCCTTGATTTCTCATTTATGGTGGGCCTGCCACTCAGATTCAGAATCTGCTTCAGACATTAAAAGCCAAAGTAGCTACAAAAAAACACCTTCCCAACATTTCATTTTTCTTGTTTTACATGTCTTAATCTCCCATCTTGGCCTTTCTTGGGCTGCTCAGTAACATTTATGAATAAAACCAATGGAAAATGCAATCCATGAGCTCATCCCATGGAACTGGAAGGGAATGAGATGTTCCCGTTCTCCCGACAGCTTTTGCAACACGATGAATGTTTGTCCTTGCTGTTCAGAATACTCTTTTCCTGTGGCAGAGGCGCCTGCTGCTCAGCACTGAACAGTGGCCATACTCTGGGCAGGCTCCTAAACTCATTGATACATATTTAAAGCAGCTGCAGCATTGTTTGACATGCAATACTTGAAATAGCACTAAGCATCTTGACACACATTATCCAAGTGGGGACGTCATTTTAAAAGTTTACTAAGGTACGTGGAACAATGAACAGGTGCTACTGGGGGCTATCTGTCCATGCAGCAGCAGCTAATGTTTTCCTTTGAATTAATTTGTCCTCTTATTGCATAATCCTAAATGATCTATAACCACACAAACAGTTCAGGCATAGTTTTACCTTTAACATTTAAAGTATTCAAAATATTCAGCACCTAATAAAATTCAGCATGTTTAAAAGACCTTAACACTATTGGTTGGTCCCTGGGAGATAAACTGCCTCACTGAAACAAAAATCAATCCTCATTTTTTTGTTTCAAAGACTTCAAACACTGGGGGGGAGGGGAGGAGGAATTGTCAGTGGGAATTTTGCTTGAGTAAGATTGCAAATGATTGATGTTGTGTATTTTGGTTCAAGTAGTAGTGAGGCTCTGTTCTGCCAAAACCCCTCCTATTCTGTGCATTTGTGCTAAGACTGCTCACGTCCACCACTGGAGTATCTCACTCGGCTGGTTGTACAATGCTTACACCATGCTCTGGTTTCTTCTTTGCTCGTTTTGAGTGATACTGTACTTTTAGCGTCATTGCTAGGATTTTGGTGTATGGACCAGTTATGGTCAGTGTTTTCCGGTTGTTTACCTCACTTTTAATATTGATAATGCAACTATTAAAATGCAGGATCAATATGGAAAGGGCCAGCGCCTTGATATCGTGCACATTTACATGACATAGGTTTACTTCCATCAAGGGACGAAGGGAAGGGGGAGAAACATCTGCATTTTAGAGTTCTACTGTAGTACAGAATATAGTTTCATTGTTGTTAGGGACTGGAAGAGACCTTACAGATCATGCCCCCCTGCACTTGGGAAGGAAAGACTTCTGGGATCAGATGACCCCCACAAAGTGGGTGTCAAGATGCTTTTTGAAGATTGCCAGGGTGGGTGACTGTACCACCTCTGAGGGGAGCCTGTTCTAAACCTTGGCACTTGACTTGCAAAGAAGTTTGTCCTTATGTCCATAGATTCATAGATGTAGGATCAGAAGGGACCTAAATAGATCTTCAAGTCTGACCCCCTGCCCTGGGCAGGAGAGAATACTGGGCTCAAATGACCCCAGCCAGGTAATTATCAAGCCTCCTCCTAAAGACCCCAAGGTAGGAGCCAGCACCACTTCCCGTGGAAGTTGGTTCCAGATCCTAGCTGCCCTGGCTGTGAAGTAGTGCCTTTGGATGTCTAGTCTAAACCTACTCTCCAACAACTTATGACTGTTATTCCTTGTTACTCCCAGTAATGCTCAGGGGAACAGGGTCTCTCCCATTCCCCGCTGGTCCCCCTGGTAAGTTTATAGACGGCCACCAGGTCCCCCCTCAGCCTTCTCTTGTGAAGGCTGAACAGGTTCAGGTCCTGTAGCCTCTCCTTGTAGGGCCTGTCCTGCTGCCCCTGATCATGCAAACAGCCCTCCTCTGGACCCTCTCCATGTTGTCCACATCCCTCCTGAAGTGGGGCACCCAGAACTGAACGCAGTACTCCAACTGTGGCCTGACCAGTGCTGCATAGAGGGGGAGTATCACTTCCCTGGACCTGCTTGTGATGCACCTGTGGATGCATGACAAGGTGTGGTTGGCCTTCCTGACTGCGTCCTCACATTGGTGGCCCATGTTCGTTTTGGAATCGATAATGACTCCAAGATCTCTTTCTGCCTATGTGCTTTTGAGAAGGGAGTTCCCCAGCCTATAGGTCTGCTGCTGGTTCTTACTGCCTAAGTGCAGCACCCTGCACTTGTCAGTATTGAATCCCATCCTATTCTCATTCGCCCACCCCTGTAACCTGTCCAGGTCCAGCTGTATCCTGTCCCTTCCTTCTATCGTGCCCACCTCACCCCAAATCTTGGTGTCGTCAGCAAATTTGAAGAGGGTGCTTTTCACCCCCTCATCCAAGTCGCTAATAAAGAAATTGAACAGTGTGGGCCTGAGGACCAAGCTCTGGGGGACTCCGCTGCCCACTTTCCTCCAGGTCGAATATGACCCACTCACCACCACCCTCTGGGTGCGGCCCCTCAGCCAATTTGTGGCCCATCTGACTGTGTAGGTATCAGTGTCCAGTCTGAAGCAATCCTCAATCAGCTTGTGCCCATTATTTCTTGTCCTCCCCAGGGGGCCTTGGTGAATAGATGCTCCCCCAGGCCCTGATGTACACTCCTGATATACTTATAGGCTGCCACCATGTTCCCTCCGAGTCTTCTCTTCTCCAGGCTGAAGAGTCCCAAGTCTTTCACCCTGTTTTCATGTGACCTGATATATGGGAATGTCACTTCTGTTGGCTCTTCATAAAGTGCTGTGGAAGCCTGAGATTGAGGTCTGTGATGCTATATACCACTATTTCTTATCTGGGATTGTCTTCATCATGTGTTTCATACAATGCAAAGCACATAGTGGGCACATTGTCAAAGGAGAACTAGCTCTTTGTCCCACCTTGACAAAAGATCTTCAACAGGGACTGTACATCCTATTGGAGCAGGTGCAGCTCATTAGCTCTCCAGTGGATGTGAGGAAGGTCAAAGGGAGTGAAGACAGTGGAGCAGATGATCAAGGTCTGCGAGAAAGCTTAGGCTGAAGTTTATGGTGTGTGACTGCTCTGAGTTGCTAACAAAGCCATATGTAATGGGGTGAATTTGGATACTGACCAAAGGTTAGTCATAGGCTGGGGTGGGGATTCAGGCTATTCATCATGCTTTGTGACGTCAAATCCAGGGCCTCTAAATACTAAAACAGAAACTGTGTGGAGCCAGTGAGCAATCTGGGTGGCTTATATAAAACTCTCCTCACATACTTATTGCTATAGGTGAGCTGATATAATATGTAGGGAAAGTAAAAAGACAGATGTTGCCTCCAGTGGAATGATTTATTGGTGTTTTCCATCAAAAACTAATTCTTGCCACCCACCGTTCTGGGATTTCAGCACCTGGCTCAAGCTGCATGAAAGTGACCCTTGCTCGCGGAGTAAAGTATGAGTGCCAGTAACAGATCCATTAACCAAATACTGTTATAGATGCATAGAAGTGAACATAGGTGAGATTACTTGTCACGTTGTATTGGAAGGGTTAGACCACAGATGGAAGGCACCTTGAAAGTGTCTGCAGCTGCTAGTGGTGCTTTAGAGTTGCCTGAAGATGATGATCTATATTGGTATTGAAAAGCTGCGGGTCTGGGTCTGGTGCCTTTGCTTTTGAATCAGGCAGAGAAAGCATTTGAACCTTGGTGTATGTGTTTCTCCCCCTGTCCCCTTTTCTCCCAGTGACTTGCCTAACCAGAAGTCTTTTGGCCATTCTAGGGCATGGGGGGAATTTCTCTTTTTTCCTCTCATACTGCTGATAAATTCTACTTTGGTTGAAATGGATATATGCATTCCCAGCAGAGAGTTCAGGCTCTGATGAGCTGACACAATCAGCTTTAACTACGAGCTATGTATGAATCTGATGGCACTGGCTCTGTTTGGTGGCTCTGAACCATTGGCTCAGTCACTGGCTCTGTGCCATGCCCAAGTCTGCCACAGAGAAGCATGTCCCAGCAACGTGCTCCTGCTCAGCTCATGCCAAATCCCAGAAATGAGGCTGTAGCCACACGAGAGCAGCTTGCATCCTGAACTCATTTACGTTTTCTGATTTGGGGGATATGGTGTATGGGAACAAATAGGCAGGACATGCTGCTTGGTGGTGGACCAGGCGTGTCCCGGAAACAGTGTGGATATGCCTGAATCAAGAAACCAGAGCCACCCGCCCACACAGAAACACGTGCCCAAATTGCACCAGAGTCTGTCGACCTCACCTCAGCCTTGTCAGCCATCTTTGGACCCAGAGATAAGACAATCATGGAAGACAATCATCCTTGACTGTGAGGGATTGCCAAAGAAGAAGGCATTTTTCCATCCTAAATTTGCAGCTTCTGCCTAATTTAATGGAAAATGGGAGAGGGGGAAATTAGACTTGGGGTCAATGATTTGAGATTTCAGCATTCAGGATTACCGTATCTAGTTACTTACCTTGCCTTTTACCAAGATATACTCCACTGGAGCTCCAGCTGGACTGGGGGGTCAGAATGGGCCACAAGTGCTGAGCACCCCTTGTGGCATTTGAAATCAGTGGTGACTGCACGTAATCAGCACCTCTGGAAAACAGCCAGTGGTTTCTCTATAAGGTTAGGGTGAGTTATGCACATCAGTATTTGCACTTCAGGAAGGGGTTTGCATGAACTTGCGTTAGTAGCAAGGAAGTAGGAGGCCAATGCTAAGTCTAGTGCAACATCTTACTCCTCCTGGCTCTTCATACTCCTGAATTTTATGAACTGTATCATCCGGCAACTGTTTCCCATCTGCTGTCATGGTGAGAGAAATGATTGAAATCTATGTAGCCTTAGTATTTTAGCATTAAGGATTAAAGAGAATGTGAACTTTTTCCTTCTGTGCTGATATCTCTGCAGGCGATATCAAGGAGTTCAGAGTCTCCTAAAGGTCTCTATTTATTGCCATCAAAAGGGTCCAGGCAAAATGGATGTTGCTTGAAGGTTACTTAACCCTATAGGAGGGACTCGGCACAATGTGTTTGTTGTTTGATATTGTTTTAGAAATGAATGTTGAGGAATGTCAGAGGCTGCCAGTTCAGAATGAAAGTTAGCTGTAGGGTTCGGAGGTGCTTCACAGATGTTTCATTCCACTACACTTTTTTTGAGAGGCATGCTTGAAGATTTGTGTTATCATTTTTCTCTCAGTGCTCCAGATCATTTGGAAAAAGAACCAGACACTTGCACACATCAGTTGTGAAGAATTATGTCTCTGCAGGGTAGTTTTCTAATATAGGTATCACCCAAAGAATTGATTTATGTCCACATGGAACAGGAAACCTAAGCACCAGATGTAATGGACCAGAATTTGGCATTTAAACCTACGAGCTGGAACTGTTTATTAGAAAAAAATTGACCAAGACACACACTGTAAAATAAAAAATAAATACTATAAATACTTAGTTTAGGTCATCCTTTAAAATGGGTTGCCTTTAATCCTAGTGTTAAACGAAACAATAGCTTTAAATTAGACCACACAAAGTTCTAGGCCACTTTTTTTAGTAGGGATGTAGTACACACTTGAATAAAAGTAACATTGCTCTGTTTGTGAGATCATAGCTCAGATTCCAAGTGTCTTTAACATTTTAAGATTTAATTTTTGTCAGACAGGTTTTTGGCCTGGAGGCAGATATTTTTAAAAGAAGGATTAAGTATTCTTTAGTTAGTCTTTTTGTGCTTAAACTCTCAGAAGGAATTTAAATGTCTCCCTTCCCTCACTGTCCCCATCCCCTCCCCTTGAAGAACATCTGTTCTTCATTTGAGAAGCGTCTGAGCCCAAGTGGACTCATCTCTAGAACAGGACTTGGAGGAAAAAGCAGTAGTAGCCAGAACTGTATTTTTTCATCTGGATTATCAGAAAAACTTGCCATTTCTCTAGTTCCTATCTATTGAGTTGACCTTGTCATCTCTAGGTTATAGTTCAGTTTCTATAGTAGGGTTTGAATATAGTGTACAGTAGGGTCATGCAAATATTGGTTAGTCCAACTCCAAAGGACTTTCTTCTCCCATCAGGCACAGGCTGAGGAGGGTATGTATTCAGTCACTCAAGAAACCTACCAGTTTGAGATGGAAGGAACCTAGAGCTGTTGTAAATCACCCCTGGGGCCTGCTGTTCAGTGGCTCGTAGAACTGTCCTTGTGCCAAATATTCTGTGAATCCTCTTTCTTATTGTAGGAGGACAGTCAATCAACTGGGAAGATTTGACGAGATCTGTAACAGGAGGAAGAGTAATGAGAAAGAATGATGGAAAAGTTGTATAGACTGTGATGAAAAATTAGCTCACCCCAATGTATAGTCCAGTGTTAGCCTTGTCCTAATATTGATTCACTGCCTTGGTGTACTGTTTTGCCTTCTGAATTTAATTCCAGTGGCCATGCTATTGTGATACTTTCACTGTACAAAAGAATAGCTGGAACTGCAGTTGTCTATCTGTCTGTCTTTCTACTGATAGCAGATGCTCCAGTTTCAATACCCAGCATCTTCTTTCTAGTTCAGAGATTCACTGTGTGTGCCAAAGAATGAGGTGCTTTTCTGTGCAACAGCATTAGCGACTTCAGCAGACTATGCCTAATAAGCAAGGGCACCTATACATGAGCGCAGAGGCTGCTCTGACACGCTGGAATTTCAGTGCATTGGAGCAGTCTCAATTAATCGAGTCTGCTGGTGCATGGCAATTGCTGCGCTCTAGCAGCCTCCCATGTCTCGTTTATCAGTATTGCTGCACTTAAAAATGGCAGTGGAGGTACTTGAATTAAAGCTTGTCAAATGAGCTTTAGTTCAAGCACCCCCTCTGCCATTTTTAAGGCGGGGGACGCTGATACATGAGACATGATGGCACCTTAATTACAGCTACTCTTATTAAAGTACTGCCCCCTTGCTCCCAGAGCATGTATAGAAGTGCCCCAAATGCCTAAACACCTCAGAACACATTGAGAACCTTTCAGGTTTTTAAACCCAAAAGCTTGCTAAAAAAAATATTTCCAACTATTTATGTTGGTCTAATAAAAGATATCATATTCACCCAAAGAACCTTGTCTGCCTCGGGAACCTTGGGCACCATACCCATGTGTCACAGGCTGTGTTCACAGGCCCTGTCAAACACTTACTGTTGAATACCCAGAATTTATTCCCTTTCAACCCTGCTGAGAGTAAAAAAATAATAATAATTCTCAGCACTGCAAGAGTCAGGAGGAGCAGCACACCCACTGGTGTCAAAGGAATTAAAATCGTCCCAGACATTCACCAGGGTGTTATGTTTTAACACTCTATGGCCACGGCAACCCTCTCAAAAACTGGCAATATTAGCTAGCTAGAGAAAACCGCATTTGAAACCAAGCATGCAGCTTGAAGAGCTGAGTAGGATGAATCATATTTTTATGCACCTCAGTATTTCAAAGATAAATCTAAGAGCATCTCCTGCTTTACATGCCTTGAGCCATCCAGATTCTTCCTTTACTTGCTTTGGGCTTGATTCTGGATGATGTTGAACATAAAAGGAAAGGCCGGAAACAAAGGTTGTGTTTCTAAAAACCCAGTCCTGTCGACTTCTGCATTCTTAGTCCAAAATTTGTCCAGTTCTCTAGCAAAAGGATTGTATTTTTAAAGGGACTCAATGTTCTGTTCAATTGGATTCATTTGCTATGGATCAAATTTGCTACAGGAAGGAGGTAACTTTCATGCTCTGGATTTTAGCGTATGGCTGAGTTCCTCAAGGCCAGTGTTTTGGATGTGAGTGATTTGGCATTATTATTGTGGTCATACTATTGTCCCACCTGTACCTGCATATGAATCTTGAGAAGTCTTTTTGCTTACCTGTCAACCTAAGAATCAAAGACGGACTTCTTATCAGCCATTTATCTCCTGGGCTTATTCTTTTCTGCTGTATGTTGGTGTGCCTGAGAATAAGCAGTATCTGACATGCATGCAGTCTTTAACTGACACAGCTCAGTCAATATAAGAATATGCAGGATTTTAGAATACATTGTGGGATATCTTCCATCATTTTCTATAGCTTCTTTCTCAGTCAAAAAAGTACACAAAATTCATCAATGTGTTTGACAGTTTTTACATTTTGGATTGCATCTCTTCATCCATAAAGAGAGGTTTCATGCTCTGCTCTTGCATGCACTGTTGACTCCCTTGGAGCCACAGATGGCTGCCTAGGGGCAAGATTTGACTGTAAGGTTAAAAGCATAAATACGGCGGTGCATCAGTTGGCCCTGAGCTGCCATTGTGATTTGTCGTACTTTAGTGTGCAAACTGCTGGTGTGTGATATGGGTATATAACTGGCTCCTATGAAAAGCACAAGCCACCAGCCATATCTCTAGAGCAAGGGACATTTTGCTGCCTCGGAATAAGGGAGTGCTGGTCATAGCTGCTGTTCTGAGTGGCACTCCCCCGAATACTTCAGCAGGTCTTCTCATTCTGTGCAGAGACCCGAATCCTTGTCATGGAAGTTTCAGAGAGAGCAAGGCTCCCCATCCACCCACCCTCTTTCCTCCTTGGTGCATGGAACAAAAAGCCTGGTCTGTATGAGCAGGATTTTTCAGGAAGGCCCAAGCAGTTAGCCAAAAAATTGAAAACCAGAAGTATTCTATGCCAGAGTTTGCTTTTCATCATTATCATTTCCTGTTGCTTGTTATGTATTGGAGGGAGGCTGCAATGAAAGGCAGTGGTCTCCTCCAGAGTGGTGGTACTCATGTAAAGGAAGGAAGGACAGGGCTGTAAATACAGTTTATAGCCCTGTGCTTCAGGGCATTAGACAAGCAAATAAATTCCGCCTCACTGTGGGTGCATTATTCAAGGCAGATGTTTTTTACTGAGCTCTGGAAAGGTTAGAAAAGGAATATAAAACCTGCTGCAGTTCTGGAATTCGTCCATCAGCATCAAAACCCAGTAACCAGTCATTCGTTTAAGGGTCCTTGACACTTTCATGGCAAGACTATGCATTTCGGAGAGCGGTTGGCTTGGTTCGAAACACATTCCAAACCTAAACCTGAAATAAATCCATGCAGATGAGCAATACTGCAAACTTCTTCTCTCCATTTCAGTTTTAAGCTGCTTATTAAAGAACAAAAAAACCCAGAGCTCGCAAGGAGAATGACTGACTTAACCCATCAATGAGAAAGCACATACTGGTCAGCCAGTATTTTTCATTTTCTATGTGGAATATTTCCTCAACTTTTTAGGTGTACTCTTGTCTATAAATATACAGATGTAATGTATACAAAATAGATGTGGAAAGAGTTGAAAACCGCTTGATCATAACTCAACCAAATGATACTAAAGGGTCATATGCAATTGCATACCAACGTCTGAAGGCTTGGGTAAGAAAAGTTTGCTGCGCTCCAAGTTGGCGTTAGGAATAATCCAGTAAAATAGAATAAAGAAAATGTAGTCTGAATCTCATGTAAAATATTCCACAGCCTAATACATTATATTAGTTGAAATAGTTCCTCCAAGAAAAGTGATGGAAGGCTGTTGCTCAGGTCATTAGAAGCTGGACTGGACAATATATACCAGAAGCAGTACCATAGGGACCAGTAAAGCATTGACAACAGAATGCAGTAACAGGTCCCTTCCATCTCTCGTGACTATGATTATATACATTCTGCAAGAACATGGGCATCTTTCAGTGAGGTGTGGGGGTTGAATTATGCTCATGAGCATGATGCTGCACAGGTGTTGTTGGTAATAACTAGGGACTTCCATGGAGTGGTGTCTTTTTGCACGAGCTAAGAATTTGATTTAACATATATTTGTTTAATGTCATTGTTAAAGAAATACCTATATGTAAGCCAGCCTGGTGGGGGGAGAGAGGGGGAGGGGTATAAGTGTGTAACAACAGTCCAGATCCCATTTTGTGTTAACTTTAAACCCAGTAACACAGGACTGGGAGCTAAAATCTCTATTCTGACACTGACTTTGACCTTGAACAAGTTGCTCACCCTCTTTGTGGCTCAGTTTCTCAACAGTGGGAAGACAATGTATTCTTCACAAGGGGGCAACAAGACTAATGCATTAAGATATAAAGCACTGTATTGATTCAAGCAGCTTTCTTTGCCTATGAAGAGCCCTCCTTGTAAGAGAATTGCAATATTTAATCAGTCAAAGAATCGCTATAGCAGGGAGGCTTCTGGCCTTAGGCTCCTGGAAATGAAATGCTATATAGGACTGGGGGAAATTTTTTTTCCACCTGAAAGAAACTTTAAATTTTTCCTGAAAACAATGAAAATCACGCTATCTTGGTCAAAAAATGGCAAGGAGGAGAAAGGAGAAAGTGGTTCATCGTTCTGTTGTGTACATACATGCACAGCCGGGCACCAAAATGCAGTGAAATTTCTCAGTTCTCAAGTTTTAGCATCTGCTGCCTTGGAACAGAACTGAATTTTATGTGAAAGGTAAGAATTCCTGTGGGTGATCCCTTTTATTAGACCAGCTGTATGGTTGGCATAAATGTAGGTAAGCGTCTGGGCATCACAGCACCCTTAGGCCTCCCTGATACTCAACAGTTTGCTGTGTCTATACCAACTATACAGTTAGTTCAATAAAATATATCACCCATAAGATTTCTTGCCCTTCACATATCTCCTGGACCATCACAGCAACACCATCACCTCAACACTAGCAAAACAACTGAATTTTGCATTTCACGATAAATTGTGTTAAATTGTAAGCAGGATAGAAGGGTCACTAGCAAACAGGAAGTACGCAAAACCAAATAAACCTTTATTTTGTGCATTGTTCCTATAGGATTTTGTAACCCTAAGAACAGGAAAATTATTTAGTTTAGGAGACTGGAACAAGAACATGCTGTTTTTGAACAGGTATCTCAGATGGGGTAAGAAATACTCTTAACCATTTCTTATTCTGCAGTTTGACAGTGGGAGTACAGTGAGATGATAAATTGTTTCTGTGATATGAATGTTACCTTTTTAATGTAATGTATTGCGACTGCTTTGGTTAGCTACAACTTCCATAGTTCACAATATCTTAGCAATCATAACATCTCCCCTTATACCTAATACGCATTGTATTGTGCATGCTCTTTTAAACTATACTTTATTAAATGGATACTTCCTACAAAAAAGGTTTTCCAAGCTGTAGAGGGATTAAGACTTACATTCCCAATAATTTCATTGACATATTTAAAGTACGTTTACCCTCACTGTTAAAAACTTCTTGGAATGTGTAAATTGAAAAAAAAACCTTTAAAATTGTATTTAGTTACTTTGTGCATCTCACCCAATTTAAATAATGAAAATACAGTGGTCATTTTCATTTCCTGCTTTCTCTGGGTTTGCCTAGTGATACAATTTTCAAGTTAGACATATGGAAGTACAGTATTTTGAAAACAAATACAATTGTTTTCATTAAATATTTCATAACATTTTCAAAAAGAGATGTAAGTTTTTACAATTCTTTTTTCTTTTGTCTGTCTTCCTGCAAGACTAGAATAATTTCTGGGCTCAGTTATGGCATTAGGCTAAAGGATTTTTATAAACTAAAATATAATGTCCCAAGGAAATCTGTATCTTTCTAAATTGCCATATAGAAGTAGCTTGACTTTGAGGTAAGTTATTTTCCCCTGGTAGTTAGATTTATTGCCCCGACGGATTCTTGTCATCCATAAAACTTCTTCTTTCCTCCTATTTCATGACAAAATTTCAGCCTCTGAAATACCAAATCAAATTAGATCCAGTGTAACAGAGCTCCTCCCTTCCTTTCAAGCTGTCTGGCCACATCTACTCAGTTCATGGTTGTGGTACCCCTTGGGGAAGCCCCCAGGTTCAGCTGGAAGTCATGGTGGTAATTTATATAGGTTCCCATCTTCCCACTAAGCGTGTGCTAGCCCAGTGCTCCAGCATGATGTTAAGGAGGATCTAGTTTTTATGTGTGCTGAGCCAAAGCCAATACCTGTGGGATCAATAGGTGTCTGGGCTTGTGGGTAACCCGACTTAAGAAGTACTCAGATCTTCTGATGTGGGAATTTCTGTATTTCAGATGTGATGTAAATTAAAGGGTGTGGCTACAGGATTTTTTTTTAAAGATTTTGCATTATCTAGCTATCATAATACCTCCCAGTTGCAAAGGGTCCCAAATTCGTTCAGCTCAGAATATAGGTGCTGCTTGATTAAATTGGGCTTGGGAAAAAAGCCTAGATCAAGGATGGAAATTCCCTCCAGCATATTCCTGATGTTGTCCAGAGTGTGAAACTTTAACGCCTGCAAAGACATACTATACTCTGGGTACTTCATGCCAAAGTTGTCACATCACTTGCCAAAAAACCTGGTACCTGGGGAGTTAATGGAAGGGAAAAGACTTCTGACAGCTGTAAGATGCCATGGTTAAACTCCTGCAGAAGGGAAATCCAGCTAGCATGAGGTGAGGCTACATTAAAAATGAAAGGCCTGATTTTGAAACAGAGCTGAAGAATGAGTAAGGTTGGTATTGGCCAAGGGTTGTACTTAGGTCTAGGTACAGACATTCAAAAAGCCTGAGGAGAAATTCATCTAAGTTGTGCAGTTTCCTGTAAGCAGCATAGTTTAGATCAGTAGTGAACATAAGGCACATTCGACCGGGGCCAGAGGGTTGCAAATCTTAGACCAGGTTATGCCATTTTTAAATCAGTCTATGTGGGCTGAACGGCTGTTCTGCTGTTCTGTTGCAGGTATGGACCAGTTCCCAATCTCTTATACTGGTAAAAGTGTAATGTCTGTACCTGGCCTACCTAGGAGAGTGAGAGTGCAGGGAAAAAAAATTAGGAATCTGAATCAGGGCAGAGAGGGAACTTTGGAGGAGTCTGGCTGAGGCACAGCTAAGGTTTATCTAGCTGAGAACAAAGCATTTAAAGTTTGCCCACTGATGAGGGTAATTTGGGAATTGGATAGGAAGCTACAATAAAACAGAGAAAACTGGAAGATAGGTTCTTTTTTAATAGGGGGATGCAGCCGACAGAGACTGCTTATCCCCTGGTAAGTCATTGTCTTAATCCACAGACTCTTTAAGAGGTTAAAGCAAAAAACAGAGGCTTTAGAAAATGGTTTGGGAAATTGAATGATTAGAGCGGGGGGCGAGAGGAGAAGGGGAAGTTATTGTAAGCAATGTGATTGCACTGGCTGGAAAATGTGTATTGGTGATGCTTCCAAGGCATATGGCTGGGGTTAGGCAATGCCCTTCTGTGGGGCAATCAGTTGTTCAGCTCTGTTTCCCCTGGCTCCCCGTGACCTGATCAGCCACATCCTCAGCGGGCTGCTGTCCCTGACTGGACAGGTCAATGGAAATATGTTGATTTATCAAGGCTGAATTTCTGGCCCAACTCACCAGTTGAAGTCTGTGAAGTGAACGTTCTGGGTTTGTTTCTTTTTTACCATTAGTGATATATTACTGGGATTTTTTTTATGTAATGGACTTGTGGCTTCTGTTTAGTTGGGATTGAACAGCTCTTTGCTAGCTGACTAGTAAGCAGATTGCAGAGTCTTGTGATAACTGTTGTGGGGGGGCATTACCTGCCCTGTGCAAGTCCTTGCACTGCGCTTCCCACATCAGGAGATCTGAGTACTTCTTAAGGCTGGTTAGCCACAGGGCCAGACACCTATATATCCCACGGGTATTGGCTTGAGCCACTGTGGCTCAACACACATAAAAACTAGATCCTTTTCACTTAGATCCATAAATACAGATTAATGGTGGGACCTGAATTCTAGGCAAAAATGTTAGAAATGTTTGATTTAAATGCCTTGCATGCTTAAATGTCTCTAAATCTCTGTGTAATTGGAACCTGGGCCTCAGAATGCCTGATTAGTGGATTTAAATGTGTTTCCATGGGCAAATCATTCTAATGGAAAACTTTCATGCACAGATATCTGCCTAAGTCATATTATGAGTTTAACAGTTTGAGTTGTCCAATAGTTTCTCCATTTGTTTAGGTTCTGCCATTTGGCTTAGCAAGTTTATGTGTTTAACAGTTACTGCTTCAAGAAGTTTCCATTGTACTGCAAAATGTCCTACTTTTCTTCCTGATAAAATCATTTTAGTGATGTTTTTTATCTTCCCTTTCTTTTCTCAACCCCTTTCCAGGTCAGAGGCTATCCAGAACCTCAGATCACATGGTACAGAAATGGGCACCCTGTCCCAGAGGGAGAGCACTATGTAGTAGACCGCAGCATCCGAGGGATTTTCAGTTTAGTAATCAAAGGTGTGCAAGAAGGGGACAGTGGTAAATACACGTGTGAAGCTGCGAATGATGGAGGGGTTCGGCAAGTGACCGTGGAGCTAACAGTAGAAGGTAAGAGGATTATTACTGCCCTGCTTCTGAAGGGCTCCCATTGGCATTACTTGTAAAATGTGCACAGTGGTTCAGATTATCCAGCTAGCAGGCAGATATCCAGTGTTTTCAGTGCTTCTCATTGGTACATAAGTAGGACTCATTAGCTACCTTGTCTCCTCATGGGGAAGAATGGTCTCAGCACAGGATGAGGAGCCAGGAATTCCCTATTTCTAATTCCGTGTCTAACATAGATTCCTTCTGTTGCAGGAACAAATCAAGTAGCTCTATACTTTCAGAGTTTCCACTGGATTTAAGGGCCTCCATATTTGGGTGCTGTTTTTTTGTGATCACCTGTGTTACCTAAACTGTGAACAGGAAATAACCCATAAAATCCAGTGTCATCAATAGCTCTTTTGTTGCTAAAGCTTGGTGCAATGTTTTCAAAACTTAGGTGGAGGTTTTACTTTGAAACAATGGAAATCTCTGAACTGTATCGCACACCTCTGTAATAGAGGTGTGCCACAGTGCTTAATGTACTCCCCTGGAGGAAAGGTGGGCGCACATGCATCATGAATGGGACTGGATTTTCTAGATTCTTAACTGAAATTCATGTCAAGAAATAAAAAACAGTTGATCAGTGTCTACACTAAATGGGTCAATGTTATGTACAGGTTTCCCTTGATTTATGTGGTACATGCATTCCTGGAAAACTGTGCATAAATCAAATTTGCCTAAAGAGAGCCCACTTTACAATTTAAGAAATAGGGATATGTTTCCACAGTGGTGAGGGAGGGAGGAAGTAAGGCTGGACTAGGGAAGGGGTGGGAGGAAGGGTGCAGCGCAGCCCATCAGCCGCTCCTGGGGCGGCAGCAGGGAGCAAAGCAGAGCGAATTGTATGTGGGTGCAGGGTGGGGGAGGATGCTCCTACGTGCACCCCAAGAGGGCTATGGGCTGGGGGGGCTGTGCCAGGTTTTTCCCCGGGGGCTCTTCCTAGCTGGGCCCTTCCCAGCCTGCAGCCCTCCTGGGGTGTGTGTAGCAGCACCCCGTGCCCTGCACCCACCTACAGTATCCTCCACTTTGCTCTCTACTGCAGCCCCAGGTCTCCACTTCTCCCCACTCACCCCAGCCCCTGCTGCAGCAGTCTCAGGAGCAGCTGATGCCAGCTGCCTTCAGCCGCTGGCTGCACTGTGCCCTGAGGCTCTGCTTGTCCCCACTCATACCAGCCCTGGGCTGTGTCATGCTGTGGTGCAGGCAGGTGGTGTTGGCTGCTCCCATGTCTGCTGCGGCAGGGTCTGGGGTGAGTGGCGACAAGCGGAGCCCGGGGGCATGGTACAGTTTGTCCCCACTCACCCCAGCCCCAGCTGCAGTGGCCCCAAGAGTGGCCGACACCAGCTGCCTGCAGCCGCTGGGCTGCACCGTGCCCCGAAGCCCCTGGGGCTCGACTTGTCCCACTCACTCCAGCCCCTTCTGCAGTAGACCCAGAAGCAGCCAACACCACCTGCCTGCACAACAGCATGGCGCAGCCCAGGGGCTGGGGTGAGTGGGGACAAGTGAAGTCCTGGGGGGGGGGTTCGGGGCATGGTGCAGCCCAGCGGCTGCAGGCAGCTGGTATTGGCCACTCCCAGAGCAGTTGCAGCAGGGGCTGGGGTGAGTGGGGCCCTGGCCCCACAGCCTTTTCCCTTCTGCCCAGAGATTTACTTGCTTGGGGAGGAGCACCTGTGCCGATTACATAAGAGTAAATATATCTCACATATAATGAATGTTGGGTATAAAAAGGGGCATTGCATAAGAGCGAGTTTGCATATACAGAACCTGCATAAACTGAGGGAAACTTGTACTAAGGGCCTGATTGGATGTTCATTGAAGCCAGGGGAAGTCACCCATTGACTGCAGCGGAAAGTTGGAGCAGTCCCATACATTCCTTCTTTCTATTGTGAAGGTGCTGATTCCTGCCAATTGGATGATCAGCAAGACTTCACAAATCCCCTAATTCCCTGGGCCCAAGACCTAATAGTTTCATAGCTAGTCAGGTCAGAAGGGACCTGAGCAGATCATCCAGTCCGACCCCCTGCCATGGGGTCAAACGGCCCCGACAAGGTGTCTATCTAGCCTCCTTTTGAAGACCCCAGGGTAGGAGTGAGCACCATTTCCCTTGGAAGTTGGTTCCAGCTCCTAGCCACCCTGACAGTGAAGTAGCGCTTCTTGATACCTAGCCTGAATCTACTGTCGGTCAACTTATGGCCATCATTCCTTGTTACTCCCAGTAGTGCTCGGGGGAACAGAGACTCTCCCATTTCCTGCTGGTCTCCCTTGGCCAGTTTATAGACAGCCACCAGGTTCCCTCTCAGCCTTCTCTTGTGGAGGCTTAACAGGTTCAGGTCTTGTAGCCTCTTCTCGTAGGGCCTGTCCTGCTGCCCCCAATCATGCAAGTGGCCTCCTCTGGACCCTCTTGATGTTGTCCACATGCCTCCTGAAGTGCGGCACCCAGAACTGGATGCAGTACTCGAGCTGTGGCCTGACCAGTGCTGCATAGAGGGGGAGGATCACCTCCTTGGACCTGCTCGAGATGCATCTGTGGATGCATGACAAGGTGCGGTTGGCCTTCCTGACCGCGTCCCCACACTGCCGGCCCATGTTCATCTTGGAGTCTATAATGACTCCAAGATCCTTTTCTGCCTCTGCGCTGATGAGACGGGAGTTCCCCAACCCGTAGGTCTGCTGCTGGTTCTTCCTCCCCAGGCGCAGCACTTTGCACTTGTCAGTGTTGAATCCCATCTTATTCTCATCCGCCCACCCTTGTAACTTGTCCAGATCCAATTGCAGCCTGTCCCTCCCTTCTAGCGTGCCCACTTC
Source organism: Crocodylus porosus (assembly GCF_001723895.1). Lineage (NCBI taxonomy): Eukaryota > Metazoa > Chordata > Crocodylia > Crocodylidae > Crocodylus > Crocodylus porosus. Next base: position 60,546,035 of record NW_017728949.1, on the reverse strand, counting down.
TCCCCTCATCTTAGTGTCATCTGCAAATTTGAACAGGGTGTTTTTCACCCCCTCGTCCAAGTTGCTGATGAAGATGTTGAACAGTGCAGGCCCAAAGACTGAGCCCTGGGGGACCCCACTGCCCACATCCCTCCAGGTCGAATAAGACCCATCCACCACCACTCTCTGGGTGCGGCCCTGCAGCCAGTTGGTGACCCATCTGACTGTGTAGGTGTCGACACCACAAACTCCTAATTTTTTAACGAGAACGGGATGAGAGACAGTGTTGAAGGCCTTCCTAAAGTCCAGAAAGACTACATCCACCGTGACACCTGTGTCCAAGGATTTTGTGACCTGGTCATAGAAGGCCACCAGGTTGGTCTGACAGGATCTGCCTCTAATGAACCCATATTGGTTGTCCCTAAGCATACATAGCAGAATGTATTGTTGGGGGCATCTCCCTGAGGCTGGAAAAATCAATTTTTTCTGGAAGTGTGGACACCCATTTGCCTCGGAACCAGTCAGGAGCCTGTTTGATGGAAACATTAACCTTCTGCCCATTTTTTTCTTCTTTTCCCACATCTGGTGATCTTCTATGAGCATGTGCATGCAAGGTGTGAAGCTCAAGCGTAATAGCAAAGGAACGACCATTGTAGATTGCTCTGTCCTAAACAACGTTTTCCATTCCCAACCCAAGTGTCCTGGTCACCAGTACTGCATTGTACCCACTTACCTTACACTGTTGGCATAGTTTCCTTCTGAACTTCCTTCTGGAAATCCTTTGCTGCAGCTGTCATCCTTCCAGTTAGTAGTAGCAGGAGCTCAGGGATTTTTGTAAGCGGTTGCCAGCACTGTTAGCTCATTAACTAGAGCTGTTAAGCTATATGAGGTGTTTACTTCTCCACTTCCTCCTCCTTTTATTCTGTGTGTCTGCCCATTTTCCCTCTGCAGCACACCCAGCCCCTGCTGGCTTTGGAAGGGCACAATGGCCTAAGAATTGTCCATTTTCATACTAATTTAAAAAAGGAGAGTAGAAATCCTTGCTAAAGACTAAGGGGCAAATTTTCCATGGGCATAAGGAGGTGCTACTGCACTGGAGCCAATGCAGTTGCATCTGCTGAGTCCCTTGGGTGAAGATAGCCATAGACACCTGCAAGACCTCTGCTTGTTTTTAAGTTAGACCTATTTGAAGGAAAGGAGAGAATTTAAAAAAAAGCCCAAAACAGCAAATGTCCCTGGCCTCTGTTTTTGTTTCCACTAAATCCTGATGGTTCTTTGGTGTTGTAAATACATAAGAAAACAGCCCCAGCCCTAAGGAGTTTACTGTGTTTCTGAGACACATGGAAATGGCCCCGCAGTCATTGGGATGTGGCAATCACAGCTGTGTTCGTGACGCAGCAGCATCTGATAGCCAACAGGATGCAAGTGAAGGACTGTGCTCCTGGCGGTCCTCCCAGCTCCCCTCCATGTATGGTGCTGTTTGTGGAGCAGAGAGACGAGTTGTAATTGCATACTTCTGTGTCATGTGGGAGAAAGCTAAGATCAAATCCAGGAATTTGAAAGGGTACATCTGCTAATTAGATCACCATAACCTGCCAGATCTGAAACTCGGAGGGTCAGAAGAAGAGGGTCAGAATTCAGCTACCCTGCCATGCTGCTTGCAAGCTGGCTTATGTGCTCGTGTCAAAGCCCTTCAGGTCGTGGCTTCCCACTGAATGCAAAGCATCTGCCCTACCTGGGGGGGTGGGGACTTCTGTGTCTGTTTATGGTCAAAGATTTCTAATGGAAATCCCCCAAGTGCAGCTTGAACTGTGCAGAGCTCTGCTACAAACGCGTTTAGTTTTTGTTGTAAAAAATTCTGCATGGTCTTTCCCTTTGTGATTCAAATTTATTTAAATCAACAGGGGCTTGAAATTGGTTTTCCACTTTGGTTTCTTCAGTTCTGTATTCAGGGTTAAGTAATTCACTGTGATAGAGTGCCCAAGAATTGATTTCCTCGGGGTTCAGCAGAGGCAGCAGGCTCTATTCCAATAATCCCTCCATTTATCACTGATGAACAATATTGATTTACTGGTGATTTTCTATCTACTAAGCTTGCCTTATGAGATCTACTATTGATATTAATGAATATCTCAGGAATTGCCTTTTGTCAAAGCAGTTTAATGCAAGAACTCTTCACCCCCTGTTCCATTATCAGGTTTTTTCATATTAAAAAGCTAGTTACATTAGTCTGTACACTAGATGGCACTAAGTATATACTGCATTGCACACAGCCCCTGTGTCACCACTGTTAGATGGGATATGCTGTTTTCCCTTTGAGAAACATATCGGGTGCATCTACATGAGATGTTTACTTTGCAGTTGACTAATTATCTCCACAGCGAACGTCTCAGCGTTTACATGTGCACCCCTATTAGAGTGCACAAAACAAACTGTTGCAGAGTTTTTTTGTGTATAGCAGTGCACAAGTAGACTATGGCCAGCTGGGTGAGGCACGAGAGTGCTTCAGTGCCGGGGCTACCTGCCAGCTAGCCGTGCACTGAAGCACTCTTGTGTCCCAGCCAACCTCTCCACAGCACATTGAGCCCGGTCAGAGCACCCCTGGGCTGGCAGGCTGACCCCCCTCACCCCCCCGGTCTCCTGCCAGATGGGGCTGCTGCAACCCAATTCAGTGTGCTACAGTCTGGGCATGTGCAGATGCAGGCCCGGGAGCTTCCCAGGAGCAATAAATTGCAGAGCTATAAGCTCTACAGTTTATTGCTGCCCTCTAATGGCATGTATAGATGTGCCCACTAGAAAGAAAAGGTGTCATGGAGAAATCTGTAAATAAAAGTATAGCAGCTCCATTGTCACATACTCTGATCAGGAGGTCTCACTAACTCTGTGTGGAGCTGTCAGTGCTCATCATTTTTGAGGCTATAAGCCCATGGTAGCCAAACCACAGCTTGTGAGCTGCATGCGGCTCTCTGGGAATTGGCTGAAGCCCTGCCCACTTCTCCCCAAGACAACTCAAGGGGACAGCGCAGCCCAGCACCTCCCACCACTCCTGCTTTTCCCACAGGGAACGCACCCTGAGCTGGCACTCCTCCCTCTGGGACATGCTCCCTGCAGGGAAAGCCAAAGTAGCTTGGTGGAGCAGGGCGGGGATGGTCACCTCCTCTCTGGGTCGCTTAGCACCCACCTCCCCCCACCCCTAGCTCTCCGGCTCTTAAACTTTGGTGGAGGATCAGATGTGGCTCCCAGGGTGAGTAACTCTGGCCACCCCTGCTATAAACAGCTAAAAGTGGGGTCCTGCAGTATCTTTCCCGAAGTTACAAAGCAAGAATCAAGAACCAAACAAATCTTTGGACTTCAGACACCTGATTTAATGCATTCTGCACTGGACCACAATGCAGAGAGGAATTTATGTTCTTAAATAATTATTCAGTCAAACAGCAGCCAACGGGGTCTCTGGTGTGAGTCAAAAGTTCTGGATTGTGGACCTGTATTCCAGGCTGTTTAGATCAAGGATCTGATCCAAATGCATATGTGATCCATATTCAAAATAGTAAATACTGTCTCCTGTATTTCACAGCACCATAAACATAAGCCAGATGAGAATTTAGTAATTCATGCAGGCCACAAGAGGTTAAATTGCAGCCCTCAGGCTCCCACCTGGCTACAACTTTCCCAGATTGTTCTAGCTGCAGTATCAGCCAGGGGCTCCTCCTGTCCCTGGCTTCCGCTTCCTGCCCCTGCACCAGTGTACCTTCAATCCTGGGGTAGCCTGCTGCCCGAGGTGTCTTGCGGTAGGGGATTTCATGGGAAGCTAAGGGTGAGTCAGGGCACAGAGGGGCATGGGGAGTAGCACGGGGGATGCAGAGAGCAGGTAGGGGGGAGGCTGCAGTGGGCAGCTGTGGGGAGTAGCAGTAAGGAGGTGCTAGGAGCAGCAGTGGAGGAGATGGGAAATTCGGGACGGGGTGAGGGGTGAGGAACAGGATCATGGAGCTGCCTGGGCACATGATGAAGGCTGCAGTGGGAGGGCATCCAGGCCCTTGGTGCAGCAAGGGGCTCCCATGATTCATGGCCCTCACTGATGCAGCCCCTGCTAGTGCTATTCAATGACTCTTCTTTCTGCGAGTGTGGCCTAAGGGGCGTGCTACCCCCAGCCACTTAGAAATTGGACAGCCCTGAGCTAGATGATAGGAAATGTATCCCATGCTTTCGGAAAGTGGGATTACTTACCACTGTATCTTTCCTTTATATTTGAAAGAAGAAGGAGCTGATATTAAAGCAACCTCTGGCATCTGTAGTAGCTAATAATTTTGACAAGGCTTCTAACTTGCTGTTTTTCATTCATATACTTGCAGGAAGCTGCTTGAAGAGATACAGCCTGCCATCCAGTGCAAAAACCCCAGGGTAAGAATTCTGGTGGCTGCGGAGATCTTTAGTGCATGGATCTACTTAAGTTTTGGTGGGAAATCAGGAAAGGTTTTTCTCTTTAAGGAAAATCTACTTCTTTTCCTTCAAGTGACTTTTGCCTTCCATCAGTGCTGTTGATTCCTTCGGAGGGCTGGTTAAAATGTTTGAGTTCCATTTATTTGTTCCATCCTTCTGCATGAATCCTTTCATGATTCTCCTCTATTAAGCCGATTCTCTCCCTGGAATCATGTCTTGGAGCAAGAGTTGCTCCATTTTAGAGCTAGTATTAGTAACAGTGGAGCAAAGTGTTCCAGATATGACTTGAAAGTTGAAGCTGAAATAAAAAACAATCATTCTCTTGCTGTATACCAGCTGTTTTGTGAAATGGGCAAAGTTGTGTTTAAAATTTCTAGGCCTGATCCGGTTTGCAGTTCAACTTAGGTTTACACTGCTAGAACATTGATTTGTTCCTGATTTATACCAATGTTTTTGTGCAAGCAATAGGGTCTCAAAGACTTAAACAAAAATAAATGTCCTTGCTTCTGTTAGTGATCAGAACAAAGATTATTAACACTGAACATTTTAATTTCCGTTTTGCAATGGCTGGTGTTTGTTTAATTTGGAGAGGGCGTTCAGACTACGGCAATAAAAATAGGCTACTTTGGCAAATTAAATGGACTGTGTTGTTGTTGCAAATATGTATGGGGAGTTTGCATGTGCTAAATACTCCTATGGGAGAGGAATAGCCCATGCTGTCATTGTAGTTGCTTAGTTTTCCCTTTCCAAAGAGCTCTCCTAATCAGTTGCATTTCAATGGAGTTTGAAAGATTTGTCCTCCTATTTCAGCCCCTCATTCTGTTCCTGTTTACAGCTATTTTTATAATTTGCCAGTTGGGAAGGATGATATCCAAACACTTTTGTGACTTTTTTATGTATGTGTGTATACACACACACATCATGAAGGTGTTTGGATGTCAACCTTCCCAACTGGCAGATTATAAAAGTTCTATACAGGGACAAAATATGAGGGACTGAAATAGGAGGACAAACCTTTCAAACTCTATTGAAGTGCAACCAATTAGGAGAGCTCTTTGAAAAGGGAAATATATAGCTATTTAATGTTAGGTTTACCAAAACCCAAGAAAGGGTGTGAATCTGGAGGAACATTCACCAGCTTGCAGCTGAGGGCAGTAATGATATTTTTTTTCTTACTACATGGGTATGCGTATGCACATTCACATGTGTGCGTGTACAACCACACCTCTCAAATTCGGAGACAAAACTATGTGAATGTCTCACTTCATCAACTAATTTATTCTGCAGTGAATCGTATACTCTTCTTGGATATTATACTACACCATTCCTCTCCAAGATTTTTCACCTATACCTTTTCTCTGCAAATCCTCTTCATCATAATTTTGTCTTAATTAGTGTCTTCCAGTTGCCCATATAGCAACCGTCATCCCTTGGCAGCTCCTGGGACTGAGGCTGTGTGGTCTGTATTAGCATGCTGATGCATAAGGCATCTCCTTCACGTGTGGAAAATGAAGGCCCTGAAAGTGGCTTGGCTTGCTTTGGAGGCTTGTGGGGGGGGATCACTGTCTTCTGTGTTTTACTAATGTGGTGTTTGGTTGTACTGTGGCTTTACTGGAGCTCTTTGATATTAACAAGTTTAAGTGGCACTTTTTTCTCTTGCTCCAATGCCGTTTAGTATTTCTGAGTTCTGTGGTGAAGACTGACTCTTCTCACTGAGTAGTGCTGTAGTCTCACTACCGTGGCAAAGAACTGTGTTCCATGATTTGTCATCCTGATAAGTAGATTTGAGCCAATCCTGCCAACAGATATTCATCACCACCATCAGTCTAAGTCCATGTGCTTTGTTTATGCTTGGGCCTTTTTCATTTTCGCCTTGTGAATGTTTTTGTATATGCGTTTCCAGGCAGGGACACTCACTAAAGCGGTGAATTTCCAAGTGGACATGGCCAGATAGTTTTGCAAAGTAAATTTCCAGTTCATCATTCCAAGGGCTTGTTGGACTGTTAAATGCAATATTGCGGTAAAATATTGTTAGAATCATTCTGAAGAGCAAGCATTTTACCAAATTAAATATACCTGTTGTCCACTGTGATTAATTTGCCCAGCTTTAGCTATAAGCAACCTGGATTGCCAGAAAGAGCCGTGATAGTGTGTGCTCTGTGTGCACCGGATGTGGGAATGGAGCAGAAAAGTGTTCGGTTACATGAACACTTGAGAGCAGTGGTTTCCAACAAGTTAACCTGCAACATACCCCTCTTATCACAGGGCAGCATTAGGCTCCTTGCACTGGCCACGTGGCGCTAGCTTACTTCAGTTTTCTAACTACTTTTTTGGCCAAAAATGTTATCTCCTGCTGATATCTCAGTAGCTCAGTGTTCGTTGCTACCTGCCCTGTTTTAACAGTTGGCAGACCACTGTTCTAAAATGCTGTCTGAAGTCTGCTCTCACTACAAGGAAAGCTCCCGATCCCCTGTAATATCAAGCTGTTTGTTGCCTTTCCAGGGGCCGCTTTTCTGTTCCAGCTGTGGAGAACAGGCCAAGCATCTGGGGAGAGAGTCCACCGAAGTTTGCTACAAAACCCACTAGAGTCATTGTCCGTGAAGGCCAAACAGGGAAGTTCTCCTGTAAAATAACAGGACGTCCACAGCCTCAAGTAACTTGGTTTAAGGTATGATTTTGCAAGAGGGTAATGGTTTTGTTCTTCCTGAAAGCTTCTGGCTTAGGAGGACGATCTGGTTGCAACTGTTATAAGACAAATGATAAAATATCTCAAGAGCCAGCAGACAACCTAAAGGGTTACATACTCCCATAACTTGCAAGCTGAACAACTAGGGGCAACTGAACAATTAGCAAAGTCCTTCTTCACAGTTAGCCTCCCCTGTGTCTTGCCTTTTTCCTCTCTCTACTGATATTGATTACATGAACCCTCATGGTGCCTAAAACACTCCTGGGGATCAAGACCCTGTTGCACAAACACCAAGTAAAAGACAGTCTTTGGCTCTAAGGAACCTAGGCTATAAACAGGAAGGGAAGACAAAGGGTGGAAAAGATAAGGATTGTCATCCCTGTTTAACAGCTGAGGCCAAGAGAGAGGTAGCAACTTGCTAATGGTCACAGAGGGAATTGTGTGAGAGCTGGGAACTGAAACCTGCCTTGCTGAGACCCTGTCGCTTTACATCAGAAGTGAGTGTTTAGTTAGAAGTAGGAAAACGTTTGAGCGTATGAAATGCAGAAGGGCCTGAGCTGTGAAACTCGGGTCCATTTCAAAGCCGGGAAGCACCTGTCATTTGCCTATTAAAATTACTGTTGTAAGGCAGTTGTAAGTCTGTTAAGCTACTGAAAAAGCTCTCAGGAACAAAACGCTAGTAGTTTTTGTTTGTTGCAAATATGTTTTCCACCAAAACAATGTTGCTTTTGAGTAAAATTGAATTCTTGCTGAAACAATCTGTGCTTTGGAGAGTTACAGACGTGTCTGGTTCTTCAAGATTATCGAACTGAAGATTCGTTCCATCTCCTACCTTCTTCCTTCTGTCTAGTAATTGGCCAGTTGTCTTCTGCATTACACCACAGAGCATTGACCATACGATGGGACACAAGGGGCATTTTCTTACTAATGTTCTTCTGGTTCCTACAGCTTTTCTGCCAAAAAGTAAACAATCCCATGAATCAGTGGAGGAGAAAGGAAAAATGTTTCAGAGCTGAGGGAACTCTGTCCCAGTGTCTGGCCATTGCCCTAGGAGCTGGCTATGTTGTAGTACACTGATGCCCAGAGGCCCCAGTCACTGTTTGATGCTCTGTTTTACTGTACAAACTTACAATAAGACAGTCCCATAAACCCAAGAACTTTTGGCTAATCTGCATTTAATTAGCCCAAATGTTCTATAAATTGCTCAAGCAGGCAGTGGTGGGTTATGATTTCTCACCACAGGTCTAACATCAGCATTCTATAGCCAAGCACAGCAACTATCTGGTAAAATTATATGTGATAAAACAAGATCCATAATTAAAACTATACTTTTCAGAATATCCTGATCATGTCCATTTAGAGATGCTTTATTCCTTTCTTTGTCCCACTTTATTTACTTGCCCATTCAGAAAGAACAGCAGCAGTTTGTGTTGGATCACACTGGCATCAATTTGTTCTAACTCCCTTTCTGTTCAGGTAGGAATTATGGCATTCAGACCATAAAAAGCTTATTGAGACACCAGAGGCATACAGCGTACAAAACCGAACATTTCTTATCCAGGGCTATCCAATATGTTTTAAAGAGAGCTCAGTTTTTCCCTTACTGTATAAAGAGCAGGAAAACTTGTGGTATTTGAAAGCAAATGATACCTTTTTATGGTAGCACTGTTATAGATTGTTTCTAATTAGTTGCTCAGGCTGATTTTTAAAAGCCAGAAGGGACTACTTGGATCATCTGGTGTAAACCCCAGTGTAACACAGGCCAGAGAACATTACTATTTAAGTCTTGTGTCAAGCCGCTGGCTTTCAGTTTAGCTAAAGCATGCCTCTTCGAAGGGTACCTGGTATTGTTTTAAATGTTTGAAGTGATGGAGAATTCACATGCATTCCTTTGTAAGTTGTTTCAATGTTTCATTACTCTTGCTGTAGCAACAAAAGTGATCCTCTGCCATCAGGAAGTTGGTATTTTTATCCTGACATTGTGATCAAGTAACCTCTAACCTTCCCTTGAATAACCTAAAACAGAGAGGTTTGAGATTAGATTAAATATAAGGAATAACTGTTAACAGAGGTAGACACTTTGAGTCCAAAACTTTGACAATGATTTTTTTGTGATGAAATATCAGCTAGAACTTTGAATTCTCCTGAGTCTTGGACTTACTGGTGCCCCAACCTTGCCGTTAATTACAAACCTAAGCGGCTCAGTTATTGGTGCACGGACGGAAAGGGTGGGCTTGTCATCCTTCCTTGTGCTCTCTGAGCCTTTTAGAGCTGAAGAAACTCCCCCTGTTCTAATTTAGACTCTGGCCTCCAGGAACAGCGTTACTTTCTCCCAGCCCTTTCCTTCCCAAAGTCTGCTCCCAAGATGCTTCCGGTGTCAGAGGAGGTTCACTCTGCTATCTCTGCGCTATGGATGAATCCCACCCATATGGGGGGTCATTGTCTAGAGCACTGGTCTCCAAATTGGGGCGCATGCACCCCAGGGGGTGCGCAAGATGATCCACTGGGGTGCAGGAAGAAAATATTAGAACTTCTATTTATATTTATTTTTATCTAAAAAAATAAGAAAGAAATTAAGCTTTACTAATATTTAATATACGGCTTGACACTGGTGCCCTCACTCGGTCCGTATGTCAGATGGTCACGTGTCACGTACGGTATGCGAGTAGTACATGTATATAATTTATAAATAAATAAGTATACATATATTGGGGGTGCGTACTCAAAAATTTTTTACTGATAGGGGTGCACGATCAAAAAAGTTTGGAGACCACTGGGCTACAGATTCTTCCTATTCGCTCTTTCCAGAGCAGCACAGAGGGACCAAAGCAGAATCCAGGGTGCCCTCAAAGCTTTTGCTGTCAGAAAATGGAAAGCTGACCTCCATAAAGCGAGTGTGAAATGTTTCTGCTTCAGTCACCCATTCTGTGAAAGTAGACTTTTCTGAAGACCCTGGTAATTCCTATGATGCAAACGCAAAATACAGCAAAACCAAAGGGTGGATAAAACCCCGGGAATGCAGGCTCTTGAAGTACTGCAATTACAAAGTCTTTGAGCCAGAATTTGTTTATTCTCTCAGAGTATTCATTATAGAAGTTATTTGAACAGTAGCATAACTGGACGGGAGCCCTGGGCTCAGCATTTTGCAGAGGGTGAGGGTGCAAAAATAGCCATCACCACAACTGAGCACAGGGCTGCCCTGTCATGCCTCTGTGGTGGACAGATAAGTGGAAGGGACAGCGGATTGGTACTTTACCAAAAGCTGCTTGTTTGCATGTCTGTGAATCTAATGGTGTTGTCTTGCGATGCTTGCAGGGTGAAATTCAGTTGCAGCAGAATGATCATTTCAACATGTTTGAGAAAGCAGGCATCCAGGTTTTGGAAATCCAGAATGCTCAGCTGGCCGATGCCGGAGTTTACACATGTACAGTGATGAATAGCGCTGGGAAGGCATCTGTATCCACAGAGCTCACAGTTCAAGGTAAAACTAAAGAGATGAATGAGAGAGAGCACAGGCGCACCAGACACTTTCTGAAAAAAAGCTTGCCGTGGAATTCAAAGGACACATGTTGCCTTTTTCTTTTTAATCAACTCTATTTCTCTCTCTCTCTTTGTTTCTGTGAAATGACGTTTTGATGTATCCAAACCTGTGGTCTGGTGCTACAGCTAAAAACACTGCATTGACTCCAGGGGAAAGAACTGTCAAAATATTATCTTGCTCTGGTTTCCTGTAGGACCTGTTTCTTCACTTCGCTTCTGTCATTTTGGAACTTAATTTTTTTTTAATCTAAATTTTGATTTCAAGAAATGGAAATATGGCACGTAGAATTAAACCTCAGTAATTAATCATACCTTCAGAGCCACCCCATTTGGGAGACAAATCCTTTTAACAGGCTACTTAACTAATCCTATTTGGTGCTTTATGTTTTCAGGGTACTGGCTGCTCATTCATTTTCATACCTCCCTTTTGAGGTAGCAAAATATTAGTATTATACTTGTGTTTCTAAAAAAAGGGACAGAAACTTCGGAAAGTTAAGTGGCATGTCCAAACCAGCACAGGAAGGGGGGTGGGCAGGTGGGAGAGAAAGACACTGAATTTAAACACGGGGAGTTCTTCGCTCTTGGCCATGTTCTTATTTCACTATAGCAAAAGGGATTGTATGTGCACCAGATAACATGTGGTGTGATGCATACGGTGATTGTTTGTATTCATCCTTCTCTCAAAGCACTTGTGCATCACCACCAAAATCAGAGTCCTCTACCCTTGAGCTACGGAAGAAGTCGCTGAATTGTGGGCACATACTAACACAGCACCAGGTCGCTGCCAAATCAATTCTGTCCAAGGTTCTGGAGTTCTTGCCCTAGGTGGGGTGCTATTCTGTGAGTGTGAGTGTACAAATAATGGCAACAAAGGTAAAAGCTGGGAATCTTCAGAACCAAAAATGCAAGCCTATATCCCTTAGCATAAAAAGAGCACTTTCACTCTAAGTGTCTCTGAGGTTGGCCTCTAGAGGGAGTCAGTTGAGTGAATGTATCATTCAGACATGTTCCCTTGCTCACTGAACCTTTTATTAAAGCATGTAATTGGATCTCAAACCACCCCCACTAGGTTAATGATCTTACTGTGCACAGTAGAGACATCTGCCTGGAGAGATGATGCAGGTTGGAGGTCAACAGATTGGTCACAGTGTGTCCTAATTTCAAATGCTGGCTGCATACCTCATTCAAAGGGCACATTCTCTCCTGGATCAGCACATGCAGACCTAAAGAGAACCACAGGCTCCTGACATTTTGTACTAAGCAGGTCCCATGGTAGTGTGCTAGTATAATCAGCTGACTTTACTGTTCCAACCTCCCTTATCTAATTCTGACATTATCAATTAAATCAGATAATAGGAAATGTCATAAAGCATTATCAGGCAGCCAGTTGGAATTACTAAGTAAAGACACGAAGACCTCTAATATAGATAAACTTGCTCCAAGAGCTTTACTTTTTCCCCCGAGTCTCCATGGTGGGCGGGTGGGGAAGAAGAATGTTTTCTTTAATTGGTAGGGTCACGTAGCACCGTTTTGTCTGCAGCCAACTGAGCTTTCTTCAGTTTTCTTCTCTGTCTTTATCTGATCATCTTTCAGCTGGGACTCAGCTGACTTTTGCTGTGTTTTTTAACTGTTTCTTGACAGTTTTATTTAAGGGCATCAGTGGGTTATTTTTCTCCACCTACTTAGATTCTGTTTCTCATTCTTCGACGGGTTGCAGCTGTGGGCATTCAAATGTGGATTTTGCCTTGATGTATTATGTGCTGTTGTGGTGTATGTACCTGCCGCAACTCTTACCTCTTCCCTGAGACCAGCCCACTCGGAGCGTGTTTTGCCCAGCATTTGCTCATGTCTTCCTTCCTCCCTACCATTACATTCCAGTCACACAGAGTAGGCTGTGTACTAGGAGAAAGTTATTCAATCTAAAATCTGCTACCAGCATTATCCACTATCAAAGAATCAGGCTACAGAGCACCAAAGGGGAACAGAGTGTGCCCACCCCACCCCAGAACAAAATAAAGTATAACCCTTTGGTGCAGGGCTGGGACATAGTTGTTGGTGCATTTCCAGTGCCACACCGAGGGCAGAGACCTACCTTTCCGGGGGGGGCATGGGTGAGGTAAAAGACCTCATCTTTTAGCCTGCCAGGCTTCAGAGTGGATTTTTCTAGCATGGTATTTTGCTGATAGATGTAGACATGCCCACAGGTGGACATCTTGGTGCTTCCAGCCACTATGTGCTCCACATTGGATCTTCTAGGCCACCCTGTGAGGCTCCTTCCATCAAAACACCAGGCAAAGCCTTTTTAGAATAATATAAGAGTACAATGAATTAAAAACAAGGAATGAAAATACCTGTCTTAGGCCTTCTGTGCAGCATTTTAGCATCTGTGTTTTTGTCTGAGTAGCTCTAACTCTTGATGTAGCAGCTTAGCTCATATGTATGTTATATGCAGAGACCTGGTGTCACACAATCCTGGTCATATGGGAGAAGCTAAATACAGGCTTTGTCAGCAGAAGGGTAATGTGTGCTGAACACATGCCCAAAATGGTGTATGAAATGTGGATTGTTGTATGTGGTAGCATAGAGAGGGTGCTCTGTAGATCGACTTTTTTACATCTTGTTTTTCTCTCATTGGCTTTTCCTAATCAGCTGGCATTTTCAAAAGATTTCCTCAGAATAGACCCCCCCCCCGACACACACACACACGCTTCCCTAAGTACTTCTCAAGCTTACAAGGTGTCAGCTCAGGCTGCTTTCCAGTGGCAGGGAGTGCCACAGTCCTTCCTCTGTCTCCTGAGCATTCATCTTCATAGTAGCCCTTGATTTCACAGTTAAAAAATAATCCAGCGAGAAGAAGAACATTCAGAAGCAACTATAAATGTGAGCTAAACACCTTAAGCCAAATCCCAAATGCCTTCCCCTTCCTGAATAGCACCTTACATCAGCAGTGATTTCTTTGGGAAGCAACTTGAATAATGGTACTAGACATTTGTCCTTTAAGGGTACTAACAACAATGTGTGCATGTCTCTGTGAATTCACAGTCCAGTCTGGATGTGGTGTGTGACCTCCTAGTCTCTATTTGTTTTATTGACATGATTTACAAGTTTGCAGCTGGGCACCCAGTCCTGCAAGAGTTTTATATGGTTGTGAGGAAGAACACCGCTAAGTGACCGTAAAAGGCACTGAATCTCGATCACATAGGGAATACTGAGGTCACGCATTTCAAGTGCGACCAAAGTGAAGGGGACAATAAGAACAGTGAGAGAGGAGCAAACAACCTAGGGACACTGTCGACTTTGCTTTGCTGCAGGATTACAGGAAGAGGCTGGGTAGGCATCTGTTTGGGATAGTTTAGGAACAACAAATTCTGCATTTATTAAGGGAGGTGGACTTAGATGACCCTGGCGGTACTTTCCAACTCTAATCCTGTACAAGTGCCAAAGCCAGTTTCTACTCCAGAAAGTAAACTTCCTTGAGGCCTCATCCAAGTCCCAGGTGTCCTAAGCATGTCTCCTTAGTACAGCACTCTAAATGTGTTTAATGTGTGCTTTGAGTTCACTGAGTCTTTATTCACCAGTGCCAGCCCACACAAATGTGCTTTCCTGCACTAGGGCTAATGCTGTCCCTTATGCCACCCTCCTCTGGACAGCTTTCTTTGTTCATCTCACAAGCATGGTAACCTTGGGGCATAGCGAGCATTTTCCATTACATCCAAGCCTTGGACAATGCAGGCAGCATTCCTGGGCACCCACCTTGCTTGTTTGTAGCTGTCCCTGTCTCCTGCACATGCCTGGGTAAAGGTTTCCTCCTTTGTAGGATGCTAGGACAAGATCACATGTAATTGGTTCTTAAGGAGGCACTATTAATCCTGTTTGAGGCTACATAGTGCACCAATAATTTCCAAAGTGAAAGATACATAATATCTGTTCTCATGAACAATGCATGCCCCCAGAGGCTGGCGGGGCACAACGAGCTCCCACAGGCGGCAGTGGCGGTGTCAGTGGTGGGGGCATGGCGGCGGCAAGTGAGGAGCTCCCACAGGCAGCCGTGACAGTGTCGGGGGCGGGTGGCAAGCGCTGACCAGCAGTCAGCGACCACCTGCAGATGCCACCAACAGCAGTGGCCAGCAGCAATCGGGCACCAACCACAGATGCTACTGGTAGTCACAGCAGCAAGGGGGAGGGAGGTGGTGAGCAGTGGCCGCCCACAGGCATTGCCGGCAGCATCAGCGGAGCTTTTCTCAGGGGGTGCACCGCCAATCTCAGGGGGTGCTCTTGCTCTTTGTTCCAGACTTAAGATGTTATGTGTCTTTGTGTTGAATGCCACAACTCCTACCTACCTGCTAGAGCTGAACCAGGAGTTTCCAACTGGACACAAAGCACCAGTGGGCGCATCTCCACAAGATGCTTTACTGCACAGTAGACTAATCTACTGTGCAGTACAGCATCGCTGTCTACACTTGCAGACACTTCTTGCACAGTAAATTAGCCAGATATAATTAATGGCATGTGTAGATATGCCTAGTGTCACCAACAGCCTGGTGAAATCATGGTGGAATAAATGATGATGGAGTAACCATGGTGGAGTAGGGGATGTGGCCCACCCAGCTACACACCCTCTCTGAAGTTCCCTGAACAATCGGTGAGCTGCTTCCAGCCGGCATACCTTCCATATCTGTCCTGTCCAGCACAGAGTGTGTCTATTGGGTGGGAATCCTTTTGTTCCTGTGGGCTGCTTGATCCAGGAACTTCTCAAACTAAGCCAAGATTTCCAGCCATTTCAACCCCTGAGCAACCAGTGCTCTTGTGGCTGAAAGTCAAAGTTGGTCAAGGAGCATATTGTGGGCCAGTGGCTCAGCAGTAACTGGACACGTTTTAGGTCTATAGCAGTCTTCCATTGGTGGAAATCTTTAATGTGGACTCCAGTACAAAAAAATAAAGGAGGATCTCCAAAATGCATACTTTACTTAAATCTTTATAATGAAATATCTAATGAAATAATAGAAAATTCTTAT
Organism: Crocodylus porosus; assembly: GCF_001723895.1. Taxonomy (NCBI): domain Eukaryota; kingdom Metazoa; phylum Chordata; order Crocodylia; family Crocodylidae; genus Crocodylus; species Crocodylus porosus. Next base: position 60,530,378 of record NW_017728949.1, on the reverse strand, counting down.
AAGGCAATGTAATGGTCTGAGGAGTTAAATCTTTTTTTTTTATTTCAGGTTCAGACAAGACAGAGGTACAGGTTCACTCATCACGGTATGTCTGTCATTCAGTACTCTTTATTAGTGAAAGACACTGTGGCCCTGAGACTGTAGCAAGGAGTTCCCCATGAAAGAGAAGATAAATCTTCTTGCTTCAGAGCTAACACTAGCCTCTAATTAGGGGCTAGAAGTGAATGAGAGGTTACCCTGTAATTTTAGGATTTTTGTAACCTGTTATGAAGTGTTTGTTTTCTGTTGGTGAGGGTCTTCTTGGTTAGATGTTCACTGGTCTGATGCAGCAAAGGAGAATCACTTTATATCTGTATTTGTTGCCTTCAAGGTGGAATGCAAAAGGGAAGTTGCGTAATTTGCATGTGTAGACATGAAAAGAGATTTCTCGTCCTGAGATTCACTCCAGTATAGCCAGGAGCCAGGTGGGTGGGGAAGTCACCTGTGACATGGAAAAACACCAATTCAAGTTCTTTATTTCACTCAGGCTGAACAAGGCCTTAACCGTGATATCCCACATCCACGTTCTAGGGGCGAGCATCCCTCTTGCACTGTCTAGTTTGGACCAGAAATTCCATTCTGGATCTGAAAGTTGTGTTTGGTTGAAACTTTTGCCTGAACATGACAAGTTCCTGCAAAAATTCAGTTCTGAAGAACTGGCATGTAATGAAACATTGTTTTGCCAAAATGTCCTGCCCAGCCGTACTTTCAAGTTACTTAATTATGCATATGCCATGTGGGTACAGTGCACCAGCTAGGAGGATCCCAATACCCCTGGCCAGCTATTCCCACTAGTGCACTCCGACCCCAGAAACAAACTGATAAAGATGCTCTGGGGTTGCTTCCAGTAGCCACTCTTAAGACTTTGGTCTCTAGTACAACCACTAGGGACACTCTGGATCTTCTTCACTGATGTATTTCTGGGCTTGCAACAGGTTGGTGAGGTAGAGTCAGAGCTGTCCTGGCTAGGCCATGCCATCACCCGGATATAGGCCTGCCCTTTTAACAATGTTACCCTCTGCTGAAGAATAGTAATATTGAAAGCTCGTTTGTGCCATGTCTTGAGTTGATATACGGCCTGAATCTATTCACACTTGCCACCTTAAAAGCACACAGTACTGTCACTTTAGAGGCTCAAATGAAGTCAGTCTTAAAGGAAAACCAATATATAGAAGGTCAGAATTTGACTCAGGACCTAATCACTCTTCCCCTGGTGAAAGTGGTTAAGTGATTAGGTCCAGGAATATTCGCACAGTGCTTTGAAGATCAAAGTGCTCTGCAAGGGATATGGACAGACATAGATTATACTCAGTTAAAGGGAGGAGGCATTTATTGTGTATCATCTGCTTCATGGTAAGCATTCCACATGTCTGCTTCTTTCCTTGATAAATAATAGCTACATTGGTACAGCTTAACTTTGAATGGAACAAGGCTAAGACACTGTAGTTCAGACTTCCAATTACCATGGGATAGGAGCAAACACATGAAACAGTCACTGAAAGTCAGCTGCTCCACAGTAGGTTGCTTCCCTTATTGGTATACTTTGTTCATCTGTCTAGATCCTAATTATGGATATTACCATTGCTTATGCATCTAAATATATCATTTTCCTTTAGCCCCCCATCAAAATCAACGACGCTTACAGCTAAAGGTGTCGAAAATTCAGATTTCACACGGACGACCAGCAATGGGATTGCAAAAGAACTGAAATCCAGCAGCACTGAGCTCACAGTTGAAACCAAAGAGAAGACCACAATGAAGAAAGAGGCCTGCTACACCTTCTCCAAAGACGCCAAGGACTATAGACAAGGGCAGCTCAGAGAAACCAGCATGCAGCCTCCTCAGGAACCCAAAGGAGAAATAAGGGGCTCTCAGGTCCTACAGAAAACTTCAAGTACCATAACCTTGCAAGCCATTAAAGTGCAACCAGAACCAAAAGCAGAGACCAGGTCCACTGTCACTAGACAGACTGAAGAAAGGAAAAGAGCCACACAACCTCATATGACAACTCGACAATCTGTTCCTCTCGCTGGCCAAGCCAACCCAAGGAGTCGGTATGCAGAACACAGAGTGGGGACCCAGAAGAGCATAACAGAGGATAAACAGGAGCCTCAGGGGATCCTGCCACGGTTTGAGATCTGTCCACAAAGCCAGGAGGCACTAGAAGGCCAGGAGGTCAAATTCAAAAGCAAAGGTAGAGGCACAAAAGTTGAAAGAACCCAGAGTTTAGGGTTCTCTTGCTGCAGCAGGATTTTAAAAGATACAAGTTATGGGAAATAGAGGGGGTTCTTCTGTTTTTGTGTTCTGAAAGCTGTCACAGGTATCCATCTTACCTTGACAGTGACCTGCTCCTGGCTAACTCTAAGCAGACCACATCTTGTTTCTCCTTCTCCTTGATACTTCTTCCGCCTCCATCACTCCCTGCACTTTCCAGTTCTGAGCTATGATAGATTCACCTCCTCTGCCATTTTATTTTGTCTCTTGGTGGCTGCTGCTGCACTCTCACTCCTTGTTCCCACCCCTCAAACACCAAAGTAGTACCAAAAAGTTGCATCCAGGACAGAAGAGCGTCTGGGAATCTCCGTGGAGCCTGCTATCCTCCAGGCTCCTGTGCTGAGGTATATTGTGTATCCAGTCTTACAAATGCATGGGTGTATGTCTTTACTCATGGGAATAGCTCCCTTGAAGACCAGTGTTCCCTCTAAGCTGTGTGGCGTGCGTGGTCACGGTGTGCACGGCCACACAGTTTAGAGGAAACGCTGCTGAAGACAATTACATCTTTTTATCTAATTTTCCTTCTGCTGCTGCTGCTGCTGCTCTGAAAGACTGGGCATGAAAGCAGAAACTGAGCAATTACTGGAGCATTCTGTATTAGAAACGGATAATTCGAAGTCCTGCCAAGTGCACAAGAGAGACCAGCTTGGTGGATAGGGAGGGGGAACAGCAGAACAATGTTTCCCTTTCCCCCTCTAATCTCTCTTAGTTATAGTGATATTAGGTGTGACTTGTATCAATGCTAAGAAAAGAATTTTCAGAGAAGCACATGTATTTTTAAGCTGTCAACATCTCCTTAAGGACTATGGTAGGTGGGGGGAAATTAAAGGTAACTATGTATCTTGAAATATTTTGAAATGTATATTGTGATGTTAGAAGTAATATAGTAGGCTGAAACCAATAATAATAGAAAGTAGTAAAGGCTTATTGTAATGGGGGAACATTCCTTTAATAAAAAATCCAAATTCTCTAGTTTCAGGGAAACCAAAACCAGATGTGGAATGGTTCAAAGCAGGAGCCCCACTGAAAGCAAGAGACAGTGTCCAGATCTATGAAGAGGATGGAATTCATTGCTTGTGCTTGATGAAAGCCAGCTTGGGAGATAGTGGGTCCTATAGTTGTGCAGCCTTCAACCCCAAGGGCCGGACTTCAACCAGCTGGGCTCTGAGCGTAAAAAGTACGTAAATCAGGGTGAGCCAATCTGCACTTTAAAACTGGGGGTAGACTTTTCACAGTTGTCCAGGGATTTTGGGTGCAAAATTCCCCTTAAAGCTAATTCATATGTGGAAATTTTAACTTCCAGATCTGTTGCTATTGTGTGATTTTGGACACTTCACCTCTCCATGCCTCTGTTTCCCCTCTGACCCTTTGCCTTTTGTATCTGACTTGACAGGAGTATGTTTTGAAGCATCTGTATGATGCCTAACACACTGGGGTCCCAATCATCCTACGTCTTCCTTAATAAATGCATGTAGTGTGAATGAGAAAAATGGGAGGCATAGGAGAGTTGCTGCCCAATGAAAAGTTTCTTAGCACTTACAGGGTGCATCAACATGAGACGTTTACTGCAGAGCTGCCTAATAAGCTTTGCAGTGAAGTCTCGACATTTATACATGCGGCCCTATTAGGCCACAGGAAACCAATTAGCTCTGCTGCAGGTTCGTAGTTGTAAATACAAGTACTATCCTATGGTGGAGTTCTTCAGCACACAGAAACGCACATGAAGACGCTGATGAAGCTGGCTGCAGCACAAGAGTGTTTCAGTGAGGGGCCTGCCTGCTGGCCAGCCTCACACTGAAACACCCTCATGCCCCAGCCAGCCCCTCTGTAGCACATTGAGCCAGGGGGAGCAACTGCAGGCTGGCAGGCTGACCCCCAAGGGCCCCTGCCAGGTGGAGCTGCTCTGACCAGGCTCAGTGTGCCATGGTCACAGGCACATGTATAAACGTAGTGCCCAAGAGCAATAAAGTCTGGCATGATACGCACCGAGGTTTATTGTTCCATGCTAATAGCACATGTGGATGCACCTTAGTATTCCTGAAATGTTCAACAGATGCTCACTGATCCTTCTGGTGCCCTGGGTGGCAGAGTAAGGTCAAGGAAAGGGGAAGGAAGAAAAATCATACGGTGATGTATCTAAACATAGATACCTCTCCCAAAGCAGACCTGACTTTGAGGTTGAAACCATTCAATAGCAGGTTTGCTTGGAAGATTCACAAACTTCTTAGCCAACCCTAGCCTGATTAATGGATTTGTTCCCAACCCATTAAGCATTTCCTGGTTTTAGGTTTGGTTGTGAACTTCAAATCATGTTTGTGCAACATTTCTCTAGCAGCACCAGGTGTGCTTTGTCCTGGATGATCAAGGTACCCCCTTCCAACACACTTCCTGTCTTTTCAGAGTCCTGTGGGCAAAGTATTTTATTCTTCCCATTGCATTGCTGAACAGAGACAGTCATGGGAAAAAAAGCGTATTTCCTCCCATTCTTTGCTCTGTTTTGGAACACTGATGATAGATTTCAGTCCTTCGTAGTGGCCTGTTGCAGGATTTCATTTATAAAACCAGAGTGGTGCCAAAACCTGTGACAATCTGGGGGCACTCCCATTGGTCCATAGGCCCCACATGAGTTTTCCTTCCAAACCAGTTCTTTCTGTATGGCTCTAAGTCCATACACTGTTGTAGGAATGATTTCTTATGCTGCCATTTCATCTTAACCTAGCTAGTGCAAGTCACAAAACAGGAGTGAGTTAACCAGCCTCTCCAGGAAAGGACCTGTGGGGTACAGTGAACAATAAGCTGAATATGAGCTAACAGTGTGCCCTTGTTGCAAAGAAAGTTAACAGCATACTGGGCCGTTTTAGTAGCAGTGTTGCCAGCAGATTGAGGGTAGTGATTCTTCCCCTCTATTTAGCACTGGTGAGGCCACATCTGGAGTCCTGTGTCCAGTTTTGGACCCGCCATGACAGAAGGGATGTGGACACATTGGAGAGAATCCAGTGGAGGGCAGCAAAATTGGTTAAAAGGTGTAGGCATATGATTTGTCAGTGGAGGTTGAGTAAACTGGGATTATTTAGTCAGGAGGAGAAAAGACTGAGGGGAGATTTAATAGCAGCCTTCAACTGCCTGAAGGGAGGTTCAAAAGAGAATGGAGCTGGACTGTTCACAGTGATGGCAGATGACAGAACAAGGAGCAACAGGCTCAAGTTGCAGCAAGGGAAGTTTAGGTGAGATATTAGGAAAAATGTTCTAATAACGTTTAAATGAAAAAGCACCAAGAAAAGTTGTGGAATCTCCATCTTTGGAAGTTTAAGACCTGGCTAAACAAAACCTTGGCAGGGACGATCTAGTTGGGGATGGTCCTGCTTTGAGTAGGGGTTGGACTAGATGACCTTCTGAGGTCCCTCCCAGCCCTAATTTTCTATGATTTTATGTTAAAGGATCCTTTTTCCACTTTGATTCAAAGGGCCTAAAGTTGAAGAGGTCACCCCATGTTTTTCCAGCATCTTGAAGGGATGCACAGTGAGCGAAGGACAGGATTTCGTGCTGCAGTGCTCTGTGGAAGGGATCCCCATGCCTCAGATCACGTGGCTTCTCAATGGTAAGAACATCCTCTGATGGCAGAGATGTGCACGCGCACCCAGATGTTCAGGAACCTCAAAATGCAAATGGGCCATGCAGTGCACAAAACTTGGTAGCTTCCCATAACAGGATCTTTGCCACATCATTTGAAGAAAAGTCTGAATGGATTTACGGGGCGATGAGGACATTTTCATTGAAGATTTGTTGTTTGTTGCAATTTTGACACGTGTGCAGCAGGGGGCTCTTGTGGCAAAGTTGTAGGTATGCAAGTGTTTTCTAAATCTCTGGTTTTGATGTCAGTGCAACAAAGGTTGTGTTTGCACTACAGTCATTGCAATCACTGCAACTTTTATTGACCTGTCCAGACTAGCTAGCTACCTATTAGCTGTGTGCCAAGGGTGCAACTCCCTTCTGTGAAACTGGGTCAACACAATACCGATACTGGGTTATTAGTCAGCTCCACTGAAACAGATCTCACAGTCATTAATTCAGAGCTGTCATGGGAATATCTAAACCTGACTACAGTATAGAGATGCTCACTTTAGAGAATTAGCTTTCCGTGTGATCCAGTCAAGTTCCCTATTACATGTACCAACCCCTCCTCAAGAATGATTCAAATCAGCATCTAGGTGGTGTAGAAAGGGTGAACCCGGCAACATCTATGGAATTATTATCTTCCCCTGACTTCTGTCTCCACCCTTTGCTCAGTTCTCCGTGTCTAGTTCATATTGCATTTCAGCCTCTTAATGCTGAAGCCCTAGAAAGTCAGGCCAGTTCTGTGCCACCAGGTTAGCTGGCCCTTTAATCTCTTGGAGTCTGAAAGACTGATGGGATTGAACCTCAGAGAATTTAAACTTGCTTGAGCGTATCCCAACTCTAGAGATGGATGGACTTTAACTTCTACCATACTGCACAGATCCTATCTGCTTCTCCAGTTAAAAGAGCAGTAGAAACGCTCTCTTATAAAACTCCTTGATTATTTTTGTAATTCTTTCTAAAAATACTCAATACCATTAAAAGTGAATAAATGTTTAAAGTTCAAATGCCTTTCTACCTTCCTTTTTTTTCTCCCTTTTGTAGCTTTTCATCTGCTGGGACAGTGAAATTACCTTGGGACAGTTTCACTTTCCATTTAAATTCTCTTTCTGATGTCCTCTGTACTAGTGAGATCTTCTGTAGATGCACTTCTGACATTCGTACAGGAGTGAGATGTTGGTCCACAACCGCGTGTATGGATTGTTTTAAATCTATATGGCTGTTCTGCTTCTCTGTAATTCAGTAATTTCCATCCTGACCCCATGCAAACAAATGAACTATCAACTATCCCACTTAAAAACCTTAAGAGTTTCCTTTTCAAGTCCCAGCTGGGCCGCAAGCAGCAGTGCTCTCCTTTGGATCCAAACCTCCTCAGTGTTCCAGGGGGAGGTGGCATTTTTAGATCTGGGATATTTTGGTTCATAACCATCCGCAGTAAATGCCAATCTGTTATTAGTCAATTCTATTTTACTGGGTGTCACTTTTTAAAAAGAGGGTGAAAAAACTGTGTTTTGCTGTCAAGTAGATTCCCCCTGGGCTATTTTAAAGTGTGTTATTTGCACATTGCACCTATGCCTTTAAGTCATTCATTGTGAGCAGGAGAACTTGGAAAGGTGGGAGGGTGAGTTAAAGCGTAATCCTGAGATTGGTATGTTCCCACACCCTGGACTGATCTTCTCAGTAACTCAGCATCACTCCATGACTAGAATAGAAAAGCCATTGCTTTATTTATGACACTAAGCAAATGTGAAATCAGGTCTGACCTCTCCCACTGGAAATACTTGTTTTCATGGCTGAAGGCTACAGCGTGCTCCTGTCCTTACTGTCTGGAATGGAAGGACTGGCAGACCATGCTAGGGCAGCATGCAACAGGGAAAGACCTTTTTCCACCGTGGTCCAAGGTTCCTGTGCTCTGGAAGGAATCCTCAAGTCACAGAATGACATGGTAACACCACTGTGTCTCTGTCACTGCATGTCCATGTCACAAAGCACACATCCATCTCTTTGGGAACTTCATTTTCAAATGCAGAGAGCAGACACAGTGCATCAGAGGAGATATATCCATCTACATACTTTATAATGTTCCACTTTGTGGGATAGAGGGGCAGGAAGACTATCATCATCAGAGCATCTGCTGGTAGATGTTTCTTTTGTATCAGACCATAGGCCTTCAGTATAACTTTTAATGGCTTGCCATTCTCCAGCATGTTGCTTAAATTTGGGTTGACCTTCCTCTTCATTTTCTCTGTGGCTAGAAATCTCCTTGCTTCTTTCCCAGACTTGAGGAAAGCCATGGGACTCTTTAGCCTGGAAAAGCGCAGGCTCAGGGGTGATCTGATGGCCACCTATAAGTTTATCAGGGGTGACCACCAGGATCTGGAGGAACGTTTGTTCACCAGAGCGCCCCAAGGGATGACGAGGTCGAATGGTCATAAACTCCTGCAAGATGGTTTCAGGCTGGACATAAGGAAGAATTTCTTTACTGTCTGAGCCCCCAAGGTCTGGAACAGCCTGCCGTCGGAGGTGGTTCAAGCACCTACACTGAACACCTTCAAGAGTAAATTGGATGCTTATCTTGCTGGGATCCTATGACCCCAGCTGACTTCCTGCCCTTCGGGCAGGGGGCTGGACTCGATGATCTCCCGAGGTCCCTTCCAGCCCTGATGTCTATGAAATCTATGAACACTGGCAGTTGAACAGTAACCAGAAGAGGCAGAAATGCCAACATGGGGATCAGGGCAGACAACGTTCTTTGGGTGAATCTGATATCTTTTAGTAGACCAACTTAAATAGTTGAAAAAAAATTTTTAGCAAGTTTTCGGGTTTAAAAACCTTTCATCAGGCTGGGGAAGTCTCTGCAGTTGGTGCGTGCTATTGGTAGAGTTGGTAGTTGGTTGGTAGTGTGCAGTTGGTAGAGCACACACCAACTGCAGAGACTTCCTCAGCCTGACAGAGGGTTTTTAAACCCAAACGCTTGCTAATTTTTTTTCCCAACTATTTAACTTGGTCTAATAAAATAAATCAGATTCACCCAAAGAACCTTGTCTGCCTATGTCCTGAGACCAACATGGCTACAACCTACACACCTGTAACATGGAGAGCACCATTTCCTTTCTCTGTCACCACCCTGCCAGGACTGTGAACTATTGAGGCTTTTTCCCCAACCACCTTGACCCTGTTCTTTTGGACCTTCAATTAAAGGTTACCACTTGCAGCCTGGGACCCTGGTAAAACTTTACAGAGAACAGCTTTTCAACTCTGCTTTATCGCAAGATATTTTACAGCCACGGAGCCTTTAAACAAAGGCTTAGATTATACAAAATGGAATAAGCCTACTGCAAGCCTCACATAAGTAAGACAATGCCAGTCTAAGTTAAACTTTGCAGTTATATCTCCAATTTATCTGTCTCCTTCACATTCAGGAGGGTGTTCAGCTTGTCCTAAAGATGAAACAATTTGATTTAAATCATTAAATAATTTGATCACTAGCAAATCAAGCAGTGGGGAGAGAATTTTAAAGTTGAAATCTTTCTTAGAAAGCGCCCTGCCATTAACTAAGTCTGGGCCCGACCTTCTTAAGATTTATCCATGTCCTTTTAGTATTAAGGTTTCCTCTGACTACAGCTGTATCAGAATCACAGGGAGAGAGACAGCTTCTCAGGTGGGCTGGGCTCCGAGCCATCGAGGGGTTCATAGGCTAGCATCTATACCTTTTCAGTACTCTACTCCTAAACCAAATGGCCGTGGCATGTTTGTGTAGTAGAAGTGTAAGAAGCTATAATAATAATAAAGCAAAATGGAGAACGTCCCAGAACATAAACATGTTGTTTTCACTCCAGACTCATAGAACTTGCTAGTCTATTTTAATTCTCTTCTACTTCACTTCTGATTGTGATACATAACTGTTTGTATATCATTTGGAAACAAATTCAAATGGATTATAAACAGTAGTTTAATTCCAGCATTTCTTCTGGGTTTTCCACGTAGGCTCTCTGGGCCATTATTTTACTTAAGGATCAAATTGACTATTGTGATCTCCATTTGAAAGCAAACAGTTCTGTCTCCTCTGCCAGTTAGATAGATATCACTTCCCACCATATTTCTTTCCATAACCAAATAAAGGAGAGAGTTTTGTTTCTGGTCTAGAGATACTACTGCAGGCAGACATAATAATGCTCATGGCAAAATAATATATATATGCAGCATCCAACAGAACAAGGGCAACAGACAGATTCTGTTCTGAAAAAGGGGAGGTTGAAATGTACTTTCTTCATGTTTGGAATGTAAGGCTTTCCTTGGCTACAGAGCATGGATGCCATGAATACACAGTTGCTTCTTGGAGGAAACTAAACCTGTTTTGAGTAGACTCATTCCTCCAAAATTCTGGAAGAAGTGAATCCCATCTATGTCTTCCAGATGGCATCAGAGTGGTGAGGAACAGGGCAGGCATTGATGTTAAAATATGGCACTTTCTGCAAGACTCCTTGATAGGAAGTACTTTATGGGACTGGGATCATCTGGTCTATAAAGTCTAGGTAAAATGAAAGTTGGAGAAGCACCTAAAAAGTATTTTAAATTTAAATAATATCTCCCCAAGGTATTGGTGATTATAGGTTGTTGGAACACCAGAGCCAGAGGAGGTAGAAGAACAGGTCTTTAGTTCAGCATAGTAAATTATGGAAGACAAAATGACAATTCCTCTGTGTTGAAATTAAACTTTAGAAATCTGAGCAGATGTTAGTATCAAGGAACATGCAAGAACATGAGTTAAGAGACTTCTGTGTGCAGCAGGATCTCAGTGGGTACATGCAGTTTCCTAAACAAGACATTTACTGTGGAGCTGACTGATTAGCACCAAAGGAAAGTCTCAACATCTACACATACAGCCCCATTAGGCCACAGGGAACTAACAAATGCTGCCATAGGATAGTACTTGTAAACAATTTAGTACTATCCTATAGCAGCAGTATTTAGTGCATCACAACACATGTGTAGACACTGACAGGGCTTACTGGGGCACGAAGGTGCCTGAGTGCAGGGGCTGCCTGCAGGCTAGCCACAGACTGGAGCACCCTCATATTCCTGCCAGGCAGAGCTGCTCTGGCCCAGCTCAACATGCTGTGGTCCCAGGCACACATGTAAACGTGGCTCCCAGGAGCAATAAATTCTGGAATAAATTAATTAATTGCATGTGTATATGTGCCCACTGTCAGGAATGTGTATTATAAGGCTGGGGCCCCCTCCTGCCCAACCCCTTACTTGTGTGCACCATTGAGGAGAATTAAATGGTCTTGACACTACCAATCCCAGATGTTCGTTTCTTGCCTACCATGTCTCAGTGCATCTCTTTTAACAACTTGGAGTTGGGTGTAGGAAGAGTGATGATACTGCTAGGTACTCCCCAGGGGAGTTGCTTTGTGTGGCTCCTCCTCCCCTTACACTCCACCCATACTACATCCCTGATGACACATCAGGGCCTGGATCTTGTGTTGGCTAAAGATACCACTGGCCCTTACTTGCTGGTCCCCAAATACGGCTTATGAGTTAGGCTCCATCATTTGGGATTTCTGAGTCCATCCTAAAATCAACTCAGTCTTTCCTCTCAGGCTCATCAGTTGGTAAGCCCATCTCAAGTCAACGAAGCCTCTGTCCTACATCAGTTCATCCCAGGTTTCTGGGTTGATACAGCCAAATCAGCTCCACACAGGATCCATCAATTTATCTGAAAGAAAAAAATACAAAATCAATTCCTTCCTGGTTCTGGAGTCAATCAAACTATCTCAGTTCTTTAATTTTCATGGAGCCATTGACCAAAATGAATTCCTCTACTGTTCCAGGGTCAGTCAACTAAAATCAGCTTTGCTAGTTGCTGGTTCCTTAGGGTCAGGATCATTTTTGCTTATGTGGAGAGGAGCTTTCCCTCTTGCCACCTTCCCAGTGCATTGAGTTGGGGGGCTGGGGGAAGGTGGGCAATCCCACAAACAAAACAAAAAACAAGGAAGAAAAGGAAAAAAGACACAAGGCGAACTCAAAAAGGAACAGCGCCTCTTTAAGACTCCCAGTCCTGGCTCCTGCCTACACCACTTCTGTGTCCTCCCAGTGGTCCTGGAACAGTTTTCCAGTGCGGCATGTCCCAGGTTCAGTCGGTGGCCCTCCGACCACCCTGTTCCATGGGTCCACTTGCTTCCCCCGCAGTGGGACTGTGGGACACCTTTGGTGGAAAAGATCTCAGGCTTCTCCCCCTCCCACCGGCTGTGTCCTCACTCAGCTGCCCCTCTCCGGGCCGGACATAGTTCTCCTGGCGTTCTGTCCGCCAGTCTGGAGGGAGCGTGCGCTGTGGAAGCCCGTCGGCCCGCTCCCTGCTCTGCCTGGGCTCTCTCCATGTAGGATGGGTTCTCTCTACTGTGTAGGACATGTTGAGTGTTCGCCATCCAAGTTCATCGGGACTTTTCTCTGGCCCTTGTCTCTTCCCTTCGCACGCACTAAAACCTAAAGTACTCCAAGTGGTTTATGAACCGTGTCACATGTAAGTATTCCCGTAACTATCCAGTACTCCTTGTATTGTCAGCCCAAATAATATGCAATTCTATGCAAGTTTAGTACTTTTTTATTCCAAGCAAATGAACCCCCATTTCAGGTCAGCCAGATCTGTAGATTGAGAGATACCATGAACTAAATCTGTCTGTAATGGCTTCTCAGCACCTGCAGGGAGACGCATGTGGCTCCGGTTCACACATGTGGCATACACAGGTGCACATCGTAAGTCCGGTTTCCTAGAGCCCTCTCTCTCTTCCACCTCTTACTACTGCTCTAAAGCAGACATTTTTATGGCAGACCCTGCATTGAAGAAGGGGCTGGACTACGTGCTCTTTCAAGGTCCCTTACAAGGTCCCTATTTTTCTATAAAACTATATGTTCTGTAGAAAAACAGGGACCTTAATGTTTCCCCATCTTCCATATGGCAGCTATTCAAATATTGGAAAGCTGCTATTGTGTGCCCCGATAACCTCCTTTTCATCAAACTGAACATAATTAGTTCCTTCATGTCTAGAATTCCAACCCTGTTATCATCATTGCTGTTTATTTATGGCCCCTCCAATTTCTCTTCAACTTTCTTAAAAATCAGTGGCTAAAACATGATTCAGTGCCCCAGTAAAGGCCTAGCCAGTGGAAGGCAGAGTGGTACTCTGACCTCCCGTATTTTGCACAGAAAAAGTTTGTGAATGCAACCCAAATTTGAATTTGCCCTTTTGTGATAACATCACATTGCTGACTTGGATTTGTTGCCTGCAGCCTGACTGTGATTATATTTTATCCAGTAAAGTTTTAAAGGATTTAAGGCTTCTGATAATTCCTTTGGGGATGTCCTCTTCCACCTCCAGGAAGTTTTCCTTTTTTTCTTCACTCTAAAATGTTTGTCTTTTACTGAACTCTGTCACATTTAGCAATGCTCCCTTTTACCACCCCGGTCCCTTAGCATTCTCTCTGCTCAGTGCTTGGTTACTGATGTAGAGATCGAAGTTGTAATTTAAAGCTGCTTCCTAAATAAGGAGACTGAGAAAGTGGTAATTGGGATAACCCCTTTGTTAAGTACCTAGTGAGTTAGACCAAGAGCCTGCAGAGGCTACCTACTGCTTCATAATAAAGTTTTGTTCTTAGTTCTTCACATTCATTGTATGCCTGCATTTATTGAACTCAGTGATCACCACAAATAGGGAGAATCATAACTATGTCTCTATGCAAGATCTATTGGATTCTTTTGTAAATCAATACTCTACAGCCCTTGAATTATTTTAGTTGCTCTTCTCCAAAATCCCACCAATTTACTATGAACTTCCCAGCATTGAGGTCAGTGGATCTGTACAGTTACATTTCAGGAACAGCCTCTTCAGTGCCCTGGATGGAGAATTTTCTCCCTTTTTGACTATACTCATGTTACTTTTGTATATAGTCAGAATTGCTTTAGCTTCCTTTCTTTTGGCTATTCCTTTTGCTAGCTTCTATCTGCTGTTGTATAACCAATGCCTTTGCGTTCCAAGTATCTCTCTCTCACTGCTTTTCGTATTGTTTATCCATTTTCCCCAAGATGAATCTCATTTTGATGGGTTTAAAAAAGAATGTGACCTCAACCGTTCAGCAGAAGAGTTCTCAGAAGTGCAGAACAGCTTCCTATCCATCCAAACAGCTTTAAATATGTAGTCAGAGGGAAAAATTTCCTTTCTTTTGGCATAAAGTGCCAGCAGTAAGGTATTTTTGTTTGTTATTGCTCCTGCTGCCAAACTGTCATGGGGATTTGAATGTTATGTCCTTAGAGAGGGGAACATTTCAGTCCTGGAAGAATTGTTTTTATTAGGTGATACAAAGAACATAAGTTAGAATCTGGGCGGTGTTCATTCCACTGGGCAGATGCATTATTGTTCTGTGCCCCTGGTCTGATGAAATGGCGAGTAGTGCTGTGAAACCAGACTGTAAGTCAGGGTTCTGTTGTTTAGACTTGAAGGAGAGAGCTGACCTGACAAGTAGGCTTGATTCAGATAATGTGGCAAAAAATAACTTTTTTCTGTTGCATATGGAATATTTATATTGCCCTCTTGCTTATTTATGCCAGAAAAATGAGGCATCATATTGTTCTTGATAAGGCAGCTTATAGCCTGAATTAAATTTAAGCATGCTCTTTTCTGACATGGGAACTATTATTATTTTTATTGTAACAGTACCTTGGACGAACCTAGCTCCCTTTTGTACTAAGTACTATGCAGAACCAGGTCCTGCCTCCCAAGGGTTTGCTATCCTGGCCCTCAACCCCGCATAATCTTCTTTGAACTCAATGGCGTGGCAGTCTGTTCAAGTGCAGGGCTGAACCTTATTGTCGTGACAAGATGCAGCAATATTACAAACAAAGTGGGAGGGAGGACAGGGGAAGTGCATTAGGAGCATGTGTTTTGTGAAGTCAGGTTTTAGGTGGTAAGGGCTCATCTCCAACTTTGCAAGAGACAGAAGATTAATCCCTTGACAAGATGGCAGCTCATGAGACAGAATTATGGATCGAAACTGTCTGGCTTGGGATTTGCTTAACAAAATAAGTTCTATAAAGCAAAATTTCAGTCTTCCACTGGAAATAAGAGTATGATAGCAAATTTGTCTGCTGTTACTGTCTGTCTTAGAAACCAGAGATTAGGAGAGCCTGTGACACCATCCAGTTCATGCTGACTGGGCCGAGTGCAGGGCTCCTACAAGCTTCCATTCTCTGCCCTAACTTACTTTAAATCACAATGGTCTGTTCCTGGGAAGATATTTCCAACCATTTTGTCCACTTGAACTTTTTATTATCCAGTTAGGCCCAATCTTGTTTTTGTAGTTCCATGTATCCTCCATTAGGTGTGCCTCCAAGCTACTCCCAACTTGCTATTTATACAGCTGTCAGAGCCTCCTGAGCTCTCATCTATACTGGAAAAATCACCCTTGGTGAGCCAGTACCAGAAACTATTTAATACCCAGGAAAACAAATTGCAATAGCACTGCAGAAAGGGAGCCTGGGACTTGATTCACTTTCTGAAAGAATATTAAAGCAGCTTTATCTGGTCTACTACCATGTCCACTATCTGCTCAGGGAAGCCAGTTGGCAGAAAAATAGTTTAGTAAGTCAAGCTTTCTCTTACAGCTCAGGCTGGAGTTTTTCAGTAACCAAAGTATGCATCCTTTGGTATAGATTGACTTTTTCTTCCTGAGTCAGTTTCTTCAAGCTCCTTCATGGTTTTTGCTCCTTGCCTTGGATTACATTCAGTTTCAGTAACTTCAGAGATAATCCCTGCCCCAAAGAAATTACCGTCCAAGATAGCATGCATAGATGGCAGTACTAGCACCTAGCACATTTAGTTTCAGACTAGTAGACCATGGGCACAGTTGAATACAGTTGTTTAGGCAAACAACCATCCCTCATTTCTTATCTACCTGGATCTGAATAGTTTTCAAAGATAAAAAAACAAATCCTCCTGTCCTCACTACTGCACAAAATAAACAAGTCAGCAGTGGTTTTGCTTGAGTGTGGATAGCAGCAATCTAAAATTTACTTTCTGCCTCAAGATCCACTTGGGATGTTTCTTTTGTAATTAGTAGGCAGCTGTATCGATGCACCCGAGAGCAGAATTTGGCTCTTATTTATAACTCTTTTACGGAAGTTGAAGTTGAAATGTGCATTAAAACTAATTGGTGTTCCTGGAATTCATGGCCAGCCAAGCATGGTATACTAAGAAAAGTTCTCTTTTTTTCATGTCTGCAGACCAACCAATCCAGTACGCCCATTCCACTTTCGAAGAGGGGCTCGCAAAACTAATTGTCCAAGATGCCTTACCAGAAGATGATGGTATTTATACCTGTCTGGCAGAAAACAGTTCAGGACGGGCATCCTGTAGTGCTCAAGTCACTGTCAAAGGTGAATATTTCAATAATACTGCAGGATTTACTAGGATTTGTCTTTGTCCTTCCTCATTTCTTGGCTTCCATGCTGCCGTACCCAGAGATGCATTCAATAGTGCATGGAAGCCAGCGTTGGGTAGTTCTTTTCTCACAAATTGGAGCAAATGTTCTGAAGGAGAAATAGGGCATCATGATTCCAAAGTGTACAATAATGTTTAGGGTGTCGGAATGAATATTTGTCATGACCCACTCAGATCAGAAAGCACTGGGGTGTAGTGAGTGCTGCTGCTCAGGTTTCTCCATATGCCTGGCTTACAGTGATATAATGTGTAACATCAGTGAGGAGAGTGGAGACCTGAACAGAAGAGGCATGGAGTAGAGGGGTGGCATCACAAGTTGCCCTTGTGTCTTTACAAGTCGCTATCCCTTCCCCTTGAAAGGCTGACATAGAGGTTGTTCTCTGGGGCACATACACACAGCTTTTCTGAGCTGTCTGCACTGCTTAATCATTGATCTATGGTGTGGGTAGGACTTATTTCATCCTAAGAAGACATGAGGTCAGCAGGGAGACAAAGTAGACCTGTTCCTCAAGCACAGTGCAGCAATCTACTTGATCATACCTACAAACACAGGTGTCAAAGCAAATAATACAGCTTCTCACCAAAGGCTCCCCAGGTGCTTTGCCGAGGTGCACTGTTGATAACTTCCCTCTTCTACATGTAAGGGAACTGAGGGTTATTGGCTCAGCTTTCCTCAGGGCCAAGCACTAGCTTCCATGGGAGTTGCTGGTGTTTGATGCCTCTGAAATTCAGGCTGTTACCGTTTTTCTTTTCAACCCCAAATCATTTTTGGCCATGGACAATTTATGTTCGGTTCAATTCAAGTTGGAGAAGGAATCCAAGTTCCCTGGTTAATATCTACATCAGTCTGACATCAGTGGAAATAATTCTGCTTTCCCCTTGTACTGATAGAATTTATAATTTGCAAGTACTCCATAACCGGATGCTTAAGGAGTTGGAAATTGGGAGATGGTCCCTCACTTTCCTGGTAGCAGTTAGATCGTCAGAAATAGACAATGGGTCTGCAGAGGTTGCCTACTGCACCACAATAAAGTTCTTTGTTATTTGTTATTCTCATTCATTGTATTCCTGGATTTACTGAACCCCGTAATCACTACACCTCTGACTTGCTATCCTGGACCTTGGCCATATTCCTGAATCTGCCCGGAACTAAATTACACTCGCCATTACCATTTTGGCTGAGGTATTGTAATGAGTCAGAGATCTCATGAGGGAACTGTAACAATGTCTGTTGCTGTCCATTTGGGAGTTTTACCTCAAATGAAATGTCTTGAAACTGCAGCACAGTTTTGTCCAAACATCCCAAAAGCTCTTTTTTATTTGAGTTTTTAAAGGAAAAAAATTCAGAATTAAACCAAAGGCTTTTAAACAACTACCATAAAGGTATCTTTTGAGCAGCATTTAAAGTGAGCGGCAAATTCTGCATTAAAATAAGTCTACTTTTAATGTGCTATTAGATCAAATGTGAAATAGTGAATGTATGGCAAGTACCATAAGCTAAACAAGTTGTAATAATGGTAAAGACTTTGTCCCTTCAGACTTCATTTGGTATCCCAATGCTTTGCCACACATTATTACTTCTATTACCTTGTTACTGCTGGTGGTAATTTCAGATTGTGGAATCAGTGCGGGAAATTAATTCCTCAGAGTTGCATAGGGTTAAAAGACTTCTAAACCATATCTTCTATTGACTTCAGTATACTCTGAATCAGGACCACGACAACCTGCTTGGGTTATTACTTTCTTAATATAATAGAGGGTCCAAACCTCTGGGATATGAAGTATTTTCTGTAAGTGCTGAGCAACCTCAACTAAAGGCCATCAACAGTTCAGAGGAGGCTCCTAGCACCTTGCTGCATTGGGCAACTCCAACTGCATCATCCATGTGATAAATTTGCTACACTTAGTTTACAGGCATGAATTAATCAATCCTGCCATTACCCAGGTAAGGTAGGAAAATATTGTCGCCATTTTACAGATGGTAAAACTGAAGGAAACAACTTGCCCAAGGTTGGACAGGAAGTATGGGGCAGAACCAGGAGTGGAATCCAGATGGAACAATAAATCTGGTGATGGGATTAACTTGATTTGGGGATTCCTAAAGGCCCTTACAGCCATTGACTTTGGTATTAGAGACCTGGAATGGGATTGGAATTATGACATGAGCAGCAGGTCTGACAGATCTTTTCAGCATACAAATCTCTTCTGACTTAGACTGCCAAAGGAATACACTATATAGAGTGCTTTGTTAACTTATTGTTATATGAGGAAAACAGATGTGTTGGAATAGCATCACCCCAATTATTTAAACTTTGAATGCCAGACGTCCCTATTCTCTGGAGCAAGGTCATTTCCCGCTGCAATTATTGAAAATTCCTTGATTATTCAGACTTGAGCACTGCCTGTCATTACATTGGGTTGTCGAGGTTTTGTTGCTCATATTTGGTGCTGTCATTTTTAAAAGTTAGGTAAACAAAATGTGTTTGCAATTGCATGACTGATTTACTTGTGTAATTAGTGCAATTGTATATTCCAATTGGCTGATTGTATACTTAAATGACACTAATGACCTAACTAGCCATGCAGCTGTAGTCATTTTGCATCAAACCTAATACACAGGCATTTTCACTTGAAACTGGGCACCCAAGTTCTAAAAAATCCCATCTTCTTAATGGAGAGTCTGAATTTATAATACCACATGCATTCAGATCGCCCAGAATACATCTACTGTAGTTGCATGCAGAAAGCAATGACTGATAAGGGGAGAGCTGTGTATAAATTACTTCCTTGAGTTTCCTGGTATCTGAACTAAAGTTAATCCCAAGTCAGTTGACATACACAGACAGCATTAATGCGTCTTAGCACGTTTGTGTGCGTTAAGGCGCTTTAGCTATTCATGCCTAAATCTGATACCTGTTTTTCCAGGTATCAAATTTAGGCACAAATAACCCAAAATTGCCATTTTTAGGCGCATTAAGGGGGCACACATGTAGACCCGCACCCTTGATGCACCTTAAAAATGGCTAACGTAATGCCTTAAATCGGCCCACTGTGTGCTCCACTGTCTTGTGCTGGATTCCCCATTACCCTCCTGCTAGGCAGCAGCATCAACACCTTGATTTCAGCACTGAAGACATATTCTGTAGATGACAACAGCTGCAAAAGTGCAGGCTTGAGGTTTAGTTTCAACAGGATTCTCACCATTCTATCGGTACCAGCTATCGTTTCACAGATACCCTTCTCTTCACAGTGCTTTCACCCAGCAGAGTCTGCTTCTGTAAAACTGCCTCTCTGGCTCAGCGAACACCATGCACTAGGCCTGTGCAAAGCAGCAAGTCTTCAATACGGCTTTGGATTCAGCTGATTCAGAGGGACAGTGATTTGATTCAGTGATTCGAATCACTGTCCCAATTTGATTCAGCCAGTTCAGATTTGGAGATTCACCTGCCGAATTGGGCCGAATCTCCTCTGAATTGAACAGGCGGCGGCAGCAATGTCAGCCGTGGGGGTGTGGCAGCAGCAAGCAGAGCCCCACCCCCTGCCCACTCCCCCCTTGCCCATGGCTGCCCCACCCAGCCCCAGCGTCCTGGCATTTAAAAAAAAAACAAAGGCTCCGCACTCACTGGCTGCAGCAGTAGCGATCGGGGACCTCTGGGCACTCATGGCAGACCCCCCCCCCCCCAACACAGTGGGGATTGTCCCCGCGCGGCAGCTGTCTCATCATGCGGGTACAGCACAGCTTAGCATGGTGCCGTGCACTGTCCTGGAGCTGAGGCAGCTGCAGCAGTCTCCCAGAGCCCGGCAGCGCTCAGCCTGAGTGGCCCCAGCTCCCAGACAGTGCGCAGAGCCCCTTGGTACCCTGCCGAGCTGCGCTGCACCTACACAATGAGACAGCTGCCGCCCAGGTGCCAGGCGGGGGGTGGTAATCCCCACTGCCCTGCGCTGCATGGGGGGGCTCTGCCATGAGCCCCCAGAGGACCCAATCTCTGCAGCCAGTGAGCCCAGGGCTTTTTTTTTTTAAGTGCGGGGACGCTGGGGCTGGATGGGGAAGCCATGGGTGGGGGACTGGGGGGGAAGGTGTTAGGCAGGCAGG
>NW_017728949.1:60498628-60509761 GCF_001723895.1 Crocodylus porosus | reverse complement strand
TCAGGGGGCTGGGGGAACCAGCTGGGTGTGGGCGGGGGTTCCCCCATGGTCCCCTCCCCTCTCCTCAGCCCTCTCACCCCCTGCTTACCGGCATGGAGCCTGGGTCCAACTCTCTGCGGCAGCAAGCAGGGACCACCTGAATCTCCAAATCAATTTGGAGGCTCCACATCTATTCAGGGGCTGCCGAATTGATTTGGACCTTTTAATGTGTCTTCCAATTCAATTTGGATTCGGAGATTTGCCTCCCGAATTCAGCCGAATCTCCTCCAAATCGAATTGGCTACCAGAGCTTTGCACAGCCCTACTGCACACGGGATCTGCTGCTCTTATTAGTGCTTCCTACACCACTTCTGTCCTTTGTCACCAACTTTCTTTTTGTTCCCTTTTCTCTCCACCTCCATTCATGTCAGTATTTATTTACACAGCCTTCCCCCGTAAGTGTCATATGTTGGGTAGCCAACAGCCCTCATAATCTTCTTACTGTAGCCATTCATCATTGATCACATGACAAGCAGATTAGTCACCTGAAAGTCTCTCAGAGCATCTGCTGTTACTAGTTTATCAGAGCAGTGGAGGAAGATGCTTTCTGGCAAACCAGTTCATTTTATTCCAGTCACTGCGAGCGAGGCCACAAAATGTAACTTAGCAGAGGACGAGTTCTCAGGTAGGAACCATCTCTTTCTGTTTGGGAACTGCTTGTATTTGCTTGAGGGGTTGTTTCTTTGTACATATTTGAGCAACCTCTCCTGAACCTTAATCTTTAGACAAGATTATCAACCTCTCTTCAAAGCCTTAATTGAGGCTTTGCATATTTACATCTTGAAGATATACATTTCTGTCTGAGGCCACAGAAACTATAATGTTTCACATATATTAAGGCTATTAAGCCTATCTTTGTACCCCATCAGTGCCACAGGATTGTCATCTTGCTAATGTAATTAATAGAAAACTACAGAAGACTTCCAAGATCCATCTTTGTTAAACAGCCAAAGTATTATCCAGCTATGGACCTAGAACACCCTTCTGACTGCACTGATTGTTGGGGACTAGTTGTTGTTAATTGAGAAATTGAGCAGGGGGTCAGAAGGAAGGTGTAATGATCAGAGTGAATGTGTCATTAGAGAAAGCTTTCGTTGTGTTGTAGCAATGTCCTTGTGGGAACGCTCTGGCACTCCACGTATTTCACTAACAGCTCGAAGGATGTAGCTTCTCGTTTAATAAATTCCATTCTTGCAGCATCCCAGGCCTACATGTGGAACCCAAGCCAGCCTAGAGACCAAACATGAGAGACAAAACCAAGCTGTGTAAGGAAGCTTTAATAGCCATAAGATTCATTTAATCAAAGTGAGTGACATTTCTAAGGACAGATATGTGATATAAACAATATCTGGAAAAAAACAGGACTAGATTTGGAAGCAAATGGGGGATTTCTGTGTACAGAATGAATAAAGATTGAACAGTAGGAATGGCATGAATGTTTCCTGTCAGCAAAAAACAAACTGGAGCTGTAGAAAACCAGTGGGTGGTTAGCATAAAAACATCTCTAACTCTGTGGGTGTCCTCATATAGTAGGGTGAACAAATGTGAAATCCTTATCTACTTCCAGAAAAGAGATTATTGTGGCTGTAACTTTAGGATGATCCTGCATTTGCTGGAGATGGTCTGAATCGTTAAATAGAGCATTCATTCCCATCTCTGACTTCTGGGCAACCACCAGAATCCATTAAAAATAATGTCAAGCAAAAGTATGTATAAGCTAATACTAAAACCAACCCCCCCCAAACCACTGAAAACACTCTGTTACCCTAAATAGGGTTTGCAGA
Organism: Crocodylus porosus; assembly: GCF_001723895.1. Taxonomy (NCBI): domain Eukaryota; kingdom Metazoa; phylum Chordata; order Crocodylia; family Crocodylidae; genus Crocodylus; species Crocodylus porosus. The sequence continues at coordinate 60,507,938 of NW_017728949.1, read as the reverse complement.
AGCAGCTGACATAGTTTTGATAGTATGACTTTCTGATTTGTAGCCTATTAACTAATCTATCTCTTGGGATGAGCTTGATATTAAAGCTCTTCAAAAAGGATCACAGTGCAAATGGATTCTGAGTAGGTATGATGTGGTATGGCAGGATGACCTGAGAATAGGGTGTATTGGGTATTTCATAGGGGTGAACCTGGTTTCTGATTCTCAGCCCCATGGAAGAACAATATAATTTTATAGAATTAAGGTTTCTTGAGCTTCTGCTTAAAAAAATGAATTCAGCTTTCCTGTCCTATGTATGCTTTTATGGAGCTACTTTCAGTTTGACTACAGTGATATTCATTTTCACAAGTAAATGGCTTCCCAACCCAGGTTGAAGTCATCAGATGCTGCTGTTGCTCAAGACAACAACTCATGTATTTCTGTCACCTGTGTGACATTCATCTTGGTGCCCATTTCTTATGGCATTCATCTTAAGCCTACCTGGATCTGGATGAGCTTCACCAGACAATTACATGACAATTAAAATAATTAGACAGCCAGTTACATGGCACTTGAAATTGTTCACTGAGTGCTGGTATTCGTCTGAGTTAAACTGTAAGCCAGGGAATATCTAGTGCCTCAGGTTCAGGGAGGACGAAAGTCCCAACTGGAAGAGTGCTAGTCAACCTGCAATTCAAAAGGTGCAGTGTAACATAGGGGAAGGTTTCTCATCCAGACTCTGCCCCACTGTCTAATGCTGTCACAAAATCAGGTAAATACCAGCATGACAGTGAAGCAGACTTAAGGGCTGGCTCACAGCAGTGTTTTATTTTGCTCTTTAACTGTGAGTTGTTGCTCTTCTTCTTCTTGTGCTGCTTCTGCGTTCTCCCCGCCACATTGGCCATCTTGTTAAGCGGGCTCATGCTCACTTATTTTGCTTTGCAAGATCTTTCATTGTACATGTGTCTTCAAGCAGTGGGCTCTGCAGCAGATGTTGAATAGTCTGAGGCTCTGTGCCAGTCACAGGTGGTTGAACCAGTGGTATAGCTCCACTTCTTCATTAGTTCCTTGGAGCATCCGACCCCGGATACATAGGCAGTTCAAACATTGCCACCTTTGCTGTGGTTCATCAGCCCCTGGTGGTAAGGACTCAGCTACTGGAGTGTCCATTTTTTCCCTGTCAGGTATTTTCTTCAGCTTCTGGTTCCAAATCTCTTGTTGCATCTCCTTGGCTGTGGCAGTGAGAGGTTGGGTGCTGATGAGGAAGCTGGGGTGTGACTTCAGGTGTTCGTGGGCTGTGGGATGGTCATGCAGCAGGTGTCTCTCGTCTTCAGTTTGTCTTGATCATTGTGTCCTGCTGGCCACTGCTCTTCTGATGCCAGGTGGAGCGATGCCACCCAGCAGGTGCCCGCTGGTTAGGCTGGTAGGCATCAGACAGCCTGCGAGGCATTGGCAGCTATCGTTCAGGGTGGGGTCAAGGTCCTTAGCAGGTACAGATTTCTCCCATGCAGGGCATACTTGACACTCAGCTAACTCAGTGAAGGGAGACCTTTGTAAAGGGATATTTGGCCATTTCCCATTGCTTTCTGCCAGACCACAAGCATTTGTTATTTAGGAGTTATGTTGCAATGGGCTATGTGGGAGCATCCACATTAACTTTAGAGCCCAGCTGCTTTGGTTTCATAACACCCCTGGAAGATTTCCTTCCTGATCCCTGGTTCTGCCCTGAACCATGGAGATAATTAGCCCTTTCAGTTTTGTCCCCCTATAATAAGAGAGCTCCAAATGCTGTTCTTATTCACACATTGAATCTTATTTGAGCTACTCAGCCTAATATCCTTTCAGGTGGGATGTATTTTAATTTTACCACGTCTAACAATTCTCTTGCTCTCTCTATACATACAGTTCCCATAGCCTGTAAAAAGAGTAGTTTACATTATTTGCTCATATCAAAAGCTAAATTCTGCCCTGAGTTCCACCTGTCCAACCACAGTGACCAAAAGCAAGGCTGTAAGGGCCAATGTTCTGCCCTAAGGGCATGTCCTACTGCAGCGTCAGCGCTGGGCAGCCCTCATGGGTGGAGAGCCCCACTCCTGCCCCTAGTACCAGTGCTAGCTCTCGCTGGGGTAGAGATCTGGCATGTCCTACAGTGGAATTTCTTAGTGATGCATAAAACTGTGTTGCCCTCTGAACTTGTGTGCAGGCTTGCGTGCTCTCTCCCTGCCTCCTCCCAGCCCAGGCGTGGAGCTGCTGTCTGTGGCAGTGACAAAAGATCAAATGCTTGAAGGAAATAGCATTGCGAGCCGCATTGTTCATTCGTAAGGCAGACAGCTCTGAAGGCGAAAACAAACAGCATTTGGCAGTAAAAACTTGTAATGGGCACGTCATTAAGGAATTCAATCTGCAAACCACAGAGTGATTTGTAGCAAACCTGACTGACATTTTCTGTCTGTTTTTTTCCCCTCTCCACCCAACATAGAAATGTCTTTTGGGTCCATTTCCCAAATCCTGGTGTTCACTGGTATTCTTTACACAGCCTTACCAGGAGGCTGCTGTCAGCTTCTGCTGAGCTGGCGGTGGATTTCTGGCATGGCATCTCTCTTGAAACGCCTGTGCCATGCAGTAGAAATGGAGAAGACAAACACAAGGTTAAAGTGGTAACTTCCAATGCACAAAAAAAGAGCTAAGCATAAAAATACAGCCCAGGTGGCACTGGTCAGGGGGTGGGACTGGCAGGCTAAAGACATCAGGCCTTAGATGGCCTGCATTGTCACTGCAGAGCAGGTATATTGCTGGGCTGGGCTGACATGAAAGTTTATACCTTTAACTGTAGCTGCTAGCCTAAGCTAAAAGCTTACTCGCAATGGGTTACAGCAGGGGTGTCAAACTCACCTGCCTTCTGGTCCACCTTCGAACTGGGAGGCACCACACAGGCCAGATACAGACCACAGGTCTCCTTGTGGACTGGATATGGACCCAGTGGCAGTGGGGTAGGTCGCAGCAGCAGCAGGGGAAGCAGCAGCATGGAGCATAACACAGCTGTCACCTGTGTCCCCTTCCCCTTGCCCCACCAGTTGCCATCACTAGTAGGGCAGCAGCCCCAGGTGTCAATTTGAGGAAGGGGAAGGAGAAAGATGGCAGCTGCTTCCACAGCCACACTGGAGGTGCCAGTAGCCGGATGTCACTGCTGCCCCATGCATCGTCATTGTTCCAGGTACCCAGCTTCCCTGTTGCATCACTGGCCAACGTGTACCCTCTGAGGGGCTTTATAGGTGGTACCAAGCTCTGTCCCCACTTATGCTGGCCCTTCCAGGAGCCCTGCAGGCCAGATCTAGCCTGCAGGCTGCATGTGTGATCCTTCTGGTTTAGAAGGAGGGTTGTGCTGATGGAAGAGGGGTTAGAGCATTCAGAGTGTAGCACCAGGTCAGCCGCGCAGTTAAGGTACATCCTCATGGATCAGTATTTAAATGCGGCTTTCCATTTGGCACAAGCAGCTGCAGACCCAGTCGATAGTCAGCATACACAATGGGAGTTGGGTTTCTAAAGGATGCTGTCAGATAATTAGACTTTGAACTACCATTGCAAAATTGCAGGCCAAGCTGAATCCTCACTTAAAAATAAATTGTCCATAATTGCTTAAAGCCCACAGAGCCCTAATTATTTTGGGGCCAGTTCTAACCAAACTTGCAAGCTTTACAACTCTGGCAGAGAGTGTTTTAACCACATGAATTTAGGTCTAACACAGAAAATCACTTTCTGAGAAGAAACAAAAAAGCCAGACAAGATGAATGTCCTCATATCAGTTTTCTGTTTAATCAGCCCCCTTTTTATTTTGGGTTGACAGCTCTGTTAATCTGAGAATTGCAAGCAGCTGGAGATATTTATGTTGGAAATCGGCAGGGAGGTGGAACTTCTTGCAAAGCTTCCTCCTTTCCTGCTGAAAGCCGGGCAGTCTGCTTCCCAATTCAGACTTTCTACACGTACCTCTGTCACTCTCAGAGAGATGGAAGCAGAAGCTGCTGCTTCAGTCCCTAGGTTTGCTCGCAAGAAGCACTTTTGGAGTTAAGTCTTCTTCTCAGCTCAGTTCATTAGCCTTTGAGCCAAAATGTTATTTAAACACCATAAATGGGCAATGTTGTGGAGAGAGTCCTTTCTGCACAGTTCAGGCTAGGCATCCTTGCCATATGATTTTGGCAAGCAGATGCCTCTGGCATGTCTCTTATAAGGACTAAACAGGAGGTTTGCTGGGCTAGAAGCACAAGGCAGCGTATATTTTAAGCTTCACCAGTCCTGGACTGCAAGGATATGTCTACATGGCACAGTACAGTGCTGTGTGAGGAAGCCTGAACTACCACAGGCACCAGGAAAGTTATAGCTGTATTAACATGGCCCTCTACCCTGGCTAATTTTCCCTGCTCCGCAGCGGGGCTAAGTCATCTGAGCAGAGCACTGTGCTAATGATTCTGGGACCTGTGCGGGCTCAGGTTTCTCTGCACAGCACTGCATATCGATACTGGGGACACAGGTCTCATGCTCAGCCTGGGAGGTAACGAGCACCCTGAGATCCCAGGGATTTTGGTGGGGATTAACAGCACTCTGGATCTCAGAGGAAATGAAAAACCCTATATATGCATATTTAGTTCTGTCTTAGAGACCTGAGGGGAGAAGGGGCATTCGTCACCAGGACAGGCTGGTGGGTCTTTTCTTGGCATCTTATTTCCTTCAGGAGTCAGTGGCCACAACTTCAGAAGAAAGGTATCTTCAGATGTTTCATGCTAACTGTGCCATTCTTTCCTGAACTGAGTTAGTGAATATTTTCCAGCTTGTTCTCAGAAATATTAAGGGTGATAGCTGCACTAAGGAGCACTGCTCACTGAGGATGGATGCCTGGCCTGCAGTCAATGGCAAAATGCCCTTTGCTTTGAGTGGGGCCAAGATCTAATTCCCTCATTGTATTCATGGGTGACTTTTAGATCTCATGTCAGGCTGAAGGAAGAAGGCTGCTTTCCTTGTAGTTTGGGGTGCATCCCCAAGGGGTGCAAAAGCTTCTCTTTTACCTCGGAGTAGTTTGTACCCACAAAAATTAAACAAAAGGACCCAAATGTGAGTTCTTGCTTCTCTCAACTATTCGGATTTCTGCTCAACGTTTAAACAGGGTTGCTCTGTATTAGAATTATTGGTTCCCCGGGACTCACAGGGTAAAAAGAAAGGCAAAAGTATACTGTTTTGTTCCTGAAGTCAGCTAAAGGGACTCTAAATATACCTGGGGAATAGAACAGAGTCTGAAAGAGTCATTTACACACATTCATTTTGTAAAGTAGGGCCATAATTTTAACAGTGGACAGAAGCTGGCAACCTTTTCAGGTTGCAGGCCAGAATGAAACAACTTGGATCAGAGGCAGGTAGACCCGTGGGTAGATACTGGGACCTGGCTACTACCACTGCCACTGCTTCCCATTGCTGGTGCTGTCTGCCGCCAAAGCACCATGTCTGTGGGTCCCATCTGGTCTGCAGACCATAGGTTGCTGAGCCCTGTACTAGGAGATAGATTCCCTTTGCGAGGATTGAGGTAGAAAGCAGAATATGGGCATTTTTAATATTAAGAATGCTGTGAGCTGCAAAATATATTCGTGAGGGTGATGGTGAGTGAAGCCAAACTCACGGTTTTGAGAGAGAGCCTCTCCCACGCCACACACACACACTTCTGGAGTCCTGCAAAGATCATTTCTCATCTAGTCCTTTCTGACATCTTTATGCAGCCACTAGCTGAACTGATCAAATGGCATGGACTCCAAGCATTAGCAGATGACAGGAAGCCCTGCCTACCTTTAGCCAGATAGGACTAAGGTTATCACTGCTGCAGCTTGGCTCATGGATGTGGAACAGCTGAAAGAAGCATGTCCTAAGTAAGTTAGAAGTGACATTGGTGGGCAGAGTAAAGAGCTGGCAGCTACAGTGCAGTCTCCTTTAGTTGAAGATGCTCATCCACAGTCAATCAGTGTAGTATAGGAGTTTTGGTTTTCTTGCTGATCCTCAGCTCTTGCATAGCAGCATGCGTGACCAGTGCTTTTCATCATTTCTGGACTACCACCAGGAAATGCCCGAGTAGGCACTGCTCTGAAATCGTTTATCCACTCCATCAGATAGCCGGACTACAGCAGTTTCCCTGGGCATGACACCTTCAGCACTTAGCAGACTCCAGCTAATGCAGACTGCAGTAACTCATCTCTTCAACAAGGCAGGTGCATCAGACCGTGGTCTTTGCTCTTTGCACTGACTTCCCACAGCATTTTGAATTAATTTCAAGTCCCTGTCTTCAGGTCACTCCCTGGCCTGGCTTATCTCAAAGTCCTCCTTAAGCTCTGGAATGAAGACCATGGTGGACAGGTAAATTTCTCTGATGAAATGGAACTTTCTGCAATGATGATAAAGTCTCTGTTAGGAGATAGCGTTCCTGTAGGGGCTGGTCTGAGCTTGGGGAATGACGTCTCCTAGGAACTAAGGACTATGGCAGTCCTCCCCTCCATTCCAGGTGTAGACCTTTCATCTTGTCTTCGCTAATATTAAAAAATCCCTGTAGACCCAAGACTCTCCTGCACATGTTTCTCCTCATGGGGAGAGGACAAGGGAAGAAACAGCATGTCACATGTTAGTCCCATTGCTTAGTGTCCACCTAGGAAGTGCTCAGATACCAGCATGCTAGCTGTGGTACAAGAATCAGTGTAGACTAGAATAGATAACTGTCTAGCTCAGGGGTGCTCAACCCCCAGCCTGTGGGCCAAATCTGGCCTGCAGAGCCATGGCATCTGGCCCATGGGGCTCCCCATGGATTGGGAAATTTGACAGTTGGGAGAGTAATGGTAATTAATACAGCCACCGACCCCACTGGCAAGTCCCCAAGCACCAAAGCCAGATCAGGGCCATGCCCATCCTCTCGCCACACATGTGACCATATTGGGGCAGGCCATGTGCCCTACTCCCTGCACATGTTCCACCATGCAACTGGATTTAGGCCACACTGCTCCCTGCCTCCCTCTCTGTGGCTGGATTGGGCCCCACCACGCCACTCTGTGGGCCAGATTGGGCCCAGCAGCTGGATCTGGCCCATGATCCAATCAGGCATTGCCTATCCAGCCTGCAGGGCAAAACCAATTGTTCACTACTGGTCTAGTTAACTGTTTTGTCTAGAAATAAAGTGGGACCTGGCAGAATCTCTCAACACCTCCCATGTTTAAAAGGGACTGGACATGGATCCAGACTCACACCATAATCCTTGCCTTTTTAATATCAGATCTAGGATCCAAGAAACTCTAGTCTGATTAATAATGCTTTTTTCTCACGTATATCTTAGAAGAAAGACTATTTTTGTATGTTTTTTCCACTAAACTAATGTCTGAATTGTGTGTATTTATAGATACATATATATATATATATATAGATATATAGATATATACACACATACATACACACACACACAGTATGTGTATATATATATAAACAGGCATGTGATAAATTAACTCATACAGTGCAGCATGAATTTCCCATAAACTTTCTCCTTTTTAACTGCTAGGCATATTCATGGCATAGTATGTAAATGCTCATTAATAAGCAATAATATAACTCAGTTTACTCTTCTGCAATAATAATTACAGTTGTATCCAAGCTACAAGGTTCTGAGACAGAACCAGACTTTCCTGAAGTTTAAGTGTGTTGTGGCTTGGTCCCATAGCTAATAATAAGTGTCTATAAAAAATTTCCAACTTAGAGAGGTTAAACTAATGAAAAGTAATTTTGAGATCCCAGAGCAAAAGAGGTGATACAATTGTTAGTCATTATTTAACATTATAGCCAGTTATATAGAGACAATAAAGCATCAATATAGTAGTGAGAGTGGAGTGAACATGGTGTCAATGATTTAAGCCCACAAAGAAATGAGGGCAGAGCAGAAATTGAATAGCTGTGCATCAACGGCAGTTCACCTCCTTGTGCTGTTCCAAACAGGCTGGGAATCCTGTCTTTTTAGTAGGAAGTTGGAGGATTAGAAGTGTTCTTAACCTCCGTGGATGTGATGCACTCAGTGGCCACTTCTTTTCAGAAACACTGGATTGGACACCCATTGGAGTCACCTTTTCTAAGAAAAAGTGAACCCTTGGGGGTTAGGAAACTGTGGGGAAAACACAGAATAGTGTAAAATGCATGTGGTTATAGAATATAGCCTTTTAATGCTTCCTTTTTGTATTCCTAAATGTCTAGCCTTAGTACTGTGTTCTGTTGGCTGATAATCGTGGAGTCTCCCAGTTTCTCACTGACCTCTGCATCCTATTACTTACTATTTCCCAAAGATTTTAAGTTTTAACATCAGAAGGAAAAGGAAAACTGCAGGAATTGTACAACTTACTTTGTTTTTTAAAAAGTCTATCCTAGCTAATATGACATTGACCAAAATCAATGGGAGTCTTTCTGTTGACTTTGGCCTTCAGTTCAAGCTCTGCTAGGCTAAAATATTATGTTAGGGCCTTGTTACACCTTGCACTGTAAGCTGAACAAATGTTAATCAGCTTAGTGGAACAGTCGTACCATGCGGCGGGACAATAGGGGGCGCTACTAGGCTGAGCCACCCACCTCACTGTGCCCAACCCAAACCCATGCTTCGGGTATCTCCCCTGGGGTGCTTACGTCTGGCTGACCACTTCCCACAAGCCTGGGGTAACATTGCCACCACCCAGGCACTGGACTCTCTTAGGTCTCCATGTAGCCCGGGATACACAGACCCTGTAGATCTTGTGGATGCTTTGCCCCCTGGAAGTATTTTTTGCATGCTCCTTATGGCCTGGAGCCTTCCAGTGTATTCTCAGATAGGACTGAATTAATTAATAAACTGGCCGAGCGCTGCTAGGAGCAAAATGCCATCTGACCCCTCCCCCTCTGGCATACACAGCTAGCTGTGCTGAACAAGATAGCCTTTTTAGAATTCAGAGAGAGAGAGTGGAGAAAGGTAAGAACAAAGGGGTTTTAATGAAAATGCCTTGAGCAATACAAAGTGGGCTTGATGGCCCTTTTGATCGGTGGCTATAGTTATATAACCCTAACTTCCATAGGTTTCATAGACATTAGGGCTGGATGGGACCTCAGAAGATCATCGGGTCCAGCCCCCTGCCTGAAGGGCAGGAAGTCAGCTGGGGTCATAGGATCCCAGCAAGATAAGCATCCAATTTATTCTTGAATGTGTTCAATGTAGGTGCTTGAACCATCTCCGATGGCAGGCTGTTCCAGACCTCGGGGGCTTGGACAGTAAAGAAATTCTTCCTTATGTCCAGCCTGAAATGGTCTT
>NW_017728949.1:60489643-60497828 GCF_001723895.1 Crocodylus porosus | reverse complement strand
GCAACAAACCCGTGCTGGCTATCCCTCAGGATGTTGGCATCGGCCAGTCCATTAAGGATGGCCTCTTTAATAAACTTTTCTAAGAACTTCCCCAGGATAGAAGTCAGGCTGATGGGCCTATAGTTAGCTGGATCCACTTTCCTCCCTTTCTTGAAGATCGCCACCACATTGGCCTTCTTCCAGTCTTCGGGCACTACACCAGAGTGCCAGGAGTTCTCAACGATCTGTGCCAGAGGCTGGGCTGTGGTGCTCACCAGCCCCTTGAGTACCCTTGGGTGTAGATTATCAGGGCCAGCTGACTTGAAGGTATCCAACCTCTCAAGGTGTTCCTTTATAAGGTCAGCATTGATGGAGGGCAGGGGATCTCCCTCATCCGAACCTGCCTGTCCTGTAGCGGACATGGGCATCCCATGGGACCGATGAAAGACTGACACAAAGTTCCCATTTAATAGGTTGGCTTTTCTTTTGGCGTCAGTTGCCCCATCTGGTTCAGCAGGGGTCCAGTGTTGCCCTTGCTTTTCCTCCGGCTCCCCACATATCTGAAAAAGGACTTCTTATTGTCCTTGATGCTCAAAGCTAGTTGGAGTTCAGTTACAGCCTTGGCTTTCCTGGTTTGCTCCCTGCAGGACTGGACCAGTGCAGAATATTCCTCCTTGGAAGTGAATTTCATCCTCCATCTTTTGTAGGCCTTTCTTTTTAGCCTCAGCAGGTCTGCTAGATCCCTGGAGAGCCAGGGGGGCTGCAGTGCCCTCTTGCTGCTTTTCCTCCAAGATGAAATTGAATTAGCTTGTGCATTGAGGCTCTCACCCTTGAGGAGCAACCACTCTTCCTGGACTCCCCTCCCCCTGGGGTCGTGGTCCCTTAGGGCCTCACTGACAAGCCTCCTGAGCTTGTGAAAGTCAGCTTTCCTGAAGTCAAGGACTTCCGTGTTGCTGACTGACTTGCCAGCTTTACAGCTGATGGTGATCAGTTCATGGTTGCTGTCACCCAGCTTCCCATCGATCACTAGGTCGCCGATTAGGTCATCCCCAGTAGCCAGCACCAGGTCGAGCAACGCTTTACCTCTCGTTGGCCCATAGACTTCTTGAGTCAGGTAGAGGTCATCCGTGCATGATAGGAAGCTTTGCGCCCGCTCAGATTTTGTTGAGTGATCCTCCCACGAGATGTCTGGGTTATTGAAGTCACCCATGACAACCACAGTCCTGGAGCATGCAGCCTCAGCCAGTTCCTGGGCAAACCCCTGGTCAAGCTCTTGATTTTGGGTGGGAGGTCTGTAGTAGACTCCCACCGTTGTGTCCCCTGTGCCGTATTCCCCACGGATTTTAACCCAGAGGGTCGCCAGTTGTCCTGGTCTCCTGGTCACTTACTAACTTAATTTCAGGTAAGTTACTCACATGTTTATCCAGAGACTGAGAGAGCTCCTGAGGCTCCTCCTTGTTTCTGTATCCCGAAATGACTGCCATCCTCTTCTCCAAAATGCCTGCTCCAGGACAAAGGAAAAAATGAGCTCCCCCCTTTCTTAGAAATTTTTACAGCCCGCTCACCTAAGTGACCAGGTTGAGCTGAACCAGAAGAGGGGGTTGGAGCCTGGGCTGTCTTAGACCAGGGACACAGGGAGAGGAGGATTTTTTTCACACACCTTACAGTGAAAAAATATCTCCAACGGTCCTTCGCCTGCACAGCTGTGACTTGTCAGTAGTGGCTTGGTGAGCAGGGACAGGACTAGAGGCTATGGGCAGGAGTGTTTCACTGTTCCTGCTGGGTACAGCAAGCACCGTAGCCCCATGAGCATTCAGCAGGCATGGTGCTTACCTCTGCTGCCTCAACTGGCTTGCTCCTTGAGCTCCAAGAGGCCCAATACTTTTTTTTCTCCAGAGCCCACCACCCCCTGCTGGGCTTTCAACCAGCCAGGTACCATCAGAGCTCTGAAAAGGATTGGGCCCCTCAGAGCTCAGGCAGTGCCTGGCTGACCAGCAGCCCAATCAGTGGCGATTTGGAAGGGCGAGCTCTGGAGATAAAAAGGATCAGGAGCTCACATAGTACCCCGCCAGCCAGCAGCCTGGCTGGTGGTGGCACAGGTGGGTGAGCTGCTGGCCAGCTGGACGTCACAAGAGCTGTAAGAGGCCTGATTCTTTTTTTCCTCCGGAGTTCACACCGCTCCCTGCAACACCATTGGCAAGAGCATAAACCAGTCTGGGCAGCGGTGGGAGGCACTGTGGCCACAGGGTGATTGGTGGCTGCAGCTTGGCTTTGCCTAACATCCCTCAGGGGTGAGGTGCCATGCTTGGCCCTGCTGCACCCCGACATCACCACTGGCCCTGATTCAGGAAGGGCCACAGCAACCTGAGATGGTAGAGGACTTAAGTTTGGCAGGAATAGCTGTAGGGAGTGACCACACCTTAATGGAACAGGAGTAAAATTACGTGGTTTAAAAATATTCCTGCCTTGGCATGCCATAACTTTAAGCCGAATAGTGAGTGCTTTAAGCCATTTAGAGGTGTTAATGTACAGCCGATCTGGGGGTTAAGAGCTACAGAACCCACCTAAATTTACTGTGTAACAAGGCCCTTAGCTATCAACAGCAATTTGTTAAGCTGTATGCATAGAAAGAAGATCAGTCCAATAGAATTAGTTTTTTAGGCCAGGAATCTCAACTCCCCCTAAGGGAGTTAGACCCCCTAAATGTTCTGTATTCCCATAGCCTAGAACAGTGGTTCTCAACCTCCTCAGACTCAAGGCACCTGTCAGAAAATGCCAGCTCTTAGTTTTCACTCATTTTTTGACTGTGGAAAGGAAATGGAGCAGCTCTTCTGTTGCAAAGAACTCAGAAAGGTCAGAAATGTTTTTGGCCCTATGGATACCTCTTTGGAATCTCTTGGTTTATCTTGTGAAACGTGCAGGTATTTGCACACCTAACAGTGCTGATGTTGTGGCTGTGGCACCTTGGCTTGAGAATCATTGCCCTAGGATATGCTAGCCTGCATCACTTGGCTGTCTGTGTGAAGCAGACAGACAGAGTTAAAACTGATGGCTATTTTTGTAAATTATGGTAAGACATCCTAGCTGCTGAATGGATTACATTTTACAAACTCTTCATGAACCCTGCATGACTTCCTCATCAGATCTTTCCTGTGTAACCATCACGATTTATAGCACGGGTGTCCAAACTTTTTGAATGTGGGGCCAGATCACAAACTTTTTATCACCCAGTGGGATGGCGAGCCATATTCAACGACCTCACAGGAAGTGGTATCACATCAGGAAGTGATGTCATGTGATCTTTGACACCAGTGAAGTTGCAGGAAGTGACAATGAAATGGGTCTGGAAATGTGGTTTAAAATCCAAAATAAAAACAATGAAATAATACCAAACACTTGACTAAAAGGAACACTTTTGCTTCTACTCACTTCTCAGTGAATGAAAGAAGCGTAATGCAAGTCGACAGATCAAATGTGGAAAAGATATCAGCCAGAGTGGAAACTAATCAAAGCAACAAAATATGGGCATTTTTGAGAATAATATTCAAGAAGATCTACTTTTATTGAATTAATAACTAGTTATGACTAAAGGTTACATAATAAAACCCTGGTTTTAAATGTTGGCCATAATTTAAATACCAGCATCAGAAGGGCTTGTCAACATCATCCAATCTTAAAATAAATTGCCCTTTTATACACAGAGACTATTGGCAATATGAAACTTAATCGCTAGGGAAGCCCATCCAAAGATAAAAAATATTTATTCCATCAAAACTAAAGTAAAGTAGACAAGCTGTTTCGAAACTGAGACTTTTTAGAAAATATCATTCACAGCAGTTACATTTCTATTACTTCCAGGAAGATCTTTCTTTACTAATGAAGAAGAAGAAACAATTAAAACTGTTTGAGCCATTGATCCAGCAAGGGAAGGGGAATGCACCCCTGTTTTGCCATTTTGACAAGTCCCTTGTTGGATCACTAAAACCCCCTTCCTAGGGCACAGGTACAGCGTCCAGCCAGTGAGGACCTGCGCTGGGGCCAGGCAGCTGGAAACTGCATTCATGTTGCTGCCACAGCAGGGTGAGAAAGGAGAGTGAGAGTAGAGGTGAAGGTGGGGGTGGGAAAGAGTGGCAGCCATAAGGATGCAGCTTCCAGCTGCCTGGCCCTAGCATAGGTCCCCACCAGCTGGAGGCTGCAGCCATAGGGAGGCTGGGGAATGGGAAGATGTAGCAGCAGCAGCAAAAGTACAAGCAGAAGTTACCCAGCCCTAGTGCAACTCCTTACTGCTTAGCCCCAGCATACGCGTACACACAATCATAGGCAAAAACTTCAGACTCTGCAGGCCAGATCCAGTGGCTCTACAGGCCGGATGCAGCCTGTGGGAGTAAGTTGCTGGCCCCTGCTCCAGCATATCTGAATAACAGAGCTCCTGAGGGGCAACACTTGAAGAGCAGGAAATTAGAACAACGCAGATACAGCAAGAGAGGGCTGATGGCACTGTCCTCTCAAGTGAACAGTTATGTGAGTTTGTATCCTTCCTGTGCTTCACTTGAACCCATTGCTCTGCCTGAACTGCCAAGGAGGTGACTGGACATAGAGCACCTCTGGGCCAGGCTCCTCATGCCGCCCGCCCGGCCCCGAGGCGCCCCCAGCTCTGCGCGGGGCATTACCGGGTGCCTCCATCCACCACGCACACGGGCAGGGCGCGGGCCACGCTGCTGCTCCCCGGGCCGCGCACCGGGGGCAAGGGGCGGAGCCAGAGGAGAAGCCACAGGCGCTGGCCCCACTCGTCCCGTCAGGAGCGGCTGGCAGCCCCGCACCGTGCAGCCCTCGTGGGAGCGGCGGTGGGACCCGGCCCCGCGGGAGCAAGCAGCTCCCCTCCCCTTGCTTCCGGCTGGGGCCCGCGGGCCGGCCCTGCCCGCCTCGCCTCTCCGCTGCCCTGCCGCCACTGCAGCCGCCACCGCTGCCACCATGGGGAACGGAGCAAGCACCAGGGCTCCTCGCCTGTCCCGAGTGAGGGACCTCAGGCCAGAGAAAATGGCTTGGCTGGCCTCATGGCAGCCCACGGGCCATATGTTGGACAAGCCTGATTTATAGCCATGATGATGGTCCATTTCAGCTGGTTGCAGCAGCTGTGCTGAAACTCCTTGGAGAAAAAAATTAAACATCCCAGACTTCAACAGGCTTTTTAAAAAAAATGTTATGACAATTTTCTCTTGTATTGGCCGTTGGATTTTCAGTCTTACGGTTAAATAACTGTTGAATCAAAGGGACTTACAGGATTAAAATAGTGGAGCTGGTTGTAACTATTTAGTACTGCTGTTCTGAGAGACTAGGGCTCCTGCATTTTGGAGCTAGGGCAGGGGTAGGGGTGAGATGATGGCATTATAAGGAGAGATACCAAAATCAGCAACCAAACTTTGTTCCAGTTTTTAGTTTTAAAATGTCCCCCTTTTTCTGCTTTTCCCCCTCTGGCAGCAAAAATACCATCAGAGGGTTGGTTGCTGCTAGAAGTTTAGAGAGGATGAGATTTCAAATTGCTTTCTAGAAAAAGCATCGATTCAAAGCACTCTCTGGTTCTTAACCATGGCTGTTCTGTGCAAGCCATTATTGTGCAGACATAAGGAGTGTAACCCTAGTTCCCATTATTCAAATGACAAAAGGGGCTTTGGGAGGAGGAGATAAAGGAAGTCCTCAAAGCTGTGCATGTGGGGCATGTCATATAGGGTTAGTCTTTGCTCTTGGATGCTGTGTTTCTCTTCCCCTTGGCCTCCAGTTCCCCAGCGCTGGTGTAAGTCATGAATTCAGTCCCTCTACCATCTGCACGTGGTTAGCAGGTGACTTGTGGTGACTGGTGTGTAGATGCTTCTTGGGGGGTGGCTGTAAGTCCTGAGATAGCTCCCAGGTTCCTTGCCAGCACTCACTAGAATTCAGGCATATATTAAATGTTTTCTACAGCAAGTGGAAACATATGGGGTCTATACACTTTCACCATATATGGGAAGCAAAATCATTCATTTAGCCCGGGATTATATCAATCATGTTAATGTTTTTGCCTTTTTTTCACAAAAAACATGAGATGCCATTTGTTTAAGCAGAATCCACACAAGGTAAATTGAACATCCATGTGTTTGAACCTCGAGAAACTTTTGTGTATTTTAATGTAAATTAGGAAAATACTTTGTGTAGCCCTGCAAAACTAGTACAAAGCCATAACTTGTTTGAGTGCAGTATACGATAGCTTTGAATTACTGTATGCAGAGATGATCCCAGCAGGGTGCAGGGCCCCGCTCCCCATCCCATGGCACACTTACACTGGGGAATGAATGCCCCAGCACACCAGACACGGTGGGACTGGTAGCAGCTAGAACAGGCAAAGACTGGCCAACCCACCAGGCGGGTGGGAGGCTCCACTTCAAAAGTGGCAGCTGCAGCCTCTCCACCCAGCTCTGTGGGGGCCCCCAAAGCGCAGGACCTGGGGCAATTGCTCCAATTCACCCCCCTGGGACAGCCCTGACTGTATATCAGTGGTTCTTATTGTTGCTAGACTGCAGGCGCCCCTCATTAGACTCTAGGCACCACAAGCTCTTAGCTTTCACTCATTTCTTGACTATAGAAAAAATTATAGAGCAAATCTGCTGCAAAGAACTCAGAAAAGCAGGTTTTGACAATCTAAATTCCTATTTGAAATGGCTTGATTTATCAGCTGTGAGGGTTTGCACACCTAACAGCTCTAATATTGTGTAGCACCCTTTGAAAGGATCTTATGGCACCCTAGGGTGCTGCAGCACCTTGGTTGAGAATCACTGCTGTATGTAGCATCAGCTTACCAAAAGAGGAATCAATGCACTACAGTAGAAATGGATAACAATTAAGTCGTATTACGTAGGTATAGTAGTCCTCAAAACAGTTGTCAGCAGATCCATTTCGTTTTCCTGAGCACAATTAAAATGTGAGGTCTTGTGTTGCTTCTGGAGTGCATGTTGCATGAAATAAGCAGTCCTATATTTCTTGCATAAATGCTGCTTTGCCCGACAGATCCTTCTTACAATTTAGCATTTGGCCTTTTTAACTTAAGTCACTTTCACCGTCAGCACACAGTATTTGGCACGAATAGTATAAAATCAGAGGCATTAATCTTTTTAAAATCTATTTTGTGAGCATTGTGTATGTTTGAAGACAGTAATTCCTGGTTGCTATGGAACCAGCCTTTTTACCAGTGTATTTTTCTTGTGCTCTACCCAAGATTCATGTGAATGGGGAAAACTAATCACCTTAGCCATGGCTGCTTTTTTCATTTTCCCCTATAGCACCTGTGTAATTAGCAGCTTTACAGGCAATTCTGTACAAGTTTCATTAATGCTAACCAGCTTTCTTATATATCACTTTTCCAAGGAGAGCGGGCATCAGAAAACAGTGTCATTTCCACTAATAAGCATAATACAGTATATTGTGGAAAATGGAGATGGGGGAATCATTCAAGATAAGCTGAAAAGGCCAACCGTTACTGTTGTGAAGAGTAGATTGAATCAGACAGAATGCCTCTGTTTTGGTACATACTTTATTTGTAAGGATGACGATGTTCTCAGAGCGGTTATGATATACACATGTGCCTTTGTGTCTGCACCTGAAAGGATCCTGCTAAACTTTTGGAAGCTTTTCTTTGCTGATCAACATCAATTTTCCTGTCGATCGTTAAGGTAAAATGGGATGCTGACACACCCCTCTGGATTTCCCCCTATGGTGGTAACACTCTTCAGGTTCTTAAAATATCTTCCCCCTTTCAATTCTTTTCTAAGGAGGACCCGGGAAACTATATGCCAGTTAGTTTTACCTCAATCCTAGGCAAGCTGTTTGAGAAAATTATCCTGACACATGTCCACGAGGGGCCAGCGGGGGAGATTATGCTTAGGGGCAACCATTACGGGTTCATCAGTGGCAGGTCATGTTGGACGAACCTGGTGCCTTCTAGGACCAGGTCACCAAATCCTTAGACGCAGAGGTAGCAGTGGACATCATCTTCCTGGACTTTCGGAAGGCCTTCGACACTGTCTCTCACCCCGTTCTCATTAAGAAACTGGGGGCTGTGGTGTCGACACCCACACAGTCAATTGGGTCGCCAACTGGCCGGAGGGCTGCACCCAGAGAGCGGTGGTGGACGGGTCATTTTCGACCTGGAGGGATGTGGGCAGTGGGGTCCCCCAGG
>NW_017728949.1:60465777-60489133 GCF_001723895.1 Crocodylus porosus | reverse complement strand
TCCACAAGAGAAGGCTGAGGGGGGATCTAGTGGCCTGTTACAAACTAGTCAGGGGGGATCAGCAGGCACCGGGGGAGTCCCTGTTCCCCTGAGCACCGCCAGGAGTGACCAGGAATAACGGTCACAAGCTGGCAGAGGGTAGATTTAGGCTAAGTATCAGAAGGCACGACTTCACGGTCAGGGCGGCTAGGGTCTGGAACCAACTTCCAAGAGAAATGGTGCTGGTCCCTACCCTGGGGGTCTTTAAGAGGGGGCTAGACGAACACCTTGCAGGGGTCGTTTGACCCCAGTACTCTTTCCTCCCATGGCAAGGGGTCAGACTAAATGATCTTCTAAGGTCCCTTCCGACCCTAGAAGCTATGAAACTATGAAACTAATTTCTGCATAGTTTAACTTCATTTTGATAGGTGAAATGCTCCTGTGTTCAGAGATTGGCACAAGGCTAAGTCCAGCCTACGAGTTCTTTCTAAGTATTATTTCTGAGTCTTTTAAGCAGCAGTTGGATCTGGTGTTGGTCATCTGCACTTCTCCTTTCATGTTCAGCATTGCCCAGTTGCTAGATTAAATTGTTCTGGAAGAGCAAACCCTTGGGCCCACATTGCCCTCAGTAGGGCTCCAGTTTGGTGCAGGATTCCTCAGCTAGAACCAGCTTGCAGAAATCAGGGACCAAATTGAAATCACTCTTGTAATGGAGGCATTCAGTTCTTTTTAATGATTTGCTCATCCCCTCTGTTGCAATCTCCCTTTAGTGTTTATATGGAAGCAGGTTTTTTATGGAACAATTGGTTTTATTCCAGCACATTAAACATGCATTTTTGTGGCATGCTCTTGGAGGAGTTAACATTGCTGACAGATTCCTTTCTGGGGTTGTTTTTCTTCAGTTCCTCCAGCAGTGATGACCCCAAATTTTCTAAATATTTTGGGGCCATGCACAGTATAGCTTGTTCCTTGATAAAAGGCCAGAAACCCAGGGATTTAGATGTGTACCGAACTACATTTAGATGTGTATAGAATTGAAGACATACGTAGTTCAGTAAAGTGAAAAGTCCCCTTGTGTCTCAGTATGTAGCGTTATCAGTTATGATCCTATTTTCTGTCCACCTCTTTTTCTTTGCTTGTCCCTTCCCTTTTGGTCTATCTCCTTCCTTCTCTCTGTAAAATGTTGCCTTGATGAAAGGGGATTACAGAAGTGCTATTATTTTTTTAATGTCACCTTTGATCTCTCTTTTCACCTTTTCTCTGCCCTATTTCTTAATTCTGCTTTCCTCCCTCCCTTTCTTATTGTCATTTTCCCCCTTTTATGGCTTGCTACTTCTTTTCAGATCTGTTTCCTTTCTGGGGGGTTGCTGCAGAGAGAAAAAAAGAGGTAGGATCAAATAGTGCAGCCATTCTCTCTAGCATTCTCCAGGAGTGAAAAATGAAGGGCGGGAGAAACTGAGCCACTCTCATCACTGGAGATGGACCGGGCCCAAATTTTGACCATTTCACTTGTGCAGCGTCTGTCATGCTACAGATTGATACTGTCGCAAACTCAGAGCTGGACATATCCAGCACAGTGGGAAGTTAATCCCATTAAGCTGATCAGCAATACCTAGCTCAATTCCCACATTTCTTGTCTCACAGGTTCCATACCTTCCTAGCCAGGCCCATGGAAAGAACGCTTTAAGCCCTTGGGCCATTTCTGCTAAAAAAAAAAAAAAAAAAAAGACCTCTGCTAGAGGAAAATGCCGGACTGCTCTGCTTCCAAAGTTAGATCGCACACAAAGAGTGAATGAGTTGGAAATTGTCCTCAGGTCAGCTCAACAAGCTCCCTTCAAAAGTGCTCCATTCTGTTCTCCCTATTTCCCTGGCTTGTTGGGGGCTGCTCTACCCCACTCCAGCACACTGCATTACTGTAGTATTATTTCAAGTGGCTTGTTACACACCAGTAAAAATCTTCAAGGAGGGGGAAGTTGGCCAAAGCTTTTGTGATGGGAACAGATGAGGGGAAGTTGTTTTGACTGATAGTCAGCCAAGCCTCTGCTTGGCGCTGTGCAAGGGAACACAGTCTCTGCCATCAGTGAGCTCACAGATTCAGGCAGCAAGCGTATCCAAATGCCTGACAAGTATTTTATGACTCGTTACACTTGTCCTGATCACTCTTGGCTCTTTTGAGTGATTAGGCAGATGCACTTACCCCGTGTGATGGATCTAGCCAAATAAAGTAGCCTCACACCATGTGAAACCCTTCAGCTGGCTATACTATAACAGGTAGTAGGAGTCTCCTACCAAAGCTGGATTTTTTTAAAGAACAAATAATTTTTAACTACTGAATCCTAAAATGATGCTAAGCACAGCTCAGGCTGCCAGACATGAACTGATCATCTCTGGGCTTGTGAAGGAAACCTCCCCATCATGACACCAGTAGCAGGCTGTAGTACAGGAAAGGGTTGTGAAGTTGATTGCACTCCTCTAATCCATTTGGTACTGGCAGGCCACCAGGCTCAATGAATTGTAGTTCGATTCGGTATGGCAAATCCCATGTTTCAGCGAGTTTAAAGTTTTAACTCATGGGTCATGAGAGTAGCTACTTGTATTAAATCTTTTTAAAACTTTTCATGCGCACTCATGAAAGGAACTGGATTATCAGCTGCAGAGCCCAAAGCTCTCTGCATGAGGACAGGAGTGTTAAGAAAAATAAGGGCAAATGTCTTTGTCCTATCCTGAAACAAACCTCAGCTCTGAGGAGATTCTCCCAATGGGAGGACAGTTAGGTCTCCATTAATACTCAGAGAAGAGATGTAACCATACAGGCAGCCCCCGCTTAGCGCTCTTAATTGGTTCCTGAAAAACCGGACATTAAGCAAAATGAGTGTTAAGCAAAACTGAAAGTATTTGATGACCCAAGATGGCAACTGCAATTGCTTTCAATGACCCAAGATGGCAACCGTGAGCGTTAGAATGAAACTCGCTGAGCACTAAATGCAATCGGGTATCAATTTAAAATGAGTGTTATAGCGAAATAGCACTAAGCGAAACAATGTTAAGCGAGGGTTGCCCAAATTGGTAGTGGTTTGTGACGTGTTTATCTGAGCGTTGGGAGCTGAGCTAAGATCTCAGAATGAAGTTAACTCAAGCCTCAGAGCAGCTTAAATTAAGTAGGGGGGTGTTCCCAAAATAAAATAGGAAGATGAATATTAAAAATTAAAATAGGAAGATGAATATTAAAAATTAAAATAGGAAGATAACTATTTTATTCTCTTTCACAGAAAAAAAAAGCAGCTCAAAAGTGGAGGGCACACAGGCCATCCAGCCTAACAAGAATTTTGCACCAGTCTTCCTGAAAGGTCTGACTGACCTCAAGGTAATGGATGGAAGTCAAGTCATAATGACCGTGGAGGTATCAGGTAAGGAGCCCAGGTACCAACATTATTGAAAAGAAAAGCCCTTAGATGCTAGACCACCAAATCACTAAACCATGCAGTGCTTTCCTTTGTGCTTCCAGGAACCAATTTTAATAAAGCAAAAAACTGGGTCATCTTGATCAACCTTCAGGGTGAGTGAACACTGCCTTTTGTTGGTGTGTTCAGACCTGTAGAAGGGCCCTTTTATTGGAATAATAAGCTAGGTAATAGCAAATTCTTATTGTCAAAATGTCATTAAGTCTAGACAAGACTGAAGTGTTGTCTACTGCTATAAGATTAGTGCTGTAGAAGATGGAGCGGTCCTGCAGTGAAGTGTGGTAGCACAAATCTTTGACCACAACCTTGTGTTCAGAGTCCATAAAAATCACTTTCCATCCTACCCCACCTTACTTTTTATGAGCTCTACTGAATCAAACTACAAATGACTCCATGTTATGTAGTACCAGGTCTGGGCATTAATGTCGCTGGAAGATGAACTTGCAAACAATGTGATTCCCTAACTTGTGTTCAGCAGTACGTTAGTACTCCAGGGGTCCAATTAATAGTGGTCCAGTTAATAGGCATAAAGCACTATTTGTTATGAGTGAAGGTATTGCAGTCTGGCACTATACTGTACCTTTAAAAACAATGAAAGAAAACCAGCCTAGCATCCCTTGGCTTAAGTTTTCCAGTTGCAACAATTTTGCCTTTCATAAGAATTAGAATAGGTGATGAGCAAAGACAGCCTTGTGAGAAAGAGATCTTACTGTGCTTTGTGCTCCTATTGGGAACCTCAGCAAGAAGCTTGCAACCCAGTTTTTTCTGGTGTCCACCTGCCTCTGCTACTTCCCTACATGAAGCCACCACCCTTTCTTCTCTGAACACACAGGTTATTTTGGCTTGAGTTTGGTGGGGGAGGGAGCAGACACAAATTCAGATTTGCAAATGGATCCTGTTTTGCTGCTGATCTCAAGCCATAAACTGAAAAGGAGGCAGGGAGAAAAATACAACAGGCTGATCTATATTTAAGTAGAACCTCATTTCAAAATATTCCAAGAGTTATGACCACCCCTCAACATAGAGAGGAATCAGTGGGATTTGTGCCTGCCTGTGCCAAAGCTGAAGTTAGTCTCGTCTGAGATCTGAAAAGGCAGATAACCCCACTTCTGTTTTCAGTCATGTTGATGCCTTTTTCTTTTGCTTTGCTCAGCCAACCCCCCACCCGAAATTATCTGGCTGCACAATGGGAAAGAAATCCAGGAAACAGAAGATTTTCACTTTGAGAAGAAAGGCAATGAGTACAGCCTGTACATCCAGGAGGTATTTCCTGAGGACACAGGCAAATATACTTGTGAAGCCTGGAATGACTTAGGAGAAACACAGACTCATGCAACTTTGACTGTCCAAGGTATGAAGCTGAAAATGCTCCTATCCATAAGTATGGGAAGAACATAAAGACTATATATGCTGGAGGAGGGCCTATTCAAAATAAAATAGCGTATGCATAAGTTGTGTTAAGGAGGATGCTGTGAGCTCTCAGGACTCAGCTAAGAGAAGTACTGAGCAGAAGCAGTTCCTCTGTTTTCACTCTGAAATGTCCCATCACTATGTAAAAGACCCCATTCTGGTAGCTTAATCTGAGGACTGCACAAATACTGTTATATCCTATTCAGGTTATAATTATTGAGGCCCATTTAGCTGTGGACTTAATGTAAACCATTTTAATGCTAGTTTTCTTTCTAATTATAAAGCTTCAGGCATTTTGAAAACCTGCCCAGGAGCCAGGCATTCTGCCTTCTTTTATTATTAGCACCATAAAAATAATTGAGGAGTGGCTGATATCCACCATTTCAAAACAACTGCATGCAGAAAGCCTTTGAAAGCATAGGGAAGGACGTGCCTCACATAGGGGCATAGGGCTTCTAGATGCACCCATCTCCATCTCTTCTAAAGAAGAAATCAGGCATACAGCATAGTGAGCTAGCAACATCTTGGCTTTTCATCTTGGCGTGCCTCTGACTAGTCGTTATGCGAGCAAGATCTTCATTCATTCTCTCTCCATGGTTAGAGGGAACTGTGTGACTGTGTGAGTAGGCATCCGTGGAGAGGAGCTGGGGTAGTTGCTCTTCTCTTTGCGGTCTGGCCTGATGCTGGCTTCACACTGCTCCTGTTGGGTTCAGCCTCATGGTTTGGGCTTTTACACTGACTCATAAGAGCCTTTTTAGGGGTTATAACACTGTGCTGCCCGCCAGCAAACCCTCACCTGCCCTTGACTTGCCCTTCCCACCCTCCTGATCCACATTAGCCGAGAAAAACATCCTCAGCTCTCCATGTAGGGCTGTTTTAACATCTCTTTGCATGTCCCTTATTATGGGCTCGGATCTGGCCAAGAAAGTATGATACAACTGATTAGTATCAGTAGCCTATTAATAGGAGCTACTCACAAAGATAAAGCCTGGCTGAGTTGTCAAATTAAAAGATTATTCCATGAAGTATGCAAAATAACCTTGCTCCTCCATGGGTGTTTTGCATGCACTATTGTTCATTTGCTAATGGCATCCATGCCTGGATGTTTCTTTTGCTAATTATTATTTCTGAGTCCTGCATGGTTCCTGTGTTTGTGTGTTGCAGAACCTCAGGATGGTATTCAACCCTGGTTCATCAGCAAACCCAGATCAGTGACGGCAGCTCCAGGGCAAAATGTCCTCATCTCCTGTGCCATTGCTGGAGACCCATTCCCCACAGTTCACTGGTTTAAAAACGGACAGGAAATAAAGCCCGGGACAGGATGTGAGGTGCTTCAAAATGAAGATATCTTCACCCTGGTTTTGAGGAATGTGCAGCCCCGTCATGCTGGGCAGTATGAAATCCATCTCAGGTATGTTCACCACAGAACGAATACCTTTGTTCCCTTATTGTGGTGCAGGCTTTTCTCCCCCACCACCCAAACATTTATTGTGTACTTATCTTCAGCTCCTACTGCCCAGCTCTCTGCTCCTGTTCCCTCCTTGAACAATGCAGGAGTGCCCTGCTTCCATTTACTTCTTCCTCCCTGAAACCCGAGGTCAAGAACAGAAGCCTCAGCTCTCCTGAGAACCACACTCCACTGCCCACTGGCCTGTTGCCTTGGCTGGCGCTGCCCTGGGTGAATGAGAAGTGTTCCCTGCCATCAGCATGTTTTGCTGCTGCCATCTTCCCCATTGGTTTCTGGCCTGATGGGCAAGGGGGGGTACCGTGGTTCAGGTGGGTGACCGAGAGGTCTGTTCCTATATTGACCTGTGTCATCTTAAGAAGTCATTTAGTCCTTTAATACAACTCTTTGCCAAGTGTTAATGGGGTTCAGTTAATGTTAGTAAAGTGGTTTATGATCCTTGGACAGAAGTGTAAAGTAATAATTGTGGTAGGAATGAAGGAGCTAAGACCTTGTGACAAGTGAAGAGACTCCATTAAAGCTGGGATGGAAGGGGAGGAGGAAGGGGTGCATTGGAAAGAGGAACCAAGAAAAGGTCAGAGGAAAAAGATGGAACATTTCCTTTTTAGATGCTGAAAAGCCAACCTTCCTTGCAGCATAGTAAAAGGCAATAGGCATTACTAATCAGAGATGTCATGGCCCTGCTGATTTACAGTGCTCACTGTCCACCCTATATGGCATCTTACTGGATTTGTTTTTAATGAGCCCAGCATTTTATGGGAACAACCTTGCCATGAAAGGTCATTCCACACATTTATAACATACCACATGGGAGAGGTTTCCCAACATCTCTGAAATATCTGAATATTAATTTGGAGCGCGAATTGCCTCCTCGTGATCTCTGTTAAGCTCAGGCAGTGTGCTTCATTGCTTTTGTTATTTAAGAAAATCTGTGCCCCTGTCAATCCCCTAAAACCCTGGAGGATGCTTTTATAAATTCTCTAAGACCTACCTTTTATACAGTCTGGTGATCTTCAGAGCTGGTATAAATTTTTGCTGTTTCCTTGGCTCAGATAAACTACCTCTTTTTTTACCCTGTGATAATGAGGATCTGGCCTGGATACATATTTCCTGTATGATCTGGACCAACTTAGTTCTGCAATTTTAGATGGCTTTTTTCTATACAGTTTACTGTACTTACATGTATTGCCTTATTTGGTTAAATTTAGTGACTTTATTAAAATTTATTTAAGCAACATGGACATTTGGGTCTTAGACACTGTGGAAAAAAATTATCTTCTCTTTTTGTTCCATATACAACCTTTTTAGTCTATACTGACTTGGAGACAATTTAGGCATGAACTGTCCACTTCTTCGGATTTGCTTTCAAAATATTTGTATGAAACTTCAATTCCACTTGCTCTTCCATGGGAGGTATTTTTTTCTGCTATAAACAAGACAATTTTGTTTGATGTACTTCAGTTCAGAGATCCAAATCATAAGCTGTGCTTTGCTTGCTCTCTGACAAATACTCATGCCTCTTTATCCTTAAGTTAGCAGGACATTTTGTCATAATCTAACTCAGTTAGCCATCAGATCAAAGGCTTTTGTTCTTCGCGTTTGTCTTTCTGACAAAACCACATATACAATTACTTGATCAGCCCTCTGTGAGCTCAGTTATCGATTGTGAAGCTGTAAAGTCCTAGTCCACAAGTGACCCTTAATTCACCTCAATTGCACCCTGATAGCATGTGCACCAAGCCAGAATGAACACTATATTTTCAAAGTAGGATCGCTTAGAGCAGTGCAGCTGTTTGTAACATGGACCTTCCTATTAAAAAAAGTCTTTTCAGGTGTGGATTAAAGTCCATCCCATAACATTTTGATAATTAGAAATACATTGTGGCCTTACCTTGTGCTATTTGCTTTGCAGCAGTGAAACCTATTTAACAAATGTAGACTTTTTATGTCATATACCTATTTAACAAATGTAGACCTATTTAACAAATGTAGACCTTTGGTCAGCCCGCAGTTGGAGTACTGCATCCAGTACTGGGTGCCGCACTTCAAAAGGGATGTGGCCAGCCTGGAGAGGGGTCGGAGGAGGGCCACCTACTTGGTGAGAGGGCAGCAGGACAGGTCCTACGCAGAGACTGAGGGACCTGAACCTGTTCAGCCTCGGCAAGAGGAGGCTGAGGGGGGGCCTGCTGGCTGCCTACAAACTTATCAGGGGAGATCAACAGGAAATAGGTAGAGCCCTTTTCTCCCCAGCACCACCTGGGGTGACGAGGAACAAGGGTAATAAGCTGATGGAGAATAGGTTTGGGTTAAAGATCAGAAGGCAATATTTTACAGTTAGGGTGACCAAAATCTGGAACCAACTTCCCAGGGAAGTGGTTCTCGCCCCTACTTTGGGCAAATTCAAGAGGAGGTTGGATGATCACCTGTCTGGGGTCTTGTGAACCCAGCATTCATTCCTGTCTGTGGTAGGCGGTCAGGCTAGATGATCTGTTCAGGTCCCTCCTGATCCTAGCTACTGTGATTATTTTTGAACTGATTCTGATTTTGTGATGATTCACTTTTTGGCAGACACCATGAGGGGCCAGTGGGGGAGATTATGCTTAAGGGCAACCAACATGGGTTCATTAGAGGCAGGTCCTGTCAGACCAACCTGGTGGCCTTCTACAACCAGGTCACCAAATCCTTAGATGCAGGGGTAGCAGTGGACATCGTCTTCCTGAACTTCCAGAAGGCCTTCGACACTGTCTCTCACCCCGTTCTCATTAAGAAACTGGGGGACCGTGGTGTCGACACCTACTCAGTCAATTGGGTCGCCAACTGGCTGGAGGGCCGCACCCAGAGGGTGGTGGTGGATGGGTCCTTCTCAACCTGGAAGGACGTGGGCAGTGGGGTCCCCCAGGGCTCGGTCCTTGGGCCCGCACTGTTCAACATCTTCATCAGGGACTTGGACGAGGGGGTAAAAAGCACCCTGTTCAAATTTGCTGACAACACTAAGATGTGGGGGGATGTGGGCACGCTAGAAGGAAGGAATAGGCTGCAATCATACCTAGACAGGTTACAGGGGTGGGCGGATGAGAACAGGATGGGTTTCAACACTGACAAGTGCAAAGTGATGCACCTGGGGAGAAACAACCGGCACTATACCTACAGGCTGGGGAACTCCCTTCTCGTCAGTGCAGAGGCGGAAAAGTCATCGTTCACTCCAAGATGAACATGGGCCGGCAGTGTGGGGATGCAGTCAAGAAGGCCAACCGCACTTTGTCATGCATCCAGAGATGCATCTTGAGCAGGGCCAAGGAGGTGATCCTCCCCCTCTATGCGGCACTGGTCAGGCTGCAGCTGGAGTACTGCGTCCAGTTCTGGGTGCCGCACTTCAGGAGCGATGTGGACAACATGGAGAGGGTCCAGAGGAGGGCCACCAGCATGATCAGGGGCCAGCAGGACAGGCCCTAGGAGGAGAGGCTACGGGACCTGAACCTGTTCAGCCTCCAGAAGAGAAGGCTGAGGTGGGATCTAGTGGCCTGTTACAAACTAGTCAGAGGGGGCCAGCAGGCACTGGGGGAGTCCCTGTCCCTGCCAGGAGTGACCAGGAATAATGGTCACAAGCTGGCAGAGGGGAGATTCAGATTAGACATCAGGAGGCACTACTTTACTGTCAGGGCGGCTAGGATCTGGAACCAACTTTCAAGAGAAGTAGTGCTGGCTCCTACCCTGGGGGTCTTTAAGACAAGGCTTGACAATCACCTTGCTGGGGTCGTTTGACCCCAGTAATCTTTCCTGCCATGGCAGGGCATCAGACTCAATGATCTGCTCAGGTCTCTTCCGATCCTACTACTAACTATGCAACTATGTATAGAACTGAAGAATTAATAGAATTTCAAGAAGGAAACAGCAATCATAATACTGACTTAATGGGGGTTAGCTTGGGCTCTTACTCCTACTTGAAGTATTGCCCTGAACCCCCACATCCACATGCAAAAACCTCTCCCTTTAGCTCAGTGGTAGTTTTAACCCCAGGTTAACTGCTGCAAGTAGTAATAGAGGTTAGAAACCAAGGTTTCTACAGATTAGAAACATTCACTCAGCTCCTAACCCCCTGTTTTACAGTGAGGTCACACAATAAATGACTCAAGTGCCTGTAGCCATCCAGTCCTTCCCACACTTTCCACTGTTTGCCAAGGAGAACAGACAAGTGTTGCTACAAGTCACTAGAACTAGTAGAGTAGTTCATCTTACCGCAGCACAAAGAATAATGGGGTGTGCCCCAGGGAGCGTTAGCTGTCCACATAGGAGATCATAGAAGCATCAAGAACACAGTAATTCAAGGAGAGCTTTGCAGTATGACTGCTCCCACGTGGCCTACATTAACCTAGGTGCTCAGACATTTGCGTTAATCGCCTGCTGTAACTGCAACGACGATATACCCTAAACTGGAAGACTCACAACGTTATAAATGCAACTAGAAAGTCCAGGTAGTAGATTCTAGTGAAATCCTCTGAAGAAACTAGCACAGCAGAACATTTTTACTGGGCTTGATGCTGATGTGAAATATTTAACAGAAAAAAGAATTAAATAGTACGTAAGATTAATCCATTTTACAGGAGGGAATTGTAGGGGATCCCACAATGGATTTCCATTTTTTTTCTTAATCAACAATAAGTAAAAACTGTTGTAATTAAAGCTGGTTCCTAAAATCAATTCCCATGTAAAATTGCAGTTACCAATTAGGGAACAGAAATAAAAACACATCCCTTAGGTAACCAATCACCTACTCGGTGCAGTGGATAAGAAATAGCCTGAGAAATATTAAAGGGGCCAGCTTACCAGCTGCTTTAAATCAACACAGTTCCACTGCATTCAGTGGAGCCAATGTGATTTATAGGAGCTGAGAGTCTAACCTGAAGTTAATAGTCCATGAATTAGCCATTTTGTCCTGTACACTTGGTTGTTTCCAGAGAAGATAGATGCTTCTTTACCAGTCCCAATACTACCTGGGATAGTGGTAGCTAAGTCTAGTTTCTTTCTCTGTAACTCTGTTCTAGTGGGGTTTCTGTGTCTCTACTGCTAGATTCTGAATGGCATAACTAAGCAGTGCCAGTCCCCAGCATCTAAGGCACTCAAGCTGGTAATATGCTCTTTGGTATCTTGAAATCTTGTCTGATGCCAGAAGTCACATTCAGGATGACACTGGGTGCATCTATACGTGGTATTAAGGTGGCAAAATAAACTCTGATGCTGTTTGCACCCAAGTCAGCTACTCCCAGACGCAGTGTCTACATGTGCACCCAGGACCACAGGTGGCAGAGGGTCCGGGGGACAGCCCTGGCTCCAAGTGGTGGCACTGGGTGGCGGAGGGGCTAGCCGGGGCGCAAGGGTGCTAAAGTGCAGGTCTGGGTAGCAGGCAGCCCCTCATGCCCCAGCCAGCCCTGTCACTATCTTCACATGCATTGCAGCACACATAATTACTCTGCTGTAAGATAGTACTGTGGCAGAGTTAATCAATTTACTGTGCGCTAATACTGATGCACTTGAAGACTGTGACAAATTAGTCAACTCCGCAGTCAAGCACACATATCGATGCGCCCACCAACTCCTGTTGACTTCAGTGGTGCCCAGATTTCAATGTTAAAGAATCACAAATGGATTCAGTGCGGTATTTAAGAGTCTTTTCTACGTGGTTCCCTAAATGCCATATGTTATCCTTTCAGGAGTGTACTTGGTAGCCATGTTGGTCTGAGACAAAAAGACATACAAAAAACTAGAACTCTTGGTTCCAAAATTATACCTTTTATTAGACCAACTGGAAAATGGCAAGAAAATTGTCCTTTTCTGCAAGCTTTCAGGAGCAAAGTCCCATCGTCAGGCTCTGGAAAAAGTGTAGATTGTACAAGATGGTAAAAAGTCCCCGTAGGTAGGAAATAAACTTCATTTTTGCACAGAGGAAGCTGAAGATGGAAGGCTGTCCCTCTGGGTCCATGAGAGTGTCTTTGTGAGCTGCGTTGAGTAGCTCTTTGATGTGTTGATCAGATAGGATTCCCTCCCTGGAGGTGTCAGGTGGCAGGCAGGGAGGTAAAAAAAACTTCCTTGTTCTTCTGGAATGAAGTTTAAAATCCAAAATCAGCTAAAATTTGGCATCTTCCATGTTTCAGGGGTGTGTTTGGTAGCTGTGTTGGTCTGAGACAGAAAGACATACATATGTTATCATTGTCACTCTGATTTTCCATTCAAAGACAGAGTTAAATATCTTTAGCCCTTCAGAGTTTCACCACATTGGATCAAAGCGAATCTACACAGGAATACAGCTCAACCAGGTCATTATGTTCCATCTGTGGCTCCTCCCCAATGCTCTCTTCTTCCTGGTATACATGCTGTAGGGCAGAGGTTCCCAACCTTTTTTATACTCCGGACTGGCAAAACTCATTCAAAGAATTTTGGCGGGCCAGGTATAGAAACCACCTAATTTACATATTTAAATTTTATTTTTATATGGCGGGGGAAGGGATTGCAAGGAACATCAACAATAAAGGAAGAGACAATAGCTAAAAATCATACATACACATCACTAGCTGGCTAATGTTAGCTAGCTAGCTACCAAGGACACGAGGAGACAAGCCAGATGTTAGTAGCTCTGGCAGTCTCTGATACAGAAGTGACTAGCCACAGTCCAATTTCAAAAGCGATGACATTCTTGTCCAGCCAATCAGCATGGTGTGGGCATGGCCTGGGCGTAGAACTGTTGCTAGCAGTGGTTAAAGCTCATGCCATGACCCGGAGCCAGCCCTTTGCAGCCTGGTACTGGGCTGTGGCCCAGTGGTTGGGAACCTCTGCTCTAGAGGTCTAAACAGATGTTGCCTTTGTCCCAAGAGAAAGCCTTTTGTCCCAGGATTGTACAGACACAGGAGTCCATTGTTCTGCTTTAAGTACCTGTGAAGCATGCAAGATCTCGTGTGCTAACACTTTTCCCCCAAGACGATGGTGTGTACATCACATATCATGTAAATTAGTTGCAGGTTGTTCCAGGGACAAGGCTGTCAGGCTGTTTGCTCTCACTGGCCGCCTACTGGCAGCAAATCAGCTTGGAAGGGTGTGTGTGTAAATGGCTGTGCTGCTCCTTTTTAAATCTAGATTAAAACCCAGGAAAGTCGGGACCACCTGAAATGAGATGTCTGTTCATAGCTTTAGTGCAAAGGCAAACAAGGAAACTAGAAATAATGGCCTGAGCTCCTAGTGTCAAACCATTGTCTTCAAAATAACAGCCTCACATCTGAGAGCTCAAGAATCACTGCTGCCCCTCAGATGCAAATCCTCTACTCTTTATGTTCACCCGCACAGTAGCAGAGCATTTCCCGAGGGTTTGACTACAGCAGTTCTCTGTCATTCTTGCTTTCTTTCGCACTCTCTCCTCCTTCCTGCCCAGATGCCAGAAGAGGCTGGTTAGTTCTGATATACTAACGCGGAATTTTTGAGGGTCTGAATACATTTTAAGGGAGACTCCTTTCTTTGAATCTCATAGAGCAGGGGTGTTCAACCTCCAGTCTACAGGCCAGAGCTGGCCCCTAGAGCTGTGTCGTCTAGCCCACAGAGCTCTCTGCAGCTCTGACAATTTGCCGGGGGGAGCGGGGACACCACTCTCCACTTTCTGGACCCATGGGGAGCCCTGCAGCCCAGATTGCCTGGCCCTGTATGCTGCAGGGTGGCATGGGGCTGTATGGGGGCAGTCTGGGGAGCCAGCGTCCAACCCCCATGTGCAAGGGCTTGATTCAGCCCTCAGAGCAGTCTCATGCCTCACATTTGGCCTCTGGGATCAAAACGTTGAACGGCAGTGTCCCAGAGCAAAGATGACCATGAAGAGCAACTGGCAAGTGCTAAATTGCATCCAGTGGCAAATTCTGTTTATCAAATATGGCTCGGGGGGGGGGGATGTTGCTTTAGCTCTATGCACAATGCAGTGGACAAACTCAGCTCACTGCTGTTATCAAGCAGGGTTCGAATTATACTCCGACTCTTGGGGGGGGGGGCTGCGGTGATGGCAGCCGGAAGGAGCTGCTGCTGCCTGGGCAGCTTAGAAAGGGGCAGGGTGGGCTAGGGGCTCTTGTCTCTTACGGGGGGCTCTCGTCTCTTATGTGGGGGCTCAGCACCTCTAACTCTCCCCATATTTCAAACCCTGTTATCAAGTAGTATGCTTCTAAGGAAGGAGAGCAAAAACCTTCGCTCTCCACTCCCCCTTGCCCACCCTTCCATGCCCTGTGTTGCCAAACCTGTAGAAAAACCATGATTTTGGCCAGACTCAAAGCTAGGATACATCCGTGCAGCTACTTTGTTACCAGCAGTGCCCTTCAACTGAAGAGTCAGTCTAAAAGCACGTCACTTTCTTTAGAGCTCAGCTGTGTATCATCTGGACTTTATCTGCTTATAACTGCTTCTGAGCAAAGAGTTGAAAAGCACCACTTTGAAGCTTCACAATGAGCTTTGCAGAAGCACCAGACCTCTAGCCAGAGGTCAATGTATTCAGCCTTTCTGCTTCATTTTTTGGAAAAGATCATTCACTCCACAGTCTTTGCACCACACGCCCAGCCCAGCAGCAATTCTCAGTCTGCCCCTGGCCATGAAGAACTGCGCCTCTCCTCCTCTTCCTGCAGGGTTTTTCCTAAGGACAAACAGACAAGCAATCACATCTGAGATTCAGTGAAAATATTTGAATAGATCCTGCCAAGAAATTAGCATTTTAAGTTATTTTGAACATAAAAGCCATTCCAAGGAAAGCTGATTCCACTATAGGGCAGGTGGCTATTTTTAAAACTGCCGCAGGCCTTGCAGCTGGGGTTTGTTTGTTTTGTTTTGTTTTGTTTTTTTAATTCTTTGACAATTAAAGATAAGTCTTGTACAAGAGTGTTGTGCAAAGCCAGGCTCCGAATTCCAGCACTTCCAAAACTGTTCTCAACAGGACGGATGCTGAACACAACTACCGTAAGGGCCGTCTGCGTCATTCCAGCACTTGGAAGGGCCAGGATAACTCCGCTGTAGCATGTTTAGCTCAGAAGTTCCCACTCGGGGAATTATGGGGGGATTGTTGTTTGGGTATTTTTAAGTGTTTTTAAATTTCTCAAATTCAGCAAGAAATTATAGCTATACCACTGCCAACCTGGGTTTGATTCATTCTAGCATCCTATTCTTGAATGGCTTATTATGCTTGTACCAATCCTCTGAGCAAGGTATCCAGTGTCTCCTAAATACAGCAATAACTGTATTAGTTCTAAGTAGTTATAGTACTTTATTCCTGTGAAAATCTCAGTGCACTTTGAAAAGGTAGGTTGTTTGGATATTTAGACGGTGAAAATAAAAGTGAAAAGAGTGAAAACTTGGTCCCACACTGAAATCAATGGCAGAATTCACCCTCCTTTCACTAAGGACAGGAATATGAACCAAGGGACTTCAGGTGACTTGCCAAGGAAACCACAAAGCAGTGGCAGAGTCGAGATGCAAACCCAGTAGCTCTGATTCCCAGCCATTTGCCTCAAGCACGAGGCATGTATTGATCTAGGTGCTTATGTGGCCCTCTGTCCCCACAGTATCTGCCTGCTTCCCAAGTATCTTAAAATAGAAAGAATAACAAAACCTCCCTTCTTCTCCTTTCCCAGACTTCAAGAGAAACAGCATAGCTAGTTACAGGACATTTTCTGTTGCCTGCTTTATGTTCTTTTGCATGTGTGAAGAACCTGAGAGAGGGCCACGTTACAGATACCAGTTCTGCATTTGGTCAGATAAAGTTGGGTCCTTATTTCCAGTGGCAGTGCCATGAACATTCAAGGTTGCGCTGCTCTGAGCGTTCTGCCTGCCTTGCTTTAGCCCAGCAGTCTCCAAACTTCTTTGATCGCGCACCCCTATCAGTAAAAAATTTTTGAGCACACCCCCCCCAATATATGTATTTTTATTTATTTATAAATTTTATACATGTACTACTCAGTATAACACTGTACAAAGTTTGGAGACCACTGTACACTGTACTACTGTACCTCCGCGTTGTGGAACTCCCGCTCTTCCCTCAGGGTGCCTCGTGTACCATATGTGACACGTGACCGTCTGACATACGGACCGAGTGAGGGCGCCAGTGTCCATCCGTATATTAAATATTAGTAAAGTTTAATTTCTTTCTTATTTTTTTAGATAAAAAATAAATATAAATAGAAGTTCTAATATTTTCTTCCTGCACCCCAATGGATTGTCTTGCACACCCCCTGGGGTGCGCGCACCCCACTTCGGAGACCACTGCTTTAGCCCATCCTAGCAGTGGCTGGCTTTATTGATCTGTTCAAAAATACTGGTTGCAGGCAGGTGAAACTGTGAACAGAGAGATTTGATGATGGGTCCTCTTATACCTGATGTCAGCAAACATATACCCTCTGTGGGTGCCCTCTATGAATTGCTGATACTCTGAGCCTGCTGATACTTCGGGTTCTTCTGTCTTTCCTACTCTTGCAACAGCCTTAAAGAGAATTTAGGTTTCTTAGAGGAGAGAGTTGATCCATGTGGGATTCTGCAGTGGGCAATAAGAATGATTGCCCACTGCAGTCTCTAGCACTGGTTGCTGAGGCAGTACCTACTGTGTTTTCTTGTGTACAGCACACCCTTGAATAAGATCTGCCCTTTGTTTTTGAAAGGCAGAATTAAGGGGGAAAGAGCGTTCCTTGATCAACATTATAAGTAGCAGTAAAACAGTAGTAAGTAGCAGTAAGTGAATATCAGCTTCTGCAGCACACAAGGAGAAAGAAAGTATCCATAGCCAGCAACTAGGGAGCCCCACTTGCAGTACCACAGCAGTATTTTTGCTTCCCCCAGCAGAAGCCAAAACTACTATTAACATATTTCCTTGCTTATAATGCAAAACCCACTTTCCCCGCAGCTAAATGTTGGGAAAAGATATGTATTGTACATAAGAAAATAGGGTATTTCAGAGTGCTTCTACTTGTCCCCAAAACTTGTTAGAGGTGGGAAAGTGTGGGGTACTGCAAAAAGGTCTATTGAGATGCATGTAGAAGTACATCCCTTAACTGTGGATATCAAGCATTTCTTGTCTACACGTGCAAGAAGTACTGCCTCAATACCATGGGAGGAAACTGGGACACTGAGAGTTAACTTATGGCCTTGGAAACTGTTGCTTATTTATGTGTTTTCTTACTTACCTCCTACCTACAGGAAAGCTGGACCCTGCGGGAAGTAGTTGGCCAGGTCTCTCACAGCTAGTTATGGTTGGTTTAAAGGCCCGCTGGTGCACCAGCAGCAGTAGGTCTGTGTAAGGGCCACTCTTTTCTATTGAGGATGTGGGTAAGAGTCTCAGGAGATGGCTTGGATTGCCTTCCACGGTGACTTCTTGTGTACACCGGCTGATTTCCGGGATAGAGGATGGTGAATCTGTTGCGCTGTCTCTTGGCATGTTGTTCTTGGTGGGCTACAGTACCCACTTTGCGGGTAACTTCTCAGTGAAGTAATTCCTGCAAGAGGAAGGTGTTGTGTTAGGAGGTTGAGTTCTCCATCCTGGGCATTAAACTTTGCATCATCTTATCTTTCTGATCCCTTAAGAAAGCAAAGGCAAAATTAGTATAAAAAGCTGCTGCTGATAAGAATGCCAATTGCATTATAAACATGTAGCTTAGTGCTAGATCCCACTCGGTATATCCGTGCTGTAAGTTGCTGAAGCTTGGGCCTCAGTGGGGAATACTCTGATGCAGTGCTCAGGAGAGTTCAGATGAACTGATGAACTGGACCCGTCAAGAAAAAGAATATAGTACTGTTTAAGAGCTAGCTAGACAAGCTTTCTGCTGAACCTGTACTGAGAGCACCTGTGTTTAAAACTTCAGTGTAGAAGGGACCAAAAGGTGTTCTTTTCCAGTAAGAGCCTCTTGAAACAGAAACAGAGCTGGAAAAAAGCCCTTGATGTTCACACGCTCCTATTTGTACATCTGAAGTCTTGAGAACGTTTCCAGTAATATAAATCGTATTTGTTTAAAAAAAAATTATCCAGGAATTTCCAGTCCATTTGTGCACTTTTGCCTAGACTGCAACACACCAAAAAATCCACCCACTAATAAAAGATCTCCCTTGTCAGTGGAAAAGGGTCAATCTCTTTTTTTCTTTTAAATATAGAACTCCATGGGGTGCAGTAGCAGCATGTATGCTGTTGTCTAGGGAAATGAAATTAAGCTTTTGGCAACCCTAAGTGAAAAGGAGATGAGCCATTTACAGCGGGGGAGGGTGCTGGGGGAGGAAAGGCGCTCTAATGACTTCTTTAATGGGAGTCCTTCCCAAAAGCATCCATGGCATTCCTCTGCAAAAGGAAGAATAAGTGCTCAGCACCATATATGGTGACACTTTTATGTTTTTTAATATAAACATGTACAGGCTGGAGCAATCCATGTGGCCTCGGTTGCACTGATTGGCTGGTTTGGATGAGGGAATGAGCCCCTGCTTTTAATAACTTAGTATTAGGAAAGTAAAAAGCTTGGACTTGAATAAATAAACACTAGGGCAGAGTTGGAAAGATTTTAAACATTGCAAAATAGCCCCTTCCTCTGACTGGCTTATCCAGCCTTTGTATTTGTGTTTCTTCAGCGTGTTTGTTTGGGGCTGTTTGGGATGGTTTCATCCCTCAAGTGTACTTTGATTTTTGTTAAGGGGGTGCCTGGGTGGTGTGTGGGCTTCACAATGCAAGCAGAGCAGGCTGTTTAAGAGACAGTTCCTTCAAACATAAGGGAACCTACCCAGCCTCGCCATCTGTCCGAATGCTGGTTCAGAAAATGAGAGGGACCCCCTGGGTTTGATCTAGTTAGTGCAACACAAAGTAATTTAGCTCAGGCATGTTAGAGTCTGGGAACAGGAAACATTTTCTTCTGTTCTGATTTCACTTAAACTTTTCAGAAACCAAGTTGGAGAATGCAGCTGCCAGGTGTCTCTGATGCTGAGAGAAAGTTCAGTTTCCAAAGGAGAAACGCACAGAGAGTGAGTACAGTTCCCAGGGACTTGCATGGGTGGGTTCTATTTTTTGCTCTGCTAATTCTCTGCCCTTCCAGACCCAAGCTGGCTGTGGTTCAACCTAATCCCCAAATGTGACCCAACAAATTGTTTTCATCATTGTATCAAGGCAGAGTTAGAGGAGATCTTTTTTGTTTGTGCCCTTATATGGCTCCTGAAGTCATCACTGATGCAATAAACTAATGGAGTGTGTTCCTCTAATCAACCTTCCCTTTTCTAAACACATTTTGTCCCTGCTCCGAGCTTGTTCCCTGACATTTTAAAGCAGACCCTTTCCTTGCTGTTTCTCTCTTTTTCTCTTTTGCTGAACTTAGTGGGAGGGAGCCAGCTAGCTCTGGAGAGCGAAGGGATGGTGGTGACCGTGGTGCACTAACGTTTGGGAAAGCCAGCTGCCTTCAGAGGAGCAGTGGGGAAACCAGAGCAGCTGAGGAAGAGTGGGAAGACGTGCGAGGGGTGCTAAAAAGACGAGTGGAAACCCGGGAGCACACGGAGGAGAACCTGAGGCAGCAGGAAGCAGAGCAACTTGATTTCCGTGACATTCTGGGAAAGAAAGTCAGCACCAAAAGTTTTTCCGAGGAGGATCTGAAGGAAATCCCAGCCGA
This sequence comes from Crocodylus porosus, assembly GCF_001723895.1. Taxonomy (NCBI): domain Eukaryota; kingdom Metazoa; phylum Chordata; order Crocodylia; family Crocodylidae; genus Crocodylus; species Crocodylus porosus. The sequence goes on along the minus strand of NW_017728949.1, from coordinate 60,469,190 downwards.
ACAAATGGACTTCCGTGCGAACCTGCAGCGGCAGGTCAAACCCAAGACCTTGTCAGAGGAGGAAAGGAAAGTTCACAGTCCCCAGCAGGTGGACTTCCGTGCAGTGCTTGCCAAGAAGGGCACCCCCAAAGCCCCTGTGCCGGAGAAGGCATCATCCCCCAAACCAGCCACCCCAGATTTCAGATCTGTACTTGCCTCCAAGAAGAAGCCACCGGCTGAGAATGGCAGCACCGACATCCAAGCCCAGAATGCCCGCACCAATTCTGAGGTGCCAGACACCATTGCCGAGGCTGAAACCCAGCCTAGTAAACCAGTAGTCAAAGAAGAGGAGAATGACAGGAACTGTGAGCATGGGTGCTCAATGGTAGATGGTGGGATAATTGAGCCAGAAGTTGAGAGTAAAGGAATAGCTCCATCATTTACAGAGAAGCTGCAGGATACTCGTGTAATAGAAGGTGAAAAATTAATGTTACAATGTCGGATTTCATCTGACCCTGCTGCATCTGTCACCTGGACATTGGATGACAAAGCCATCAAATCCTCGAAGTTCATTGTAATTTCTCAAGAAGGTAAATTAAATGACCTAGATGGCACACCATTGCATGCATACTCTTTAGGAATACTGTTTAGTTATTAAAAGTAATGCACTACCTTATTTGAGTGCTATGGCTGTAATGGACTCCAGATACACTGGCCTTGTTATTTCAGGGTAGTGTACAAGAAACTGGATTATTTGACATGTTTCCTGCAGATTTCCGTTTAACAGTCTGCAGATGTACTTTTTGTGAAGTCAAACATCTTGCATTCTCAAATACTGTTTAAATGTTACCAGTGTTTAAGGAGCCAGTACACAGTGTTTGTTTAAACTGAACTTTAAGGATTTACAACTTTGAAAAACAGAATAACACCATTGCTGGTTTATAAGATTGAATTTAATTCTTTATGTATGTTTAATAATTCAAGCTGGGTTTAACTGAGTTAAGAAGCATGGAAGGAAGGGAGGGATTGTTTTGTAAGATGTTTCAGCTACATGCTGTAAAAGTAGCTAAGATCAGAGCTGAGAGACTTAATTCCCTGTGTATATTTAATTCAGATGTGTGTAATGTTATTCTCTTTTAAATGATCCCATTACCTTACAAGATGCTGCAATATTCCAGGACACTAGCTCAAAACTTTGTGGATTATGAGTTTATGTCATAGACCTGCAAAGGGATCAGAATTTGGCAAAAGCCCTTAAAAGAGAGCACTTCGTGTTTCCAAGTTAACAGGTATTCTGCATGATATAAAGCAGGTCATTTTAGGCTGGTTTTGCAGAGGAGAAAAGCAGGAGTATATTAGTATCACCAAATGAGCTTCCTATTGTCAGTCAATTTTGGGAAGAACCACAGAGCAGAAATAGACCTGATCCTGCAGAACCCAGAGCACAGAGGTGATTGTGGCCATAACTTAGTTTGCCACAATGCCTACTCCCTTAGCTAGGTATCACTTTCCAGGAAAGCACGAGCGGTTTTAGTGAAACAATGAGAACCACAACTTTCATACAAGGGGGTCCCTTCTTCTCACAGTACAGGGATTTGAACATTAAATCAACCTCAGGGCTCTCTTATTTTAAGATGAGAAGATGCAGCAGGTGCACAGCTTCTTCTATGTCCCTGAAGTGGCTTGAGAGCTTTTCCAGTTATCTGCCTTGCTTTGTCAGGGGGCATGTCCTGCCTTAGTGCAGAATAGGGATGGTGTTGAATGCAGGAGAGGTGGCTGGAAGGAGGGGAAGGACCCCTTGAAAGAAGGACTGAGTTGCTGGGTGTGGGGAGATGGAGGGTGAAACCACATGACCTTCACTCTGAGCCAAACCTGTGAGTTTTTTTAGACTAGTGTCTTGCTGGGACAGGTTCACACCTTGTCCTTGTTGAGGTAAATCAGAGTGCAGGAATATGACCCATGTGAAAGCTTCCTCTCCCCGTCCTCTTCCTCACTCTGGAATTACAGCAAGCGACTGGGCAGCATAAAACTCTGTACCAAACTGAGATTCATTTTTCTAAGCTGTGACAAAGACCTCAGCATTTCTGCAGCCCCAAGCTGCCCTCTTGCCTGATGGCAGCTGAGTGTTAGGAAATATAAATGTTAGAAAGGAACATAGGGGTTGTGACAGGATTTTTTTTTTTGAAGGCTGGAAGCCATACAGTCAGAGCAGAGTCTGTGTCTTGCCATTTAGCTGTACAAGATGCTAAAGCTTCCCAGCACGTTTGGGGCTGGTGTGATGCCATCAGATTGTGTTGCCCTCACACTTGGCAGATGTCCTGCATGACATCCCAAAGCAGCCAGTTCTTCTCACTAGGCTGAAAACAAAAGCTCATCACCAGATGCAAAGTTTGCTGCTCAAAGATGACCAACGTGTAAGAACTCAGCGCACTGCCCTTAGCATCCAGTTGTGTGGCTGCTGTTGTTTCTTTATCAAGATTAGCTCATTGACATCGTCCTTTCACCTAGAAGCAAATAATAAATTATGAAGTCAATCCTTAAACCTTCTCCTTGAATGGAAATAAACTCTAGTAAGGTTACAATTATTTACTGTACCCTATTAGCTTACCCTTTGGTAAGTTGAGAGGAGAGCAATGAATAGCGATCCAACCAATATCTGCTTGCTTGGGAATTTGGTGAGCCAGCTCAAGCCATGATGTGATGCTTCATTGCCTGCTATGAATTAATTAAGTAGAATTGAGTGACTCTTCACTGCAAGAAACCACCAGTTTTCTTGGTGATTTATTTTCTCCTTTCCATAAATATGGGTATGTCAGGATTTGAGGAAAGGTCAACAGCAAGGAAGAAGAAATAGTTCTTATAATAAGGCAAGGTGCAGGGAATAAGGATCTATAGGGTGAAACAGAGAAAAGCCAAGCTTAGCTTAAATAATGAGAGAGACTGCCTGAGAGTAAAAGCGGTCGTGGTAGCCACCCTATATCATGTGATGCTTTAAATCTCAATTTAATACAACAACGGTAAATATACTCAAGCAGTGAGGCTGGTGGGTAGGGATCTAGTCTGGGCTGAGGAGGCCAGGCTTCTGTTACCAGGCCAGGCTTTTCTTCCCGATGTTTCCTGTCAATTGTTTAGGACAAGTACTGCTTCTTTCTGTATATAGCAATGCCCTGATGTCCTTTGCATAGTCTCTGTGATTTGCCATAGTGTCAACAGAGAAGATCGTTGCACCGAATCACAGACTAGCTGACTCTTTTCCATCTGTAATGACTAACGAACCTGCAGATTGCCCACAAGCCTTCTGTTCCACAAGCAGCTTTCTGCCTAAGCAAGGGCAACGTTGGACCCCTGCTAAACCAGATGGGGCAACTGACAACTGACGCCCAGGAAAAAGCCAACCTATTAAATAGGTACTTTGCGTCAGTCTTTCATCAGTC
>NW_017728949.1:60419628-60464727 GCF_001723895.1 Crocodylus porosus | reverse complement strand
TGACCCTAGCTCACTTCCTGCCCTTTGGGCAGGGGGCTGGACTCGATGATCTTCCGAGGTCCCTTCCAGCCCTGATGTCTATGAAATCTATGAAAGTCTGTACTGAGGCTTTTGCACCTGTAGAAAAATGCAGCTGGATATCATGAAAGTGACAGGGCAGAAAACAGGACACCTGCCACTTTGTCACTTGACCTTCCCATTGGCATTTTATGTGTCTGCTGGTTTGTAGTTGTATTTTCCAGCAGACAAGAAAGAAGCAAGTGATACTACTAAGCCATTCAACACATAGCTGTAAACCTAATAGAATTTATTTCCATTTGAGGAGATGATTGTGGTTGATAATTCATGATTTGTTTTTGCAAAATCCATACTGTGCCACATGCCATTCAAATACAAAAGGATGCCAGGTCCCATGTGCCCAATGTTTTTACTGTTACTTGAAGTTTGAACTCACCGGGTTGATTTCCCCACTGTGAAAGTAAATTGAGTGGCCTCTTTCTTCACCCACAGTTTTGTGCAATGCCTAATTACATGCTTAGATCACATTGGAAAGTATAGAAGTTTTAAATACCCAAAACCTCAGAACAGAAAACAGCTGAAGAGTTAATACCTTGTATCACCATGTCAGAGACCCTGATACAATCTCGTACCAACCTGGCACTGCAGGTTAGGGCACCTTTGTCCCTCTAAAACAATCCCTTCAGCCAATCTGGGAGCAGCATGGAGTGGTAATTGCATCCAGTCATCCTCAGCTAAAGAAAGGTTGATGCAGTGGGGAGGAATAAACTAACACCAAAGGGACAAATAATCGCAAGACACACTGCTCAAAGCAAAGGAAACTCATATGCATGACATACACCTACTTAATGAATCAAGCACTGGAATATGCCACTTCCAGAAAGAGGCAGGCCTTTGTCTCCTATCTTGTGTAGCACACACCTGTCCTCATGGAGGTGGGCTACCAGCCCACACAACCTGCAACTTAAGTGACACATGAACATGGCCTAGCACCACCTATTTGCCCTTTTGGAAACCAAATTAATACAACCCAGTGCTACTGGAAAACAAATGAGGCTGCAAGATTGATTCAGTTATGTGACCTCCTGCAGACAAATTTATCTTTGGGATGGTATGGGCATGGCAATCCATTGATTTCAGTAACATGGCCCCCTGTTGTATGCCAGTGATTCATTTATCTGGGTACTGCAGTTAAATACAAAGATATTTAAGGGTGGGTAGGTAGGTAGGTAGGTGGGTAGGTGGATGGATGGGTGGACGGATATTTCTGTAGAAAGAGAGAGGGAAAGAGAAAATCTTGCACATAATCAGTTATGACACCTAGGTGGTGCCAGGGATCTCAACAACTCTCCTGATTGTACTAATTCATTGGAAGTGACTTTCCCAGCCATGTTTGTTTCTTATTTGTAGGAACCTTTTCTCTGTCAAATACTTTTACAGTGTCTCTTGTTTGAAGAGCTCAGCCCCATTATCCCTCCATGAACCATGTTGTCAGTGGCATCAGGAAGAAGAGATGGACCTGAGCTGTGAAGCTTTGGGTCGAGATTCAAGCTGCCTTGCACTAGAGGAGCCCAAACCAGAGCACCAGATCCAAATCCATTTCTCGTTCTAAGGTCTTCAGCAAGCAAGAGAGAATATTCTACTCAAAAAAAGATCTTTGTTTCTGGGCCTCTTCCCTCAGCCACTACTTAGCCATACGCCAAACTCCAGTGTTTAATCTGAGCTTTCCAAAATGCTACCCCAGGTTGGAGCGTGTGTTTAGCTATAAAAAGCCAGAGCTTAGGTCATATAACATTGAGCACCCTGTCACAATCACTACACATCCTGGAACAGTGTCTTTTTCTTTCACCTTCTTATCCCAACCATCACTTATTCTTCCTCAACTCATGCACATTCATGCTTGCTGCCATGCTGTTAAAGTGATGTTATCCCAAACATCAAACCACAGGACTCATTTCATAGGGGGGACTTTTGTTTGTGTGAAGTGTGGTGTTCACAGGAGAACATCTTTTGCTGGCTCACAAATTTGACTGCTTGCTACTGCATACGGTGGACGTTTCTGCTCATTCTGTTTTTATAATGATGGCAGTTCTTTCAGAGCCTTTCTAAAGGTCCGTTTGTTTCAGTGCTTGCAGTCGGCCCCGTTATTTTTTCATCTCTTGTAACTTAAAGTAAATGAGACAGATGAGGTAAGCAAGTACGTTCAGGAAAGGGAAATAGGGTTACAGTTACTCAGGTTAGTCATATTTACTTCTGCATGGATAGTTAACTTTCATTTGTATTGCACTTGAAAAGGTGAGGACACTCCTTTCTTTGTGAGTGATACCAAAGAAATGAATTAAGAAGGATTTAGAAGACAGAAAAAGGATTGCTCACTTGATACATGTCAGACAGGGCAGTATGGAACAAAAGTACTTAACTTATGAGGTAGTAGGGCCACGGATGGTAATTTTGTTGAGTGTTTGTACAGTAACTATCCCAGTGGGTCCCTGGTTCCATGACTGAAGGGGTAGGCACATAGTCCATTTACCACGGGGTTAAAGGGTATGAGACGTTATAGCACTTCAGCTGTTGCATTGTACCTGATTGTATGCATGGTTTTATCCTGAAGTAAGTGGAAGCTGCTTTTTGGGGCTTCATCCATGACTGGGTTACATGGATACTAGATGCCATAAAAATAATAAATATCAATAGCCGGGAACAGGAACACATAAAAGAGTGAAATGGGTCAAAGTCAGAACTGTAAAACTTGCCTGCGGTGGTTAAATTATGATGTAGTATAGTACACACACGGGCGAGGTGAGTGCCACAGAGTCAGTCCACAGCCTGGACTGGATTCAGGGTCCTCTACCATGTCTGCCTGGTCCAGTGTGCTGGGATCAGGCTCTGGGGCCCTGCATGCCAGGATCGGAACCGGCACCTCCCTGTGGGCCTAAACGAGAATGCAGGGCCATGGTCCATGGGGCTCCCCACAGACCCAAATGAGGCATGCAGGGACGTTTGGGGCCCAATCCCGACATGCAGGGCTGGGCAGAAGCAGCATGGGGCACCTGAGCCCAGTCCTAGCCTGCGAAGAGCTCCATGGCCCAGATCACATGGTGCTAGGGGCAGAATCTGGCCCTGCTGTGATACACTCTGCCATTTTAACTAAATGTTTGCTCCTGCACTATAATATCTACAGCATGGGCATGAAGGATTATCATTTCTGCCTGGACCTGCATAAACACTGCAGTTTGGTACTCAACAAGCAAACATAGAGTTTTACAGCAGAATTCCCATTGATTTGAGCAGAACATGACTCCTTCACTGCTTATGTTATTTTTCCTTCCCTTGATGTCTAGGCAGCATAAACCATTGCTAATCTTATTAGCAGTAATGCCTTTAACAACTTTCTTGTGACTCAAGGTAACTCCTAAGTCTTCCTCTCAATCATGCATGTCTGTCTGCCTGCTAAATGAGCTGGCCACAACTTTTCTAATTTAGTCCTTCCTTTGTTAAATAAGTTGATAGGATGACTTTGCACTGTACAACAGAGGAATGTTTATCTGCTCTTTTTTGCACCAAGCAAATAACTGCATGAATATGTATTATTCCAAGTATGATAACTCCTTTAGATGAGGTATTGTAGGTTATAAAATCACCTGAAAAATATGATCTCCTAGACCAGTGGAGCTCAACCTTTTTAAAGCAGCAGGCCAGAGTTTGTGACCCAGCTGCACCAGGGGCCACCACTCTTCTACTTTCGGTGGGAAGGGATAGCGGGGAGAGGAAAGTGGCTGCTGTATCAGAGGGAGGGGAGAGAGAGAGGAATCGTGCTGCAGAGGATTTCAGCAGCGTGATGCAGGGCAGGGGAGGAGACGCACAAGGTCAGGCTTCTTGCCACTGATCCCCCATGCCATGGGTTGGACCCAGTGGCTCCATGGCCCAACCCAGCCTGCAGGCAGCACATTACTGACCTATGTCATAAACTATTATGGTCAAGCAACCCACAGCTGTATTTGGAAGAAAAAAGGTACCTTTGCTGGTTCTGCACAGCATAAAAATTTTGGTAAAAAAGGAGGAGCAGAACCTCAAGGGTCCATAGTGCACATCTTTGTTCAGCCCTCTGAAAGGCCCATCTTTGTCTTGGTAGGCACGTATGAAAGAACATGTGTGGTGTCTGTTTTTTTCATTGACTCCTTGTGTGACCCTGGGTAGGTCACAAGACTTCTCTGTGCTTGCATGCAGAGAGCCCTGCTCTTCCTTACTATTCCTCTGTTTGCTCATGCCAGGATCTCCTTAGTCCAGGCTTGTCCAACATCACTGATGAAAATGTCTGATGTATAGTATCAGACCTAGTCCTGCTGCCTTCAAACCACACTTGAAACAGCCCTTTTACTGATGGTTCCCCATTGGGAATTACTTCTATATGCAAGATGTCATATAGCCAGCTTGGAATCCATTTCACGTGTCCTTTCTTGATACTGTATAATGCTACTTTTTAATTTGAATGGTCTGTGGTAATAAATCAAATACCTTGTTAAATGCTATGCATATTAGACTCATTGAGGAGGAAGGGACCTCAAGGGTTGTCTGGTCCTGTACAATTTCCTGTACAAATGCAGGAGTGCTATTTCTAAGCTTTCGCTGTCAAATGCTTATTTCGCCTTGTCTTGAAAGGCTCCAGTGAAGGGAATGCTACCACTTCCCTTGCATCTACACCTTTACTCTTATCAGTCAAGCGCATCGTCTTGTAAAGAATCAAATCAGGATTGGACCTGTTTTCCATAAGTTAGTTATTTTCCTCTTTTCGTATTCTTTATCTTAGTAGTTCTCAACTGTTTTAGACTCAAGGCTTCCCTCCTTAGACTCAAGACACCCCTTGGAAAAGGCCAGCTCTTAGCTTTCACTCATTTTCTGGATGCTATGGATTCCTATTTGAAATCTCTGGGTTTATCTTGTGAATCATGTCTACATACTGAGCAGGGCTAACTATATGCAACATTCTTGAAAGGATCTCAAGGCATCCCAGGATGCTGAGGCACCCTGGTTGAGAATCACTGCTTTATGCACTCAATCCTACATTAGCTTTTTGTTTGCTTTCTCAGGATTGATGTCACTGTGTCTGTCCAAGGTTGTTATGCTAACCTCTTCTGAATATAGATACAACTTCTACACTCCTGGAATTTCCCTGCCAGTCCAAGATCCATTAAAAATTAACATTGGTAATCCAGAGGTCTCCTCAGCCAACTCTTTTAGGCTTTCTGACTATGGATTATGTATGTCAACTGACTTAAAAATATGCATCACAGGTACTGCACTGGCAAGTACTTCATCATCTTCATGAGGACAGGGGGTCAGGGGCTCTGCTAACTAACAGCTAGGACAGAGAATTAGACACAGCTGCTGTTTCTTGAATTGTATATTTGCTTTGTGCTCTGGAGGTCACTGGCTGTAAATCTTCATGGAAGGAATGCAGCGGCCAGAGATATTTTGTCAACTCCGGCTATTTTGGTTAAACTAGAGCATAATGGAATAGCCTAAAATATGAGGTAAGGTTTTTTTGTGTTAAAACCTGAGCCTCCTGCAAAAACTGTTCCTTTCTCCTTAGCTGCAGAGATCCTCTACACCTCTGCTACAGTACCACTTCAGATATCCCATTCCTGTAAATGTATAGCCGAAGTATTTGTATTGCCCTTGATGGCAACACATTCTCATCTATAGGGATGTGAGCTTCCAGGTGCATTGGCAGTTGCCCGATTGCTCAAAACGGACCACAGGACAACATTCATTGTGAATTATGTGTTCCTCTGGAATTCATGAAGTGCCAGGATTCAAAATACTCATCTGAAGTTGCCAGGCTACGAGACTACAACTCCGAGACTATGAGAAAAGGATCTCTTTTCAGGAGGTCAGGGAGGGCTTCTGCAGAGGAAATACCAAATACTTCATTAGAAGACATTTGGCCTTCCAGCCCAGGGAACCGAGTATAGCCCTAGATCACAGAACACGGGCCTTTCAGGAAGTTTCTTTTTCCTGTTAAATCCCATCAGATATTATTTGTAATTGAATGCATTTAAATAGACACTGTTACACTCTCTAAGGAATGACAGCACAGACCAAGATTTACATGTTTAATAAGAAAATGCTTTCCAAGAGGATATTTAAAGTAGTTAGTGGATAATTAGTATATAGAAAGATTGGGCGGTCTAGTGCAGGGCTTTTCAAGCTGAGATGCATATGCACCCAGGGGTATGTGGTGCTTTTCCGAAGGGTATGTGCCTAAATTTTAATAATGATGGAGGAGCTTCTGATTAGTCATCACATGGTAAGTAATGGCATTGCTGCGCTTTGACACCAGCATTGACACTTTTCCTAGGGAATGAACATGTAGAGTCATGATGGGTGCAGGAGGTACAAGCAGCAACATTTTGCATGTACATAGCCAAAAGTTGGAAAACCACCGGTATAGTGGACAGAGCTCTGGAACGGCAAGCCAGAAGCCTGGATTCTGTTTCCAGCTATGCCACTGGCTTTCTCTGACTCTGAGCACTTCTCCTTATCTCTGCCTGCCTCTGTTTTCCCTCCTCCACCCTGTATATCTGCGGTATCTGTTTAGCTCAAAAGTTCTTTGGGGCAAGGACTCGCTCACTGGGCATATACAGTGACTGGCACGATGGGACTCCCCATCTCAGTTGAGGTCTATGGATGATTGAGGAGCGAGAAGCCCTCACTTCTGTGGGGTAGGTCCTTACAATGAGTAACACCTTACTCCATGAGTAATCCTGTTGATTCCTTTTGGACTACAGAGGTAGTGATGTTGTAACAGGCCAAGTAAGGCAGTCTTCAAAATGAGTGAAGGTGGTAGAATCTAGCCCTACATTATCCTGTGACCTTAGTTAGCCTGTTTGAGGAGCTGTATAAGTGGCAATAATAGAGTAAGCACAACACATGCTCATTAAATAATGAATTGGAGTCCTGGTTTGCATTTGGTACAGCTAAACATGCCAATGACATGAGCAAAGCATCAGTAGTGACATATCTGTCAGTTGAATATTGAGTTTCCATTGTGTGTCTTCCTTGTTACGACTTGTTAGTACCATGTTTTTGTCAATCCAGGGGTTGTGAGAATGTTGTACTAATCAGTGTATTGCTTGGGAAATGAGAGGGGTTAGATGCATTTATTTTGTTGCAGCCCAGCTACTGCTGTGTTACTCCAGCCACTAGTATACCCAAACATGAGCTAAAATCTCAGAACTGGTAATGGGAATAATGGATGATTTAACTAAAATGGTGAGCAGGGAAGGAGTGAACATTGGTGATGTTTAAAGCATTAGTCTTTTCGATCTCACCAGGTGTACCTGAATGGAGCAGCTAACATCTTTCAGAGCTAGCAACCTCCAAGTGAATGGCATATCAGTTTAATTCATCCTTTAACTAGACATGGGGTGTTCGGCCTCCAGCCCGCAGGCCAAATACAGCCCGTGGAGCCAGGGTTTCTAGCCTGTAGGGCTCACATGAGTCAGGAAACTTGACAGCAGAGGGGCAATGACAATACTGCCACCCTCCCCACTGCCAAGTTCCCAAACCCAAAGCTCCCTGTGGGCCAGGTTGGGGCTGGATCATGCCCCCTTCCTCCCTTGACCCCCACAGGCAGGGTGAGGCCAGGCTATGCCCCGTTTCCCTTGTGAGCCAGGCCATACCTCCTTCCCCCTGTGGGCTAGGTCCTAGCCACCCACTCTGCTCCGTTCAACTGGATTGGGTCCCACTGCAACCACCCTGCATGCCAGATTGGGACCGCCAGTTGGATTCAGCCCGCAGACAGACCACCTGGCCTGCTGGCCAGAAAGGTTGCGCCCCACTGAGTAAGTCCTGTGCTTCTCAACCCCAGGGTGCCACGAGATCCTTTGAAGGGTGATGCAGGAAGTGTGAGAAGGTAAGCAGATAAGGGCGGTTGGGGCTCTTCCCACCTGGTCATTCCCCCATCCCCACTGCCTGGTCTCTCTGTAAAGAGGTAAGCACCATAATAAATTTGGTTTTGAAGTGGAATGCCACTCAATACATAGAAGTTATGGAGCGGTGCCTTTAGTCTAAAAAGGTTGAGAACCACTGCTTTAAACCTTCAAGCATGTCACCTTCAATCAACTCTCTTCAGTTGCTGTGAAATGCAGCTTTGTGCGTGTCCTGGTAGCTCCACAGAGGCTGGATTTTAAAAATACTGTTAACACAAAGCGTGCTATGTCATGCAGTAAAGGGCATTCTGTTACTGGAAATCCTGAGGATTTGCTTGGAGCTATTCATTTAATGATGGGGACTTACCTCTTGGCCAGGGCAAGATGTTTCAATGAGCATGTTGAGTAAAGAAGATTTTCCATGAGTATTAGCTTGACTAAAGTTTTAGGGGCATATTTATAGTGCTCTGGACAGCCAGCTGGACTCTGCTCTCATTAGTAAGGGATCTGACAGTGCACACTGTATGCAAGTGTGTCTATTTTTGTAGTGTAAGCTGTAATAATGATGGTTTTCTGCGGTACTACGTTCTCTTTTTGGTGCATGTTCAATAGAAGTGTACCCGTGCTTTGGCTGAGATCAGCCAGGCTCCCCCATCAAGTTCATGAGCCAGCAGATGTTCCTTTGAATGTAAATGTGAAGGCTATCTCTGCAAGGGCTTTTCCAACATTTCTTCTCTGAAATGTGGCTGCTGATTGCAGCGTGTTTTGGGTTCCAGCATGATTCATTAGGATAGGTCATGTGAGGGAAACCACACACTTCTTTCCTTCCTGTGAAGCCTATTACATGTTCCAAAGAGGGTCAGTCCCTCTCTGCAGAAACAATTTTTCACTGGATTCCTCCAGGGGGGAAAGTAATGTTCCATATGCAGCTGAAAAACCAAGAAAAATGGTCTTTCTCTCCTTGTGGAACAAAGCAATTTAGTGAGGTGCTGTTTTGTTAGTATTTTTTTTCTATGTTGCCTTCCCTTGTATTATCCATTCCCCAAGAATTCAGTATCAGCATTGAAGCCTGGTCTCTGTTTCCCTAGGAGAACCCTACAAATGGCACTGGTCTTCCTCTGGCGCAGCTCGAGGCGGTTCCTTTTGAAGGAACATTGGGGCTGGTTTCATCTCTGACCATTTTATCTCCCAGGCGGGAGGGGTAGGGAGTACAGGGAAATCAGACCCAGCCTGTAGTTAGCTTAGACCCATGCTAGGGCAGAGAGAAAGAGCAAATCCAGAAGAAGGCATAGGCAGACTATAAAGATGCAAGTGGGATAAACAGGGGGAGAGAGCAGTGTGAAGAACATAGCATGGTTAGGCTGAAGGCCCAGAATTTGTACCATGCTCTCTCTAGAGACCCTTCCAGTGAGGGAAGGAAGACACGAGCTCCTGTCCCCATATCCTCTGTTTAAGCAGAGTGAAGGGATGGCTGGAGATCTAGCTGGCTATTTGTGTTTGGCTTTTGCTTTGCCATGGGCGTGGATGAGCCAAATCACTCAAAGCGCCAAAGTAGCATAAAGATGATGGGGGATGCGAGGATGTGCCCGATGCTGGACTGAGTAAGCCATTGTCGTGGCCCCAGCTAGTGGGAACAGGCCCTGCCTTGGCTCTCAGGACTGTAGCCCACGCTTAATAAAAGGAAATCTATCTCCCTTGGGTAAGGTTTCCACGGCCACAGCCGAGCACAGGCTGAATCCTGCATCCTGTCTCTGCAAACTCAAGAAACCCAATCCTTGAACATTTTCCAGAACTAGGACTTGGGTTGCTGCTTTCATACCACTGATTTGGTGGACTGCTTTTGAGAATTAGGTCCTATTAGGATTTTTATGTTCCACTTAAGTGGAATAGAGAGTCCATATAAGTGGATTTAGGCACCAGTGCAGTTCTTTTCTTCCCAGCTTGAGTCCCTGAAAAACTCTTAATGCAAAAGGTGAGGGAAAGTCCTGTTTAGTGACTCAGTCTTAAGGGTGAGCTGATAGTGTGCATAAAAAAAAATACATGTATGAATACATTTTCAGGATTTAAAGAGGGTGGAATAAAACCATGGTTAAGTTGCCTCGGTCTACCAGTGCTTAATAGGTGGAATAGATGATCCTTAGTGTTACATTTGTTCTGTGAGCCATGTCATCAAAATGAAAGTAGCTGCCTTTTCAAATTACACACGCAGCTAGAGTTAACCATTTTCATCCTTGATGCCAACATGAGCATTATACACGTGGAACCAAATGAACAGGTTACCCCTGAACATTTTGCAGAGATCCTGTTAGTTCAGTCTCAGGTTATGAGCTCTCAGGAAATCTTTGCTGTGTTGGTACAGGACCTAGCACAGTGAGAACCCAGTCTCAGTCAGACACTGCTATAATACAGAAAAGGCTCTGATCTCTACCAGCTGTTTATTTTAGGTGCAGGGGTGCTACCCTAATTTAAACAGCCTCTCTTAGGTACATTATTTATTTCCTTTCAACCTTCATATAGAGGTGTCCTGAACCATTATGAAGTTGAGAGTTGGGCTCCAGGAAATGTTGTTCCTTTCTTCAGACACCAGCAGCAATAAAGAAGTTGTGATCTTCAGTAGGACTCAGGGGGTGCATCTACATGTGCACTGTAATATGGAGTTGACTGATTAGCTTCACAGTAAAGCATCACCATCTACACAAGTACCAGTATTAGGGTGCAGTAAATTAATTAACTCTTCCATAAGATAATACAGCTGGGGACAGTACTGTCTTCTGGCGGAGTCATTTACTGTGTTGCAATGCACGTGGATGGTGACCAGGACAGTAGCAATTTGAGCAAGGGTAGAGCAGCCCCAGACTGGCAGCAGGCTCTGCAGTTTCAGCACTCTCATGCCCCAGCCAGCCCCTCCAACACCCAACACCACCACCTGGAGCCCACGACTGACCCCCCAAGCCCGCTGCCAGTCCAGGACTGCTCTGCTCTGGCTCAAAGTGCTGCAGTCCTAGGTGCACGTGCAGGCACTGCAACTAGGAGCAGTGTATTCCAGGACAATCGCTCCATTGTATTCATTGAAAGCATTGTTGCATTCATTGTACATGTAGATGCACCCAGTGTTGCCCATTGCTGTCAACAATGCCATGCTTTCATGGGATTGAAAACAACACCTCTCTGACCTTTCTCTTCTCTCCTTTGTGTTAGAGTCCCTATGTTCACTCACCATTGAGAAGGCATTGCCCGAAGACGAAGGCCAGTACAAATGCATTGCTGAGAATGCGGCTGGAAGAGTTGAAAGTGTTTGCAGTGTGTTGGTGGATGGTAAGTCCTTTGCCTAATGGAAAAACTCCTCCATTGCAATGTCTTCCTTCTCCCTCTTTCCATGGCTGTTCTTTCCCAGTTTCATTCCTTGGATAGAAAGCTGTAGAAAATAGCTTCCTGCTTCCCTCACACACTTACGTTCTTTCCATGAAAATGGGAACTTAATCCCCACTGTAAGGCGCCTGAGCAGGGAACCAGCATGGAGCTGCGTGCTGTGACTGCCTTGTGGTGTCATCCTTTTGTACTGTTGCCCACTGAGTTTCTAAAATGGTTTAGAGCAGTTAGTGTCACTAAATCTACTGAGGATTTCAGTGTCTGAGCTCTTTGCATTCTTTCAGTGTGTGTAAGAAGTATGTATAGGAGATCTGTCTACTGCTCTCCCTCAGATCTATGCAAAGGGTAGTCTTAGTCTGCAGCCATGGCTGGTTCTGTTCAGCATGATCTCTGATACGTTATCTTTTCTTTGTTTGTTTTTTTCCTAATTCTTTTTGACATCCGCAAATCAGAAGGTGTTTAGAGAAAAGCAACCCTGAGCAGAAGTAAAAGCACAGTGACAAGACGCTCATTCATAATATAGCAGCCAAGGCATGAATTTTAGTTCAACATTCAAGGTGATGATGCTAATGATACGGTATTTGCCTGTCGATATTTCCTGTCCTGGTCAAGCAGAATGCTGCAAGGCTGATAAAATACAGGTCACCTTTCAAAATGCAATACATTAATTCACAATAAACTAGTATATGTATTCAAACTAAACCAGTAGAACAAATGCTAATTATTAACTTGGCTTCAGCTTGGGAGCAGAGTAGATTTTTCTTGAATAACACAGTATTTTGCAATACAAAAAAAAAAAAATCCAGTGTTTTCCAACACCTATCGTCAAGAGGCAGTTGAGATACAAATATTTATAGCATTGTAGGGCAGAAAAGACTATGAACTGCATAAGGCAGGGTATAGAATACCATCCAGTAATTGATGCAAAAATGAAATTTGTCTTCCTGCACTTAAAAAAGGTAGGAACTTGGATAGCCCCAAAAGCTGATTCAAGTAATAATGACTGATGTAGACAAATATGCTATTATCTTAATAAATTAAGATTTTATGGAGCCCTTTTAATTAGCATCATGGCTTAAATTTTTTACTTCATTATGTCTTTAAACCTTATGAACAAGATTCTGCTAGGAGTATGGTTCATAAGAAAGACTGTCTAGAGCAGAAGTTCAGATTCTGGATCAAGCTTCCTATATCTATGTGGTTTAGGTAAGCATAATCCTGCCTTGAGGTGGCGGTGGACCAGCTGAGGTCCCTTCCAGCCCTTTTTCCCCCCGTATGATTCCCCTGCAGTTTAATAATAAAGGACTGGATGTCAAGGGGCTCAGGACCCAGTAGTTCCCTAAATCAACCTTTGCATCTCCTCGGTGCCAGGCTTCTCTGTACCTTTTTCCTGCCTGATCTCCCTCCTTATTTCCTTACCACTCATGAAGTTGTATTCTTGCCACTCCCATGGCTTTATTTCCCTGGCTACATTTCTTGCTGGCAACACACTACCTGGAAGGCTGGGGACAGCCTTAGGACTAGAGTGCCTTGGATCCTGTAAGGTTGTCAGTACATGGCAAAAGACATATTAATTCAAGACCTGATGACAGGAGTGGCATCACCGCGGCTGTCTGACACTGGCACCTCTTGTCCTCAGCACTTGCTCCTATAATGTTGGATGTTACAGTGACCACACTTCTGCCTCACAGCTGGCGCTCACTCCCACCTAGGGCTGCCAACTACTGCAGAGCACATTGGAAATTATTGCTGAAAACTAGAAATTTTGGGAAAGGGGACACCAGAGCAAAACCTGCTCTTAATAATCCCCTGGGGCCTTCACTGTCCGCAGAGAACAGACTGGAATCTCTTTAAATTACAGTTCTGATCTGAAACGGGACTAAAAATAACACCTTCCTACTCAGCACATTGGCTTCCTCTGTGTTTCTAGAGTCCCAGCTCCTGATTTGACTGGCTAAAACTAAGTTTATATTATATCTTGTTCTTGTCTGTCCAGCAGGGCCAAAACACCTACAAGGGAGCATGCTGGATACTTCTGTTTCCTTTTGCCTCACTTAAATCACTAAATTCCAAAGCAATCAAAGACAGTAGTACTGCGCCTCACTGAAGGGGTAATATGGGAGTAGTGTGGGAGTTGGAAACATTTCTGAGGACATAATTTGGCCCAGAGACCCTTTATTTGGCTTAGGAGCAGTTGTGGGGGCAGACACAGATGGTTTTAAGATGAAATGTGAGAATCTCCACTATCTGACATGGTTGCCTGTCATTGCAATGGACCTGACTAGGTGACAAGCAGATCCCTTCTAGTCCTTCATTCCTCTATTAATAGAGGCAATGTTCATGTTCAGGTGCCAAAAGGAGCCTTCAGGGCTGAGGATTTGGTGGGTACAGGGTGAGGAGTCTTGCAAACCAACCAAAAACACTGACACACCAAACGCACTCCACTGTGTCACTTGTGTCATTATATCAAAGCAGATCTACCAGGTTTAAAAGTTTTCTTCAAGAAACTTGTATCTTTGTGTTCTGTTAAAGGCCAATTACTTTCAAAACTGCATTTTCTGTTGGTGGAAAAGATGTTGGCCAGATAGATCAGGTAGAAAATGGGATATAAAAATCCCACGTTGGAAGTGATCCTTTTTGGCACATAAGTGGTTAAAGGCCTCCTTTGCACCTCTGTTCCTGGGATGTGCAGAAAGCAGCTCAGGATTAGTCCTCTTGAATCAGCTCAGTCAAAATAGGCCTGTCAGTTTTGGTAGCACAAGTGATTGTATCTGCTTCCTCAGCTCCCATGTGGAGCTGCCTCCCTCGTCCTTCTCCTCGTCTGTCCTCTGGCATTGTGCAGCCACTGTGTGCAGTTAATCCTGCCTAATAATGTACAAGCCAATGATTTCCTCTAGCTTTACATAAAGACCCAACAGAAATGAGTGGTAATTGAGGAGGGGGGCCTTTCCACTTGCTCATTTTCAAATCAAATTAAGATTTTGTTGTTGTTATTTTTATTTTCAGAGCCTTCACCTACAAAGACCCCAAAGCCAACTGAGAAGAAGACAAAAAAGCCAAAGAGCTCACTTCCCCTTGTATTGGCAACAGAGAGTAAGTGGTAGTGACTTAATTGCTTCCTTTTCACTGCAATCATAACAGTGTTTTGGGACCTTGTGTTACTTCCCTTCTGCTGGCAGGCATAGGAACTGGGCAGGCAGCTTGTGTTGTTTCTTTAACCTTTCCATACAGGTCATGCGAATTGAGCCTTGGGAGGGGAGGGAAGGGAATAGGAGGAGGAGGAGAAACTTACAGTCCAGACCTATCCTGCTAAATTCTCAGTTCCCATAAGGATGCAGTAAACTCATGGCACAACTTATTTTCCAGTTGTCTTCCAAAATGTACATGGAAATTCTTGAGCAGTTTTTTGTCCTTGCTTGTTCAAGTTTTACTACATCCTGTGTAGATAAGAGAAGGTGACCTGGGTGTCTTTACCTCCGGATTTAAAATTCTGGCAATAGTATAGTCTTCTCTCTTCATTCCCTGTGGGGGTAGGGAGTGTGTCTGTGTGCTTTTTAACTTAAAATAGTCTGGCTGATTGTGATGTTAATTAAATAACTTATCCCTAGCCATAAAATGGAAGAATCCCATTATGCCAGTAATACACATTAAACCTCTCTGAAGTTACAGCACACTTACAACTCTGCATGTGCCTGCTGAGCTGAGAGAAAAAGTGCTTTTTTAAATGAAACATTAAACCCAGAGCAGTAATGTCACTGTTTATAAATTCCAAATTGCACGGTTGCATTGGAAAGGAAGAATAGCATGACGTACAAATACATCCCTGAAATCAAACCGTGCTTCTTGAAGGTAACGTAAATTGTCTAGTACAGTACCTCCTAAGAAGATGTGGAAAGAAAACTCTCTTAATGGAAAAAGCATGCCTTCCTTTTCAAAACCTGACTGTGTCCAGCGCCTTTTAATGGAAGCACAAAATAGTTTCATTGTCTATTTAAAATAAGATGTCATCTGCTTCTCCTGTGTGACATATTTAAAACATGTTGTAAATGTTCCCAATACAGTTTGATGATGCTCCATAACATAGTCTTGAACAGTACCCAGAAGGCTCTTGATTTGTAATAAGTCTGGGTATATGATGCAACCATTTAGTAACGATGCACATCATGCAGGAATCCTATCTTCTGTCAGTGCTCCCTATCTTCAAAGACTTATTCTTCTGCTTCTTCCAGCCTCTGACTAGAGCTGCCAAAGCAACTTCAGAATTGCATTTTAAAACTCACATCCTTGGCTGGTACAAATCCAAACAGCTCCATTACTTTCATGGTAGCTACACTGATTTGCATCAACTAAGTTGATGCAACTAAGGGACTGGGGGAATGGAGGGTGGGGGAGAGGAGGAGGCAGGGAGGGAAGCAGCACAAGGAAGCAGGAGGCAACTGGGGTTTGTGTAGCATGGGCATCAGCAGGGCTGAGGAGACAGGGAAGCTCTGTCCTCAGCCCGGTGCTACAGGGTCAGAGGGCTCTCCCATACCAGCGGTGTTCAGCTCCTGGTACCTGGGGGGAGCTGGGAGCTGAGCAGTGCCAGGACCAGGGACAGGGAGCTCCCCCATACCCTCAGCAAGCAGAGCAAGAGGAGAGCTCAGGGCACTGCTGCCGCTCAGCCACGAGTCATTGCCCCAAGCCAGTGCCAGAGAGCCAGGCTGTAATCCCAAGCTCCGTGCTGGAGCTGCGTACAGTTCCCCCAGATCCAAAGTGTATTTCTATTCCATTCTTTTTATGCACTAGAACTACTTGCATCAAGCCCATATCAGTGCATCTTACAGTTTGATGATTTGCTGATGGATGATCGTTATTATTACTAGATTCCTACATACCTTTCCATATCTGTTGTACCAGGCTTTCGTTGTACCTTCCTACGTGCTTGCCTAATGATTGATCACATTTTGTGTCTTGCATCTTTCCAATTTACTGATCAAAGGACTTATTCTCCTATGCATCTATTGTTTAAGGTTTGGTATTACCTTCCTACGTGCTTTTATCTACTGTGGCAGTTCATGCTGTTTCTGTCCATCTCGGGACATTCTTGAGCAGAACTTTAGACCTTCAGGCTTTTAATTCCTCCTACTTCTGGCCTACTTTGTGGCCTACACTGGTCTATATTACAAAGGGGGTTTGAATACCCAATTCACACTCATTTTAATAAGAATTGGGTTTCCAGATTCCTTAAGCACCTTTGACCATCTCAGATTCAAGTCTCCCAGGGGCTGTTTTGGGAGCCTGTTTTTGTGAGAAGCAACATGTAAATAACTGAAGCAGGAGCCCTTACCTCTTTACATATACACTGCAATCTCCCTCTGCTGCCAATATTCTGCTTAAGAATTGTTATCTGCCAAAGAACGGAGTTAGCCACTGAGATGTGTGTGTCCCTCTTCAGGGATCTCATCTTTCCCAAGTGCGGGCATCTCTTGAGAACAACCATAAAATACCCACTTACCTTAAAGCATGGGTTAAATTGTGCTCCAGTTTCTCTACTCTATGTTACATCCTCAGCCCCCATTAACCACAAAACCCTCTGCCTGCTTGCAGTTATATTTTTGGTTTAGCTCTGGTGTTTACATTGCCTGACAGTACTTTTGCTTGCAAATCTATTTAAACTAATAAAAAGCCAAAATGTTATTTAAAAAGAAAATTTGGCCAACTCACACATTTTATCTGAAAGGCCATGTTTCAACCTAACAAATACCTTGTCATATTGTTGAGTGGGTTTTCTATCTATATTCACATCTGTACTATATCTTTGGCAAATGCAGTTCAGGAATGGCGCGTTCTTTCTCCATAGTAATAAAAAAATCTGTAGCTTTGTTATGCTGGCATTCATAAAAATATTTTTGTTTAGTCTTTGTCTCTGTCCTTTTTCCCCTCTTTTTCCTCTAAAAGTTCCCCATGAGGTTTTGGGTTTAAACAGGCCGCAGAGCAAAACTCAGCTGAAACCACCAAATTTCACTTGGTTTCATCTTAAAATAATATGAAACTGCACACTTTGTCCACTGAATCTATAAATTGTCCCTCTTCTTGAAACTTGAGCCCACAGGCTCCGAAGTTGCAACAGCCTTCAGAAACTTCTTGACAAACCTGGTTTGTCTTTTAAAACGTGCAGCATCCCTAAGTCCAGAGGAGTTTTGAGTCTTGTGACCATTCTGCAAACTCTAGATGTTAACTCTAAGATGAAAAGAGCAACTTGTAAGTGAGAACATTATGGTCTGGGTGCATCGATCTCTAGCTATGGAGATAGCTGAGCAAGCAGTCAGAGGCTTGCCAGTCTCATCACAAGAATGATATGCAGCCTGGTTCTACCCACCAAAGTCAACCAAAGGGATAAAAGCAGAAATACCCCATTTGTTGATTTGAGCAGCATTTGATTTAACAGCTGGTCTTGTGGCCTACGCCTGTATTACATTACAGCTGCAACAGGTAGCAGAGACTGTATATATTCTTTCTGCCTTTTAAAAATACCCACATGCAACACAATTTTCTGTATTTCCATAGTTACCATATTACCTAGAAGAAGATAGAATTTCCACTGAAGGCAATGTAGGCATATCTAGCTATCTACCTAGCTATCTAAAATTAGAGCTCAACCCAGTGGCTTTGTTCAAAAGCCCAAAGTCAAAAGAGAAAATTGAAGAAAATTAGATAAAAATGAGAGTATCTTTAAAAAGCTTTAGAGAAAAGCTTTGGAACAGAGAGCCGAACTGTTTTGTTCTGAAGCAGGATTCATTTTTACTTGTGAGATTTTAAATTATAGAGCAGGGTACAATAGGGTCTTAATTAGATACTTAAGTGCCGCTCAAATACTAAATAGGTAGAATAGGATGTGGCTTCAGGTTCCTTTAAAAATGAATGGTTATCCAGATCCCTTGGTTCGCTTAAAAAAGCAAAGTCTCTCCCTCACTGTACAATAGACACTAATTAAAGGGATAGTGCAGTCCCCTCTCTCTGCTTTGGAAACTGAGGCAGAAGTTTAAGGCCAAGATTATCAAGAGTGACTAGTGCTTTATAGTCCTCAAGTAGATAAGTTACAAGAGACTACATTTCAGAGGTGCACTCAGCATTTTCCAGTATTTAGGCCCTTTCCATGATCTCGGGTTGTGTACAGTTTCTTTAGCGCAATCTTTAGTTTAACTTGCCCAGGGCCACACACAGTCATGACAAAGGTAGGATTAGAGCATCTGTTTCCTAACGCCCAGCCTTGCGCACCTTCTGCTCTTTCAGACTGGCTCTTCAAAGTTAACTTGCTAAAAAGTCATGAAATGTATCCCTTGTGCCAGAGTAGATTTACAGGCGTAAGCACATTTGTTTTTGGAAAACATCTACTTCTTAAGCACCAAAAGAGCAACGAAAAAAGCGGGTGATGTTGAAAGCTTTTGCAGGGTTTTTACCAGTACTTAGTGCAGCACAGCTTTGTTATGGTAGGAACTGCGTGCAGGTTTCAGCAACTCAGCAGACATGTAAGCTCTGAAATAGTCTGATAATTCATCCTGCCTGAATCGGAATCAAGGTATATAGCGGAAGAGTTAAAAACCTCTGCATGTCTTGCAAGAAATGCCTACTGCATTGTGTAGGCACTGAATATTAAGGAAAGGTAATGTCAAGGTGATGTTGCCATGGTGGTCCAGGAGGTATGCAAGAGGCACGAATTCTTGTGAATGGTCTCTTTTATTGGAGCAGCTATGGTTGGTGTAGACATAGGAAAGCTTTGTTATCGCTGTACGCTTCCCCAGGCTTTGGGTACGGTGACATTACCTCTGTCTATACCAGCAGTACAGGTGGTCCAGCAAAGACATCGCTCACAAGATTTCTTGCCTCAAAGTAAAGGTGATGAACTTGGGCCATCAGAGATGGAGAAAAAGTCTCAGAGATATACTGGATTTCCCTATCCCAGTTGCATCTGTGCTGTATCCACTTAAATAACACATGCTGAAAGAGGGCTCTAACACAGTTAATCTTATCAAATGCAGCTTCTTTCTCTGCTAAGTGAGAAATGCTTCAGGGTATCTCAGAGAAAATAGTGTTAGTGTATTGATTTTTTTTTTTTTTTGGAATGAGCAGTACCTGTTGTCTTGTGATATAAATCTTTGTATCTGCTACTACATAAAATCTGTTTAATTTCATGTCAAACACAAGTCGGCGGAGCAATGCTTTCTCTTGCTGACATTTGTTAATATAACGTCACCGCTGACACTGTCCAGAACAAATCTTCTGGACGGCTGTGCTGCTATCTTTCCAGATCTGATTTCTCAACATCAGTGTCTCTCAGATACCATGCTGAGCGGCATCATTGAAAGAGCATGTCGTAAATGTAAATGGGTCATGGTCTTTTTATCACGCTACTTATTTATCCCTGTAGCAAGGAGCACTTGGAGCATTTTAATTACTGTGGAAAAATTAGGAGTCAATGGCCAAGCGATTAGCACATGGTTTTGTTACTTGCCCGTCAGTAAACAGCCTTGTCAGAAGATCCAAGTGTGTTGGCGCCGTTTTAGGTAAACGTCACCCTGAAGAACTAGATTTGACATGTCTGCTTGGGCTGGTGTATAATCAAATCATAAAGCACGTCAGTTTATTCACTGTTTTCCATTCCTTATCAAGAGGGAACAATGGCTTCTGCGAGTTACAAGTCTGAGCCATTAGTGCATATTTCTCCCTTATAAAATGAAATCCTTCTGCTTCTGTCAGTTAAGTGATATTTTTTTCAAGCTCTTTTTCCTCAATATACAGTTTGCCCAGTTATAATCAATGACTTATTCCCCTCCTTGAGAGGAGGGAGAAAATGATCAGGTCTGAGACGTCCTTTTCACCACAGGCAATCAAAGACTCATAGATCAGGGAAATCTTCTACAGGGCACTTTGGTGCTTCAGGGCCTGGTGATTTCCTCCTGCAAGCAATGGGAAAGCTCTGTTGCAAAGGAAGGATAAAAATGTCAGAATAGAGACCTGCGTAGAGGAAATGGTTGTAGAGTTTTGCAAAGCCAGTGCTCAGCCTAAGCATCTGGGCCGAGGCACTGTGCTGGGGTTGGAGAGGGAAAGCAGGCTTACGCCACTGTAAGGCTTTTCCTTGCTTCCCTGAAGGGTTAGATGTGCATTCTTTCTTTCCCGGCATGTCTGTACCCCACTCTGTGTGCACTGCCATGCATAGGGCAGGCATGCTTTCCATGCACTTAAGTGCAAAGTATCTGCGGGACATGTGTGCATGACACTTTAAAGCGGGTTAAATGCTTTAACGGCATTGGTGTTTGCACGCTTTGGCGGTATATTGCACATTAATACCAGCTGGTGTAGCACATTCGGGAGCATAATGCACCTTAAATGACTTTGGGGAGCAGCAAACTTAAACATCTCTGAGGAGTTTTAGTTTGCTGCCCTACAGCTGTGGAGTGAAGCACCGGGCTCCGTGCGGCTCAGGGCCTGTGCAGGAAGCCGTGCAGGCAGCCTGACAGCAGCCCGGGAAGACAGGCTCCACCAAAGGAAAAAAAAAAGCGGTGAGCTTGATCCTACTTGCAAGAGCTGCCTGGATGTATGAGCCGCGTAGGGCCCCATTCTTTCTCTCCATAGCTGCAGTGCCCCCCAGGACTGCCCAAGCCATGTGCCTGCGGTCAGGTACTGTCTGGTGGTGGGGGCCACCACTACCGCGGAGGGAAGCACCAGCCTCCCGTCACAGTCCAGGGACCACTCTGCCCACGGGCAGCTCGCCCTCCTCTCCCCTCCCCACCGCCGGAAAGGCAGGTAAGACATGGGTGTACCCAACACAGGGGTTTACTTTGCACTAAATTGAAGTAGTATTTTAAAAAACCCACTGCTTCAATTTAGAGTGAAGTAAACCCCCGTTTCGTCTACACATGCCTCAGCTGTCTAGAAGATCAGTCCCATTGCCAGGGAGACCCCTTCCCCCACAGAGGAAAGCATTGGATTTGACCCCAGCTGCTGCTGAAATCTTCCTCCCTGGATCCTGAGCTACATTGTTCAGCTCTGGATCTGAAGCTCCCTATGGCTCTGGGTGATATGAGCTGGCTCATTGGACTAAGTACAATGGAGAATGACTTTGTGCCCCTGAAAATTAGCCTAATAAATACAAACTGGCTGAACTGAAATGTCACAAAAGGGACCCAGCTTGTAAAAGAGAACTCAGCTACTGTATATATAAAGCAGTAAAGAAATATTAATTTATTATGCAAGTCATTTCTCCCAAGTGCCCAGTTCAGCACTATCTCACTTATGCCAGGTATGCTGTTCGACTTCGCTGGGTTACTTTATAGTTTACACTATACTGACATTCCCAACTGAGTTAATATTGGCAAAGAACAGTATTTTCCATGGACTTTGCTTACAGTCCAGGCTACATAGCTGCATGTTGATGGACGAGGAGAGTGCCGTTTATTAATCATATCTCATGGAGACAAATGAAAGCATCTCCATGGGTACATTTTTTTGCAACATGAGCCTGAACTGGAGTAAGGTCGCAAACTTTAAATGCCCAATCCAAGCATGGGGGAACGGTGGGTTGGAACAGAGATAGAGGGGGAAGCTTTTGGTCTTAAAGCTGGGCTCCAGAACCCACACGGAGACTTCAGAAGAGACCTGATATCCAGAGGGGCCGAATACTGAGCTGCCCCCAGTGAAGGCACTGACAGCTGCTGAATGCTCAGCAGTGTTGAAAATCAAGCTCCCTTACTCAGGATCTAAATAAATATTTAGCACCCTAGCTTTAGGCCTGAAAGCTTGACCATAACGTCTTAGCGCCTGATCCTGTATTGTTGCAGTTGATGGCAGGGGGGTGGCAGTTTTGGGGCTCAGACCCTCCCAGGCTGAGTGGAATATGAAGACAATAAAAGCTAAGAGCATTTACTGTCTCTGCCTGCCTCTCACTGAAGTCAGTACTAAAATTCCCTTTTCCTTCAGTAGTACCAAGTCAGGCTGCAAGATGCTGTATTTCTGTGCTATGCTAAATCTCTTTAGTACCTGGTTTGTCTTCATGTATTGCATTGTGTTATCAGAACTGGGTTGAAATGCTTGCCTCATATACCTTGTCTCCTAAAAGAAAATATTTACAATAATCATCTCCCATATTATGTTCCTTTGAGTTATTGAAGATCCAGGTGTGTTGATCTATGCTTGGTCTGCTCTTCTTTAATTGGCAAAGTCTCTGTGAATCTCTCCAGATTTCTTAAGAGACACTGGGAGAGAAGAATTAATGACAGGGTGATCTCTGTATGACTTGGAAGGTGAATGCACAGTTTTCCATCAAACCAGCTGGTCATTTTTAATGAGAAAATAAGTGATAAAAAATGTTGCTCAAACAGCTTCGTCATTGTCATGGATGCTGTTCCCCAGCCTAGATTCTGTGTGTCACCAAACTTAGCCTGACTCTTCCTATCTTTCAAATACTTATTTGGAAGGCTGCAAGAAATGTGATGCTTGACCAAAAGGAGAAGCAGTAACTAAGTTTTCATCCTTCCCTGAAGTTTCCATCCTCTCAGCAGTGGTCTGTTGTCACTGCTGCCTTTTCCTTTCTGGCTGTCACTGTAGGTTACCACCTCTGTGCAAGAAGTCCTTACAGCCTGCAATGGGAAATTCTTATAGCTTGTGCTTTTAGGTCTGGAAAGCTTTGGTTCAGTGTGCCTACCAAGATGCAGGCCATCACAGTTGGGTGGCTTGAGCGCATATCTATGTATGCTTTTCTGTGCATAGAAAAAAAAACCTAAGTTTTTGACCATTTGATATAGGAGATAGAGAGAGAGAAGATTCTTCAGTCGTCCATGTTTTAAGAGCTGAAAGTGTTGTTATGTTTTCATTTGAATGTATTTGATGCTGCCACCTAGGGAAAGGCTGAGAAGCCAGCTCTAGGAAAGCAAGTGGTCGGTGCCATTTCTGGTTGATCATAACAGCTTCCATCCCCACCATTTCACTTCATTTACCAGACAATGTCTCTTCCAGCGCTCTCACTTCTGCTCTTTTCTGTTAGCAGAGTCAATAGGTAGTTTAACAAGAAAGGAGAGTGGAATGACTCCAGGATTAGCTGGTGGTCTTGTAGTGAGGCAGAGGACTGGAACGCAGGAGCTACACATTCACTTCCCAGCAATGCCCTTCCTACAGGACCTTGGGGAACTGCCTTTTTATCTCCTTACCTTTGTTAACTGTCTATAAAAGTAGGAATGATAACACCGAATTTCTCTGTTCTTTGTCTTGCTCAGTAAGTCCTGAACAAGTCATGGAACTGCTCAGAGCAACAAAGTCAAGTGTCTCTTGTAAGTGTGTGTGCACGCGCAGTGGAGGCCCAGGGTGGCAAACTCTTTGGGGCAGGGGCTGTCTCATAATTTGGGTATACAAGGACTAGCACAGAGAGGCCCCATGGTCAAATAAGGCTTCTGGGTACTGCAGCTGATCACATGTAAATCTAACAGTGTGTCAATGTATATTAATAATGTTGCTAGAGTCTTTCCATTTGATTCCAGTGTCCTATGGAATAATGGTGTGTGTGCGTGTGTGTGTATCTATCTATATATATAGATATACACACACATAAATTATATGTGTGTGTGTATATAGATACATATATATGTGTATGTATGTATATACACACACACACACATATATGTTGTGCGTGCACGCGCATACGTGTGTGTGTATTTTTTTATTTTTTTTAGCAGCTATTGGTACTAGAGGCATCTCGTAATTGACAGCTGGCATAACTGATCCCCAAGCGAGATACAAAAGTTTTTTATTTCAAGTTGCTAGAGAAGTTTCCTGCCCATGTTACCTTTTGCTCATGTGCTTTTACTGCAGGGAGAATGCAAGCCACAAATATTAATTCCTATGCTGCAAGATTTAGTCACATCCCAGGGTGGGTGAAGACTCTTGCATATTTAGGGTAAAACTGAGACTTCAGGGTAGGTCTGAAGCAACAGACTGCACGAGGCAGAAACAGTCTATGTCTTTAAAGAGTCACAGCCTGGGGAGGAAAATAGATTCATGGCTGCATTTGTCTTCCAGGCAGTGCATTTGTCTGCAGTAGTGGGAGTAGTAGCAAGTAAAGTGGTCGGGAACAGAAAAAAACCTTACTGGGTTGTGGGGTGATGCTGATTCATCAGAACGGAGAAATTTTGGGGGGAAGATGCCTGTTTCAACAAGGTTATTGACAGGAAACGTTTTTCAGCCGAGGAATGGAAACCATCACTGAGAGGAAGCCCTGAGCAGTAGTTTGGTCACCAAGAGCATTCACATGGGTTGTTGAGAGCCTTGGGCTGAATCAAGCAGAGCAGGGACTCGAACCTGGATCTCCCGCCACCCCGCTGAGCATTCTGGGTATTGTGGTTCAGGCTGGGGTCCATTCAGGCTTTCTTGTAGGAGTGTTTTTTCTTTGGCTTAATAATGCCATATTCCTCAGCCTATAGAAAGACCATGGTTGCCTGACTGACCCAGTGTTTATGGCACTTGCCTGGGACGTAAGAGGTTTAAATTCCTGCTTCCCTGAATATTTACTCATTGGCAGAGCTATTCTTAGGCTGACAGTCACTTCCCATTATAAGATCCCATTTTCAGTTGCTAGTGACTTTGCTAGATTTTACCCGTGTGAGCAGAAATTTTCCATTCGGTTATCTCATTTGTCTTAGCCTGATTCTTTTTCCTGTTTTGTACTGGTCTTGGCTTTGAGGGGGAAAAATCAGTCTAAAGGTTTAACCTTTTTCCAAGAGAACATATTTTTTTTTTAAATTGCAACATTTATTTTTTGCCAGCTGTAGTGCCTCCATGCTTTGGAAGAGAGATTTGAAATTTGGCAGAGAGGGCAGTCTCTGGGTCAAGGATGGGCCTTGTGCTTCCCCTTGGAAAATCTGCCCAAATTCGACCAAGTTATATGTTGAAATGTAGCAGTTTGCACATGCTCAGTGGAGATTCGCTAGGGTTTAATAACTACAGCATCTCTGTGGAGTCCATCCTCACTGCTCAAACATGAGAAGCTGGGAGAGGTCTAGGATTGCAAATGTCCCATCCCGCGGGGGGTGTCTCATCCCCTCGCAGGCTCTATATGAAACCTGAATGTGCAGAAGCAAGTAAGGCTGCTCCATGGGGCCCCGTCTGCTTCAGCGCTCAGGATGGATAGAGGTCATCCAGTGAGCAGGTTCTCAATATTTTGCTTCATGGCCACGGTTCACCACATAACCCTGTGCCTTATTTCTTTGAACACTGTTTGAACTCTGCTCTGGAGACAGAACTGTTCGTTCCTTTATGAGTTGTCTCTAGCATTTGTCCCTCTAGTATCTGAATGCTTTGCAGATGTTAATGAATTTACTTTCTCAGAGAGAAAGGGGTCTCGTTATCCCCTTTGAGAACTGACGTGCAGAAACGGAGAGCTGTGACAAGAAAAGTGTCTATTAATTTTGCTTGCTCAAATTGAGACAAATGGTTATTTTTGGAGACTTTGGAATCATTTATGGCACGGCACCCATTGGCTTCATCTGCAGCGCAAAGTGCTCAAATTTTCTGCAGATCCAACTGCTGAAGTCTCCAGTGTCAGGACCAGATCCACTGCCTTAACCATGCAGCCATCTTTTCCCTGCCCCTGTCTCATTCACATCTATACTTCCTAGCTTCTGCCACAGACAACAGTCTGCTGTAAGATCCTGACTCTTCCCCAGAGCAGGTGGAAAATCGTGTCATAGTATCAAAGTACTTAGGGTCAGAAAGGACCTAAACAGATCATCAGGTCCAGCCAACCTCCTTCCCCCAGCAGGAACGGGTGCTGGGGTCCTATCACCCCAGGCAAATATCTATCCAGCCTCCTCTTGAAGACCCCAAGTTAGGAGAGAGCACCACCTCCCTTGGGAGTCCATTCCAGAGCCTGGCAGCCCTAACTATAAAGTAATGTCTCCTGGTGTCTAGCCTGAACCTTCTCCCTAACAATTTGTGGCCATTATTCCTAGTAACCCCGGGTGGTGCCCAGGGGAACAGAGCCTCCCCCAATTCTTGCTGATCCCCCCTGGTGAGTTTGTAAACGGCCACCAGATCCCCTCTCAGCCCTCTCTTGTGGAGACTGAATTGGTTCGGGCCCTTTAGCTTCTCCTCGTAGGTCCTGCCTTGCTGCTCCTTGACCATGCGAGTGGCCTCCTCTGGACCCTCTCCATGTTGTCCACATCCCTCTTGAAGTGCGGCACCCAGAACTGAACACAGTACTCCAGCTCCGGCCTGACCAGTGCCGCATAGAGGGGGAGGACCACCTCCTTGGACCTGGTTGTGATGCATCTGTAGATGCTTGACATAGTGCGGTAAGCCGTACTGACTGCTGCCTTGCATTGGCAACGATGACTCCAAGATCCCTTTCTGCCTCTGTATTGACAAGAAGGGTGTTCCCCAGCCTATAGGTGTGTTGCTGGTTCCTTCTCCCTAGATACAGCACCATGCAGTTGACTGCATTGAGCTCTATCCTATTCTCATCCGCCCACCTCTGTAACCTGTCTAGATCTAGCTGGATTCAGTCCCTTCCCTCCAGCATGCCCACCTTGCCCCACAGCTTGGTGTCATCAGTGAATATGGACAATGTGCTTTCCACACCCACATCCAGATCGCTGATAAAGAAGTTGAACAATACAGGCCCCAGGACCGAGCCCTGGGGGACCCCACTGCCCACATCCCTCCACGTTGAAAATGACCCATCCACCACCACTCTCTGGGTGCACCCATCTAGCCAATTGCCACCCATCTGACCGTGTAGGCATCAGTGTCACAGTCACTAAGTTTTTTTAAGAGAATGTGCTGGGAAACTGTGTCAAAGGCCTTCTTAAAGTCCAGGAAGACGACATCCACCCCGACACCCTCATCCAGGGACTTTGTGACCTGATCATAAAAAGAAACCAGGTTAGTCAGTCTGGACCTGCCCTCAGTGAACCCATGTTGGTTGCCCCTGAGCATCTCCTCCCCTGCTGGGCCCTTGTAGATGTGCTCCTTGATAATTTTCTTAAAGGTCTTCTCAAGGACCGAGGTAAGACTGACTGGCCTATAATTGCTGGGGTCCTCCTTTCTCTTCTTCTTGTAAATGGGGACCACATTGGCCCTTTTCCAATCCTCTGGTACCTGGCTAGTGCCAGGGGCCCTGCTATGACCCCCACCAATTCCCTCAGCACCCTTGGGTGAAGAGCATCTGGCCCTACTGATTTAAACACATCCAGCCCCTTCAAAAGTTCCCTAACTAGGTCGTCCCTGATCCTAGGCATGGCGGTGCCGCCCCTGTGTCCGTCCGCAATTCTAGTGGGGCAGGAATATGGAGGCAAAGAATTTGTTAAAGAGGTCAGCTTTTTCATTTGCTGCAATCACCAGATCGCCAAGCCAATCCTGTAGGGGCCCCACGTTACCCAGTGCCTACTTCTTGCTTCATATATATTTGAAAAAGTATTTTTTATTATCCTTAATTCTGGTCTCTAGCCCTAGCTCCATTTTTGCCTTGGCTTTCCTAACAGCCTCCCTGCAGCAGGGTGTGTCATAAAGCATGTGCATGCTGGGACCAAATTCAGTTTGCACAGACAACTATAGCTCTGGCATTTCTTAAAACAAAGTTTTCTTTGAAAACTTGACTTTGCAAACTTAACAGTGTTCTCTTAAGGGAGACTGTCTGTGTGTAACCATTTATTCAATATGCATAGGATCATAGGAAAGTAAGGCAGCGATGGACCTCATGAGGTTATCTAGTCCAACCGCCTGCTCAAGGCAGGATCATCCCCAATTAAACCCAGTCAAGTGTCTGTCTAACCTATCTTTGAAAATTTTCAGGGTTGGGATTCCACAGTTTGTCTGGGTAGCCTTCACCACCCTCATAGGGAGAGAGTTCTTAATCTCCAACCTAAATTTCCTCTGTTGCAGTTTCAAGCTGCTTTGTGGCTGCAGGGCACAGGACTATCTCCATCCTCTTTGTAATTGCCATTCAGGTATTTAACAATTGATATCAAATTTCCACTCCGCCTTTCTTCTAAATAGCCCTTATTTTTTCAGCTTTCCCTTATAAGTCTCTCTTCCCAGGCCTCTAATAATTTTTGTCACTCATTTGAACGGCCCCAACAGGAGAGAGACTTCCTCCCCTAGTATAACAAGTCCCTCGGTGGGTACAGCATTCATGCAAGATGAGGACATCCAATTTCTGGTTTCATAGGAGCAGGCTAGTTACTGCAGTCTCCTAGCATAATGCTTATCCTTATTCAGCTGGTTGGTTCCTCTTTCTACCACCGGTCTCCGTGCATGAGTAGGTGGTATTTGCTAGTAGGTTCAACAGCCACAGATTCGCCTGCTCCTTTTTCAGTCTACGCTGAAACGGAAGGAACCTCCGTGGAGACGGGCTCTGCTGCATGCCGAGGACCTGCTGAGTGAGATCTTTGCCCAGTGCTTTCCCAGCATACTTCACTTTAGGCATGTACTTCAATCCTATTGCAGCCAGAGGGGTTAGGACTCATGGGAGGTGCTACCTGGAATAGGGATATCTTGTTGAATTCTGGGGGTCAGTGAGAAATTCTGGCTTCACTCAAATGATCAAGTATCCCTGTTGCAATTCTATTAGTTTTCTACTGGATGCTTTTATGAAGCAAACTGTGTAGGAGCCATTTCCAGGAGAGGGAGGGGGTATGACTATTTTTAGTAAAATTCCAAAAAAGGGAAACACCAAAGAAAGGCAGAAGCTTCTGAGCATCTCTGCTCCTGTGAATTCAACATCAGGGCCAGGGAGACAGCACAACCAAATGTTCCATAAGATAGCAGCCGGCAAAGGAATCTGGCTTTCCCTTTCAGTGTATATCCTCCCCTGGCTCAAACTCCCTAACAGACAAACCTGTCTATACAGTTATGTAAATACCAGCCTGGCACTATTTACGTTATGTAGTTTCTAGGAGGCCAGCTCATTTAGGGAGAGAATATTATGTCCTTTTTCCTCCACCAGGCTGGTGTTCAGCTTCATCCCATCTCAATGTAAATAGCAGGAGAGAGACATTGTTTTTTTTTAAACAGCAGAAGCAGCCTTGAACTAACAGTTCCAAGAGCCTCAAATATTTTAATGAAAACAATCATTTGACCTTGTCATCTTGGTTAATCTTGCTGGATTTTTTTTTTTTTTTTGGTAACTGCCTCCAGAGCTATTAAAAGAAATTTGGTTTTGCTGTTTGCAGAAGACACATGAGATAAGCGGGAGTTTTTAGGGCAGGGTCTAAGAACAGCGGAGCAGATTTTGTTAATAAAGCAGGAAGAGGCTCTGTGCCTACACATGCCTGTGCTGTCACATTCCTCTTCCAGGTGCCCCAGCCTCAAAAAAATGTGAGGCTCTTCAGCAGCTTTCGTTTCCTGCCCAAGTCTACTTATGCAAAATAAGATCAGGGTACTATATCAGATCTCCCAGCATCCCTTTCTTAGTCTGAATCCTTTTGATGAAGTGGAGGGACAGTCCGCATGCCTTCTGTTCAGTATGTATAATGTCCTGAAAAAATCCTGGATCTCTATATGAACTACAGTGTCCCCAGCTGAGTGAGATGATAGGTTTATGTGCTTTGGTATGGAAATCCTCCCTGATGCAAGAGTCTTTTAAACTGGCTCTCAGTTTTCCCAGGGATAAGATCTGTCCATTTGTTTCACTTGCAGCATAAATATAGAACAAGATAGTTCGTTGTGCATCCTCATCTTTGTATAAATACTGTGCATGGCCACTGATGAAGTGCATGTCACTGAATTTAACTGTGAAAAGAACAAATAATGCAGGATGATGTGATCTGGTATCCTTTTTATGGGCAAGGAGTGGCTGATAGCAGATAGGCAGAGAGAAGGGCTAGATCTGTGTGTATATACATGGGTAGATGGGAAGGTGTCTGTGTGTGTCCTTGAAATTAGGTTCATATGTAAAGAGAATAAAACAGGCAACCAAGAGGGGGAAAAAGATCTTGAGAGATACAGAGTTGAACTGAATCTTGGAAAAGGCAAGAGACTTCAGAGAGAGATGGGACTTCATTCACCACCCTGCCTGTTAGCTTGGTTATTCCAGCAGGTATATAATTTGTGTTGTGAACAGATTACTTGTATCAGAGAGAGCTTCTTGTAAATCATGTGGGATCGAAACACTTTGCCGTGGTGGTTTCTGCCCTGTTCTGAAGTTTCTGAAAAATGGCAGTTGGACCTTCAGTGAAGCATGAGTATTTAGCAAATGGCACATATTCCTTGATGTCTTTCAAGTTAGGCCTACCATGGTACATAGGCAGTCAGATCATAGGTGCTGTTTTTAAAGACCTTATTACTCTGAGGACAGCTAACGTTCTCACAGCAGGGATGGGGCAACTGATGAGCAGTACAGTAAAATAAGGTAATATGCACAAACGCACATATCAGATATATATGATGAGGGCAGTATTCATGGCACAGTACAGTAACAGAGCCATGCTAAAAAATAACACGGGGCTTCCCCTCTTACTAAAGTCATTCCAGATCTTGCATTGACTTCAGTGATAGTTAGATGAAACCCAACTTGGAGGATTCCCAGGGGGCCACAGTCCATGGGCTTCAGTCGCTGGCACCTACTCACCTGAGTAGTTTTATTGAGGTCACTGGGGCTTCTCATCCAATGAAGGATGTTCAGCATGAGTTCGGATAGTAAAACAGGCCAACAACATGCTTAGAATAAGGAGTCCTCGATGCTACATTTAAGGCATCACTTTTTTTTTTCTTCCATGAAGTTATGGGGGAAAGGACCGAGCTGGAAGTATATATACTTTACATAAGTAAACAGTCATTATTAAAGTCGAGAAGATGTAATAGAGCCAACAGATAAGTTGGCAGCTGACTCAAAAAAGCAACAAACTTAATTTTCTGGAAGTGTCTTTTGAATAGGACCAGGTGTCGTGAGAAGGAGTGAATGCTGTTATGCTTCAGTTACGCTAGAATAACCACCTTAAAATTTGGATATCAGACCAGGCTTCGAACAAGCTAAATTGGGCTGGCAATCTCTAAGGAACAGGGTTTCTTGAGAGGGATTGAGTGCTTCCTGTTTTTGACTCAGATGTAAGCGCTGTGAGAACAGCCTTTCTCTGTAGCATAGTACTACTTGTTCCAACCAAAACCTGTAAATGTAGAACACGTGAAAACTAAAAACAGGTTTCGGGGGAAATGCCATAAAGCAAAGCTGTTTATAGAAAGTGATACAGACTGATTACATTGTCCAAATTACATTAGCAAAGGGTTCCAAAAAAAGACCACAGAGAAAAGAATATGTTGCTGAAAGGTAAAATGTATTTACAAGGCTTTTTCTGTGTTAACAGTCCAATGCAGAGATAGCATGGCAGCTGCCACCTCTTGCAACTGGGGACCTCCAAAATTAAAAGCATTGAGTCTCTACAGCTTTGAACTAGAGTTAGGCCTGCAGTTATGTTCTGCAGCAGCCTGAGACCTTGTGTGGACCAAGCACAGCAGGAGACATGTAGCATGCATTGGCCGGTGCTTTCCATTGTTAACTCATGCAAGTAATGTAAAATACTTGTACTTTGTTTGCTGTCTGCATGACTGATTTCAAAGCTTGGAACAATGGAAGTACAGCAGTTCTTGTTACATCCTCCAGTGCTTCAAGAAGAAAATGCTGATGCCAAATTTTTAAGAGTCCAGAATGTTAAATATCTCCTTAAAGGGGAGGGTTAAAAGGAAACAAGAGCTATTTTTATTTTATTTTAATTTTTTTTAGTGTAATGTGCCAGCTATTGGATAACCGCTACATTTTTAAGAAATAATAGGGATGTCAAACATACAGCTTATGAACTAGATGCCAGCGTTGGAGCCAGTGGGCCTGGGGAATTAGGGGAGGGGCCTGCCACAGGCTCCAGGACATGGCTGTCAGTAGCAGGTGGGTGAACAAGGGCCATGCAATACAATCCTCAGTTGCCCTGCAACTTCTTGGCCCCACTGCCACTTGTGCACCTCTGCCAGGACAAGCACCTGCCAAGCTTGTGGCTGTTTTCTCCACCCCTGTTGCAGTGGCCACTACCATGGCTACCAGCACTGGGCCATGTCCAGCCTTGTGGTCCATAACTAGCCCAGGGTACAAAGTGAATTTGACACCTCTGGACTAGATCATTCAAACAAGGCTGGGCTGTCATAGCTGTGCTTAGGCACCAAAGTGGATCTAGATTGGTATCTGAAGGTGTTAAGCGCACCTAACTTGAGTTGAAGTCAACTGGAGCTGCAGGTCCTCAGCATCTTTAAAAATCAAGCCTATCCACACTCCTGTTGTGTGGCCTACACATGGATATAGGTACCTGTATTGAAGCATATTTAGGTTTCAAACGAAGGCCCATATTTTTTTTTTAAATCGTATTATTTGGAATTGGCAAGTTCTGTCCCCATTCATAAATGTGGAATATAACACTCAGTTCCCACATATGCTAATATCTGTGCTGGCTCTGGAGTTGCTTGATAAAAAAATACAAAATGGATTACCTGGTTTTAACCAGGTTTTCTCCTAAATCATTCTGCCTTCTTTAACATTAAAACATTATGGTGAAAATCATCTTGTTATGGATTGTAGTAGTTTAATGCGATGTGGCGGCCTCACTTCAATGGGCTGAGTATGGTGGGTACTCAGTGGTTAATATAGGCACAGATCACACAGGAAAGTAGGTACTTCCTGAGGCTTTTGAAACACCCGTTTGTCAATCTGCGTATCCTGAGGATGAAGCCAGGATCCCTGATGGTATTTAAAGTTTTTGTTCTTGCCCACTACTATTAGGAAGTAGATCTCCTTGTGGAGTGAGCTAATCGACACAATTCTGCCAGGAATGGGAATATTTTTATAATTAAACTAGTGCCTCTCAAAATGCATTTTCTCATGAATGGTTTAATTTTTTTTTCCTTAGGTGAAGCAACAGTAAAGAAGAAACCAGCTCCAAAGACCCCCCCGAAGGCAGGTAAATAGTTGCATTATGTTATTCTGCAAGACTAGACAATAAAGTGATAAGATTTCCAAGAGAAGGTAACATCTTTCTCACTGCAATTGTTACCTTGCATTTTTGGGGGATTGAATACTAAGTTCCCTTACTTTGCTCTTTTATAAGGCTATATTGAGGCAAGATTTATAGAAGAGGCACCACTTACGTTGCCTGACCTCAGAGGCCTGACCTCTTTTTTTTAAAGGCACTTGCTTTCAGTCGCTTATAATTTTGCCATATTTTAACTAATCAGACTGGTGTCAGCTGTCTGCCCCAGACAGCAGTCTGAAAAGTTTTAGCCAAAAAATGTTTAGCCATTTCCCAGAAAGAGGTGATGGAAACACTGAGCTGTTTTGCCTTTGTTAAAAAAAAAATCTGGCAGCCTAATTTTAATGCCCTTATGCTTTGGAGCCGGGGCTCAAAAGTTGTTGGGGGAGGGGGAGGAGGAGGAGGGAAAGTGATCCAGTGCCTAGCTTGTGCATTCTGCTGTCCCTGAAAAAAATGCCTAAATTTGGCAAAGAGAAAAGCCTCCAAAGAGTCTCTGTTTGCATATGCTCAGTAGAGACAGGTTAGGTTGGCAGCTAAATTCTCTGAATGGCATTCCCCATTCCCTCATACCTCCCACATGCCAACCAGGGTGCAC
Source organism: Crocodylus porosus (assembly GCF_001723895.1). Lineage (NCBI taxonomy): Eukaryota > Metazoa > Chordata > Crocodylia > Crocodylidae > Crocodylus > Crocodylus porosus. The sequence continues at coordinate 60,430,786 of NW_017728949.1, read as the reverse complement.
GTGCACCATCCCCATGGAGCAGATGGATGTGTCCCACCCTGGAGCTGCAAGCAATGGGAAGCATTTCCCTTGCAGCTGCCTCCCTCTCCTGCCAGGGGTTGCTGACACATCGTCTCCCCAGGGAGCTAGCAGACTGGCTTTCCACGTGCTCTTTGTCCCTGCTCTGTGATGCCCAGACAAGGATACAAAGAAAAAAGTACTTAATGTACATGCAGTGGAATGAAAAGGTGGAAAATGGGTTGAATGAGCCAAAGATGTGGATTGAAGCAGAGGAAGGATGGGCAGGAGCTAAAGTACGACGGAAGGAGAATTTGTAACCGCTAACGCAAACATCCCTCCAAATCCAGCAGTCCCAGGTCCCTCCGTTCCTCTGCTTCAACAAATAGCTAAGATTGCCCACTGGCATTGTGTGCCTCTGCTCTCATGTAGTTCTTCCACACAGAGGGCAACAGTGTACTGTTGCTGCCAGCTGCTCTTTTGGCTCAAGTGGCAGAGGCAGGTGTGAACCATACGCACGCCCAAGGTGGAAGTCAGCATCGTTCCATATGACAGAGCTGCCGTGCGTTCAGTTCTGCCTTCTTCCTGGGGCCAGAGAGCCAATACATTGAAAGTCATGGATACATATCATTTTGCGATTTAATCAAATGGGACTAAATTCTGTTGAGAGATGCTTGTGCTCAGCTGTTAGCAAAGATAGAAAGTGTAGGTCTCTAAAGAGAGGGTTCTTTTTATCAGTTCTTCCCCCCCAGATCACTCAGTTCCCAGAAGACAGGAAAGTCCGTGCCGGGGAATCCGTGGAACTGTTCTGCAAAGTTGTAGGAACTGCCCCCATAACCTGCACCTGGATGAAATTCCGCAAACAGGTAAATTTTAGCCAGAAACGACTTCACCCTTGAGAGATGCCTAGACCTCAGTATGGCTGAAGGTTACATCCTTGGAAAGATATTTGTTTTTTTTAAACCTTTCTTTCCTGCCCACAGTGGCAAGAAATTGCCTCTTCAGCATTGATGCTTGAGGTGTCCACTTTGTAGAAGTAAAGTAATAAAAAATGTTTAAGTGCATCTTATGCTGCAAGTATTGTCACAGGCCATATTTGTGGTTGATATGACTATCATCACCGTCTACAGGTTTATGGTTCCTTCTTGGATTTAGTGTGAGTCATTCATGTTCTTAAGCTCTGTTCCTGAAGCGAGATGGGCTCCCCAAATATGAGCTGCAACAAACCAATTTAAACATTTTAAACTGAAGAGCCCAAGATCAACTTTAAGCTGCTCTAGCAGCTCTTTTCTTTATATTGTTAGGAATTTACTCAGCATCTAGAATAAGGCTGTGCAACTGGTGGCCCATGAGGGGTTAATGTGCAGCATGTGGGCTTCTGTCTGGCCTGTTCCTGCTTCTGTGGCAACAGTCGGCATCTTTGGAGCAGAGCAGCTTAGCCAGAGGGGCCCAGGAAACTTGCTGCCCAGGCAGGAAGAGGGAGGTTTGGGCTACCCAACTGTGGGAGTAGGCTGATTCGGTAACAATGGCGGGTAGGGGAGGAACAAACTCACCCCAACTGGTGGCAACAGCAAGGGGACTCATGCAGTGTGGACTTGGTGGGCTCATGTTGCCCATACAGCAACAGGGGGGGCTCATGTTACTCCAGCAGGGGGAGGCAGGGCTTGTAGCCCCCAAAGCGTGCAGCCCTGGCCCGTGACTACTTCAGCATGTGGTCCCCCCCACCATCACTTTTAAGTTGTAGAGAACAGGAATGAAAACTGTCCCTGATGCAAGGAAAGGTGGGATCCAACCCTTATTTTGCCAACATTTCCTCAAGGGGCTGAAGACATTGTATTCGTTGCACAGGACATTGCAAATTCTTTTTATTAACCTTTTGAAACTGGTTGCCTGTGATCACATCCAGCTAATTTTCTCTCTCTCATTCATCATTTCTATATTGTTTCATATGCTTCTGTTGTTTCCTTTTAGGCTGTTCTTGTCCAACTGTACAGTTCTAGTCCTTTTTTGGAAAAACATTCTATAGCTTGGAGACTGGATTTAAGAGCAGATACCACATTGTTTTCACTACAGTAGCCCTCTGAACTCCCAGGGGGGTTTCAGAATCAGATTTCACAAGGTTCAAAGCCTAAGTTCTTCAGAGCAGGCACCTTTCTACCTATATGCTGAACTCTGATCTAGGCTTAGGAAAAATTCTTGTTGACTAAGGGCACCTATACACATGACAGACCATGTGTTAATTAGCACACATCAGAGCAGACTCCATCAAGTCTGTTGCGAGTCTGCTGGAGTGTGTTAATTAACGTGTTCCAGCAGCCTCTGTGTCACATGTATTCAGCGTCCCCACATTTCAAAATGGCAGTGGGGATGCTTTAACTAAAGTTCGTTTGATGAGCTTTAGTTAAAGCACCCCTGCCATCATTTTGAAGTGCAGGACAGTGAATACACGTGATGCCATGGGCGCTTTAAACCTTCCCCTCACCTCCACCCCGGAGCACATGTATAGTCACCCTTAGATTTTCCAGGTCAGAAGGGATCAATATTATGTTGGTTTCTGTAACAGACGCCATATAACATCACCTAGCAATTCCCACTTCAAGCCCATAATGTCTCAACCCTGTTCCATGAACCAGAAACCAATATAGCTTTCTGTTTCTCTTTTGCAACCACACAACAGCATTCTCTTGGAGGCAGCATGCACTAGTAATTTGGTCCTGGGCCAGGCTTCAGGAACTGGGATGTTCTAACATCAGCTCTGCCATTTTATCACTGTGGAGTGTGAGAATATTGCAGCCTCTGTGGCCACTTGTACATGTGATAGGGGTTTAGTTCCCTAAATTGAAACAGTGGGTTTTTAATTGGTGGATTTTTCATTGTAAAAATTAAAAACCCACCATTTCCATTTAGGGGCTTCAGTGCTTTATTTTTTTCAGCAGAGCCTGCCTGCAGTTGTGGGGGTGAGCTGCCAGTGGACCCCGAGCTGCGGGGGGCCGAAGTCCCTCCCTCCACGGTGGTAGTGTCCTCAGTTCTCCCCAGGCAGGCTGCTAGCAGGCCAGGTGCTGCCTCCAACCTGGCCTAATTTTGCTCCTAGTTCAATAAGCATGTTACCCTTGCCTTCAATGGGAGTGGAACTCCCCCAGAGCTGAGTGCTTTGAAATCCTGCTGCCACATAGATTAGCTTTAATATTACTGGTATGAGTCTCTTCTAATCCTTGTGACCATCTTTTTTGGAGTACAAGGACCTTAGTTTCTGTTCCCCAGGCCTCCCACAGGCAGAAGGTAGGGTAGATTTGCACCTTTAGGCTAAGTACAGACAGTCAGAAAGCCCCAAGGGGAATCGATTCCATCTTCACAGGTTTTTCTAAACCTGTAATGAACAGAACAGATGTTAACTTTTGAGCTGGGGAAGGCAGGTGGAGGCCTGCACTGGCCAGGCCAAAAGGCAGGGGCCTGTTTGACTGCCTGGCACGTGCCCCCAACGCCCTGCTGTCCCCCCTCAGTGGGGAATCAGTCCCCCCATCCCCAGTTGACCCCAGGCCAGGTGTTTGTCCATGTGAGGGGAGCCTCAAGCCTCTGGCCAACCTGGGATCCACCCAGCTGTGACGGGGGGAAGAGGGTAACCCCCCACCCCCAGCCAGGCTTGGCTGCACAAGTCACTGACGTGGAGGGGGAAGGGGGAGAGTTTACGCATCTGGGGCCTGCCCCTGAGCCCAGATGTGGAGGGGGTCAGCGGGTCACTAAGTGAAGGGAGGGAACAAAGCCTCCCCCCAGCCCAGTGTCAGCCCCCCAAGCTGGAGTCTTCCCCTGTCCCTGCCTGGCTGGGCTGGCTCCATAGAAAGAAGGATCGAGCCCTGCCACCCAGCACAAGCCCCTGGGGCTGCCTGCTGCATCCTGGCAGCTGTTGCTGGTGCCCGGCTCTGGAAAGACATTCTGGGCAGCCCAGGAGGCTTGCGCTGGACAACAGAGCCCAATCCTTCCCTGTATGGAGCACTGTTGTCCCTGCCGCCACCTGGCACAAGCCCCCCAGGCCACCTCATGCATCTAACTGAAGCCTGGCACGAGCAGCAGCCAGCGAGAGGCACCGGGCAGCCTGGAGGCTTGTGCCAGGCAGCAGGGATGGGAGCGCTCCATAGAAAGCTGGGAGTGGGAGAAGCCCTCTGCTGTGTAATCCCTCCATGCTGGCTTGGAGCCAGGCCATGTGACAGAGCAGAGGAGCCCTGGCAGAGACTAGCCCACCCACCCACAAAGACTCCTGAGATACCTGGGGCCTGTGAGGCAACTTGGGTCTGGAGGGGATCTGGGACAGAAATGCCATTGACCAGTTTAACCTGAATCAGTTAAGTCTGGTACTACATCCATCCAGGTTTATCTTAAGCCAGGTTTGGCCATTTTGAAGCCAGTTCATGTGTGCTGAGCTTCTGTTCTTTTACAGGTTTAAGCCAGTTTTTGCTCACTTAAACCAGGTTTTGTGTAACTTCTGTCCCTGGCCTTATAAACCAACTCAATGTTGGTTCAGAGATGTATGGCATAAGCTTTGGCTTGCTTCATCAGATGCTGTATCATAGTATCATGGTGCTTAGGGTCGGAAGGGACCTAAACAGATCATCAGGTCCGACCGCCTGCCCCGGGCAGGAAAGGGACTGCAGGAAGCAGAGCTGCCAAATAGAAACCAGTAATCAGAATACAAAGGGCAAGGAAGGCAGCAGCTCTTCATGTTTTGATGCTTTGTTTGGAAGTTGTCAGGTGCTGAGATTTCACTTGAACTTTGACTAGTGCTAATAGAGCAAATTGCACAAAGCAAAAGAGAACTTCCTTTCAAACACAAGGCAATGGGGAGGTGGGAACCTTCAGTGTAGTCTAAGCTATATTATCGTCTTATTGCTCATACTAAAGTAAGAACTTGGGTTCACCAAAGCTTGTGCTCCCTACTTAGATTTTATTTAGCTAGGCTGTAAAGGTGCATATCCACCCTGTCCACAGCAAAAAGAAGCTCTTTCATGTTGACTTCAGCAGGCTTGTACAAAAACATGTTTTATGTCTCAGCTAAGGGGAAAGACCTGCTCTTAGCCTCATGAGCCCTTATTTTTTAAATATATGAGACAAGATAAATGAAATTCTGAGAATAAATCGGGAATCTCTTATCTAACAGGAAGTGGTGGGAGGAGGAAGGGCACGGACATTATGTTTTCTATTTCACAGGGAGAACACAGTGTACTACTTCTGTAATTATAGTGTAGCTCCAGTGTTTTAATGCCCTGTAATGTCTCAAATTAATAAAAATCAAAATCTGAGTCTCTGACATTCATGCTCTGGTTCTTTTCTGGATCATTTGGAAAGGAATGGTTATAGTCACAGGTACAGAGCATGCCGATGGATTTCAGCTGGAATTGTGACTTTCAGTTACCTATGAAAGCTACTTAAGGTGCCTGGAAATCCCTATTCCTGCAAGTTGAGCAAGGAAAATTTTCCATATTTACTTGAATCCAAGACAAAGCTTTATCCCCTAATCAATTGGCAGGGGGTAGGGGGAGCCTCATCTTAGACTCAAGTGCCAGCCTGGGGCAGGTGACAGTTCAGCTCTAGCTTCTACCCCAGGAACTGAGCCACTTCCTGTCCTGGACCAGGGTGGCTCATGCAGCAGAGGAAGGGGCTTATGACACTGAGCTGTGAGGGTGGAGGGAGTCCAGGGGAGACGGTGTGAGGGTAGTGGGGTGGCACAGAGGAAACTACATAGCATGCCCCCCATCACCTGCCCCCAACTCTGCCACTTGCCCCTCTTCCCCCTGTCACTTACCTTCAGCTCCAGCTCCAGCCAAGCTACAGCTCTGGCCCCAGCCAAACTGGGCCTGGAGCTGCCACCACTGCATCTGCCTGGCTGGGCTGGGGCTGGGCCAGAGCCAGGGCTGCCACTGCTGACTGCCATGGGGCCAGGTACAGGGTATCAGGTACAGGCACAGACAGGGTATCAGGTACAGGCACAGAAGGGTGGGGGGCAGGCACTGGGGACAGGCAACAGGAGGGTGGGCACAGGCAAGTGGGAGGCAAAGAGCAGTGAAATAGATGGCAGGGAAGGCAGGCACAGGTGCAAGGGGCAGGGGAGCAGGAAGGGAGGGCAAGCGGTAGAGGTGTGTCCCCTTATCTCCTGTTGATACTTTCTCTGCCAGAGCAGTGGGGGTGATTAATTTAAGATGACCCTCCAATAATTAGATTCTATACAGGGAAAATTTAACAGATTTCTAATATTCCATGTATAGAGTCAAATTACTCGGGGTGGTCATCTTAAATTGAGGTCTGTCTTGGATTTGGGTGAATGTAGTGTTGTCTTTGGGTTGGAAACTTCAAGGATTAAATGTTGGGTGTTTTACAAGAATTGAAGGTTTGGCAGGGCAGCAAATAGCTGTGTCTTTCTTCCCCTTTGCTTCTGGATTCAGAGTGGTTCTCAGGAAACCAGGATTGCCCTAGAGAAGCTAATGCTTTGTTTCCCTGCATGGCTCTGCTACCCTTCACCTCCCTAACCTAACCAGCCATAGATGGCATCCACTGTTTCAGTCCAGGAAACTGTCCTACTGATTTGTAGAAGGGTGACTTTGATGGGGAAGCGTGGAAATGGGAGGAGACACTAGCAGTCATTTTTTTGGATAATCTGAGTCAGAATTTGAAATCCAGCCTGCAGAAGTGAATAGCAAATGAACCCAGTGTATTTGAGGCAAATCCTGGTTCCACTCAAGTAAGTGGTAAAACTCTTACTAACCTAGGTGGCCCTTTCCCCCTATACATGGTCTTCCAGCTTGAGCCCCTGGTCCTTCAAAAAGATTTTTGGAGGAGGACCTTTATACCCAAGCAGATTCCCATTGACTCTTCATGGCTGTGGCCTTTGTGGAAGGACCTAGGTGTAAGGACCTCTCCCATCTTCTTTTGCATAGTTCAGACCATTACATTACTGAAGTGTATTTATAGATCTTTGGGCAATTCCATGTTTTGCCAACTATTTTTACTGGAGTTATGGCATCACCTAGAGGTGGTACTTGGCCACCATGGCTAAGTACAGATGGTCAGAAAGCCTGAGACTGAATCGATTCAATCTTCGCAGGTTAGTCCAAGCTGTGTAGATTGAACTGATCAGCAAGTGAACAGACATTCACTTTTGATTCTGGACATGCAGCCATATGCCTGCAGTTGCCCAGGCCAGAAGCTGGCGGAGTGCTAGAGCACATCTCCCTTCTCTGCTGGAGCAGACCACTTGGGTCAAAGCTAGCCCATCCACCCTGTGGGGGGGTGCTGTGGGGGTGGTGCAAAGCATTCTAGGATCCTGGGGGTCTGTGAGTTAACTTGAATCTGAAGGGGACCTAGGACAGAAGTTCAATAAACTGATTTAACCTAAATCAGTTTAGTCTGGTACTACATCCATCCAGGTTTATCTTAAACCAGTTTCAGCTGTTTTGAACGCAGTTCATGTGCACTGAACTTCTGTTGTGTTACAGATTTGAACCAGTGTCTGATCCCTTGTACTGGTTTACATGTAATTTCTGTCCCTAGCCTTTATGGCATCAACTACAGACATCTTTTGATAATGTAATTAATGTAATTGTGGGCTCCTTCCTGTAAGAGAGATGAAGACCACCTCTTGTGATAGCTCTTTGATGATCTTTCTGTTTAATTTGGCAGATTCAAGAAAGTGAGTACATCAAAATCGAGAATGCTGAAAACAGCAGCAAACTAACGATCTCCTCAACAAAGCAAGAGCACTGTGGGTGCTACACGCTAGTGGTAGAGAACAAAGTAGGCAGCAGACAAGCGCAAGTCAACCTCACTGTTGTCGGTAAGTGCATGATGAGGACTGAGTTGTATGCATATGGAAACCATTCAATGAATGCTAAAAAAAAGAGCAAGCAAACAGACAAAATATATATATATGAATGGGCCAGATCCTGAGCTTGTATAATCAACATAGCTGATGTCAGAAGAACTAAGTCAGTTTGTATGAGCTCATGATCTAACCTGTTAGACAACAGGTGAGCTGACCTGTTAGACAATAACACATTTTCCTTTATTTTAATTTGGAGAATATTCTAACCTGAGGAGTACAAAATAACTCCTTTTTCTAAACTCATGTTGCATGTTATGTGTAGACAACAGCCCAGCCATCCCTCTCCCATTAATCATTTGTATCGTGTAGATATACACTAGACCCTTGAGTTTGGGAAATGATCAAGTCTGAAGGGTTCATGTGGTCTGTAGTGCTGCAGATTGCAACACAGGAAATTCCCTGGGTTTTGATTAATCTGATGTTATTGTATCATCACTGTCTGTTGCTTTATGGAGAAGGAAGGAATGGGTAGATATACCATCTTGTTGGGATACAGATTTACATGTAGGCAGTGGAAGGTTTTCTATATGCATATATGTGAAAAGTTGAGAGAAAATCATGTTTAAGGCTTTGAAAAGGTGGTTGTGTTCTGAAAAGCATCGTGGAAAGGAATTTTGTGGCCCTTAATTACTGCCTCCAGGGGTATGTCTGTGCAACATTAAACTAGAGCAGGGGCAGGCAATTATTTTGGGTGAAGGGTCGCTTACTGAGTTTTGGCAAGCCATCGAGGGCCACATGACAGGCAGTCAGGGGCAGATAAATATTAATTTCCTAAATTTTTAGGAGCCCCGTGGGCCGGATAGAATGGCCTGGTGGGCCGCATCCTGAACTAGAGTGTGGTGCAGTGATACGCAAGCTAAGACAAGCACCAGAGCAATCTAGTTGCAGTCACATGGAGCTCTGCATGCAGTAATACAGCTGCTAAGAAGCATAGACATACTCTGAAGGACTTCAGAAGAAAACTAGGCATTTTACATGTTACGTTCAGTTAACTTGCTACTCTGGTCTCTTCTAATCTGTTTGTTGTTGAAGTAATGGTGATTGTACTGGCCAAATTATATCCCCAGTTATTCATTGCCTATAGGGGGATGTATCAACATAAGAGTGGAAGCTAGAATTTGTTGGTGCCATTGCAATGTAGTTAGCCTTTCTGTAACTGCTGCATGAGCCGAAATAAAATCCACTATAATTACATTGGCTCAGCAACCTAAAGAGAAGAGACTAGTAGAAGGCAAGCAGTTTTGCCATTTAAAGAAATGTAGATATAAAACTCTATTAAAGTCCATGATAAAACACCCATTAACTATATATTTGGACCAGGATTTCACCTCCTCAAGACAAATGCTAATTTAATTAATAGAGTAAGCTCTGTTCACATACGGTATCCTGTGAAAAGAGAATACTCACCAGTCATATGCATCTGTTTGTATTTATGTAAAGAGACCTCTTGACCATTTAAATATATTTCTATTGCCTAATTACATATGAAAGACTGAGCAGACGAGTGCAGCTATCAGGTCAACTCCAGTAGGATCTACGATTCAGTGTTGCTGTTATTCTGTGAACCTTATGTGCATGTGCTGTAAGTAGCTGTGGTAGAGTCTGAGTGAATTGGTTTGTAGTTCAGAAGTTGTTAAGAAACTTGAGTTCTTCAGCCTTTTAAAACTGCCTCTCAATCTCCCCTTCACTAACTATGTGGTTAGCAGAAAAGGTGAAAGGGATTACTGGCATTCCCAGAGAGGCCTTGGTAACCTCATGGTTGAGTTTTCCATGCGTTGTCAGTGACACACCAAGGGACTCCAGGTAAAAAGAATATAATGACTCTTGCCAGTTCTCCAAGAGTCAGCTAGGGACCCACTGAATGCAGAACTGCATTGGGCATGTTGGGCGTGTTGCCCTCAAGTTTCGAGTGTGCTGGATGGGCCACCCGATATACAAGCATCCAGACTGCTGAGTGGGGAAAGGCAACAAGGTGCTTTTATACCTCTTGGGTCCTCAGAGTCTGATCACATGGCAGAGACCAGTTCCTGGTCTCTGCCGGCACCTTCTGATTACTTGCTGTGTAAAGGGAATAGCATAACCCTGGTTTCCATGTCAGCCTGCACCAGACAGAGCACAATTTCATGCACCCCTAAGCAATAGATCCACCATGCAAACCCCAAGAGCCAAGTTCTTCCATAAGGTTCCAGTCCAAGTACGTCCATTCCTTTTACTTCCTCCAGCATGTAGGCAGAGCCTTCCTCCCCTCCTGCCTTCACTGGGAAGTTATGGAGTGGCTGCAATACAAAGCCCAAGGGCTTGCTGTCAGCTTTCTTTGCCTCCACTATTTAAAAGAAGACAGAGTGAACTTAGCATGAGCTGCCTACTTAGCCAGTTGCAAATTAAGGACACATCTGGTGGACCAAATATTTGGGTTTTGGATGTACTAGAGGTGGTCTAGAGTGCCCTTTCTCCTGCAGGAGTGACCAGGAGTGACCTGGGGCTTATCTACTCTGTGAGAGCTGGCAAACTTGTCTCTGAATACTAATGGATATGTGGTATTTGGTAAAAGGCAAAATGAAATTAGTAAAGAAGCACTATAGTAATACTGGTATCTAGATTTTTAGACAACTAGCCACTATATGGGTGATAGAGACAACTTGACATCCATATGTACAGCTCCTCATACAAAAGGATCCAATAAACACTTTGCACATTATAGACTGAGGAAACTGCTGAATTGCAGCCACTTGTGGGGTAGAAATAGTGAAAAATAGTAAAAACAGCGCACAGCACAGTGGGGAAGGAAAAATTTTGGCCAATGGCACTAGACCAGCAGTGTCATGGGAGCTTTAAGGTCATGCAGAAGCACACTTTTTTAAGCTCTTGCCAAAAACCTCTGTACACAGTAAAGTGCAGCGTTGGTGAGTCCTCAACAGAATGGCAAAGGACTGAATTCATCTTGTCAGGATTCATATTGGAGATGACCTTGCTGAGGTTCAACCAGGTTGGAACTTAGCTAGACTCAGACTTTGCATTGAGTTGAGCCTAAATCTTAGACCAGGAGTTGCAGCGGGTTATAAAGGCTGTAGGCGTTTTCTGTAAATAGCAATGCTGTTTTTCATTAATATTTGGATAAAAATAAGAGAATATCCCTGTGTGTTATCCCTACTGATGAATCTGGCTCCCATGATACTGAGGGAATTGGCTGAGGTCACTGCAGGACCCCTGGCACAGCTTTATGAGCACTCGTGGTGCTCTGGTGTGGTGCCAGAGGACTGGAAGAGAGCCAACGTGGTTCCCATCTTCAAAAAA
>NW_017728949.1:60406275-60417368 GCF_001723895.1 Crocodylus porosus | reverse complement strand
GGACAGCATGGAGAGGGTCCAGAGGAGGCCACTCGCATGATCGGGGACAGCAGGGCAGGCCGCTAAGAGGAGAGGCGATGGGACCTGAACCCATTCAGCCTCCACAAGAGAAGGCCGAGGGGGGATCTTGTGGCCTGTTACAAACTAGTCGGGGGGATCAGCAGGCATTGGGGGAGTCCCTGTTCCCCCGAGCACAATCAGGAGTGACAGTCACAAGCTGGCAGAGGGTGGATTTAGGTTAGACATCAGGAGGCGCGACTTCACGGTCAGGGCAGCTAGATTCAGGAACCAACTTCCAAGAGAAGTGGTGCAGGCTCCTACCCTGGGGGGCTTTAAGAGGAGGCTAGACGAACACCTTGCTGGGGTCGTTTGAACCCAGTACTCTTTCCTGCCATGGCAGGGGGTTGGACTAGATGATCTACTCAGGTCCCTTCCGACCCTAGAAACTATGAAACTATGAAGTACCATCTGCTTCTCTATTTAACATCATAAGTCTTTGTTTGGGCTGGAATACAGGCATTATATTCTACAAAGGAATGGGTATTCCCACCTTAGAGATAAAGATCTGTTTGATTTTGGGGTGAGAGCTGACTCCTGATCTGACAAGCTGTTGAATTCAGCAGGAGGACTCTCACGTCTCCTCCACCTCTACATTTATTTTGAGATCTCAGCCAAAAAACAACCTCCCCTACTTCCATCGTTTGGTCCCCAAGGGAGCGATTGATGCCTGTTGTATCCTCCACCAGGAGGACACCCAGATGGAGATCCTGAGCGCATCCCTAGACCTGCTCCAGAAAAAGACTGTATGACATTTTTCAACATGCAACTGTGAAGAGTCAGGGTGAGGGGCCTGGGCTTGTTTCTCAGCGATGGTCTTGGGATCTCTTTGGAGCCAGTATAGCTATATGTACTGATCTGAGTGGACTTTGGTTTTGGTTTTGCAGCCAGTTCTAAAAGTCAAAACCTGATGGACACATGGTGCATTGGCCTGAGAGCCTTGCCCTCAAGTGCTGCTGCCAGAAAATGTAGCCATGCAAATAGTAATTTCACACTGGCCCTTCCTCTTGGCGGTTTGTGTCACTGCTTAAGAACTCTGGTTCACTGGGAAACTTTCCATTTTTGTGTCAAGCACCAGCTTTTGTGCTTCTTAAATAAAAAGCAAAGAGGAGCAATGGCAGTTCTGCAGAAAATAGTATCAACTCTAGAATATTAATACCAAATACTTCTGCAGTGTGTTTCATCGTCTCTTTGCATGCATCTCATTATCACCTTACCCCTGAGATAACGGTGCTCATCTCCCTTTTACAGATGACATAACCAAAGTTGAAAATGCCCAGCAGTGCATAGGACAGATTTTGATTACAGGCATTTCCTTTGCCTTCAGCCTTGTGCCCTTCTTATTCCTCTGGGCTGTGCTATGGGACTTTCATGCCAAGCTCTGCCATTAAAGGGGAGCTTGGCCAGTGGGCCAAAAAGGATTGTTTTATATTGTCCTCCAGTGCTTTTTACCATCATGACATGCACTGACAGCAGAGTGCAAATCCTTCCTTCTCTCAAGATTCATGACAAAGTACTGCAGAGATAGCAACAGATGTTCATAGAAAGCTCCCCCTACTAATTAATTAGGTTACTTCATAACTCTGCCAATCCAGGATTGTCCCCTACAGTTCTGTATTGTTCCAGTAATACCTCTGTTGATACAGTCCAGTAGATTTTACTACGTAATTATTTTTAACAGATATTCATTTTTACTCTGTCATAGATTCATAGATGCTAGGGTCGGAAGGGACCTCAGCAGGTCATCGAGTCCGACCCCCTGTCCTGGCAGGAAAGAGCACCAGGGCCATGGGTTAGAAAGAGGAAAGATCATCTTATTAGTGCTGTTAGTACTCCCTTGATATTTGCACTATGTCAGTGCTCCCTTGGTTTTAGTTCAATGCTAGTTTGCTGCTTAATTACAATAGCTTAATGAGTTTTGAGCTTCTGTGTATGTAGTGTGGCTAGACCCGGAGCCTACTCAGATGAGGATGGGGACATGGATTTCCTGTCTCTCTGTGGCAAGCCACAGCACCTCTTCGTTCATCAGGAGACAAACATCAGAGCCAGGAGTCGGCAAGGGAGCAGGGCACATGACTGACCTGCTCCACATGAGCCGTCTCATTGACGTGAATGGCTACTCACATGTCAGTGATCCGTGATGAGTCCAGGCCCCGGAGCAGTGGTTTGAAAAAAGATCTCTTGAGAATGTATTTTGCAGTCTGGGGGTATTTTTCTCTTAGGCCTGTCACAGAAGGACATGTCCTCGTGGTTCAAACAGGAGCCTGGGAGTGAGGCTGTCCTTCCAGCCCTCTGCTCTCCTGGGCACCCCGAACCCAGGCTCTTTTACCTTGGTGTGCCTCAGTTTCTCCATCTGCAGTGCAGAGAAAGTATCTGACCTACTGCATTGTGCTGTTTGCGACCCTTAGTTCTTGTGTAGTGCTTTGAGATCTTCATGTGTGAGTGCAGTTATTAAACACAGCAGGTTTATTTCTGAATGGTGGAGAGGAGCGGCAAGGGGAGCTGGCAACCATCAGGCTCAGAGCACGGTGAGAGATGAGACAGGTTTAAGGGAGGCTGGAGTAAATCTGTAGAGGAATTTTAAAAAAAGCAGGGGAAGTGGAATCAAAGTCCTAATTGTGCCCTCAACCATGGGCTGTCACTGAGCTAACAGATCCCTGTGCACATAACACAGGGCAGGATTTGACCCATGAAGTGCAAATCAGCATTGAGGCAAGTTGCTTTATGAGAGAAAAACTTCAGCTTCTCTTGTGCTGCTTTACTTCATGGGAAGAAGCCTTATTTTCCTTAGTCGAGTTTTATGCTAAATGTATGGTACATTAACATCCACAAGGGATAATACCTTTAAATTGTAGCACTTCTCTTCCCTTGCAAAATAAGTTCCAGGGCACAGTTTTCCAAGCAAAGCAGAAAGGTTTGCCATGACCCCAAGCCCTGTCAGCAATAACGTAGAGTTCAGTTATGACCTTTTATGGTTTCGATTTTCTCCTGCTGATGAGTTTCAGATGAAGGCTTTGCCAGTGCTGTCGGCATGGACAATGTCCAACTGGCTTTCGCAGTATATTAAATACCTTCTCTGGTTAAACAGCCTGTGGAATGGAATTAAATTGTTTCTTTCTGTCTGTTCTTTATCTGGCAGCCGAATATCGCAATAGCTAATAATAGTATTGTACAGTAATATGATAACTGGATTTAGAGGAAAACCACACCAATTTTGAGAGCAGATAAAGAAAACCACTTTACAGACTGTGCTGCAGTGCTGTCTTACTTTTAAAAAGAACAATATCCCTTTCTTTCAGGAGCTGCGGGCATCATAATCCCTGCTTTCAGGGGCTCTTTGTTGGAACAGGAGATTTCTACGTGACAGCCCTGTATAGTTTTGCAAGTTTTTGGTTTACAGCAGGGTTTGGCTCAGTGTGACCTTGACACTGGGTGGAATAGCTTCCATTTTCTTGCCCCATGGGTTATATAAAGAGACAATACCTTTTTTGGTCTCCTGGAACAGAATATGTTTGTTGTGGATTGAGACTAACCCTGTATGATTGTGCCACTTAGGAAAACCAGTGATGCTGAGATAGCATGGCATCTTCTTCCAGGGGTTTGCTGAATGGGCTGTTTTTCTGATACTCCACCAGAGAGCTGAGAATGGGGACATCTCATGGTCACATGAGAAAGCTGGAAGGCCATTGTTGCAATGAATTTCAAATTAAATAGCTCACATCTGATTTTCACCTAAAAATAGGTCAGGGATACAAGTTAAACTCATCTCATAAGTAGTAATGATTTAAGGCCAAGGAGACTCAGTCTGTGTACTTCTCTGCACTCAGAAGGTATACATGATTTAATGGATTAATTAAGGGTTACTCTGGGTTTTATTTAATCATATTTTATCAAAATATTTTTAATAATTTGTCTGAGGAAGGAGTGGTGCTGGATCCAATTGGGATGTAAACAGAAAGTGGGAATTTTAGTGTTGTTAAATTGGAAGCTGGTATTGCCCTAGCTGAAGCATACATGGCTCTACTTTACACTTGCCATCTGACCCCCTCACGGATGGCAAATAGGTACCATATCCCTTTATGGTTGCTGATTGTCCATAAAAAAACAAGGCTAAAAATGCTCAGCTGTGAAGTCCGTTAGAAATTGGAGAAGTCCATAAAAAATGAAGAACAGGGAGCTTGATTGAGGCTTGAGCAAGGTTTGATGAACAGATGGAGCAGTGCAGTGCCACCTTGTGCCTGATTGGGAGCTCTCTGCAGGGAGCTCTCTATCATGACTTGTTGGACCCACGAGAGCCTCCATAGCCCCACCTTCAGCTACGTGGTGCTGCCATCAGGCATCACCTACCTGCCTAGCAGGGCCACACAGCCCAAGGCAGTCTGAAGTACCAGGCACAACAAGGATAGGGCAGGGTGGCTGGAACCGTGAGGCTGGGAGCGGAGCGAGGCAGCAGGTGAAAAAAATCCATGCTGGGATAGGGAAAACTAGGCTAGTGGAGGTAAGGTGTTGGGAGTGGGCTAGGGTGGAGGCAGCATGGTGTCAAGTGCGGTCAGCAGTACTGAGGTAGGAGAATGAGTAGGGGACCCCTGAGGGGGGAGGGGAGGAAAAGG
This sequence comes from Crocodylus porosus, assembly GCF_001723895.1. Classification (NCBI taxonomy): domain Eukaryota; kingdom Metazoa; phylum Chordata; order Crocodylia; family Crocodylidae; genus Crocodylus; species Crocodylus porosus. Next base: position 60,412,701 of record NW_017728949.1, on the reverse strand, counting down.
AAAGTACGACTCTCTCTCTGCCATTTAGTAAGACTGTATTCTGGGTGGGGACTCAAGGCAAAGTTAGAAAGTTGATGTTCAACCCTAAATTTAAAACCAGGCCTTGTTATTGCTGTATAGGGCCCAGAATGTAAATTGGTCACATTTATATTATGTAAAACAACAATTAGTAAAAAGAAGTTTGGTTGTCAGTAAAAAGTTTGGAGATTGTCAGTAAAAATAAAGAATTCTTGTGTTGGTAACTTTGTGTCCCAGGGACAGGCTAGAGAACAAAACAGAGTTGCACATCTTTCCCTCTCCTGCTTTGCTCTGAAGGTCGGTAATTACCTCAATTGTGTGCAGTATTCTGTGCCCAGATTACTACATTGGAGTTGAAGAGAGTAGAGGTGAGCTCTTTTCACTCCTTGCCCTCCTCCACAGCTTGTTTCTAATAGAGACATAACTGGCAGGAAGACCTTGCTCTTCCTTATGCAGCTGGAGACAATCTCAGCTTCTCTTTATTTTCCATCTCTGTTTCATTTTACACAGCAAACTTTTACTTCAGGGGTTGTTTGTGGTTAATGCAGGTTAGATTACACCTAGTTTCATCAAATTAAGGACAGGGGAAATGGGAAAATAATCCTAAAGGAAAGGCACTCTGCAATCTCAGTTCTCCTTTTTAGAATATGAAAAGCACATCCAGCTATGGCACGCATTGTTTCTTTTCCTTCTCACTGTTTATGATGATCGCTGATCATTTAATTGGGTGGATTCATGGTAAAAATGGATTAAAGCACATAGAAGTCCCAGGCTAACTAAATGTCAGTGCAACTTTGGCTTCCAAGCTCCTAAGTCATTACAGAAAACCTAGGCTCTAAACTCTCTTTAGAGAATTTTACCCTACTTCTTCTTTCCCGATATGTTGTGTAGCAAAGTGTAGAGATGGATTATCTCTTAAGGATAACAAGGAAAGTAATTACTGTTTTGCTCCCAACATGGCCCGGGGCCCTTTAGCCTTCTGATGTATCTTATCTGATTATTGAGATTTGTAACAGTCCCCACCGCTGTGTGAATTTCATGTGTTTTCAGGTTTCCCTATAAAAAATGTGAACTACCCTAGTGACATTATCTTTTATCGACTGAAGAGCTAAGTCAGTGAAAGAAAAGTCAATAGAGTACAACTCCAGTGGAAAGTGGAAGAGAAATCACATGCTGAAAATATCTGTTGAGCTGTTTCATTCCAGTTTTAGGTCATGCATTTACCAATGCAAATACGTGTGTGTTGGTCTCAAACCTGTATTTGTCTAGTCCGCTGCAGTGCAGCGGAAGTGTGGTGCAGGCCTCCATCAGGGAGGTCCCATGTAAACCAGTCTATTTTGTTCGTTTGTATATAAACACAAACAATGGCATATTTCTGAATGCGCTCTCACTTCTCATTCTCATTTTGGATCATGGCTACGGCTTGGGTCCAGAACAGGAAATAGTAAATTATGATATAATGGGCTGCAGACAGTCCTTAACGAAGTCGCCTGAGGTGCTGTATGTTTGTGTATGTGACGGTGCGAGCCTGACATAAGAATTAAATATACATTTGAAATAAACCTGCCCCAAAGATGTTTATGGTATATTAAAACAGTAAAATTGAAGGGCAATATAGAAGTATGTGTAACCTTCTCAGCCCTTTCCGAACCACTAAATATTTCCTCTGGAGACTGGTCTGTGGGAGATTTCACTATTTCAGCAGGGGCTGTTTTGGCAAAATGTTTTAGCCTTCAGTAGAGACATAAACACAGGGTAACCGTTTAAGTCCCCTTGGAATAAACTGTTGAGAAACAAACCAGATGAATGGAGGGGCATTCTGCAATTTCTCCACATACCCAGAGCTAAAATACACCATCCAGTTTGTAGCGCCGCATCATTTTTGTAAGCATGGTAAAATGAACCAGGGAGTGTTTGGAATAGAAACCTAGGTAGTAGCATATGATGGCACACAAAGCCATGCAGTAATTGGATTAGACTGTCTATCTGTCTGTCTTTTGACATGGTTTTCTATACAAAAATCAGTACAGAAAAAGGAGTTCATTCCAGGGTATTCTCAAAGCATACAAATGATAAGATTTATCTGAATTCATCAAATAATTTGCTTTACTTTGTTTGGGGGGAGGGCGCTTCTGGCCCTTACATGCTTCTTCCTTGATTTTTTGCCAGCTCTGTTGTCCAAGTCCAAGTGCAGCTGTCCATGCAGGTCAGGGGTAGAGAGGTCATTTGTTTAGCTTTGTCCCAGCCCGCTGATCTCCACAATCCCAATCCAAGGCTTTGCCTTGCCTACAGCAGCAGGCTTGGAGTCAGTCACAAGCAAAGATAAGCTTGAGGGAGCACACTGCCACGGTCCATGTGAACTGGAAGCTCTGCATTGCTTCCATCTCCATGGCAAGATACATTGCATTACAGCACCCCCATTCAGAAGTGGTATCCATGGGGATCATCATGGCCATGTCCCTGTCTTAGAGGACAGGGCAGGGCTTACAGCCTGCTGAAGATAGTGCAAGGCATAATTTTTTTAATGATTTTACCAAATTGTTCACAGTTAGGCCCCAGAGGCTTTATAGCACACTAACAAACTCTGGCAGATATGCCTGTGATGATCAGCATCTCAGCTAGTTCTTCAACGTGTTTTCCCTTTCCTGCCAACCTTAGTTCTGTCTTCCTTGGGTTGAGTCTTAGCCAACTTTCCTTTATCCAAGAGCCAGTCTTGGTGGTGATGTTGCTTATATCCATGTGGAAAATGAGAAATTCAACCACCTGCTCCAAACATGTTTGTTGGCAGCAGAGCCTGGGGTATTCTACTGTCTCTCCACATGATTTCTTGTGCATTTTGAAGAGGATAGGACAGACAGGATAAGTCTCTGTGGAGTTTCCACAGATAACGACTTGTAATGAAGAGGAAGAGATTGCTGCCAGAATTCGTGGAGTGTTGTGATTGGAGCCATCTGTACCAAGCCTGTGATATACCAAACAGCACTGGGTGACAGAGCCAGTGGTATAAGCAGCGAGTTCTCCCTTTTGTCCACTGCCCAAAGGAGGAAGAGGAGGATTTTGACCTATACTGACAAGAAGATGGAGTGGATGGTCATGTAGTTAGGACATTGGGATGGAACTCAGGAGGTCTTGATTGAGATCTTTATCACAGTCTTCCTGTCTGATCTTGGACAAGTCACTTAGTCTCTGTGCCTCAGTTTCCCATCTAGAAATTGGGAATTTGTGTCCACTTTAAAGCCCCTTTACCCTGCCTCAGACTCAGGCCCTGGACGCTTTGACAATTAAGAAAGGAAGTAGGCCATTCCAGAGATTAAGGGTTAAATTGCAATGGTCTCTGATGTTTAAGGTTTTATTTAGATACCTGCTGTATAATAATGATGATTCATCGCAGGATAGTCTTTTAAATATTGCCAAAAGAGAATTGCAGATGACATAAACTCTGAAGCCTTTTTATACCCTGTGTGGAAGTTCTTACAATGTAGCTAAAAATTCTTGCTACCCTAAAGGTGTTTTGGGGGTGTTGATTGTAGGCAGATGCGGTTCTTTGGGTAAATGTGATATCGTTTATAAAACCAACTAAGTAGTTGGCAATATTGTTCTTTCAAGCTTTCGGGAACAAACACCCTTCTTCAGGCAGAGACTCTCCCACTGCATGAAAAAGGGTGTTTGTACCTGAAGTCTTGCAAAGAACAATTTTTCCCACCATTTAGTTGGTCTAATAAAAGATATCATATATACCCAAAGAACCTTGTCACCCTAAAGGTATAATCTTTTAATTTCATCCTATTTGATGGGGGTGGGGGTAACTACCATGATTTCTCACATACAACACACCCCAGAATATAATATGTGCCTTGTTCTTGAAAGGCACAGTGCAGAAAAAAAAATTCCCATAGTTATGACTGCATAGAGCAGGGACAAAGACTAATCTTCAGGTGATTCGCCCTCCTTTTCCTGTTTAGACTAACAAGAGCAAACAAGACAGCAAACTTGTCCTGGGGTTAGCTTGACTGGTGGAACATCAAGACCATTAAAAAGGACAGATAATTGTTAACACCTTTTGAGTAAAGACCTGGCCCTTGAGTCAAATGACTCCCTCAGCTGCGTGAATAGTAATACTGCTGCACTGGGGAGCAGAAATCTTTCCTGGGCAGAAAATCAGCTTCCCTGCTTAATACATGAATCCTAATTTTGGGGGGCTGATTTCAAGGAGTAAAGTGGATGTTGTATGCAAAAAAACAATGTTTTGGTGGAACCTGAAATAAACAAAAAGAAAAAGATTTTGGACAAGCTGTTCCAGTCAAAAGCACAAAAAAAAGTTGAATTGTCCTCTTCCAGTCAATGAACTGGCCTGATTGCTTAACCTACTACAGAACTGACTTGATTTGATTAAACTGTCTCTTTTTCCTTTAAACCCTCCTCTCTTTGCACATCAAGTAGGGAACCATAAAGGCGCCTTCCTTTAACCAGGACACAGCCATAGCAGTGGGAGGGGGAAAAAAGGCCCTGCCAACCTGTTTCTGAGTCTAGAATGCAAATGCATCCTTATGGATTTGGTGGTCACTGTTGACTCTGTAGTTTATTTGGGAATGAGAATCTGCAGAAGGTAATTGCTGAAAGAGTTTTCTATAACAAGGTTTTGATCCAAAGTCTATTCAAATCAAAGGGAGTCTTTCCTAAATATTGAATTTTTGAGCAGCAGACAGGCTGACGAGTTTTTCTTGTAGCTTGGCAGTTCTGCCCTTCTGATGACTCTGCTGGTAGTGTGCATTAGCATAAGCCACAGTAAATTCCCAAACGGCAGCAGAGATATGTTTCCCATGATGTATTCCACCATCTTATGTTCTCAAGTTTTGATATGCCTGGTAGCCTGAACTTTCCGTTACTGGTGACAGGATGGCCCATGTGAATCCCTTACTAATCATGCAAAGAGAATCCACTTTTTGTGCATTGGTGGGATTTCTGTGCTTTATCCTTATGACCCAGTCCATAAGTATGGCTGCAGTGGTTCATTTCAAGCATATCCCTTTGACTGGTAATGCCACTGCTTTTCTGAACTGCATATACCAATGATTCTGTGGGGGGAAAAATGTAGGGAAGATTTTTGAATGCCCAAAAAGTGGCTCTGACCTTTCCCACTTTTACATATTTCTGAAAAAAACCACCACGATGTTACGTCTGAATGAATCTTATACAGAAATACCTTTGGGTTGTACACAATCCCTGACTGCCTAGAAAGTTTCCAGCAAACAGATGATAAAGACTGGTGAAAAAGGAGCTACCAGTTGCATGTGAAATTACTGGAAACATACTGTGGAAGTTAGGCATCAAGTGAGTGTGGACTGGTGTCATTAAGATCATTGAGAGACTCAGGATGGTGGTGGCACACAAGAAAGGTAAAAAGAGGTAGTTATCTTTGTTAGTCTGAAGTCAAGCAGAAAGCAGGGTGGAGTCATACCTTATAGAAAGGAAAAGTTTTTCTAGTCATTTCAGGCCAGTAGTGTCCATCCACCATTTTTGCTCCGGTTAGTATGCCCCTAAAGCCTTGGTGAGCTCATGCATCTTCATTCATCGAGCTGCATCTTTGCCTTATGACTACACAGACAGCTTACTAAAGTTACCACATGCCAACTACTTCTCCACAGTTCCCCATATACATGGTCTTACTCTCAACATAGGTAGGGGGGTAGCTATGTTGCATTTACCACGAGTTAAGAGTGGGCACATTAGTGCAAAAGAACTAATGTGCTATAAGGTTGCACCATAGCTTACCTTGCAGTAACTTTGTTCACTTATAACCCAGTGTATTAACAATCCCCAGTGGACCACTTCACCACCCTTTGCATCATCTTGGGACTTCTCTCCATCTTCTCCCTTTTTGCCTTCCTCCAGCTGACAGTGCTTTATTCCCCTTTTTGACTTTCCCATATAGCTTTGGCTGTTCATTCATCTGAACTAACATCATCAGTACACTGTAGGTTTTATTGGTAAGGACAGGTCTGAAAGAATTATTCCCAGAGTAAATATTCTGTTCTTTTTCAAGTTTTCCAGAACATTTAAGATCATAATTATTTTTTTTAAACAAGTACTTTTAAAAACATAAGTGTCAGCATCTTTCTGCCTCTATCTATTTGACTTCTGAGATAATCCTGATGTTTCATTTTGAAAGAGTCAGTAAAAACAACAGGTTTCTCTGTGTCATCAAGGGAGCAAGAGGACACAGCAGCCCCCCTGGCTTTCCAGGGATCTAGCAGACCTACTGAGGCTAAAAGGAAAAGCCTACAAAAGATGGAGGATGGGATTCACCTCCAAGGAGGATTATTCTTCACTGGTCCGGTCCTGCAGGGAGCAAACCAGGAAAGCCAAGGCTGCAACTGAACTCCAACTAGCTTTGAGCATCAAGGACAA
>NW_017728949.1:60381074-60403885 GCF_001723895.1 Crocodylus porosus | reverse complement strand
GATCCTATGACCCCAGCTGACTTCCTGCCCTTTGGGCGGGGGGCTGAACTCGATGATCTTCCGAGGTCCCTTCCAGCCCTAATGTCTATAAAATCTATAAAATCTACCAGAGAGCCACCTGCATGGTTGCACACCTATTCAGTAGGCGCTGGTCCTTCAGGCTTTTCTTACACAAATAAAAAAGGGCTGTGGGAGTGAGCCCCTGACTGAGAAACAGCTGGCCTATGCTTAAGGTTGTTAGACAGCCCATTATAAAAATCTCTCACCGTATATCACATTCCAGCCCCTGATAGACTTTTTTGGATGAGTTTTGAAAAAACTTTAAGATCTTGAGGGGGGAAGTTACCAGGTGTGGAAATTGTCCATTTTTTCCCTGTTTTAGGATTGTTGGATCATAAGAAAGTAGGGTTGTAAGGGACCTCACATCCTGGGCGTCTAGTCTAATCCCCAGCTTAAGGCAGGTTCATTCCTAACGTGTCCGTCCGAACTGCTCTTGAAAATTTCCAAGGATGGAGATTGCACAGCTTTTCTAGATCGCCTGTTCCAATCCTTGACCACTCTATAATCAGAAAGTTCCTCCTAATCTCCCACCTAAATTTCCTCTGTGGCCGCAGGGGACAGGACTAGGAACAACGGTCTCTTTTCCAGACTAAATAACCTTAGTTCTTTCAACCTTTTCTCCTAAGTCTTTCTTTTCAGGCCCCTAATCATTTATGAAAGTCTGTGCTGGATTCTTTCCAATCTGTCCACATCCTTCTTGAATTATGGGACCCAAAACGACACAGTACTCCAGGTGAGGCCCCACCAGTGCTGAAGGAGAGGAAAAAGAACCTCATGCCAGGGGCTGATTCAACTTCCATTGACATTAATAGAAGTCTTTCTTTTGACTTCACTGGGCACATCTACACGTTCATTAATGCACACTAGTTACTACACATTTAATTTAGTACTTGCTTAATGAAGTGCTAACTAAATGAGTAGTAACTAGAGTAACTGCACAGTAGTGGCAGTGAATGCCTTTTTAGTGACACTATTGTGCAACAGCCTAATAATACTGTGCAGTAGCATATTAGCACTGTCATATTAGCAGATATGCCCACTGGATACTAAATCGAGGGGTATTTTTAATTAGAACGGTTCCCTGACAGCTGCTCTAATTGAAGTGGCTCACCATCACGTGTATTAAGCCACCGCTCATTTTAAAATGTCCACAGGGTGCTTTAACTAAAACTCATTCAGCATGAACTAGCATGTCTATAAGCAGCCATAGTGCCTGTGAGTTAGCCTACTTATAGTAGACAGCACCTCAGGACATCCCAGCTAAATTGTTTAGGAAGTTGTCCCATTCACTGTCAGTAAAATTCATCATCCAGGAGTGTGGTCTCCTTTAACATAACAGATATTTTGTTCCTCTGATCTTCCTAGTAGCCTTTTCCTTGTATCTGTTCCCATTTGAATTCATCTTTCTTGAACATAGGTCACCATAACTGTACACAATATTCCAAATGAGTTCTCATCTCTGCCGTGTACAACATCACTAACACAATGTTCCGTATTGCTACTGGTCCTGCTTTGCCCGATAGACTGCATGATACATTTGCTCTTTCACAATTATATTGCTTATTCATCCAGGTCCTAGGTTCTTTTCCCTTCCCAGCATCCTTGTAGATAAAATCATGAGTCTTAAAAGTGTATAAAATGTTGAGTCATTTTTAACCCGTTTTTTGGAGGCAGTCCCTTCTACCTGGTTTTTGGATGCAGATCGGCCATGCCTTCAAGCTTTGCTCTTCAACTTTATAACCCTGCATTTTTAATGAAAGCGGAGATTCTTATGAAATAACATGACTCTAGTAGCTGGAGATGTAACACCTATCCTGAGTATCATGAGACTCATAATAAAATTGTGAGAGTTTGCCGATCTGGATTTAATAAACCATATATGAATTCTGACTATTATAGGACAGAACAAGCAGGGTCTAAGGTGTCAAAATGAATGCGTAGGTTCTGTCAGTCAGACAGGGAAGCAGTGATTAATGGCAACGTCTATGGGAGTAAGGAACCAGCTGGATCCTTTGCCGTAAACGTTCAGGCTTTTAATGTGTGGGCTCTTTAAAAGGGATATTAGAAAGGATCCATAAAACACTGTTAACTTTAAGTGAACATTAATTATGTTTGTGCTTGGGAATACCCTGTGTCTTGTGGAAGCTTCAAATTCATAGAAAGGTTGAACCTCAGCTGAAATGATCCAGGGGGGACAGCTGGGAGAGATTTAGTGGTGGAAAGACAAGATTTACTTTTGCCCCAGCTCATAACTGCCCTGCTTGCAGACTTTGCTCACTCCAGAAGCTGGGAGACATTCCTGAGGGTTTACAAAATAGCTCTCAGGCTTCAAACCGTGGCATATGGAAGAAGTATTTTGAGCTGTTGACAGGTACAATGATCACTGTTTAAAAAGTTAACATTTACCCATAGCAGCAGTTCTGTGTTACTGAAATTATTTTTAGCGTCTTAGATATATAGGCACAGTAGGAATGGATTAATGATCTCCTTCCTTACTGTCAGCTCAGGCTACTCACGGTGAAGGAGTGCTTTTGGGGAGTGGTAATAAGGTGGTCAGCGAAGCACAGTGACCATTACAGCATGATCTAAGCAGGAGCCCAAGGGGACATTGCTGCTGCAGTTGGAGGTATGATTGCAGCGTAATTGTGTAAGCAGAGCTGTGCTAACCTTATCTTGGGTAGCAATAACAAGAAAGGTGTCCCTTACGTGTATAAGCACCTGTACTACCACTTCTTCACTGCTATTGTTACCCAGACTAGCTGGATTAAACCTAGCTCAGCTATACCCAGCTTCTTCTAGACTCCTACCTTGTGGCTGCTGTGTACACTTCATCTCTGAGGCAGAGTGGTCTGTTGGTGGCATGGAGGGAACAGAATTGAGAGCCAAATTCTCCAACTCCCCATGGAGGGAAATGAGGAACAAAGCATTTCTTTATTCTAACTGAGCATTTATTTCATATGTGCATCTTTGTCTGCAGACAAGCCAGATCCCCCAGCTGGAACACCCTGCGCGTCAGACATACGAAGTTCTTCTCTCACGCTCTCCTGGTATGGCTCCTCTTACGACGGTGGAAGTGCTGTGCAGTCCTACACAGTGGAAGTTTGGAACTCAGCGGACAACCAATGGACAGACCTCACTACTTGCCGTAGCACCTCGTACAATGTACAAGACCTGCTGGCTGATAGGGAATACAAATTCCGTGTGCGAGCCGCTAACGTGTACGGCATCAGTGAGCCCAGCCAAGAGTCGGAACTGGTAAAAGTAGGAGAGAAACCAGAAGGTTAGTCTTGATGAGAGAAACAATTAAATAATACTGAATGATGTTGTAGGAATCTCCAAATGAGGCACAGGCAATTACATACATGCCTTTGCATGCAATCATTTGTCATTTGTGCATGCTAGTGTCTTATATGAATATGCAAACGTCCTGTTTCCATGCTTCCTTTGGGTATCTGGGTGCAGCAAAAGCTGTGTTATCTGGCACTTCACCATCCAAAATGCTCCACTAATGCATTCTGTCAATACAAATCTTCCTTCCGAGGGACACGGCAAAAGCGAAACTGGAAGTCCTACTTCTGGTTTCACTGCCGCAAGTCAAGTCCTGCTTCTTCCTTGTGGACCACAGCCCAGGGCAAAGCAGCCTCCGCAGGGCCCCCCTCCCTGTTCCTCTGGCACACTAACGGCAGGAAGTGAAAGCCCTGGTGCACTGGACGTGGCATATTTGATTAACCGGCATCCCCCATTCCCCATGGATGCCAGATAACAGAGCTTTTACTGTACATATATTTTCAATGAGCTTGAAAACCCTATATCAATAATTCTCTGTCGTCTTTAGAATTGCAATGACTAGTTTGTCCTCTGCACTTGTACGTATGCATGTGGTTATTAATATTTGTTGTCTATGGTACTAGTAATGAGAGATGTAACTTTGTGTCTAAGAAGAATGTCTTCAAATTTAATCCAGTCTGCCAGTGCTGTCCAGCAAGTTTTGTGAAATGCCCTGGGAGGCTCAATCTGCTTTACAGTGGACATAGCTCAAAAAAAACCAGCACTAGCATTGACACCAGTTGCCATACCTGTGGGCCATCTTTGAATAGGCTAGAGATGGCTTAACCTCTCATTCCTATAGGTGGTTCTTACATTTCAGATCTGTTTTGGGTCACTGGGGGAAAGCTTACCCCTCTGTTACCCATGAGGCAACTAGTCCGTGGGTTAAATATTTTGCCACTGACACTGTGCTTTCAAACTGGCACCTTGTATGAATGTCAATTTGGTTGAAAGATTTTTTTGAACCAGTTAACATCCCAGAATATTTTTCCCCTCCTGAGCCTTTAGCAATGGAGTAGTCTCAAAGGGAAAAGCTGAAGTATCCTGGGACTTTTCCTGAGCATGGAACATATATTCAAAAAACAAAAAGTGTTCATCGCTCTGTAGTCTGGCAAATGATCCATCGCGCACAGAGTACACGTATAAGGAGAGGAGGAGAGGAGAACCTTGTAAACAATCTCATGCACCACAGCAAAGTCCAGATTTAGAAAATAAAGGAGAATAAGTCTTTTCTCATAATACTAATTGCTGATCTTTGGGGAGTGGTTCACCAGTTCCAGCTCACTCTCTCTCATTATATATTAAATATGCGTTGGTTTTAATTTACTGTTTGTTCAGATAAAGCCCTAGAAAGTTGGTAATACTGTTATTATGGACCTTCTGCAGTTTTGCCACAAATATTTCCCCACACAAGTAATTGGTTCTCTTGCTGGGGCTGCTAAATAGAAGCTAGTTCAATGGAAATAGTCCTTTGACTATAAGATGCCTTTGAATTTAAGGCCTGGCCCTGTTTTCTGACTCTCATTTTAAGAAGAAAATAAACAGCAAATAAAACCACATGTACAGGGAAACAATCTCTGTGGTGCATATAATTATTTCCTTTTTTTTTAACTCCAACTTAAAACAAGCCATTTTTAGAAGACATATTCCATTTTCTCAAGTGTCTCTTATGTTCCAAGGTATATGAGAATTGCTTTCTTTATTTAAAACACTTGAAAATAAATCAAGGGCCAAATTCTCTCCAAGGAAGAAGTAGAGTGGCACTAAGACTTTAAGAAAGCGGAACAGTCAACCTCTGAAAGCAAAAGCTCCCGGTATTGCTCTCTCCTCTCTCTTTGGTTGTGGAAAGAACACATTTTAACTTTGAACACTCCAGGCGTTTGCACTTCCAAACATTATCACTAATTGCACTGGGTAGGAACCAGCAACATACAGTTTGAGATGAGGGGTTGTTTTTAATGTAAAAGAGAAGGTTTTAGAAGCCCCAGTGGAGCTGGGGTGTCTAGGAGATACTCACAGAAATAAGTTGGGTGAAGAAACCCATTGTGGAAAGATAGCTCCTAGTATCTGGGGAAAAAGTTAATCTAGTTCAGTGGTGCCCAACCTTTTTAGATTCAAGGTGCCCATCATTAGATTTGAGGCACCCCTCATTTGACTTAAGCTACCCCTTGAAAAATGCCAGCTGTTAGTTTTCACTCGTTTTTTGACTACCAAAAAATAAAGAGCAGTTTTTGTGTTGCAGTGAACTCCGAAAGACCACCTCAGGTCAGAAAGTTTTTTACAGTATGGATTCCTAATTGAAGTCTCTGGGTTTATCTTGTAAATCAGGTTTGCACACTTAACAGTGCTAACATCTGTGTGACATCTTGTGGCACCCTTGAAAGGATCTCAAGGCCCCTTATGGCACTCTGGTTGAGACTCACTGATCTAATTGTTTCAGCACCAGACTGGAAACCAAACCAGGGCTTTCTGTTAATGACACTGTGATTGACTTACTGAGTGAGCTGGGGTAAGTCGCGTCAGGATAGATTTTCAGTAGTTCAAAGCATAGCTGCATTTCTAACCAAAGTCAGTAGAAACTGTGGGTTTTCAACATGTTAGAAAATCAGGCTCCATATTTTGCTCCACTGTAAACTCCTAGCCAAGTAACTAAAGCCCTGTCTCTCCCTGCCAAAAAAAAAGCAGTGCTTGATTTTTACATTGAGATCAAGATCGGTAGTGCACAGCTGTCTCACTATAAAATCTTAGTGGAAAAAAGGCTCAGGTTGCTTGAACTGTGACGTAGGTGAGGTCCGTACTGCCTGAGGTCAGCACTGTATGCCCACCCATGTTGACCTTACCTTGCTACATCACGGTAAAACCTACTGAGCCTTTTCCAACAGGATTTGACAGCAAGATAGCTAACACACATTAGTTATCTCAGTGTAAGAAAATACAGTTTCTCTGGCTCTGAAGACAGTCTTAGATTCAGTTTACTCATCTCTACACTAAGGCATGCTGCCTGCCTCACACAAGTGTTGGTAGTCACCGCAGAGGCTGGTGACACCCTGAGATACTCCAGTGAAAGATGCTTTGGCGACGCAGAGTATGATTGTTGCTGTGGAGGAAGACAGAGACATGCTGCCATATGTTCACCATGAATACAAATGATAAGGGGATGTAATGAGTCATAAAGGAACCAAAGAGGTGATTCCAGCTTGGATGTACAGTGCCTTCCAGTTGTGGAAGACCTGAACTCAGCTTCATGAGCTTAACCACAAAGGAAATGCATCTTTTACCTAACTGAGAGCTTCCACCTGTGGACAGAAAGGTTTCCCAGTTCAGGCCTGCGATGCAGGGCTGCACAGGTTGCACACACAGCTGAGGGATGGGGAACTGACTGCTTCGAGGATCTGGCCACCATTTGGCAGACACCGCTATTGGCAGCCCGGCTGGAATCAGCTCCCTCATGCAGCCCTTAAAAGGGGAGGAAAATGTGATGTGCTTCATGCGAGTGTGATTTCCAGCTGAAAAAAATCTGAGCAGTTTCTAGTGCAGAGGGGTGGGGAGAGCAAACGTCCCTCCTTGCTATTCTGGTAGACTGGCTGACAGCAGGCAGCGAGTCCCATGCAGGTCTAGAAATGTCACAGATACAAAAAGGAGAAGGGGTGATGGGGGCTCATTAATTGAGTCAGTCCACTTGAGCTGTGTAACTGCCCGTTTACAGAGCACGTACTGGTTGTAACAGGAAGACCTTCTTCTGAATATGTTCCTACTAGATGGGGTCTGCTTTTTCGAGTCCATGTACTCCAACAAGTTTTCATCCACTGCCATCTCCTCAGAAACACCTCATTCCCAGGTGTTGTTTGGGCAATCCCACCATGTCTCCCTCAAGCTGTCTTTGTTTTATGCTGTTAAAGTCCCTGGCATTTGTGCTTGCAGTTAAACGCACGAGTGGAATTGAGGCGCCATTAATAATTTGAGTCCACAGAATATGGAAGTGCTTTTCAGTCAAGCTTAGTAAAACATGGCTGCTTATCTGAGCTACCCAAAACCCTTGGGTCTGCAAAATTTGGTGGGACATTTGACAAAAACAAGCTCTCTCTGGGGGTTGTTTTGGGGCTTAGGGTTTTTTTGCTTTTTAGCTTGAAAGGAAGAGTCAGAAGTACATTTGCCCCTGTGTACAGACAATTAGGTATTTCATCTGGTCAATGACTCTCATTGTTTAAAATTCTTTCCTTTTTTCTGAAGCACTCCCAAGTCAACGTATTAATGACTCATTATGTTCCTAGGAGATATGTAAAACAGCTGTGCTATCTTCAAAAGATATTCCACATTGACAAGAGCAGCAAAGGTTACCCAGCTTCTACCACCTGATTTTGATTTAGTTAAAAATGGAGACTGAGTCAATGAATTCACTTTATTGTATGCTAATTGTGCAAACTCTGTTTGTTTCTTATACCTAGCTGCTTCTTTTCATCTAACCATAAGATCAAACGTGAAAGTAATAAACCTACTTTATATAAGCATCAACATCCTGTGCAGTAAGGAGTTAGTCATCCGTATTTTTTCTTCCCCCCTTTTTTTTTAATAGAACCTAAAGATGAAGCCGAGCTGTCTGATGATGGTAAGAAGTCCATTACTTAATCAGAACAAATTCATTGTTACATCTTTCATTCATATTGTACGAGGAGTTTTTTTAATCACAGTTTTTTATCCTCGTTTATAGAAGGGAAGGAAGTAGAGATTGACTATCGGACCGTTAGCATCAATACAGAACAGAAAGTTTCAGAATTCTACAATATTGAAGAACGATTGGGATCGTAAGTAGTACACTGTCCTTTTTTGGACTAATGCATCTTATAGGCTTTCAGTCAAGTCAAAGCTAAAAAAGTGCATTCTTAAATGCCTATAATACAGTACTTGGTCATTCTTAGCATTTAAAGCAGACTTCTCATGTTCAGTAAAAATAGATTCCAAAGTGGTCTGGTCTCCTTTTCATAAATGATACATCACTCTGTTAATTGATCATTTTATATAAGAATTGCATGTACTTGCAGTAAGGAAAATGGAGCCCATAAATGAATACAACTAGATGATTTATTCTTTGTTCCCTGCTGTAAAAGCTCACTGAAAAGCAGCAACCCACTGTGCAGTTGCAGCTCCATTATATCCATTAGTGATAACAAGATTATCCCGCCTGTCGCCTGGAGTCTCTGGACAGTGGTTGTAATCCTAAAAGCAAAAGGATTAATAGTCTCGCTCAGTGAATGTCAATGATTAGGATGGCTGTGTCAGCACTCAGGCCTGTGAATATGTGAACTGTCTGCCAGGACAGTCCTTGAGTGATTAGTCCTGCTAGTGATGACCAAGCCATTAAGATCTTGCATCTCTATAGTCCTCTCTGTAACAACTCTCCCTTGGCAGATCTCTCTTTTTTTTTAATGCTTTCATTGTGAAAGGCACATAGTTAAAGTGAACTGGTATGCAAGCTCCCAGCTGCAACCATAGATTTAGATAAAGGGGGAGTCTTGAGGAGCAGGTTTGTCCTGTATCAGAGGGAAGCCCCTTTCCCCACACAGCACAAACTCACCCTGCCCTTTTCTGCCACTCAGTGTGGGCCACACACTGGAAAAATGTGCTGTAACAAGGTTTTGGGGCATGTCTGACTGTTCTAATGATAACTTCATTATGTTTCTTTTGGCATTTATTATATGCAGAGTGGGAGTGAGTAGGCAGGGTGCATTTTCACAGCAGCATTCGCGGGCACAGGCTGTGGCCCCCAGGGGTTTAGCAGTTAGACAGCCCTGCCCTGAGAGATTATTTTCTTACAACTCGCCTGTACGATGAGAAGAATAGATGGCTGGGGAGGAAGGGCAGTGTGATGATAAATTGATGAGTTCAGAAGTGTTTAACTTATAATAAAAATTCAAGCAACTCACATGCTTAATTTCTACTAAATGTCTCAGGCAGGTCCTCAGCTGATATAGAGTAGCACAGCTCCATTGACTTCAAAGAAACTACAGTAATCTGATCTCACCCTTTGAGTATAATGTTCAGAAAGGTATTTTGGCAAGCAGCTCTGCCCAGTTTAGTACAGAACTGCAGAAGTGCTTATGATCATGGGTTTGCAATGCAGCCATTCCCAGTCTGAAAAGGGGTTTTCTAAAATTGTTTTTAATCCTAGAGAACTATGGCATATTAAAATCATGTCATATAAATATTTACATGTTTTCAGGGGAAAATTTGGACAAGTCTTCAAACTTGTTGAGAAGAAAACTGGAAAAGTTTGGGCCGGAAAGTTTTTTAAAGCATATTCAGCTAAAGATAAGGAAAATATAAGGCAAGAAATCAGCATCATGAACTGTCTACATCACCCAAAACTTGTCCAGTGTGTAGATGCCTTTGAAGAAAAAGCCAACATTGTCATGGTCCTGGAAATGTAAGTATAAACCAGAGCACACTAGGGTAAACTAATAGCAGTGTATTTTGGTTGTTGGTGCTCAATATGTGAAGGTCTGCCAACACTTTGACAGGAAATTTAAAAGTATTTCTACAAAAACAGGACAGACATGTGTGACTCTCTCAACAAGTCCAGGTGTTCTTCTCTGTACACATATGGCAAAGTTATTCTGTTTATTCAGGGTATTTAAACATCTTTGGCCAATTCATCTCTCAGCTCTCTCCCTGGAAATCAACATACATGCACCAAAGTCTGCACAGTCAGGCTAGAAATGTTATGAGACCAAGCAGTCATAAGTTTTGCAGCACATCCTGCTTCTGGTTCAGTTGCTATTACTGAAATAATGGCACTTTACAATGTTTCCTCTTCTCTAAACCCTCTGGAATGTGAGAATTAGAAATAACTGCCTACCGGATAGAAAAAGTTAGCTTTATATTTCACCACTGTCAATTTTATTTGGCTTTAGACATGAGAAATGTTTAAAGCAAGGGACTATTGTTGTTGATTTTGAGATCTGTCACGTGCACCAAATAAAGCACTGTATTTTCTTGCGGATGCAATGGCTGCTGTGATTGAATTACAGAAGACAAAGACGTGCTGCAGGGTACAGACCCAAAAGCTGAATTCTTAAGGGAAGAGTTGGAGTCTTACAAAAAATCTAACCACGCACACTTAGAGCTGGATCTGTTTGAGGTACAATACAGTTAAATGGTAGTTTAGATCAGGGCTGTCCAACGTCATGTGGCCCCTGAGCTGCAGACCACACAGATCATATGCTGTGGGGGCGAACCCCTGGAATTTGCCTCCCCCCACCATGTGGGCAGCATGTGGACCCTGTGAACCCCACCATGTGGACTGCACAAGCAGCACGCTTCAATCTCTGCTGTGCCTGCTGCCTGGGCAGTGCTCAGCCCCCTTCTAGCTCCTTCCCCAGCATGCAGAAGTGGGAGATGTGACTTCAGGGGCCTTCAAGTCCCATCCTGGCTCCACACAGACCACGTGCAGCCCTCAGGCCACCAGTTGGACAGCCCCAGTTTGAAACAACATTTATTTTCCATCAAGGTCAAGGTTCCCTTTCTACATTGTGAAGAAAACTCAGAGTAACCAACCTAGAACCTTTTTCCTGGAAGAAGAACAAAAGGGTTTGGATACATAATGCATAGGCAAAACAGTGGTGGGCCTATAGAAAACCTTGATATACAGCAAACTTTCTAAATTGACGTAAATGGGCATAGACAAGATGCCGTGGTTCTTCCTGGCTAGCACCTAACTAACTAAGCACAACATAATGTAGCCATGCTGGATCTCCCTAACTTACATCCCAGTTGTAGCCATGGTAGAAGAGAAGGGTGATCCACATTGTTTCTCTCCATTTAGTCCCACCACTTTCAAATCCCTCCTTCCTTCATGCAGAGAATAACTAGAAAAGGCCGCATTTAAATCCCATCTGTTGTTGGGATTCTTGCTGAACAGAGCAACCCCACCCAATCTTCCTACTCCTCTTGAGGCTACACATCCTGCTCACTTTGTGCTCCCAGCTTACAGCACTGTGGAAAGCAACACAGAAGCAACTTAAGAATTTCTGGGCAGAGCATCCCAGTATCATGCTCATGTGACTTGTAATGAAGCATTTAATGAATCTCACTGTAAATACTCCATAACTATATGTAGGGCGCAGTATGTCTTTTTCATCCCGGGCTCAGAAGGTGCTGCCGTGCCAGAACTCTTTGCAGAAGAGAATCTGTTCAGCACAGCTTGGAAGGCAGCAGTCAGACTCTAGAAGCAGTGAGGACGTGCATGACCGAAGTGTCCATTGCATAACTCCTTGTGCACCTGTTTCATGGGAATACCATACTCATTGCAGCAGGAAAGAAAATCAAATCTTGATCTCTGCGGGTGTCGTGTCCAAAAGTCTAGGTCAGTCACTATGGCTCCCGTGCAGCTGCTTCTCGTTCTGATGCATAGAGAAGCAGAGAAGGGGTGGGTTTCTTTTTCTTTCCCAGCCTAATTCTCCAAGCAAAATACAGATTGCTTTAAGCAAAGAGAATAGAATTCTACTTTGGTGAACTGGTGCATATTCAGACTGTGCAAAAACGCTATTCTAACACAAGCACGTTTTACAGATTGAATCCTGTTTATGCAAATTTTGGTGATAAAATATTAGATGTGGATTTTTACTTATAGACTTAAAACTGGTGATTGAGAAGGGAAAGTTCATTTTACTTCACTTGGAACTGGGAGCTGGCAAATCTAGTGGAAAACAGAGAACTGCTTTTAAAAGGAGTTGGGGAACCTGTAGCTGCATGAACTGTTGATTTTTTGTACCACCAAAAGACCCCAGCTTTGCATAAACATTAAAATGCATTCAGATACCAGGGAATTTCACATACTTTAGTCTGTGTTGAGATGCAGTTTTAGGTATTAAGCTAGGTTGTATTTGCATGTCAAAGAGGGTAAGCCTGGATTTTCAGAAGAGCAGAAGTTCCCTGCATTCATATTGTTCTCCTTGTTCTCATCAAGGTTTAAGAATATAGCCAGAAATTCAAAAGAATTCACCTGCTGCCAGCCTGTTTCTAGTGAAGTGACCAGATTTTTATGAGTGCCCGGTGACCACTTCATTGAGATGATTCATTGGAGCAGAGGTCTTTTGAAACTGTGATCTTGTATATATGGCTGGAGCCAAAGGCTGCTTTCAATTTGCCTGGATCTGCTTCTGTGTAATTCCCATTAGTTTAGAGTTTCCAGAAAGACAGATTATTTTTTTATGAATCAAAATGAGTTGAATGGAAAAAGAATAGTTTCACTGCCCATGTCCTGTGATGTGGGCTCTGCAATCAAAATTCATTCCAAATAAACCCACATTGCTTTAGAAAATCTGATCCTGACTAGGTGGGTGGACGGGCGTGCTTCTCATTCACGTGATTGTAAACCAGACGTATGATGTACTAGATCCGTCCTCCAGAATTCCAGCACGGGCCCGTTCCCTAAAGTATGCCTGCCCTATCATTTCTGCAGTATAACTTACATCCTCTCGTTTTAAATGTCTCCAAGGATTTCCACTGGAACGCTGTTGAATAAAGCCTCTTCCATTGTTTCATAGATCTCACCACCAAGAAGATCAATGTGTCCTAATATTCAGCCTAATATTTCCTCTCTCAGTTTCTCTGTTCTCCTCTTCCTTGAATCCAGCTAAACAATTACTCTTCCTCTCTGGAGTTTAAACCATGCAAATATTTTAGGTCACTTAATCCTGCTGTTTAGCATAGATTTAATTTAGGCAAGCTATTCCTATTTAGCTATTTTGGTCATGCCTCCTCTATTAATCCCTGGAGGCCCTTAAATTATTTCAGTTGTCCTTTCCTGAAAACCCTCCAGTTTGTTTGCACCTTATCACCTGGCTTTGCAATCGAGAGGCGATCCCAGACAGTTTGTTTCCCAAATGACACTGTCCAGCAGTAGATACCCTCAAAATATTCTGGTGGGAAGACATTTTTTATAAAGTAATGCAATGTGAGTGGGTTTGAAAGTTGAGGAGTAACTGTCTTCAGATCCTTTCACTTCTCTCAGAAGGTCACTTTAATTAGTATATATCCTATTTTAAACATGAGATTATTAAATTGCAAGCTAGAAGGTAGAAATTTGATGGGATTAAATTGCCACAAATCAGCATGGTTTCTTGTTTGATTTGCACCGGGGCATATATTTAAATGTGGTGAGATTTCTCACAAGGAAGAGCCACAGTAAGTCCTCTATATGATTACAGGCCCGCTGCAATCTTAAAATAAGAAAGGGCTGTGTTTGCCTCAGGTGAATCTTTGAGGGTATCCTCACAGTGGAGAAGACTCCCCTGACTTGTGCATGCACGAAGAAAACACAATGCCCTCTGCTAATCCCTGCATTGATCCAGCATCTTAAAGTATCTTTAAAAGCACAGTCACAGAAAAATTGAGTCCATTTCTAAACAGCTTCACTACTCGGAGACAGTATGAGCTGCAGGAAATAAATGAGGTGCTGAGCACCTAGGAAATGTGAATACAGTTTATCTTAAAGACATTACCAATAACCGGACAAAGCAGGGAGGAGACCAACAAGCAGATAAGTTGACTTTAATTCATCTTTGTGTAACAGGGCTGAAAGGCTGTACTGGGCACAATGCTGTACTCTCACAAAGGCTGCACATTCACAGAGATCATTGTTTTGTAGGATTAAAAATTATTGCTGAAATCTGACATTAGGTGTGTTTCAGGCAGCCAGCACAATACATCTCACTTCAAGCTTTTTGTTCTTGCTTCTTTGTTTAAAAGCTCATTTTTTGGAAATTTGCTTTTAGCCACCCAAAAAAATATGGTTTTCTATGATAAGAAGCAATCCGAATTTTCTTCTGGATCTCTCATGGAAAATACAAGGATGACATTTAATTTGGAGTTGCCTAGTGCTCCAGACAAATGTTTTCTGGGTGCCAGTGCTTTCATAAAAATGTCAGTTCTGGTAACTAACTGATTCAACTTCATGAAATATCAGAACCCAGGCACTTCGATTTCGGATGCGTTGATCTGAGAAGTCAAGCAATTACATTGGTTTTCCATTCCAAAAACATAATAATCCAGTGTATTCTTCTGTGTTTGTCAAACGTATGCTGCCCCTATCGTTTCTGTGTTTGGTTCTCCATAACATTTTAGTAGACTACAGTAGCTATTCTAATGATGTATTTTCTGAAACCTCACAGAGAAAGCAACAGAATGAGTCCAGAACTCCAGATGTTTCAGTTTCAGCTTAATACACTGGCTTTCTTACCCTACATCAGACAAGTTGTAAACACCAAAAGGCTGCATTTCAATTTTGCTTACCTTCCGTAACTGAAATGTGCAATTACATTTGGCAGCGAGAGTAAATGTTGCCAAATATTAAGCTGTATAAAAAGTATGTCACATTTCATTTGGAACAGATTTATGAGGACAAAGCTGTTTTTTACCATTTGCTCCCTTCTGTATGTCATCCCCCCCCCACGTAATTAAAAGTACTTCCCATCTTTGGACATTAGGAGAAGAACCAGATGAGTGATTACTAAGAATCAAAAATAACATTTTGCTTTATTTTGACCAAATGAAGAATGTCCACCTTCAGCTTTGGGAACAGTTTGATACAATGGATTGTGCCCTGGAAAAAACAGTGATTTTGCTACTTCAATGGGGAAAAACAGAATCTGAATAGAGATGAACAACTAAAAGGGCGATGCTTTGAGAAAGAAAGAAAGAAAGAAATCAATCTGAGAAAAACTTGGTCAAATCTTGGCCCCTTTAAAGCCAGTGTCAAAAAGCATTATTATTTCACTTGGTCAGGATTTCATGCTTTTTGATAGGTCCTATTCCATCTATTAAGCATCCAAGTAGCCTTAGGCACCTAAGTGTAATCCTGCTCCCTGAAAAATAGTTAACGTATGAGTGGGTGGACACTACTCAGGCTCTCTTTTTATGTTCCAGTTTCTTTTTCCACTCAGCATTTGCTTTTAATTTTTAATTGCTTTATATACATTTTTTGATACTGGAGGAGGAAAGTCACTCACACTTCCAGTCTGTGACTGTTTAGGGGGCCAGTTACAAACAGTTTATGAGGGATCGTGGCCATATTACCCATTTCTTGTTGCAAAACTTGAAAGTTTCCTGGTTAGTTCCCAGCTATCTAAGATGTCAGTACCCAAACATGGAAATTAGGAGCACACTATGAAAAAGGTTGAGATCTGCTGATTTATACCATGCACAATGAGAATTTTACAAGAGTGGTCATCTTCCTGGGGGTGAGAGAGGTCTTGGGTCTATGGAAATCTCTCCATTACAGCACATAGGCTGTAGCCTGAAAGACTTTTAGTAACTTCTGATATATTTGAACTATATCTGTTCAAAAAATGGAAGCATCTGGTTTACCAAAAACTCTGCAAAAACCTTTATTTTTGTCTTTTCTAGTGTTTCTGGGGGAGAACTCTTTGAACGAATCATTGATGAAGACTTTGAGCTGACAGAGAGAGAGTGCATTAAATACATGAAGCAGATTTCAGAAGGAGTTCAGTACATCCATAAACAGGGTATTGTCCACTTGGACTTGAAGCCAGAAAACATCATGTGTGTCAACAAGACTGGTACAAGTATCAAGCTCATTGACTTTGGACTTGCAAGACGATTAGGTAAGAAAGACATCTTTTGCTAATTTTGTTCCTGAAATGACAAGCTGTATGACAGGTAGAACAGCAGTGTATAACTAGTCTGTTCTTCAATAAGTACAAGCACATACTTTCAGTCCAATTATTCTTATTATATTAAGAAGTATAAAACAAGAATGTAGATGAGAAAGCAGAGAGTGTGTCTGTTCTCCATGAGTCTGCATAGAAGTTACTACAGAAATACTGTGTGGCTTGGGACAGAAATTACACATGAACCAGTATAAGTGATTGGAAACTGGTTCAGATCTGTAACACAACAGAAGTGCAGTGCACATAGACCACTTTTAAAATGGCTAAAACCAGTTTAAGATAAACCTGGATGGATGTAGTATCAGACCTCACTGAGTTAGGTTAAATTGATTTATTGAACTTCTCTCCCAGATCTCCTCCAGATTCAAATCAACTCATAGTCCCCCAGCATCCCAGGATGCTTTGTACTTTCACCACAAACCCCACCGCTCGCTGGGTGGGTGGGCCAGCCTTGGCCCAAGCTGTCTGCTCCAGCCCAACAAGGAGGCGTGCTCTGGTGCCCCCCAGCTTCTAGTCAGGGTTACTGCAGGCATGTGGCTGCATTTCTGGACTCAAAACTGAATGTCTGTTCACGTGCTTATTGGTTCAATCTATGCAGCTTAGACTAGCCTATAAAGACTGAATCTATTCAGCCTTGGGATTTTTGACTGTCTGTATTTGGCACGTTTGTCTCTGGATAGTGTTCTCTCTGTTGCTTGAAAGTAGGTATGTGGGTAGATAAATACATCACATTTACTCCAAACAATCTTACAGCCTTCAAAATCTTACGAAGATATTGAAATCCATATCTTGATCACTTATGCTCATTAAAGATCTTTGACAGTTTTATAAAAGTATGAGTTATCTTGATAGTCTAGGAAATTTCCAACTTGTCTGATTACATTCCACTTACATTTACCCTTTGTTTGATATGCTTTCTCTTCCGAATTAATGTGCATACCAGACCATTGCAAAATTTCATCCTAAAGGGAAGTACTGCTGGTCAGAGGGGTTTATACCACAGCATTTACTAGTTGTAAATAATTAATGTTAAAAAGCCCCTTTTATTTTAAACCACTTCTTGAATGATACATAACTTCCCCCTACACTGTCTTTTGAGCTGTAACTTTCCATTAAGTGTCACTCTAAAGCAGGGGTGGACAAAATGTGGCCTGGGGGCTGGATGCGGCCCACCAGGCCATTCTATCTGGCCCATGGGGCCCCTAAAAAATTTAGAAAATTAATATTTATCTGCCCTAGGCTGCCTGTTACGTGGCTCTTGATCGGTTGCCAAAACTCAGTAAGCGGCCCTCTGCCCAAAATAATTGCCCGTCTCTGCTCTAAAGTGAATTAATTGAACTGGCAACTAGCCTTCGGTGGCTACATGGCTAGTTTGAGAAGGAAGCCTCACATGCGGCAAAAAATTACTGCAAATTGATTATCTAAGAGAAGAATATCAACCTCGGGGGCTCTGTTTCTTTTGCCATGAGTTTCTGGTTTACCTTTTAATTAGCAGGAGAAAAATCATTCCAAAACTTAAACTGCTTAAAGTCAGATTCCATATCTCTTGCTCACACTGCTTTCTTACTAGGTCTGTAGACTTAGCCTAATAAAGTGGGCTAAGGACAATTTGTGTGAATTACTTTCTCCATTGTCGGTAAGGGGACTAATAAAAGGGCCTGTGGTTGTGATTTTTTCCCCTTCTTATATGAACTTATACCTGATCCCTTTACAGAAAGGGAAGAACAAATTTCTAACATAAGCGAGAGTTGGAATTTTTATCGTCTTAATACTATACCCCTTTATCTTTCCCTTTCCTTTCAGTCCTAAAAGCCACCAGCCAGTGCAAACAGAACATGTTAATTTAACTGGAGCAGAACATCCTGCTTTCAAACTTTGTCAGATGTGGTTATGCACTGAAAAGGGTGTCTGTGAAAGTGGCATTCTTATTCAGGCAGTCTGCTCCCTGCTTCGATTCAGACTTAGGCCTGATTTTTGACTAACTGAAATAAGATTATGCTACCCTTGAGGCTTCCATTAGCACTCACTACATGTGCGTAATGAGCCTGATTTTGTTCTGATTCAGGGATCGCCCGCAGAATTGTTCACTGGGTTTCAGTGGGGATGTGAAAGAACCCAGGCTGGCCATCAAATTCCAGCTGTCACTTTGCAGAACCAGGATTTGCTCGTAAAGTGAGCAAATGTTGTCACTGATACACAACATGAAACTGCAGAATGATGTCCTCGCGGTAACTTTTCTAAGCAGAGCCTTTAGATGACTTTAACCCAGGTACAGTAAAAGAAACACTGAACTCTTACCTTCTTAACCTGGGGTTTCATTTCTGTTGCCTTTTGCACTTGGGAAAGCAAGCTGGATTCACCCTGCATTTTCATCTCATGTACAAAATCTACAATCAGTTTATGGTTTTCTCAGCAGTAGTAAATTGCTGGCTGTGGGCACTAGATTGACCTTAATTTCCTACCAAGCATATTAATTTGGCCCTGTGTGTTGCTCTTGCTGCCATGGTGACATTACAGGCATTTGCACTGTTTCTTATCTATGAAGCAAATTCATTTCTGTTGCAAATCCAGAGTTCTCATTTTATGCCAGGGCTTAATTTGGCCAGCTGTATCAAAATGATCTAAATTCAAGATGTGGCAAGTGTAGCAGCCCTCAGAAACAGGCAGTATTGCACTGAATGGTCCAACAGAAAGAAAAAACCCCTGTGCTAGTCAATAAGCTGTCCAACATTCGGCATAAGCCTTTTCCAGGAATAAGAAAACAGTTTATATTAGCAACAGCTCTAAGCTATTCTGTATTGGCTTCTCTACTTGCTCCCTTCTTATTTCTAGCCATCTCATTTGACATATTCGAAGCATACTCCTACATCTGTTGACTCTCACCGACTTCCATGGATTTGGGTTTAGGACCGCAATTTATGAGGCTAATTCAAAAACCTTACTTGGTCAGAAGTCCAATGGGAATGGCAACCAAGGAAGGGCCGACTGATTTTTCTTTATAACATTAGAGGGGTTTTTAGTTTTGTTTTGTAACAAGTACCAATCTAGCGCATCTCCATTTTCAGGACTTTGATCTACCTTGGGGTACTTAAGAGATCCTTCTGCAGACATTTTCTGCAGTTAATTAATTCTCTTATTTTGTCAGGAAATACCAAAGCTGTAGTGGTATATTTTCCTGGCCTTTTTTGGTGTGCTTAGAAGCCCATGTAAAAAATTGTTTAAGATAAACTTCTTGGGGACACAGGAGGTTTCTTCGTGTGCGCTGTTAAGACTTTCTTTTAAATCAATTTGTTACACACAGTACAGAAAAAGGGCCAGTTTCCAACTAGCTCTTCCACAGTCCGTCTCACTTAAATGGTAACCAAATACAGGATCCTGCCTGTGTACCAAGCCTGTAAACAGCAGGGTAAAGTTTTGAGGTCTTTATTGAGTAGGAGATGCCTATTTTTGGGTATAGCCAGTGCAAGAGAGATACTGTCCCACAATATGTTTGTACTTTAAAGCTTGTTGTTTCAAAAACTGCCTCTTAACCTGTGGACAGCATTTTGCATGTTGGTTTTTGCATGTGCAGTATTTCACGAGAGTTACAAACATATATCAAAAAAATTGGTTGTGAAAAATTGTGCCGAAGGTTCTGGAAATTATGTTGAGGTTACTTAAAAAAAATTGGTCTTTTGTGATAAGTGTAAATAACTTTTCATGAGAGAAGCAAGGAAAAGTTGAAGGAACTGAGTTTATTTCATCTAAAAAAATAAGAGTGAAGAGGGTCAGGACTCTTTCGATATGTAAAAGATGGTTATTGTGCTTCATGTATAGAAGAGGCAGAAGAATTCGATCTAATTGAGATTTTGGTTGAATATTAGCGTTTTTTTTCAAATTATACAAATAAAGAAATACTAACATAGGCAACCTACAGAATTTCACTCTCTGGAGGTTACGATGAACAGTTTAGACAAGCATTTGTTGGGAGGGTTCTGGCTACACTTGATCCTACCTCCATGCAGTCGGATGAACTAGAAGACTTCTTTCGAGGTACTTTCCAGCCTGACATTCCTATGATTCAGTCCCTAGAAAGTGAGTATCACGCAGATCTCTGAAACCGTGCTCAGATGGGCATTTGCAACACTACAAGTGCAGCAGCACTTTGAAGCACTACAAAAATACAGCACTGTGAGGCATAGACAAACACACAGAGACCTCTCGCTGGAGCATTATAGGTCATCTCAAAGGCATCCAGGGGATGCAGCTCTGTTCTTATCACCCACGTTTTCTCTCCCACCTCCCACCCTGGTCAGTGAACTGGGGAGGCTCCTGAGGAGGCTCTCGGCAAACCCAAACACTGATAGCCTGCTGCCCCTCTGGGGCATGGCAAGCAGCGCTGCAGCCCCCTGGACCAGGCTGTCGATGACTGTAGGACTGAAATGGGGCTGGGTTGTTTGCCGTGGGTGGGCCCAGTCCCGCGCTCGCTGAGAGCCAGGTCTGAGAGCAGTGGGGCTCTCGCTGAGACTGCTGTAGTCCCTCCTTGCCCAAGCCCTGATGGCATCTGAGCACTCGGGCAGCACTCATGAGCTGTCCGCCCAGCAGACCCTGTCCCTCACCCTGGGAGGGGAGGGAGCACTCGCACCATTTCTGTAGCACTGCAGGTGGTGCACATGTCTGAACACATGATTTTTGTGGTGCTACAAAGGCACATGCAGCACTACTAACGTGTCATCTGAACATAGTCTGAATGAGCTTGTCAGCACGATTTACGAGGGAAAGAAGAAAAAAAGGGTTTTGCAGGGCTTAAGCTGGGAAACCACAGAGACAGAGGGAATACCCCATGGCAGTGTCCAGTGTACGCCCAGGGGCAGAGAGGAGCGTCAGTGGGTGGCATGAAGCTGAGACTGCCACCAAATTACTGTGTGATCTTTGGGCAAGTCACCTAACTAGCTGGGCCTTGGGTCCTTCGTGGGATACTAATTCTTCAAAAGTTAAGATGTGGTGAATTGTATCTCCTGGAGGCTTGGGGAAATAAATGTGTACTATGGCAGTGTCTGTTCTGGTTGCCACACAGGATCAGTTGTAGTCTAACATACTGATGCAACTTTTAAATTTTTGTAATCATTAAAGAGGCAACACTTTCTGACCCTGATTGCTTTACCTTTAGGAGGACCAGAATCCCTTCCACAGGTTTTCCCTTCCATTCTTGGTCTGTCTTGCTTATTTGACTATAATCTCACCAGAGCAGAGACTGTCCTTCACTACATACCTGTGGAGTGGCATTGATTTGCAGCTGTACTACAACGACGAACAGTGGTACAATGGGCCTCACTCAAGCTAAGCGCCAAGTGTCCAGGCAGTCACACCGTCTGGACAGCAGTAGGCTTCCAAGACAAATTCATTTGCTTCCATGCAGCGTGAATCATTTACTGAAATT
The DNA here is from genome assembly GCF_001723895.1 of Crocodylus porosus. NCBI lineage: Eukaryota > Metazoa > Chordata > Crocodylia > Crocodylidae > Crocodylus > Crocodylus porosus. The sequence continues at coordinate 60,382,393 of NW_017728949.1, read as the reverse complement.
TGCACTGGATCATTTCCCCTCTCCAGTTCCCAGACATCCCCATTCTCTGCCTTCTCCCATGCATTGCAGGGCCTCCCATCCTGCACTTGCTTCCATCCATATTTCTCCATATGCTTAAAATGCATTCCAGATATTGTGAACGTATCTCAATTTGTCTGATCGTTCTATGCTAGTTCCAGGCGTTGTCTGAAAACCTTATCTGAACCTGGATGCAGCACAGATAGTGCCCAGACCTGGTTACTTTAGCTGATAATGTGGCACTATTACAGTAATAGTAATTTAGTTTCTTATATGTTGTGATGTGTTTCTGTTCTGTATAAGGGTCTTATTCTGCCCAATTACTGGAGTATCTGGACTCTTTTCAGGAGGGCATCTACCATGTGTAGTTCATTTCTTTTTCCTCCCCTCCAAGGGCACCTTCAAATATAGCTGAGTACCAGAGGTCCCTTGTTAATGTTCTTTATTGTTTTTATTCAGCAAAATGTTTTGTAAGCAGATCGGGATGGGGTAGAGAGAAGAGGAAGGCTTTGTTTCACCCTTCCCCCCAGTTCCTTTCTCAGTTCATTTTTGCCGTTCAACACAAGATGCCCAGGCTTTGATAATGGTGTTGGTAATTCTTTCAGCTCTAGTCTAGCTCTTGTGGAGATTTCTGAGCTGAGACCTTCCACAAGCTTTGGGGTAGTTCATATCCGAATCCAGACGTTAAAAATGACCCATTTTCTTGGGTTCCCAGAGAGTCCAGGGCCTCTGTTTAGACACAAAATTCTTTGGAGGAGTGAATCTTTCTTTATTATGTGTCTAGTATAGTGCTGTGTGCATTTTTGATGCTTAACAAATAATAATTCTCCTGTGCTATTTGTGCATCAGCCAAAAAGTTGCTAAAGCTGGTAGCAGCTCAAGCAGGAATTTCTTTGAGGGAGTTTAAGAGCAGTCTGATAAATAAATGAGCACAAAGATGTTTTACCTGTTGCTCAAAAAACTTTATTTCCCCTCCCCCCTTGGAAAAAGATGTTACAACCATGAAAGATTTTCTCTTTCTTTTTTTGCAGAAACTGCTGGTTCCCTCAAAGTTCTCTTTGGGACGCCTGAATTTGTGGCTCCAGAAGTTATAAACTATGAACCTATTGGATATGCAACAGATATGTGGAGTATAGGAGTTATCTGCTATATCCTGTGAGTACTTGGCCACATTCCCGGAACTTCTGTACACAAAACTTTCCTGTTCGTGTCCATTCATAGTTTCATAGTTTCTAGGGTCGGAAGGGACCTGAGCAGATCATCAAGTCCGACCCCCTGCCATGGCAGGAAAGAGTCCTGGG
>NW_017728949.1:60370338-60378644 GCF_001723895.1 Crocodylus porosus | reverse complement strand
CCCCATGTATTTAAAAAAGGACTTCTTATTGTCCTTAATCCGGGAAGCTAGTCCCAGTTCCATCTCTGCCTTGGCCTTCCTAACTACCCCCTACATCCCCGAGCAACTACAGAATAGTCCTCCCTGGTGATGACCCCTTCTTTCCATTCACTTCAAAGCTGCTTTGTACTTGTCAGGATTTAGTCTTTTATATGTTGTAATATAATAGTGAAGGAAAGGTAGATCCATGTGTAATTATTCGAAGTGCAGATGCACTGGAGCACAGGTATTCTGCAGAGCCCCACTGATACATATGCAGGATCAGCACCAATGATTCATTGTTGTCCTTTTATTGTATGGTAGTTTCAGAATATCATGGCTTTTTGGAAGCAGAATAAATTAATATAAACCAGTAATACTCCCTGCTGATTTAAAAAGACATATAATAATGCTATTACAGTATCTTGAAATGATTTTTTCCTTCCCTGCTATTTAAAAGAAATACTTTGTCTTGAAACATGCTAAGGAAATATAACTATGAAGTTGTTTTCCCTTCTGTCATCCATGCACATTGACTTGTTGTAGGGTTGCTTTTGAATCCTTAGTCTACTGCCATTGATATAATTTACCAAATTAGAGGATTGAAATATTTGTTTTACAAAAAGAACATGGGCTGCATCAGGTCAATTTAACCAATTTATATCAATGAAAGGCCGGACTCAATGATGTGTTGAGGTCCCTTCCGACCCTAGCATCTATGAATCATCTATCTATGAAAAAGAAAAGTTAAATGTGGGGTTTGTCTAATCCCAGCTGTATCCTCTGAAAGCCCGTAAGAAAGACTAACAAATCCCAGTGCTGCTGTATCTGTTATAAAGTGATTTTTAATGCAGTATTATAGACCTAACAATGGATAAACCAGGTTTTTATAAGTGGGCTGTATCAACTTATTGCAAATGTTATAGAGCCCTGATGGATTGCAGGCTCTGCTATGGGGTCTTTTTATAGAGGTGACTGATTATATACACTCATGATCTTCCAGGGGATCACTTGAGAGGAGGCTCCAGAGGAGCAGGGTTTCCATTATTGCAAGTGTAGAACAACAAGGGATCTGATTCCAGCTGTGACATTTCCGTATTTGAGGTTATATATACAAGCTGAGAGAATAATTTTGTTGAAAACAGCACCTTTCCTGTCTCCTTCTGTCACCCCCAGTATCAGTCATTTTAACACCCAGCATCCATTTACTTATGATTCTGAAACGGGACAGCAGTGTTTCTTTAAAGCACCCTGAGGAAGGGAGTATGTGGGCTCCAACTACTCTGCGTACTTGCTAAGCCCAGTGACTTGTTCCATCTGCCTACAGGGGAGATAAAAGTAGTGTTTTCTACAGGGACAGGACCTAGTGTGTTGGCTGAGCAGTCCCAGGGACCTAGTGTATTGGCTGTGCAGTAGCCATGCTTGGGGACGAAGGTTTGAGAGTAATCATTATCTTACTATATTTGTTAATAGTGCTGAAGAAGGGAGGCACAGTGGGGGAACTTTGTTTTCAAGCATTCTGTGAAAGGCACGTGCTCGGCTTTCTTTCCTTTCTTTTCTCAAATCTAAGCAGTCTTTCTTTCTTTTTTTTTTTGAAGTAACATTAATAGAGTCCAGAAAGAATAAAAAAATTAATATCTTAGCCAAATATGAAATACACTCCATCATAAATGTTTGCTAAATTTTCATTTTAGGGTTTTTGTTTCCTCCCTCCCCACTCGTATCTTTCTGCATCCTGTTTCCAACACCATAGAGACGTTTTATAGCATGAAGATAATAAAAAATGAATGCAATAGCACCAGAGATTTCTTAATCAAGAACTATGAGATGCATCATCAAAGCTTTCTGAAGCTGCAAATCTGTACAGCTCTTTTGTCCTGACAGATCTGTTTTTTTCCTAGCTCTTTCGAAAGGCTCCCACAGAAGCCTGGCCTGGTTTATAATATAATCCACCTTCCTTCCAAGTTCTGCTGTTCTTTTTCACTTATGCTAGTTCTGTTATGCTGACTGGTTTTTTGCTGTGTAAAAATAAGACTTTATCCAAAAATGCCCTGACAGATGAGACAAAGATGTCTGATTGATGTGTATCACTTTCTTGTATAGATAATACAATTTCTGATTTTGCACACAGCTCAAGTTCAAAGAGATGGAGTATTTTGCACAAAGCCAAATACTTGACACAGTGAAAAAGTTGGGACTGGACCTTGTTACTTCCATCTTTCACAATACTGCAGGCTTTGCAGCCATACTTTTCCTATTTAACAGTTTTTAACATTGTGAATTAATTGAAGTGATGATGTTAGAAACATGGGCACTGCCATATTAGGATAGGCTAGTTGTCAAGTTCAGAAATGACTGGTACCATGTACTTTTAAAGCAGAGCAACTCCTATAGCTGTTATAACTTGCTATACTTGCTTCATGATATTCAATTTTGCCATGAAACTTGAGGAATGGAAGTTCATGTCCTTTTTATCTAGGACCAGTGTAAGGGCAAGTCCAGTTGTTAATTGTACAAGGTGTGAGACAACTAGACAATCTCCTTTCTTAAGATGCAGCATCAAAATATCTTCACTTTAATGAAGTATAATACTGTTCTGTTTTTGTAAGCAGGCCATCACCCTAAAACGACTGATTTTTTGGAGGGGAGGGTCCTATAAGTAGTCATTTATGATGAGTTCTATCCGAAGATATCTAACCCTATTTTAATCCTTCCTAGGCTACGTGCCTCAGTAATAACCTGTGGCAGAGAGATTAGCATTGTGTGGAAGCATTTATTTGGTTTTTAGATGCCATGGCCTTTCTGTTTCCAAGAGTGTAGTCTCCTGGAGATGGGAGCAGATGTACAAGTTCTCAGTTGTTCTGCCCAGTCTCTACCCCAGCTCTCCACACCACTCATTCTCCATGTGAAACCTCCTGGAGATGTAGAAAGCTCATTCAGCACCAGGGGGAAGGGAGGATGCTGACCACTACAGACAGGGTGGGATCAGGGGAAGGGAAGTCTCACCTGCCTGGGCTCTCTGTGCACTGAAGGCAGGTGATCCACCTGCTGCTGCTGCTATGGCGGTAGCAACATTGGCTCAGGCAGCAGGAGCCCTGAAGGCTCCTTGAGAACCACATGTGATTTTGGACTTGGTCCCCTCCTCCCAATGTGTTATTGGGCTCAGAGATTCACCTGCTGCTGCAGTGCTCCCCAGGATGGCAGCAAGCACTGTTTCACCCACTTCCGGCCCCCCAGATACATTTCTGGGTGCGAGCCAGTGCCTGCCCGGTAAAGACTCCCGGTGGGGGATTTTGGTACCCCCTCATAGTCCACACTGCTCCAGTGATACTACTGAAATCTCCTCTTACTCTTCATATCCAAATTTGATATTCCCCATGTCATATCTCTCACCTCCTGTGGTATTTCACCCACTCCCAGAGACGGCTCTGAACGTTTCCATTATCCTGCTTTGGCCCGTCCTGTTTTAGATACAGAGAACTAAACTGAACTCAGCATTCGAGGTCAGACGTCACTGCTGGCTTGTATTTGGGCCTTATATTTCCTGGACTGTTCTCATTCAGTCCAGCGTTTTTTTTCTGGATCCTGAAGGCTCATTCGAATCATCCGTGGCTCAAGTAATTTGGGCCCCACAGGCAGTGTTCACAGTACGTTTATTTTACGTTGTCAGAGGCCTCTTGTGCAACAGGGCTGCTCGTGTCTCCACCTTGGCCTGTTTGTTCATTGAATACAGTGATTCTCAACCATGGTGCCACAGCACCCTGGGGTGCCTTGAGATCCTTTCAAGGGTGCTATAACAATGTTAGCACTGATGTGTACAAGTACAACTCACATGATACATCCAGAGATTTCAAAGAGGAATTCGTAGTGTTAAAAAATTCTGCCCTGTCGTGGACTTCCCGAGTCCTTTACAACAGAATCGTTCTGTTATTTTTTGGTAGTCAAAAAACAAGTTAAAACTAAGAGCTGGCATTTTTCAAAGGATTCCTGCAGTCTCTCCAGGGACGCCTCTGCCTCAAGTCTGAAAACGTTGCGAGCCGCGGCGCTACAGTCGTGCTTCAGCCAAAGCAGAGGCGCCCCCTACGGGCTATTTTCTAGATTGAATTAAAATATTCCACACCACAGTAAATAATACCAGCGTGCTTAATGCTTTTTAAAAGTGTTTTTCATCTAGTTTGGTGCTTTGTTATATTTAGAGTAAAAACATCATGCCTTTTGTGTGACAAGTTCAGAAAATTTCTTGAAGCTTGAGTGTCTGTGAATAGTCATTGCCCATGAAGAGTTTGGGGTATTTGACTAAAAAAGGCAAAAATCAGTGGTGATAGTTGTAATGCGTAGTACAGTAGTTTCTACAGGTCCCAGCCAGGAGCAAGGCCCTAGTACAATAGGTACTAGACATGGCACGGAAAACAGAAACAGGAAAGATGACAGGACTTCTGTGAGACCACATGGCAGGTCTGGGAGATCAGTTGGTGGTATGCAACCTTCACCTCCTCGCTGCCCTTGATTTCTATCTGATCTCAAGGATCGTTTTTGCCCACTTGTGCTTATTACCTGCATTGGCTCAGGAACAGCGTTTGCTCTTCATATTGCATTTCTGTCAGTCATGTCTACACAGGGTCTCTGGCATGTCTGCACAGGGCATTTCCAAGCAGAGCCCAGCCTCCTGCTCCCATTCACACTTGCCACGGAAAGGTAGCAGTAAACCCACTCCAGAGCAGCTCCAGCAGCTGCTCTCAAGCGCACGGGAGCACATCAGGTCACAAGGCAGATATACGGGGGGTACTGCAAGAAAGAAAATTGTTTTCATAATCTGTCAAAACAATTGCTAGGCCATTATTACTTTAAATGGCTATTAAGAAAGTACAGCCAAGGCCCCAGGTCAGAGAGCTCTGTCTTAAAGATAAGAACTTCTGGGTATATCATCTCGTAGTTGCCAAATGTTGGGCTTTCTCTCTATGTACGAATACATCTGGCTTTTGTTACAAATACTCCCAAGACAAATCAGCTGATTCGCACTTCAGCCGTGGAGCAAAAAGACGTTATCAATCCTCAGCAGCCCGGAAGGCTCAGAAACATGAAAAACTGGTTGTTTCAAGCACTGTTGGTGCTGGGACAGCACAGAAGAGAGCAGAGTTTCAGTTGCTTAAAGAACTATAGGCTGCTACTTGTGTTACAGTAAACAGTGCAGAAAGGATCGATTTAAAGAAATGTGTTTTCAAGTTTGCTGGACCATTCTGTTTATTTCCCACTCCATTTTTTCTCATCCTTTTATTCTCCAGACCTCAGCCTGCATTGCCCAGACTCCACAAGCACAGTGCATGACAGTGATATTCCTTAGCCTAGAAAGTATGAGAGGAATTTCTCATTGGCACGCCTGAGAGGTCACTGGGGGATGATGGAAGGGGGTGTCAGAGCTGCAGAAGTACTGCTCTGTAGGCTGCCAGCCACTGCAAGTACTACAGATGAGAAATCAGGCCTAAAAATAGGGTTACCAGATTTCCAGTTCCAAAAAAGAGGACACCTGTGGGGGGGGGGGCATATGATTGTAGTGGGAGGAGTGACATGCTGGGGCCTGCCCCTGCCCATTCTGTTGCCCCTCACTCCCAAGCCACAGCCCCCCACCCCTGCTGCTGCCCCTCACTCCTGACTCGTGGACCCCTGGCCCCTACCAGTGCCCCTCAGTCCCAACCCACAGTCCCCCGTCCCTCTGGGCCATGCCTGTGTCCCGACCTGCAGCCCCCCCATCCCTGCTGGTGCCCCTCACTCTCAACTCACAGCCCTCTAGTGTTACTGTGCCCTGCATTCCTGATCCACAGTCCCCCGTCTCCCTGGTGCCCCTCACTCTCAAGCCACATCCATCACAGCCCTGCCAGTGCCCCTCACTCCTGACTCGCAGCCCCCTGCTCCCCTCAGCCCTGCAGCAACTCCTGGCCCCTCTGCCCCTGCAAACAGGGGCACCGGCCCACTAACCACTACTGCTGAAGGGCCCCTCCTCCCCCTTCCCCCACTGCAGGGGTAGGCCAGCCCCCTTGCCCTGATGCAGTCCCAGCACCCGGACAGCTTCTTCCAGCATAAGCAGGCAACCTGCCCCCCTCATACACCCGTCCCCTCCGCACACCCTGCCACACACACATACATGCATGCATGCGCACACACGCACACACACACCTGGACAGTCCCCAAGCCCTGGCCCTCCAACCCTTGCTCCCCATAGACATATCTGCATCCAGCTGCCATGCCTGCTCCTGCCACCTTGCTTGCCTGTATGCCAGCCACGTGCGTTTGCACACACAGATGCACATGGTGCCCCTTGCCTGCAGCCAGCCTGGCCCCAGTTTCTCCCCAGCCCCAAGCAGCTCCTTACTAGGGCAAGCTGGGAAGTGCCGGGAAAAACATTGATGCTGAGCACAGCAAAATCCTGGACAATTGATCGTATTTTTAAAAACTGCCCAGATGGAGATTGGAGTATCCAAGAAGAGGCCATGTCTAGAAAAACACAGACGTATGGTAACCCTACTAAAAAAGCAAACACAGCTTTCGTGTATTATAGCAAACCTTATTTCCTTGTACCAGCATGGAACAATTTCTGTGATCCATAGAAATGCAGCACAGGTTACATTTGCAATCAAATCATGACCAAGCTTGGGATTTTCCCCTGCAGTGGCCATTGCCAACATTTCTTCAAGAAGCATAGATAGAAAAAGATGTGCGCGTGTTATCTAAATGTGTGCACAGTTGCATTCAAGGAACTGGAGAAGTCATTTGAGAACACTTAATTTGCATAAAGTAAATTGAGCTGCTAAGTAACTGCTGATTGAGGGCTGGCTTCACTTTTGATGTGATTACAGTTGGAAAAGATATTGCTTAAAAATGAATGTGGGTTTTGAATTGCAGAACCCACCTGATCAGAGAAGCGAAATGACTTTTTTCTGCCTCCTATATCATCATTGGTAATGGTGACTTCTGTTGAACTTAGGCACATGCTTAAATGCTTTGCTGAACATAACTGCCCTTAAGTACATTCATATTTACTTTGCTGATTTGAGCCAGAGATTCTAACTGCATCAATAACTTATCTAACAGTGTTGATGATGCAGAAAGACAGAACAGAATCCATCTTGCTCTCTGTGGGCTCCAGTGCTATCACCTATGATATCACAAGATCCTGCATTTTCTCCTGTCAGTCAAAATATCCAGAATACTATAACCAGGTTTGGGCTGCAGGGATGTCTGGACAACCCTTATCCTGTTCCAGCTCTATCCTTCCCTTCTCACTTTCCTGCCATGCCTTGATGTTATGATTTGCTTGGAAGGGAGGCCGCCCAATGGGTCATAGAGTGACCTCAGTTCCTCTTGATGTTGGCTAGTTCTCCCAGGGCACCAGGGAGCTTTAATCATAGCCCCTGGCCTCCCCTGCAGCCATTCCCATGCCTCTCAGATGTTACCAGTTAATGACTTGCAATTATTGCCTGCAAGATCCTCTGGGCAATCTGGTGGTTGCGCCAGAGGAGAAAGCAGACCTCTTTACCCAATTCTTCACCTCCGTTTTTTTGGGCGGGGACCGGGACTTCCCCACCGTGATGCAAGACAGACTTGAGGGGAACGCCTCCAGACCTCAGGGTGGGGAGGACCAGGTTAGAGAGCTTCTGGAGGGGCTGGATGTATTCAGATCAGCGGGTCCAGATGCTCTCCACCCCAGGGTGTTCAGGGAGCTAGCTAGCAGGGGTTATTGCAGGGCCCTTGGCATGGCTTTACGAGCACTCGTGGTGCTTGGGCCAGGTGCCAGATGATTGGAAGATAGCCAGCGTGGTCCCCATCTTTAAAAAAAGGAGGAAGGAGGACCTGGGCAACTATAGGCCCATCAGTCTTACCACAATCCTAGGGAAACTCTTTGAGAAGATCATCAAGGAGCACATCTGCGATGGGCCAGCCTCAGGGATGATGCTCAAGGGCAACCAGCACGGTTTCATTAGGGGCAGGTCAGGTCAGACCAACCTGATTGCCTTTTATGATCAGGTCACAAAAGCATTGGATGCAGGTATCATCATGGATGTAGTCTTTCTGGACTTCAGCAAGGCCTTCGACACCGTCTCCCACCCCATCCTCATTAAAAAATTGGGCGACGGTGGCACTGATGCCTACACAGTCAGATGGATTGCAGATTGGCTGAAGGGTCGCACTCAGAGGGGGTGGTGGACGGGTCATATTCGACCTGGGGGGAAGTGGGCAGCGGAGTCCCCCAGGGCTCGGTCCTTGGGCCCGCCCTGTTCAATCTCTTTATCAGC
>NW_017728949.1:60349395-60369981 GCF_001723895.1 Crocodylus porosus | reverse complement strand
GAAGGCTGAGGGGGGCCGTGGTGACCATCTATAAACTGACTAGGGGGGACCAGAAGGGTTTGGGAGGGACCTTGTTTCCCCAAGTGCCCCCTGGCATAACAAGGAATAATGGCCACAAGTTGTTGGAGAGGAGGTTTAGATTAGACATCCGTAAGAACTACTTCCCAGTCCGGGCGGCTAGGAGCTGGAACCGACTTCCAAGGGAAGTGGTGCTGGCTCCTACCCTGGGGGGCTTTAAGAAGAGGCTGGATGCCTGGAGTCATTTGAGCCCAGTTTTTCTCCCGCCCAGGCGGGGGGTCGAACTTGAAGATCTACAAGGTCCCGTCCAACCCGACTTCTGTGATTCTATGACTTCAGTGGGCACTTGGACCCAACCAGATAGCAGGCCACCTCAGGCCTCTGTACCCTTGTTGGGACCTCATCTTTCCTGACCTCAGCCCCTTTTCTCCCACTGGTTCCCTTAGCCTGGGCCCACTGTGCCCGATCTGGCTTCTGGGTTCCAGCCCTTGACCTCCTAATTTGGCTTCGTCTTTGCCCCATTCTGGGATACACTCACTGAATTGACTTAGGCTCCTGGGCCTCCCCTGGCCCTTGTCTCTGTCCGTTTTGTGCACAGGAGCCCCTGGCCCTGGCTTTGCCCTTGCCGAAGCTAGGCTTCAGTCTTTCTCTCTTCCTCTCTCTCTGGGCTTTAAACTCCCCTTCAGGTCTAAGTGTATGGCATGCCCTGAATCAAGGCCCCTAGCATGCCCCTCACTGTAGGCTAAATCACCACGTGCCCTCAGGTGCCCCGCTGTGGCCTCCGCAGCCTCCAGGGCCAGACCGACCTACTGGCTCAGGGCTTGTATTCATATACCTCCCTGGCCCTGCCCTTTGCTGGCCTCGGGCCTCCCTGAGCTGCCTCAGGTGTTTCCTGGTTTAGTTTGCTGGCTCAGCCTCAGGATGACTTACTGCTACTGGCCTCTTCTGTGCACCTATCTGACCTCCCATACAAGGCTCTAGCCCATGGTGCTACTGCAGCACAGCTAGTTCTGCGGTATTTGCATCAGGTAAATTCTTTGGCTCTGTTACAGATACCAAAGCAAGGACCAAACACTTGCTCTCCAGGCATAGCTTAAGCATGGTTTCTTATCTGGCCATTTCCATGCAATATGCACTGAATTCTTGGGGAGCCCACACTGCATACAGCTTCTTCCCCTTCCCAAAAGTATATTTGTCTATTCAACCACAAATCTTTCCCGATGCCATTATGATCAGGATAATATGTATAACCTTTCAGACAAAGATTACTAATCCAGTATCCTAAAGATACTGTCTCATTTAATTTCCCCGCTGTGAGAAATATCCTTTCCTGAATAGCCTGTTCCAAGGTGTTGTTCTTGCCACAGGCCTCTCCTTATAAAAGGTAAGTTCATCGTTATCTGGAAGGACCTGGCTCGTACCTCAGACCATGTCCTCCAGGGTCTATTTGCTTGTTCAGTAGACATACCCATGTCAGATGCCAATCTCAGTGATTACTTCTCTAGGCATTTAGGCTTTGAGCCTCTCCCAGATGTGAGAGACTGTCTTTCATATGGCATGGGGTATCAACTTCCAAATCTGTGAGCCACTGTCTAAAATTATTGCTCAATGTGCGGATTCAGTCTACCCCATCTGGGCATTTGTAAAGACTGCAGCTTTCGATTAAGTGCAGCGCTGTTCGTTGGACACCATATTCACGCAGGGGCTGTCCAAGATATTCATCTTGTGAAGTGTTGTTTTGAAGCATCCGGTCACAGATCTGTTCAGTTTGATCTATGCTTTTCTGTCAAGGTTGTGCCCAAAAGGGGACTCATTTGGCATTGGTATAAAATGCTGTTGGAATAGGTCTGATCTTTCCTAGTGGTCCCACTCATTGCTGCCCATAGGTTTGGTTCAGCATCCGCAGTCTCTTCCAGGAGCTTATGGGCTTCATGTATAAACAGTTTATGCCTTTTAAGCCTCTTAAGCCTCCATCTATTCAGGTCTTCAGGTAACAGTTGGTGGAGCAGGTGATACACATCATCTCTTGCCTATTGCCAGTAATGATGTTCGATTCTGTCTTCTTATATTGCTTGGGCTAATGCCCAAGAGTACAGGGAGTACTGTGTGTAAGTTAATATGTAGCCTGTTATGAGACTCAGCGCACTATTAAGAGCAGAGTTAAGCTTTTGAGTGCAACAGCTACTGGAAACCTATTGCTTATGTAGCAATACCTGAAGATCATTCTCATGAATGCAGTCCTGGCCTCTTTGTAACATATGCTGTACATGTCTGTCCAGTATCACAGTGCATACAAACATAAGGACAATAGGGTTAATACAGCTTGACGCGCCCTATACTTGAAGACTATACATGCCATATCAGTGAAACAAGCTCAAGAAAACAGGCATGACATCCCCCAAGCACCTCAAAATATTGTAGGTTTGTGACAACATGGGAAAAAAATTGCCTTAGTCAAAAAGTTTTATAATATAGCACTCAAGCTATACAAAACGGCCAGTCTCCTGACTCTGACCCTGAGCTCTACTCATCTATCTGAATTGAATGCAAATAATTAAAGAAAGGATTAAATGAATCGAATCAATTTAGGTAGCCTTCAGTTGTAACATTTGCTGATGTTCGCTGAGAGTTAGCCAAAAAGGATGAAATTCTGTCCCACAAGGAACAAAAACAGTTGACTTTCAGTGAGGCAAAGATTTCACCGCTGGGGTTTGAGTCTGGCCCTGATTCTACAAGGAGCTGAAGCATGTGTTTGATTTTAAGCTTGTGAAACAAGCTCAAGCAAACATGCATAGCACTCCACAAACACCTCAAAATATTGTAGGTTCGTGACAACATGGGACAAAAATAGCCTTGGCCATTGTATAATCCTGTTCACTTCAGTGGGACTGCTTGCATGCCAAAGTTACACATATACGTAAGTGTTTTTCAGGATTGGGATCTGATTCATCAGCATCTTGCAACATTGAACCTCTATTTCACTATAACCTTTTCCAGGTCAAAATATTGGGTGAGATACATCTACTGGAAAAGGCATTATTCCACCCCTTGCAACTCCCTGCTGGTCCCAGACTAGCAGCCTTTTCTGCTTCTCTTACCTTCATGTGTGCTTAGGAATTAAGGGGATTTGTAACAGTGTCCCTGGATCCCAGGCTCTAGTGGCTGGTCTGTTCAATGAGGGGCAGACCTTTCCTTGAAGTCCTGCAGATGCGGACCCCATTCTGTAATATTTGGCAAGTGGTCTCAGCAGCTGTTTTGGTGATGGATGGAAGTAACATGCCATTAAATTATCAGCTCTGAAGAGAGCATGGAACTGAAACAGAGGTAATTAAATGCAAATAGAATAAATTTCTCTTGTGATGCTGCATTGACTAGCACTTCCCCGGCAGACCAAGTCCAATTCTTTACCTCATCCTTTTGCTCCATGCTGATGCATAGCAGGGAGCTCTCAGAGCCATTGTGAATATTTTGAAGTACAGTGAACTTCATATTATTCTTTTCTTAACTCAGTGTTATCTGTATATGTAGTAGCAGAAAAAAAACAGACAGGGGAGGAAACCCTGGTTTTCTGCAAGTCAATAGGAGATTTTCCATTGGATTTTACCCAGGGACCCAGCCCCAGTAGAAAAATATTCTAGGAATCTCTCTTGCCACTTTTAATAAAATGGTATACTCTACTTCCCATTATATAGACCCACATAACTGTTTATGTACTTTGTCAGAATGAAAACTAAATGTATAAAACTGAACATCTATGTTTGTGGCCTATAATCATTGCTTCAATGTAGAAAAAAAGACGGGAAGGGCTTGGGCCAGATCCATTCCCCTGAAGCCATTGCCATTATAGTATCTTAAAAAATCTGTGTTCTTCTTCTTCCTTTATCAAATGAATGTGGCTTTTATAAAGATGGATAACTGTAAAAATAAGGAAAGACGAGAAGAATCCAAGTATATTGAAAAAAATAGTTTGGGCTAAGTTGCCCCCTAGTGGTAAACGTTATAAACGGGAATAGGTTGTCACCTTACAAACATTTAATAGAGCACAAGCTGTCTTGAAACAGCATTCTTCAACGTGGTTTTCTAATTAGATTGTCTGTTGAAAAAAAAAATGAATAAAAAATATTAATTAATTAATGAAGAGCAGCAAAGCAAATGCCTGGGGAATCTGGACAATTTTGATATGTTCGTGGGGTATTATCTATTGTGTCTCACTCACTGGCCTGGATTCAGAGGCATGGCACTGGGGCAGCCACATGGCATCCAGGGCAGCACTGGCTCCTGCCTTGCTGATTACAACAGCGCTGCTGCCGCCATGGCAATACCTGCTCTTGCATCCTCTTCCCCACCTCTCCTGACATGCACAAAGGGGGCACCTGCGGCTGCTGCCCTGGTCGGCCCTTCTCAGTCATGCTACAGCCTGAATTTAACCATGTGGCTGTAAGCAAAAATGATTTAGAAATAAAGAAATGAGGGTTGGAAGCGACCTCAGGAGGTGACATCTAGTCCAGGCCCCTGCTCAAAGCAGGACCAGCCCTAACTACATCATCCCAGCCAGGGCTTTGTCTAACCAGGTCTTCAAGACTGCCAAGAATGGAGCTCCCACCACCTCTCGGGGTCACCTGTTCCAGTGTTTTACTACCCTCCTAGTGAGAAAATTCTTCCTAATATGTAACCTAAACTCCCTTTGCTGCAACTTGAGCCCGCTGCTCCTTGCTCTGTCATCTGCCACCGCTGAGAACAGCCTAGCTCAGGGGTAGGCAATTATTTGTGCCCAGGGGCCGCACAGGGAGTTTTGCTGATCTGTGGCAGGCCGGGTCAGCACCAGTCCCCCCGTGCTGGAGCAGCTCACCAAAACTCCCTGGGTAGGATGGGGCCACGGACAGGTGGGGAGCAGTGGTCGGGGGAGATGGGAGGCAGAAACTGGGAGCATGGGATAGGATTGCAGGACAGCCTATGCCCTGTGGGAAAGGATGTGGGGTGTGCCTGGCGAGTGGGGGCCATGTCCGCATGTGTGTTGCGGGCCAGGGGGGCTGCCTGGGTGCTAGGTCCCAGAAGCCAGCTGGGGGTGAGGGGGGAGCAGGGGCCACGTGCAGCAGAGCTCTTCCAGTCGGTGCAGTCTGTGGCTGCCCCACGGCGCTCCATATGGGGCCGAGCCCCACACGGGGCAGCCCATGCTGCACTCCAGCCCACTCCTGCTGGCCTGGCCCCAGCCAGCGTGCACAGCTTATCAGCAGGGCTGCTCCCAGTGCGGCTGCTGCTCCGCTCCCCTCGCCTCAAGTGGCGGCTGGTCTTGCAGCCCTCCGGGTGGGGAAGAAGCTTCAGCTGGGCGGTTCATGCCCCGGTATGTGGGACTCTGACTCCAGCTCCGGCTGCCCCCTACCCACTCCTCCTGCCTGTTGTCTCCATGTTGCTCTCAGGGTCCACAGATCAAAGCTGTTCGGTACAAAGATTTCTACTCTGCCAGCCCTGCAGATTCAACCCAGGCTATAGAAATCAACGGGTGTTGTTTCCTTTCTATGCACCTCTATCAGTAATAGAAGACCTGAAGGCGAAATTATGTCTTCAGATATATCTGTGCAATTCAGTTGACTGTAATGAAGTTGCTGGGCTATATCTGGCCCTGTAATTATTGTTTAGCGCAGATCTCTGTGAACGTGTGGGAGGGGACAGGTTCCAGCTCGCTTTCTCTCTCAGCTGTGTTGGCCCTCCGGGGGTAACAGGAACGAGAAGCACTGTTGTTACCAGGTTGGCAGGATGGTTCTGGATGCACTCAGGAAGCAGATATTCTCCGTCAGATGTAATTTTTTTACTTAGTTACTGACCAGAGCTGAACTGAACTTTATATAACAAATTGGTAACAAACTCTTACTTTCCTCTCCATCTTTACCAAACTGGAGTTATTTCCCCCCAAAATACCTCAAAGGGGGCGCGTCTACACGTGTTATTAATGCTATTGAATAAACTCCGGCATAGTTCACGCTGGAGTTTGTGGCTCCCAGGCACCACGTTTACACGTGCGCCCAGGACCACAGCATGTTGAGCTGGGGCCGAGCAGCCCCGACTGGCAGAGGGCCCTGGGGTCAGCCCGCTAGCCCAGGGCTGCTCCGAGCGGGCTCAGCCTGCTGTGCAGGGGCTGACTGGGCCATGAGGGTGCTCCAGGGCGGGTGCTGCTGCTCAGTACATAATGACACCTTAGGACAGTCCTTGCGTTGACGAGTACTCACCTACGGTGGCGTTTATTAGTTTACTGCAGCCTAATAGGGCCCCACATGTGGACACCGAGACTTTACTGCGTAGCTAATTAGGCAACTCCACAATAAGTATCTCGTGTAGACGTGCCTAGTAAGAAACAGAATTGTTCCTGTGGATTTTGTCTAGGCTTTAACTTTCAGGTCTGTCTGTTTTTTTAAGTGGTTATAGGACAACTTGTACTGGTACAGATCTGCCAAGATTGGGAAAAGGTCACTGAGAATTTGAACTGCTGTCTGCTCCATTTGAAGACTGACATGGTTTGTTTTGTGCATGTTTATCTCCAGGGTCAGTGGACTTTCCCCTTTCATGGGAGACAATGACAATGAAACCTTAGCTAACGTTACCTCAGCCACGTGGGACTTTGATGATGAAGCTTTTGATGAAATCTCCGATGATGCCAAGGACTTTATCAGCAGTCTACTAAAGAAGGATATGAAGTAAAACTGTTGCATTTGACACACTTGGCATCTAACTGAAGCTGCAGACCCCTTTTTGCAAGCACCTTGGTGTTATTGTAGAAGGGGCTCCGGTTGCACCAGTGCCTGTGTCTGTGCACGCAGCCATCATCTGCCTTACATTGCGCAGACTGGGTGGAGCATTTTCACTTGAATGTCTGCTGCAGGGATGGACCCATAGCCCAAATGCATGGAAGTTGTGTTGTGTAGTTTGTGTGGCCATCATCATCTTGAATGTACTGCTGCAGCACATGGGAGCTACAGATGTCTGCATTGAGTGCTGCTTTTGGTTTGATGGGGTTGCTCATAGGATTTTGTTTAGTGCTGTTTGTGTCCTTCAATGGATGGCACTACCGTGACAGTACACTTCCCAATGGTTCTCATAAGGTGCAGCCTCACAAAAACCACAGCTTCACACATGTTTTAGTAATAATAGCAAATGTTTATTTTACAGTAACCCCCACAGGTTCCCATCAGGATTGGGGCCCCATTGCAGCAGACACTGAACAAGCCTAGGGAAGAGACAGTTCCTGTCCTGGAAGGTTTATGATCCAAAAGATACAAAGGTCAAAAAAAGTGAAAGGTCCATCTGAGCCTAGCAACAATTTTGTCTAGCTCGGATAAAGCATGCCAGTGTCTGACCAGCGACATACAAGGGAGTGTTGTGGATAGCATCTTGCCAAAAAAGAAAACACAGAACAAAGAGTTATATACACATAACATACAGTTAAATAAATTGTTTAATTGTATTTGATGGTGGAAAAGACGTGGTTTGCAAGAACGGGAAAGTTAGTAAGTATAAGGGCATACGGATAAGTAGGAGACGAGCAGGACTCTGAGTAGGCCTTATAGCAGAGATGAGTCTTGTGGACTGTGACTATGCTGTGCTTGTCCTTCAGGCTACGATGCATGTTTCTTTTTGGACAGTGCTTCACTGGTCTTTTAAAAATGTGAAGTGTTCCCCATAGAAGACCCTTTGGAGTCTTAGAATGGGCAGAGAATGTAACAGGTAGTAAGAATTTGCAGTTAATAAGCAATACCATGCAAGCTGGGTCACCGAAACTAGTGCAGTCTAGTGAGATCATTTGCTTAAAAAAGAAAAGGCAAAGCAGTGACATAAATGGTTTTGTCCTGTGTATTGGGCATACTGACTTTGTTTCTTTATGTAAAAACAGGACTCGTTTAGATTGTACTCAGTGCCTTCAGCATCCTTGGCTGCAAAAAGACACCAACACCATGGAAGCCAAAAAACTTTCCAAAGACCGGATGAAGAAATATATGGCCAGAAGAAAATGGCAGGTAATAAAGAGTGCAAGGAAGTGGGCTAGAAATCCTAATGAGTCTCATTATTTCTAATTGCCATGATCCTGGAAGAACTTACTGCAGAAAGCTCTTGCTGCTGCTAATGCAAAACCCCAGTTGCAGTCCTCAGTGCATAAGTGCAGGAGACCAGCTATGGTTTCTCTTGCTAGTTTAATGATGGGCAGTAGCAGGGGCATGGGCGCATATCACGACTGTGCTGAAACATTTGACTCTAAGTATGGGTTTTCACTTCCTCTGTTTATGGGGTTATGAGGAAGCGGATGCTTTTTGTGTGCTTACAAAGGTGAACTGAGCAGTTATGTTGATGTTACCAAGCTGGTCTCTGTAAAGACGTACTAGGGAATTGTTCTTCTAACCCAGTGTCTCCCACTTCTCTGAGCACCAGCCTTCTTGGACATTTATCTATTCCCTGCCAGATGGCTTCACTACTTCTTTTCTCTTGCTGCTAGAGAAGCAGATGCTTCGTGGCCTGGATGAAATCTTTTGGCCAGCCTACAAAACGCTGAGCTACATGGGTTCCCTTATGCCTATGACCACATACATTTCTCAGGTGCTTATAAACAAACCTTACAAAAGGTACTGCACTTGGTATCTATATTATAGAGAATTTCAGCAGAGAATATTTAATCACTTGGTGATTGTTTTCACATCAGCTAATATGTCACTATACAGGCTTGCTTAGATGACTTCAGTTGCACCTTTATAATCATTATAAATTATTTATTTCAAGGTGAAATTCAGCTTCCCACAAAGGGCCAGCATCATAGAATCATGGGAAGTTAGGGTAAGAAGGGACCTCAGGACGTCATCTAGTCCAACCCCCTGCTGCAAGCAGGACTATCCCCAGTTGTATCATCCCATCCAAGGTTTTGTCTATCTGGCTCTTAAAAACCTCTACGGATGGAGATTCCACAACCTCTCTGGGTAATCTGTTTCAGCCTCAGGCCTATCAATCACACAAGTCATATTTAAGTTATAATTTAAGGACTTCAGTGGCATTTAAATTATATATAGGCCTCATGTATAGGGATGTGCTTCATCCCCTGCTAAGGAGACATGTGGTCCATGGATCTGAATCCTTTGTAAAAGTTTGTGTCTGCATCTGAAAGTGGTAAATCAAGTCTGTCTCACTAATCTTGAACAGGGTTTCTCATTAATCTGTCCACTGATTACAGTGGGCTTTGGATCAGACCTCAAGTTGCATGTTTGCAGCCATATAGTTAGAGAAAAGGTGGGTGCCTGTGGGAGCTGGACTGACTAGAAGCCTTTATGTTACTTTTCAGAAAACAGGCCATGCTGTCCGAGCAATAGGAAGACTGTCATCCATGGCCATGATCTCTGGCCTGAGTGGAAGGAAGGCCTCTGTGAATTCACCTACCAGTCCCATAAACACAGAAAAGATAGAAAATGAAGGTAAGCAGCTTCACTGATGTGTAAGATGGAGTGGTGGCTTTATCTGTACTGTGCCTACTTCTTAGACCAACCAAAGAGCAAGTTGACAACTAACTTTTTGGGCAGCCTCTGTCACACAAAGTAGAACCTAACAAAATACAGCAGAGAGGCAAAGTCAGTCACTTCTGCCAACTCTTGATCTCCCTCATTTTTCTCCGTTAAAGAAGTGTATCGGAAAGTCATTATTTTGTGTGTAACAGGACCACTGGTGCTGTGGTCCTCTCGAGTGGACACATGACTCCTCTGGGCTTTAGCCCTTAGTCTCGCCCCTTTTTGGGCTCTGGGCCCTTGCCCTTTTTCACATCTCCTGGGCTCTGGGCCCTTCTGGCCCTCGTTTCACCTTTCTCAGGCTCTGGGTGCCCTCAGCGCCCCATCTTTGTCCTCTCAAGCTCCAACTCAAGCTGACCTGGCTTCAGGCTGCCTCTGTTGTTCCTCTCAGGCTTCAGCCCTCTTGGCTTCAGGCCACCTATGTTTTACACCCTGCCCCTAGCAGGTCTCTAAAACTCATTGTGCCCCTCAGGCACCCTACTGTGGCTTCTCTTCACCCCTTATAGCCACACCTGGTCCATTGGTCTAAACAAGAAAGGGGGGAAAAAAGGCAAGCTACCACCTTAACAAAAACTTCCCCCACTCTGGGTAGACAAATATTTGAGCAAACGTCCTCCACGGGGGCTCTCACCTCCCTGCCCTCTGCGTGCTTTCATGTGGGGTTCGTGCAGCCTCTCTCTCCAGAGAGCTCGACTCCCTGCAAGATAGCCATCCTCTTTCCTCCTCCGACAGGGGTCCTATCTACTGCTGCCCACTCTGAGCCAAGTGACTCTCTAGCCCGCACAGATGTTCCTCTTTAGATCTAACGGGCAGCTTGCTCTTCCCCCTTGCAGCTTGGGTCTGCTGCGTGCAGCCCTTGCCTCAGCTGCTTGTCTGCTTAGACAGCAGGTAGCCTGCCATGCTTTCCTCTTTTTAGGAACAGGAGTCTTTGGTTACAGTTTCCATCTGTATTGATCTGTTACTCAGAACGGTCCATTGCAGGCACTTGAGCAGCTAAAAATACTTGTTCTAATGTTTCATTGCAAAGGTGTATTTGTCAGCTTCCTTTGTTTCAGTCTGGGGGCATAGTGATTATAATTAGAAGCACTGAATAGGAGAATTTAGTTCCCATGTAAGTAATAGAGGACTCGTACCAGCAGGAATAGGGTGCTGGCAGTATGCTATGTCTGTTTCATAGACATTATAGATTCATAGACATTAGGGCTGGAAGGGACCTCGGAAGATCATCGAGAACCACCTCCAGCGGCAGTCTATTCCAGACCTTGGGGGCTTGGACAGTAAAGTAGTTCTTCCTCATGTCCAGCCTGAAACGGTCCTGAAGGAGTTTATAACTGTTTGACCTCGTCATCCCTTGGGGCGCTCTGGTGAACAAACGTTCCCCCAGATCCTGGTGGTCACCCCAATAATCTTATAGGTGGCCATCAGATCACCCCTGAGCCTGCGCTTTTCCAGGCTAAAGAGTCCCCTGGCTCTCAGCCTGTCATCGTAAGATCTGTTTTCCTGACCTCTGATCATGCGCGTGGCTCTTCTCTGGACTCTCTCAAGCTTCTCCACATCCTTTTTGAATTGTGGAGCCCAAAACTGGACGCAGTACTCCAGCTGCGGCCTCACCAAGGCCGAGTACAAGGGGAGAATGACGTCCCGGGATTTGCTTGAGAAGCATCTATGGATGCAAGCCAGCGTTTTGGTCGCTTTACTAGCCACAGCATCGCATTGCAGGCTCGTGTTCATCTTGTGGTCATGATTGCCCCCAAGTCTCTTTCTTCCGTAGTGCTAGCCAGCGTAGCACTGCCGAGCCTGTAAGGATGCTGCAGGTTTTTCTTCCCAAGGTGGAGAACCTTGCATTTTTTGGTGTTAAACACCATCAGGTTCTCATCCGCCCATTTCCTGAGCCTGTCAAGGTGAGCCTGGATTGCCATCCTGTCCTCAGGTGTGGATGCTTTACCCCAGAGTTTGGTGTCATCGGCAAACTTGGCCAGTCCGCTTCTGACTCCAGTGTCCACATCATTAATGAAGATGTTGAGCAATATAGGTCCAAGGACAGAGCCTTTGGGGACCCCAGTGGTCACAGGACACCATGATGAGTGACTTCTGTCAACCACCACCCTCTGGGTCCAAACACAGAGCCAATTTCCCAGCCAGCGGATAATGGTGAGGCCAAGACCGCAGTTGGCCAGTTTTGCCAAGAGGTGATCATGGGATACCAGATCAAAGGCTTTTTTAAAGTCAAGTTATATGATATCAATATCCTCTCCCTTGTCCAGGTGATAGGTCACCTGGTCGTAAAAGGAAATGAGATTGGTCAGGTAAGACCTACCCACAACAAACCCATGCTGGCTAGCCCTCAGGATGTTGCCGTTGGCCAGTCTGTTAAGAATGGGCTCTTTAATAATCTTTTTTAAGACCTTGCCCAGGATAGAGGTCAGGCTGATGGGCCTGTAGTTTGCCAGATCCACTTTCCTCCCTTTCTTGAAGATCGGCACCACATTGGCCTTCTTCCAATCTTCGGGCACTTCACCAGAGCGCCAGGATCCGTGCCGGGGGCTGGGCTATGATGTTCGCCAGCTCCTTGAGCACCCTGGGGTGTAGATTGTCAGGGCCGGCTGAAGGTGTCCAGCCTCTCAAGGTGTTCCTTCACGTGGTCAGCATTAATGGAGGGTAAGGAATCATCCTCACCCAGGCGTTCCTGCCCTGTAATGGGCAGAGGCGCCCCTTGGGACTGGTGAAAAACTGACTCAAAGTACTCATTTAGCAAGTTGGCTTTTTCCTGGGCATCGGTTGTCAGTTGCCCCATCTGGGTCAGCAGGGGTCCAATGTTGCCCTTGCTTTTCCTTCGGCTCCCCACATATCTAAAAAAGGACTTTTGTCCTTGATACTTGTAGCTAGTTGGAGTTCAGTCGCAGCCTTGGCTTTCCTGCTTTGCTCCCTGCAGGAACGGGCCAGTGCAGAGTATCCCTCCTTGGAGGTGGATCATGTCTTCCATCTTTGTTCCCAAACACGGTTCTGCCACTTCTCCTCAAAGGCCAAAATTTTCCAACACGAGTGCCCAAAGTTAGCCACCCAAATCTATATTTAGGGTCCTAAAAAAGTTACCTGATTTTCAGGTGTACTACGTATAACGGTCATGCATGTCAATCAGACCTGCAGGTGTTCAACAGTCCTGAGACTTGTATCACTCCTTTAGGTATCTGTATATGTCAAAGAAAATATAGAAATGAAGGTAAGAGACTTCAATAATGTGTACAAGGTAGTGATAATTTTATGTATACAGTGAGTTCTGCTAAGTATGAATGTTGTGTCAGTCAATAGCAACTCTTTTAAACAGAATACAAGCTAGAACATTTTGTCCCAACTGTCAGTAAAAGCCCAATGCCATGGTCTGGGCAAATTCAGGGGAAGGAGAAGAATTGACACTGTGTTGCCTTCTCCTATTCACGATCTGACTGTTTGTCTAACTGTTAAAGACACATGAAAGCAAAAGGGAACTCTTCCACTCATCCGTTTGGTATCTAGCAGGAAGAGAAATGAAACAATGGGCAGTTCTCAGCAATTGTTTGGTTATCCAAACCTCAAATTCATCACTAGAGATTTTCCTCTATAACATAACTAACCTTCCTTTTTTTCTCCTAGATTTCCTTGAAGAAGTGGTAGAGGAAAAGCCCCATGTAAAGCCATATTTTACTAAAACCATCCTTGATATAGAAGTTGTGGAAGGAAGTGCTGCTAGATTTGACTGCAAAATTGAAGGTACTTTAAATGAACGCGTGTCTTCATTTCTCTCTTCCCCCTACTCTGCCATCTCTGTGCCTCCGGCCTGCCTTTTTGCTATGGTTCTCTTCAGCTTTACCACTATCTGTGCGTTGCAGTGTGATTTTTTTAAATATTTATTTATTTTTGCAATAATGGAATACACTTTGAGCAGCTGGGTGATATTCTGTGCTTGCTATGGAGAAGAAACCGGGTATTACAGTGCTGCACTTCACTGAAATGTCACAATGACCTTGAGGATGGGAGTAATGAAAATGAGATAAAATGTAATAATACAAACTGGAAAGTCATATACTTAGGGGCTATTAAGCATTTCAGCTATAAGCTTGGGGCTCATCAGTCAGAAAAGACCAAAGAAGAGAAAGACCTGGGTTCATTAGTCAATCGCAAACTGACTAGAAGCCACCAAGGCATGGGGGTGTGAAAGGGCAAGTGCAGCCCTAGGATGTAGCAAGCAGTGCATTTTGAAGTGTCACTGACATAAAAGACACTGGCAAAATCTCACTGGGAGTACAGGGTTATCTCTAGCCAAGCAGAATGAATTCAGAATGGAACAAGTGCGGAGGAGGGCTGTCTTGTTTTCAGTATGAGTGATGGTGCCAAAAATATTATTGAGGGCCTCTAAAAGGGCTGGAAAAATGAGGAGGAATTTCCAGAACAACTCATGACAAAAGAGAGAAGGGAAAATATGCGTCTGACAGGGGATCACTGGTGTAATATTTTATCAAAAGAGTAAAAAATGCAGGAGGAAAGAGGATGTACAGATTTTACGTGTTCTGTTCCTGGGGTGAGATCCACACCCTGTCTGGCCCCTTTATAGAGTAGCACAAAAGGACTCTCAAAGGCTTGAATTTGGCTCAGAGAATATTTCTGCACAGGTATTGCAAAAGGCAACCAGTGTCTGCCTTTCAAGGACCCCCTCCTCCCAAACTCACCATGGTGACCACAGGAAAGATTTTGAGTAGCTCTCATGCCTGCGAGGCTGCCGTAAGGTAAAGCTACGGACCAGAATCTAAGCAGTGGGGACTGCAGAGAAAGACTTTGCGTTGTGAAGGGCTGTGGAGGCTCGTCATAAGAGTTTCAGGTCTTCCCTTGGCTGATGAATGAGTTGCTGTGAAAGGCTCTCTACTTTATTCTAGTTAGAGTATAGGAAACGGTGAGTTCCCATACCTACAGCCTTCATTTCAGACTTGTATTATTCATAGTATAGAGGCGCCAGATAAAGGTATAGTTAAAATAGTAGATCATTTGAATGTACTTTAATTAGGGTTTGACAGACTTAGATTTACAGACATGCCGAAATCCATGTGAACCTGAGAGAAGTAGAGATGAATGCAATTTAATGTCTTGTTTTACTGCAACGGCTGCTCTTTCCCCGCTGTCACAGGCTACCCTGACCCTGAGGTGATCTGGTACAAAGATGACCAGTCCATTAAGGAGTCTCGTCACTTCCAGATAGATTACGATGAGGACGGGAACTGTTCTTTGACTATTTCTGAAGTTTGTGGGGACGATGATGCCAAATACACCTGCAAAGCTGTTAATAGCCTTGGGGAAGCAACTTGCACCGCAGATCTCCTTGTGGAAACAATGGGAAAAGAAGGGGAGGAGGAAGAGGAGGAGGAGGAGGAGGAATGAAACAACTCAACAAAAGAGACAGTTGAAAAAACACATTACAAAGACTTTATCTCCAAGGCTCAGAAAACCAAGTTATTAAAAGCACCTAGAGTGATGCTTAGGTCACCGGGGGAGGGTTGTTTCTTCAGCATGATCAGTTGATACCTGTTTGTTTTATTTATGGGCATTAGTTGGAATCGGCAGGCACTTTAAGTTGCTGTTGGGATTGGATTTAGTTTAAATAAATCAGTGAAGTTGCCCAGCCTGATTTTATACTGAAACAATCGTATGGAAAACAAATCCTTAATTATGTCCTGGATTCATAAAACCTGCATTTAGCGAGATTGTTTGGTTTACACGATCACTTCCATCGGCTAATACCATAGCTGTGATGGCTCCCCAAGATCTGCATTTACCATTGGGCTAGATATCTTCTGTCAAACACACAGTCGACCGGTTTGGTCCGATGGCCATGGACTTCTCCCACAGTGAAGTCATTCCTTCACGTAACTGCGAGTGAAGGCGATACTGTAGTTAGCATTGCAATTTGCACGTTGGAATGAAATGAAACAAGCTGGGTCTTTCCTTCTGTTTCATTCATCTTTAATAGTGGGTTTTTGTGTCTTACCTTTAAGCATACATTAATTTTCTCTTCCAGTTTGCTGTTAATCATAGTAATACTGCTTATCCTAGATCTCCAGGAGCTTCTCTGAGAGAATATTTCTTTCCTTCCTTTTAACCAAGCATCTTTTAACTTGTCATCTTTCCTTTAAGGTATCTGCCACCTTGGTGAAGTCACAGGGGTGTGCCTTAGGGAACAGATTGAGAATATATAGCACCACAAACTTCCTATTGTGCTTGTCAGTTTAATAAAGATTCATGGTTCATATGTGTGCTGCTGTGAAATACAGGTTATTACACATCCAGTGACTTGCGTGTCTATGTGTGCAGAAAGCCAGCTTAGTTAAAAATGTCCTTTTACTTTATTTATGTGGCCACTGTGGAACAGATTTCAACTGATGATCAGCTGGAAACTACCAGAGGTTTTAAAATAGCCAAGAAAAAAAAAGAGTCTGGATGGTAAACTCCTTTATACCAAGCAATTTCCAAAGAATCGTGTGTGCCCTAAGAGTCCGACAGCCTACTGTCTGTGTTAAAGCTGTGTCAGGAAGGCTGCTGCCTGCTGGAAAAAAAAAAAGCAAAAAAACCAAACAAAAAAATCTAAAAAACCTGATCTTTTCTCAGAGGCAATTAATGCACTCAGACGTAGTAACTTTGCTTTCCTTTCACAATAATGGCACTTTTTAATTTTTGTTGCTCGTGGGTAATATCAGAGGACATAAGCTGATATGCATAATCCAGTGACAATACAATTTCAGTAGCTATGCATCATTCCAAATGTGGTTATTTTCTTTTTCCACTTTGCGTGTGTTTTTGAAGTGCAAAGATTTTAAAGGGTACCTTAAAAAAAGATTAATTTAGAGCCTCAGAATAAAGTATCGAGTTACTTTAATGCAGATGTCTACAATATCAACTTTAGGATGTTTGATATTACCTAGTTTTATGTGTTTTGTATTATCTGCTCTTCTATGTGTTTTTAAAATAACAATTCAAACTCCGCTAATGTGGATCACACAATGGTTTTTATAACTGCTTTGCTCTCTGTTGCTAGGTTAATATTGCCAGCATGTCTTCTCTTTTTAAATGGATAAAGAACTCTTGTTATACTAAACACCGTATTGCCACAACTTCTTATAAGGAAAAGATTTTTCATCTGATTTAGAGCATAAGAGCTTTTCTCACAAGTTTTAAATATGTGTAGGTAACAATGGGGTGTATTTTGTACCTTAATAAAAATATGCCAATGTTTTCCCAGTTTGTTGAACTATCAGAATTGTGAAAAATGAGAACACTACAGCTGTAGTTTACTCACGATTTCTAAATAAATAATACCACAGAGCATGCGAGTTGTATAATCTATCGAAGATGCTGTTTTATTCATCCAGACCAGGGAAGGGAAACACAGTGATGTCTAATGATGCTCTCCTGCGCTGAAGGCTGTTTGGCACAGGAATGTGGTTGTGGGAGAGGGCAGGGAGGGGGTAGCAATTTCATCTCACTAATAACATTAGTTTTTACCGATCAGCATAAATCTGGCTGCTAGGCAACTGTTTAATTAATGCTGCTGGCTGTAATCCCTAAAAAGCAGTTGTGATTTTGCAAAGCACAGGCCTGCTCCGTTCCATTAATTTCTAGCCCCAAAATATCCTCAGCACCTGAAGAGCAGGAAGGGAGCAGCCGGGTGCAGTTAGATATACTGCTGTTTGCCACCCGAGAGCCCTCCTATACCAAGGGACATTTTCAACTGGTGACACATAGTGTTACTTCTTGTCACTGAAACAACAGAAGAGAACCTGACCTCAATTGTAGACAAATCTATGTGTAAATGTATAAAAATCCTACACTTCCAGAAACTGCAGAACCCAGCATATTTACCAGTATCATTTCTACTGCCCCTTTTAAGAAAATAAGTAGACAGTCCTCTAATATATAGTCATAGAAGCATAGAAAAGTAGGACTGGAAGGGACCTCAGTAGGTCATCTAGATCAGCGCTGCTCAAGGCAGGATCATCCTTGTCCAAACCATCTCAGCCAATGTCTGTCTAATCTGCTTTTCAAAACTTCCAAGAAAAGAAGCTCCACGACCTCTCTAGGTAATCTGCTTCAATGCTTAACCCCCACTAGTAAAAAAGACATCTTCCTAATATCCAACCTAAATCTCTCTTGCTTCAATTTAAGACTGTTGCTCCCTCTTTTCCCTTGTGCAACCACAGAGAATATTCTGTCACCATCCCCTCTGTATCCACCTTTCACAGAAGCAGATGTAGGATTGTTCAACGGGGGGTGCGGGATCAGCAAATGATGGTCTAGGGGTGGTTGCACGCTCCACTTCCAGCCTCCTGCCCCTGCCCACTGGGGCAGGCAGGCTGCACCACATGAGCAGCAGTCGGGGACTTATTATAAGTTCCAAAGAAGGTCAGAGTTCCCCACGCCTTCCCCCTCCATCCTCAGAGGCATCTCCTCTCCCTTCTCCCCTGCCTGCTGCTGCTGTCCTGGGGGTGAGGGGAGCTCCTGTCCTGCTCCAGCCATGCTGTGCAGGGTCTGGGCTCAGTCCTGGACAGCAGCAGGTGGGTTCCCCCTCCCTACACCTGCTCCCCGGCTGGCAGGTAATACCTGGACCGGGAGGGGGGGATAGTTGGGGTGGGAGGGCACCACTGCTGCTGCTGTCCTGAGCTGTGCCCACCCCAGTCCCCATACAGAGCAGCTAGAGTGGAAGAGGAGCTCTCCTTGCTCCTGTGACAGCAGGGAGACGGGCAGCAGCAGGAGGGAGAGGGAGAAATGGGAGGGGAGGGGGTGCGCTGGGCACAGAGGGGACGGGGGGCAGAATTTGTACCTTCGTTGGGACTTTACAAAGTCTCAGCTGCTGCTCCTGCGGTGTGGTCAGAAAGGGGAGGCATGGTCATACCCTGCACTCCCTCTGGATCTGCCCCTGTCTTTCCAGTCTTTCCTTGCAATCCATATTTCCTCCACCTTTAATCATTTCTGTTGCTCTCTGCCAGACTCTTTCTAATTTGTCTAAGTCTTTCTTGCCCTGCCATGCCCTGAATGGGACGTGGTAATCCAGGTGAGTGCTGAATAGAATGGAAGAATCGCTTCCCTTGGCTTAAAAGCAATGCTACTGTTGATACAGCCCGGTGTGCAAGAGCACATGTTGGTACCTATTCACCTCATGGGCCACTATAACCCCGCCAGATCTATTTCCCCCAGTACTGTGGCCTGAACAGTCAGCCCAGGCACCATGTTATAATTGTCCAAGGCAAAGCTTAATATGTTTGAAGAAACTTTTCAAATATTGCATTTCTTAAGCAATCCTTTAACATTGCACAAGTGTCTTTCCTAGATCACAGCCTAAATATATGGCTTTAAGCAGGACATTGACTTCCAAGAGTCAGGTTATTTCCTTAAAGGAATGTGCATGTGAATCAGGCCTTAGATCAGAGTTTGGGCTGTTGCAAGATGGTACTGCTGCCACAGACTGGATTGGTTTAAGTCTGCTTATATTCCTTATGCTTGACATTCCCCCTCTCACTTAAAACCCAAGAAAAGCCTATGAGCTATAATTAGGGGTCTGCTGAACTCAAGGTGGCTGGCTTTGAACCCTTGGGCGTGGGGGGAGATGGAGGGGGAAGGGCAGGGGAGCAGTGGATGGGAAGGGAGCTGGGAGGAGGAGGCCTTACAGCAGGAGGCTCAAAGGCAGCCCCACCTTGCCCCGACTGCAGGACTTTCTGGCCTTTTCTCTGCTTTCTGGTAAGTTGGGTTTTTTTGCAGCAAGCCATGGAGCCCACCATTTTTCCACCCAAAATTGCGGTTTCCATGAATATCTTGTAATTGTGATTTGGGTAGGTCCCTAGCTATAATACCATATTTTCTTGCACACACCACTTTAGTTTTCCCCAACAACTGGGCTGCATGTCTTAAGTGGAGAAGCTGACTTTTCTGCCCGGAAGAGAAGTCCCCCACATTGACTCCTGCTCCAAAAACCTACTGCCCAGCAGCAGCATTAATGGGATTTATTTTCAGGCAGCTGAGGATGGCAGTTGCCCTACTGCTTTATTGTTCTTCACTCCACAGGTGTGAACAATCATCTCTCCTTTTAAACAGTCTTGATGTTCCACTAATCAAGCTAACCTTTCTTCTGGCAATTTTGCTTTCTGCTGGCTGCTCCTGGTCTCTCCTGTTCATAGCTTGCAGACTTTTTAGCTCTGTCCCTGATCTGTCGGCCATAACTCTGGATAAAGCTTTTTTTCTTCATTCTGCCTTTGCAAAAAGAAGGTGCATATGTTATTCTGGGGTGTGTTATATGTGAGAACATACAGCAACAGCCACTGTTTCCAGTTACCCTAAAAAAACGATTTGTGCCTAATCAGCCAGGCATGCAGTACACTGTGGCTGGTGTAGAAACCCCTACTTCAGTATGCAAGAGTCCTCTGTAATGGTAATCCAGTCCTGCCTGCCCACAAAGGAGGTTTGAATGGTGGAGCTGTCAACCCAGTAGGGAATTACAGCCTCTGAAATGAGAGGAAATAAAACATGCTGAAGCACTTGCACACATGATTTATGGCCCAAAATAGCCTCAGAACGTTCTTCCGTATTTACTGAAAAGTTCCAAAGCACTATGATAAATATTACTCATTCCTCATAACATTTCTTATTAATCTAATCTTTCTTAAAGTCCTAGAGCATTTCGATCCAGGCAACGAATACATGAAATACAGTAGGAGACAGCAGAATTGGATCATTTATTCATGCTCTGTTTTAGGAAGGGGTGGATATAGACCTGTACTTTCTCCACAGACACTGACTTCCTCACATTGCACATCCAGTAAGCATACTGTAAAGATCTGTAGCATAGAAAATTCACTGGAAAATGCAGTGGGAGACTGAGAAATAGGTCTATGGAATAGTTACAATTTCAGTAGAGGATTTATGTCACTCCCTTCATTGCTGCACTTTAAAGAAAAAAAATAATCTGTTGACTGGAATAATAGAGTCACAGAAGTCTGGTCGAAGGGACCTTGTAGATCTTCAAGTC
>NW_017728949.1:60333940-60348407 GCF_001723895.1 Crocodylus porosus | reverse complement strand
TGCTGGTTGCCCTTGAGCATCATCCCTGAGGCTGGCCCATCGCAGATGTGCTCCTTGATGATCTTCTCAAAGAGTTTCCCTAGGATTGAGGTAAGACTGACAGGTCTATAGTTGCCCGGGTCTTCCCTCCTCCCTTTTTTAAAGATGGAGACCAGTCATCTGGCACCTGGCCCGAGCACCATGAGCACTCGTAAAGCCGTGCTAAGGGCCCTGCAATAACCCCTGCTAGTTCCTGAACGCCCTGGGGTGGAGAGCATCTGGACCCACTGATTTGAACACGTCCAGCCCCTCCAGAAGCTCTCTGACCCGGTTCTCCCCACCCTGAGGTCTGGAGGCATTCCCCTCAAGTCTGTCTTGCATCACAGTGGGGAAGTCCTGATCCCTGCCCAAAAAAGCAGAGGTGAAGAACTGGTTGACTATATATAACTGATCTAAAAAGTAGCTCTCTTTCTATATCCGAACCTTCAAGGGTACTGAAATTTGTGCTGTTATGAATGTAATATTACTTAATCTTTGCTATTGTGTAGAATATTTGCAACAAATTAGTTATAACTCTCAGTTATGCTTCAGTGTAGTAGCTTATTGAAGTACAAAATCAATGGAAGTCTATTCAGAAAAAATCAAGAGTAACTGGAAACTGAAGGCCCTTTCTGGATTTAAAAATGTAATCTTTTTTAGTTTCTCTAAGGAAAATTATAGATTAGCTTTTTTTCTGTGGGAGTGAGATCTTGAAAAGAGATTTCTACCTTTCTAATTCTTAAAATAACTTTAAAAGGCAAAAATCATCCTTCTGAAACAAAGAACAGACTGTAATTTTAAAAATAAAATAATAATTCACTGTACAATTTATCCTTTAATTCAAGTTCCAGTCCTCGTTGGTGCAAACTCCAGTGTCTCAAGGAGATCTCTGTACTGGGCAGGGTCTTGGCAAAATCAAATGAGACTGTGCAGGTACAGATGTTTGCCTCACAGCTCAGCTTGTGCAACCAGGACATTAGCAATTAAAGAATAAGGTGACCTAGAGTCTATGATATTAGCAAGCTAAGGAAATACAAATCAGATTAATGTACTGTAACATAGATACATAACTAGTTGGCTCATCATGCTCAATGAATATTCATCAACGCCTGGGTGGGAAGAAGTAGCAAATGGCGTTCCCCTGGGGTGTGTCCTGTGTTTGGTATTGCTTAACATCTTCATTCATTATTTGGATGATGGAACTGAATGCACACTTAGCAAATTTGCGGATGATGCCAAGTGGGCTTCAGGCCAGGGCTAGGATCCAAAATGACCTGGATAGACTGGAGAAATGGTCCGCAATCAATCCGATGAGATCCAACAAGGACAAGTGCAAAGTCGTGCACTTGGGATGTTATAACTGCGTGTGCAACTACAGACCGGGGAGCGACTGGCGAGGCTGCAATACGGCAGAGAAAGACCTGGGGGTTGCAGTACACCATAAGCTGAATATGAGCTGGCATTGTTGCAAAAAATCCTGCCGACAGCGTCCTCGTTGTACTAGTAGGAGTTAACACAAGTCGAGGGAAGTGATCTTCTGCTTTGCTCGGAGCCGGTGAGGGATCACCCATGTCCCATTTTGGGCCCCACACTTCCAGCTTGCAACGAGTCCAGTCCAGAGGAGCAAAAAGTGATGAAAAGCCTGGGAAGTGTGGCTTACAGGGTCCGGGGGGAAGAGGTAGTCTGGGGAAGAAAAGACCGGGGAATCTGATAACCGTCTTCAAATACACGAAGGGCGAGTATAGAAAGAACGGAGATGGGCTTTTTTCCGTGATTGTAGTGGATGGGACTAGGAGCGACGGCCGCACGCGGCGGCAGAGGAAGCACAGGTTGGGGAGGACGAGGCATTTCCTGACCATGGACCTTGGATGGCTGCTGTTTTCAGGGGTGACAGAAAGGGTCGCAAGCGCTTGTGATCTCCAGCCGGCTGTGGGAAGACTTCATGGTCTTCATGGGAGGGAGCAGCTGAGGGACCCACTTGTCCCCCTCAGGGCCAGGGCGGAGGGAGGCCATTGCCTTCCCTGCAGGGGCTCAGGGAGGAACTAAGGGCAGCCGTGCCCGCTTCCAAGATGGCAGCGGGCGCTTCAGGAAGTCGGGGACGGAGGAACTAAGGGCAGCGTGCCCGCTTCCAAGATGGCGGCTGGCGCGTCAGGAAGTCGGGGAGGGCGGGGAGGGAGGAACTAAGGGCGGCCTTGCCCGTTTCCAAGATGGCGGCGGGCGCTTCAGGGCGTGCGGGGCGGGGTGTGGGGCCGTGCGGCGGGGCCCGCCCCAGGCCCGGGGGAGGTAACATGGCGGCGCCGGGCAGCGGGCGGGCGGACAACGGCTACGGGGGGCAGGCGGCCCTCAGGAGGAAGGGCTCGAGCGCCCTGGCCACGGCCTATCTCGTCATCTACAACGTGGTGATGACGGCGGGGTAAGAGTGTGAGCGCGTGTGTGCGCATGTGAGTGTGTAGGGGTGTGTGCGTGTGCATGTATCAGTCCGTGTGTAAGTGTGGGTAAGAGAGCATGTGCGTGTGTGAGCATGTGTGTGTAAGAGTGTGGGTGAGTGTGAGTGTGAGTGCATGTGGCTGCATGTGTGTAAGAGTGGGTGTGAGTGTGCGTAAGGGTGTGAGTGAGTGCATGTATTGTATCAGAGTGTGTGTGCGCGTGTGCGTATATGCGTGTGTGTAAGAGTGTGGGCATGTGGGTGTGGGTGTGAGTGCGGGTGTGCATGTGTGTGCGTCTCCCTCCTGCCCCTTTCCCCTGCTGGGCTCTTGTCCCGGTGCTCGGGCCCCGTGGCCGCGGCGGGGCCCGGCTGCGCGCGGCCATGGAGGAGGAGGGCTGCTGGGCTCGCAGGGCGGCACCGAGCCAGGGCCGGTCGTGTAAAAGCGACTGACTCTGCCGCACCAGCCTGGGGAGAGGTTGGCACGGCGAGGTGCGCGCCCCACCGTCCCCGCCAGGGATTTGAAGTGCGTTCAAAAATAGTCGGTCCCGTTGTGAGCTTTGTGAGAGAAGGATTGCTCCCATCATCAAAAAAATAAAAATAAAAATCCCCAAACCAGTGGTAAAAGCTACGAGTCGGGTGCCTTAAATCTGTCACGTTTGCCGAGGTTATGAAAGCGCGGCCAGGGCTGGAGCCCAGAGTCGTGGTTCTGCAGTAAATCCCTAGCGGGACGCTGTTTAAAATGCACAAAGCCTGGTGAGTGCAGGGTGTCTTCATCAGGGCGTATTAATAATTAATTTGTAAAATGTTGAAGCTAAACGGCTGAGGGGCTCGTGAGACGTGGATGTAGAAGCAGCTCCCCTTTGGGTGAAGGGGGACGAAGCTGTGCTGTGCACGTGTTGCTCTGGGTGTCCTTTGATCCCCTGCGAAGTGGAAGCTAAGCAGGCGTGGCGGGCTCGTGGATCGTGGTGTATATTGATAACTTTTGCCTCACGTTATTTTGATAACCGTGGAGTAAGGCGATCTGTCTGGGGATTTGGGATCAATATTACATTTTAAAATTCTTACTACAGCTTATTCTGTATTAATTTTCTCACGTAGATGAGCCTTTAGCACACAAGTTCAATGCAACAAAGACTGTCTTTATCTTTTTACGCTGTGCCCAGCAAAACCGAGTCTTTGATTCATGACAGGGCTTCTTGGGTGTTGGAGCAGTACAAATGTGGGATGGTATCAAGCCAGGACAACTTGGGGGAGATTTTAAAGAGTCTTGCTGAAACATTCATAAAATAAAACTCTTCACTGGTGACTGGGGCAGGAAGAGGGAGAAACTGTAACCTTAGTCCTGACTCAGGCTGTTTGCTTTCAGGCAGACGCATGCGACTAGTCTCACTCTTCTGGAGAAAAATGTCTTCATTTGGGATTAGCAGACAACACTTTAATTCTCTTCTTTTCACCATAGAAGATCTGATTATACTGTGAGATCTGTGTGTACTGTGAGAGTACCAGGTGGATTGATTCTTTATTAAAATGGCCTCAGTTCTCATTAGCAGTAGAAGTGGCGTGAGATTTCAACCCTCTCTGCAGCTTTTTTTTCCCTTACACAACTGTGTGCTTTAAGAGGGTCCAACCCATTTCGGGTGCGGGTAACTCAGTGTACGCCTGTTGTGACAGATGCGGGAGATGCGCTTTTGAAATAGCAGACTTGCAAGCTGATTACACAATGGATATTGCTGTTCAATATTTAAATGTAGGAGCAATAACTAACCCTCAAGATTAGAAGACAAGGACTCCTTGCTCTTTCAGTTATCATGTTCCTGCACAACTAGCAAAGTTAACCTCTCTGAGCTTCGCTCATCCTTTATTTTATAAATGAAAAAATGCTTTCCTGCCTTGCTTTGCCCATGGTGAAGTTGAAGTCAGACTTGTAATTTGCATTAAATCTCTGGTGAAAGGTGCGGTAGAAATGCAAATGATTAAGAATGCTGGGAAGCAATACACTTTCACGGTTCAGTCCTTAGAAAAGCCGCGACGTGCGTTCTGATGTCTGTGGGGAAATGGCCGAAGGATCTGGATGGTTCCTCGCTATTTTTAAATTCTTTATCTGGTCACTTTCTAATTTTGGCCAAAGGCCCCAAGAAATGCCTCTCTTTAGATGGGACGTGGCATGAAAAAATCTCAGAAAGGCTCTCTTCCTATGGGAGGCTATGGAGAAGGATGGTGAAGTAATTAGGACTTTAGCTGGAACTCAGGGAAACCTGGGTTGAAATCTCTTCTTTTCCATCAATTTCCTGCATGACCTTTGGCAGACCCACTTAAATCATCTGCGTCAGGATTCCCGATCTGAAAGGAGAAAGGAAAAAAGGAGGAGATGCTTTCCTTCCTTCCCCAGGAATCTGTACTTATTAGAATAGAAATACTAAGGCTTGAGACATGTGCAGGTAATATGCTCATGGGGGGCATGTAAGTACCAGAGGCACTTTTTAATTTGATGCCGAGTTAAATTTTAAATTCAAAATGGAGCACTGATCTTACATATGCATTAGGAGAGCATGCTTTAAATCTTTATTTGCCTTAACTGCTAGTAAGAACTAGCAGTTTTACAATGGGGCAAGTGTCGATTAAAAAAAATAAATAAAGTTTTCACTTGTTTGCTTTTTGTGTTTTCTCATTTTAGGGAAAATAAGTAATCAGATTTATGTGTGGGAGGAGGATAAATATAGTTCCTAGTTGTGTTTTCAAGAACTCCTACATTAAATAGGGTTTGCAGTATTTGCATATGTTACACTTCTGCGAGAAAAATAATCTTTGTCGTTTGAGATTTGTAAATTCACATATACCTAAATTTTGGCTCAAAGGTGGTCTGGGGGTGTCTTTCAACAAACAAGCTAATCCCACAGATAAGAGAAGAAGTGAAAATTATAGTGTATAAAAAATCTCCTGGAAATGGTGCTAGAATTGGAACAGAAAATGACTGATGGGGGTGGGTAGACACTGAATGTTGGCTTCATTAAAGCTATTAAGAAATTATCATATTGCTCTCATTTTTAGTGAAGTGTCAAGATTGCTGTTTGTTTAACAGCCACTCAAGATGGTTGTCTAGTGTGAAGTTTTAATTAGTGAAAAGACTTGATTTCTCTGGGATTTTTTTTAGATTTAATTTTAAAGTGTTAACTTGCTAACAGTATATCCTATTATTACAGACCAAATACTGTTTAGGGTTGTGGGCTCCTGGGTCCACCTCCCCAGTGACTGGTTGCTAAGAATCAAAGTACACTTCTGTGTTATCAGATGGGAACAACTGGCTTGTGTACTGACTTCCTCCCACACGCCTTCACTGTATTTACTGAGATTCTCCCAGGGGGTTTTCTGCAGTGAATTCAGCCTGATGGGCATGGCTTTATTGAGTAAGAAAAGCGAGGTGGAACAGTGCAAGACTCATGTTCTGGGCATTGTATCAGCATGGACTCACTTAATGCATATATAACTTTAAGCAGCAAGTAGTTCCGCTCACGTCCTTAGGGACAATTCCTGCTCTTAAAGTGAAGCATTCATATAACTGTTGGCAGGATTGGGACCGTAGTTTGTTGCCTTATTTCCACAGGTGTTTGAGAGGCTCATCAGTGCTTATGGTTTAGTGTCTGTGTTTTAAACATTTCATCTTGAAACATCTACAGACATGGCAGGAATCTAAGACCTAGTATTAGTTTAAATAGCCCCTGGTCACAGCTCTGTTTTAGCTAGAATTTAAAAAATGAATGGTTTATATTAATACTGTACAATCTTTAGACCCTTTTTATGTAAAACCTTGCAAGACATGTAGAGAGAGAGATGTGTTTGTTTATGCTTCTTTTTTAAAGATTGCTATTTCCATTTACTTTTGCATCACGTATACATTTTTGACACTCTTTAGAAAATATTGTCCTTTTTTTTCCAAACCGTGGAGAATTTGCAGAAACATACAACTACAAAACACCAGAAATTTATAGTTGTGTTCCCACTACTAGGTTAATTTGACTGCATTGTATCTTGCTGAGGCTTGTCAGTGTTCTTAGTCTCAAATATGTAGTTGATCTGATCTTGTTGCAGTACAGTAACGAGCCGTAGAAAATTCATAATGGGACCACACAGAGCGGTGTTGAGTTGGATCTGGAATACTTAATGGATTTGGTTACTCTCCATTTCCAGAGTAGCTTATGGGCGTGGAAGGTTTGTACATCTGTCAGGTGGCTGTCCCCAGCATAGAGGGGACAGGGAATAAAAGTGAACAAGGCAAAGTTAAAGTGATAGAAAAGCTCAGGTGGGTTGTGGAAGAAGATCTGGGGGCAGGACTGAACTTACAGGGAGTGATTCATGGGGGAGGCAACCTAGTGCCAGATGATGTGGAAAAGGCTGAAATACTCAATGCCTTTTTTACATCAAGTCTTCACAGGTACGATCAGCTCTCAGAGTACTGCACCTGGCAGCACAGTTTTGGGAGCGGGGAGCAGCCAGCAGTGGTGCAAGAGCGAGTCAGACTTTTGATACCGTCTCCAGCAACATTCCAGCAAGCAGGTTAAGGAAATCCATGTTGTATGAATGGACTGTAAGGTGGATAGGAAACTGGCTGGATCATCAAACTCAAAGGGTATTAATTAATGGCTCAGTGTCAAGTTGGCAACCAATATCAAGTGGAGTGCCCCAGGGGTTGGTCCTGGCCTGGTTTTGTTCAATGCATCAGTGACCTGGAAGATGGGATGGAGCGCACCCTCAGCAAGTTTGCAGATAACACCCAGCTGGGGGGAGTAGTAGATAAGCTCTGAAGAGTAGGGCCTAGAAAGAGAGTCCTAGACAGCTTGGCAGACTGGACCAAAAGAAATCTCATGAGGTTCAGTAAAGACAAATGTGAAGTCCTGCATTTGGATGGGTGGATTAATCCCATGCACCAGTATAGACTGGGGATTGACTGGCTAAGCATCAGCTCTGCAGAAAAGGACCTGGGGGTCACAGTGGACAGTAAGCTGAATGTGAGCCAAGCGTGCCCTTGTTGTGAAGGGGGCTAACGGCAGCAGACTGAGGGCAGTGATTCTGCCCCTCTATTCTGCACTGGGGAGGTCACATCTGGAGTCCTGTCCAGTTTTGGGCCCCGCACTACGGAAAGGATGTGGACAAATTGGAGACAGTCTGGCAGAGGCCGACAAAAATGATTAGAGGGCTGGGAAACATGATTTATGAGGAGAGGCTGAGGGAACAGGGTTTATTTAGTCTGGAGAAGAGGGAGACTAACGGGGGATTTAATAGCAGCCTTCAGCTCCCTGCAGGGGGGTTGCAAAGAGGACGGAGCTGGACTGTTCTCCGTGGGGCAGATGACAGGACAAGGAGCAATGGGCTCGAGTTGCAGCAAGGGAGATTTAGGTTAGATGTAAGGAAAAACTTTCAAGGAGGGTAGTAAAGCAGTGGAACAAGTTATGCATAGAGGTGGTGCAATCTCCATCCTTGGCAATTTTGAAGACCCGGCTAGACAAAGCCTTGGCTGGGATGATACAGTTGGGGATCGTTGGGTTTGGAACAGGGGAGTGGACTAGAAGACCAGCTGAGGTCCCTTCCAACCCATATTTTCTATGATACTATGATGAAAGAGTGAATACTCGAAGTCAATACAGAAGAGAAGAGAAACTTCTCAAAAAAGGTTAACTCTCTAAAATGGCTAGAGTCACGTTTTGTTAATAATGCCTTCCCAGCCTTGATTGTCTTTATTTTATCTGCTGCTCACTGATAAGTTGACTTAAGAAAAATATAGTGCTATGCCTGCTAAAATCAAATTTTTAATGTTAATTATGCTCAAACTTCAGAAGCACAAAGTCTGCTCTGTTTACTAGCCCACTTTAAAGTAAAAAAGCTGTTAGGGAAGTGAATATAAAATCTCGAATTTCACTCTGAAACAACTATTTCATATTTATATAATTTAAAAACTCTTTTTTTCGTTCAGAAGAAGCAAAGGGAGTTTTATCCCAGAGAGAGTTTTGAGTATTTTAAATTAATGGAAAAACACAGTTCGGCAGGAATGGCCACTTCAGCTTTAACTTTTTTTTTAACATAATTCTGCATCTTTATAAGATAGGATCTTTTGTTGCTTAGTTCAGAGGTGGCCAGTCTGTGGTACATGTGCCACAAGTGGCACAGGTATCCTGTATGTGTGGCACATTGCAGATTTTGGAGAAGACCGGCAACACAGCAGCAGATTGGGCAGAGAGCAGCACAGAGCGCAAGGTAAGCAACAGATCGGACGAAGGAAGAAATTCAAAGTGACACTCGCACAATGTTTGTTCTTCAGCTAAAGTTTTAATGCATTTAGTCTCTGTGAAGACTAATTAGTGACCTGAAAATAGAGATGTCATTTGAGGTGAGAAAAAAGCAGCAGGAACTGATGAAAAAAGAGAGATTTTGTTTGTAAGTTAAAGTCCCTACTTAAGCCTCCCCCACCTTCTTCATGCTGCTCCAGATCGAGCTTGGTGAAGGAAGAGTCAGAGAAGATATCAAACTGTTTCTAAATTTAAAAATAGCTGATCGTTAGCAGGGGTTTGTCTTTAAAGAACAGATCTTGAGAAGTAGAAATTTATGGGATAAACTGGAAGTGGGGCATGGACTTGATCATTGGTTGCAATCAACAAGAGCTCAACAACCACCAAAGGCTGTAGCCATTTGACACTGCTCTTGTGATATAGGCTGAGACACCGCGGAGCAAGAGGATGTTCACAAACTGGATTGTGTTGAGTAAGGTCTCGACAGTGGTCTTATCCCGTTACCTGGACAGGCCTTTATAACTTACGCCCCCCCCAGTGGGTTAATCGCTTCTGATCCTTTTGATCTCTTCAACTTACTTTTGCCCCTCTCAGTAGTGCGCCCTCCTCCCATCCTTTCCTTTCACTTTCCCTGTCTCTATATTTAAATTACTTAACTCCTTTCTGTTTAGTAGCTTTGCTCTCTGCAAGTTTATTCGTAGCATCTGACAAAGTAGGCTATCTCCTGCAAAAGCTTATGTCTTTCTGAATGAGTCTCCCTGAAGGTAGAAGGCAGCAGAGGAGGGCACCTTAGAGACTCTAAAGATACAGACAGAAGTGACAGGTTTCGCCCAATCTGGCCCCTGAAAGCTCTCTGTAGCCGTGACCAAATGTAAGTGCGTGGCTGCAGAGTGCTTTCAAAGGGCCAGATACTGTGACAATTTGAACCTCATTGCATGAGGGTTCAGATGAAGATGCTCCAAAATGGAGTATCTTTAGTACCTTGTGTCTGCCCATGCTGGGAACAGGGCTCAGTTTATGCAACTCAGCCCCACTCCTGGCACTGTCTTCAGAATGGGAGTGGGGGGAAGGGAGCTGAGGGAGTTTGGTTTGGGGCTTTTGTCAGTTGGAGGGTAGGGCGAGTGGATTGAAGCCCCACCCCCCGGTGTGGGGGGGTTCCAATACACCTGCTCCACTTTCCAGCACCATCTGGGCACCCCCCCAGATGAGCTCCCTCTACTCCCTTCCCCACTCCTATTCTGAAAACATTTTCAGGGCTGGAAGTGAGCAGGGGTATT
Organism: Crocodylus porosus; assembly: GCF_001723895.1. Taxonomy (NCBI): domain Eukaryota; kingdom Metazoa; phylum Chordata; order Crocodylia; family Crocodylidae; genus Crocodylus; species Crocodylus porosus. The sequence continues at coordinate 60,338,409 of NW_017728949.1, read as the reverse complement.
GCTAAGGAAGAGCGGCTGTAGGCTTGCAGTCACTTGAAACAGCTGTTCAATTCCTCAACTCCCGGGACCCAACAACGAATGTCAGTTGGGTGCAGGGGATCATTGCAACTCCTGGTGCTTCCTGTAAAGCACCATGAGTTACAACAGGAGCTGCCCTTGTGTCTGCAACTTAAGGTAGCTAACTACCTCTCTTTGCGCTGTAGTATAGGAGCCAGTAGCCTTAATTCATTTCTTTGAGAGTGTGTCCAGATAAACAGCACTGGCCTTGCTACTTGGCTAACACCTTAACATGGGAGGCTGTTCAAGTTAGTGTTGAGCAGAGGTCCAGGTTTTCTGTTTTCTGCAAGAAAACGTGGATTTTCTCCTTTAACAGAAAAATGCAGGAAACTGCAGGTTTCTCCTTGCAGGCTGGCAGGCTTGAATTTTAGACAGGTCAATACTTTCATCAATACTAAGTGCACTTTAAAATCCAGTTTTATAGTTAGAAGATATGTAGCCTTTGAGATCATTACACTTCACTTCACTGAGTAAGAATTGTTTCTAAAATCGGCTGTCCAGAAGAAGAGGAAGGCATGCAGGAGAAGGGGTGTAGCTGCTTTGAAAGTCGCATCTACCTATGCATTTATTGATGAGTGTGGGAACCGAGTCTAGTGCAAAAGAAACTGGCAGAATGGAGTGATTCAATTATGATTTACGAGAGCAAGCCAAAAGCCTGATTTCAGTCATTGATTTTTATCACCTTTCCACATTTTTGTTTTTTTTAAAGAAAGGTGTATTTTTTCATTCCTTGATATAACAATTAAAACATTGATTTACAACTAAATAATTTTTTACAATAGATTTGGTACATATGTTGCCTAGGTACACAAACCAGCTATATTTATGTATTTTAAAAATATATAGCTTAAAATATTTGGATGGTTAGAAATCCCACTTTTTAGTATGCTATAAAATGGTGAAATATATATTTCTTATTCACTAGATAATTATCTTTTTGCTTGTGTTTGTATCAAGCTTTATTAAGATGGTAACTTGTATTTGATTAAATCCATAAAACCAGCACTTTATTAAACAAAACTTTAACCGTTTGGATACAGAAACCTTTTTCTAGCTAAGTATGGTGCCCCTTTTACAACTAGCTCATTTATTAAACACTAATATTTCATAGATTTCATAGACTTTGGGGCTGGAAGGGACCTTGGAAGATCATCGAGTCCAGCCCCCTGCCTGAAGGGCAGGAAGTCACCTGGGGTCATAGGATTAACTGTTATAATATTAGAAGTATGAATTGTGGTCAGTGAATTAAACCAATTATTTCAGGTTACCCTGGGAAAAATGTCTAGGTGAAAGTCAGTTGAGCTTAAGTTCATACTTGTCTAACTATTTCCCTTTTAAAATGAAGTAGTCTTTTTCTACCTAGGCTGTTTTAAAAATGTTCTCCCCCCTTTCAGGTTTCCAGAGCTTGTACATCTCCCCTCCTCCCCCTTTTTTATTCCTGGACTGGAAGAGAAAAGCAAGCTCTCCTGCCTGGTCAACTCCCAGTTGATTTCTCCACTTTGAATGAACCTGCCCAAATGAAGCAAATATTCTTTCTTCACGCGCCAAAGAGGCTACTGCCGTTCAACACGCTCTGAAGTCCAGGTGCTTTGCTAGGGACTTCAACCAGTTCAGCGGTGACTTGCTTTAAAACCTCCTCATCAAACCCTGTACTGCTTTCACGGCTCACCTCACGCCCTGAAATGTATTACGGTTGGCATGATTGATGGGGGTTAGTAGATGTTGTGTCAGAACAGCATGTTCCTTTTTATATAGCATCAGATCCTGGTTTTCTCTGTTTAAAAATCATAAATTCTCTGATTTTAAATTAACCCCCCCAAATTTTCATATTAAAAACCCAGAATATGCATTTTTCCATGATTAAAATAAAACACCTCTGTATGTACGCGCACACAAACACGCACGCGCGCGCACACACACCAGCTAGGCATTTACCTTGGTACTTTGTGTTAATAATATTAGCTAATGAGGTAGAGTTAGTGCTTGATCCATCCGCTCCTTTACTGCTTGCAATTGAACTTTGCTCTTGGACGTTTCTTGCTTTAATATTTCTTGAAGTTCTTTCCAAATTATGACGGCATTCACATAGTTGCAATCTTGCTGCAGTTATCCAAGGCTGTGGAAATAGGTTTTGGTGCATTTAGAGTATCTTCTACATTTTTTTTATTTAGCTGTGATATGTCCATCAATTTTGTCACCGTTTTCTTTTAATCAGAATAGATCAGTTCTTAATAACTAGCTCAGAGCAGTCAGCCACTGAATTCTGGGATATACCTTGGGGGAGAGTTAGCTTGGCACCCTTGGCTCTCTTCTGTTAAACTGAAGCAAACGTTGTTACAGAAGTCTTGTACAATTTCAACATTTTCCTTTATTCTTGGAGTACTTAAATCTTTGGCTAAAAGATGCATCACGTGAGCGCTGTACCCATATGTTATAAGTTTCAGGTTTACTTCATTGCCTTCTTCTAAGTTTCTTCTCATCTTTGCTACGTTTGCAGCATTATCTGTGCCAAGGCTACACACATGACACTTGTTTTTTTTATAGCATTTACTGCTTCTATTTTTAAATATTCTGCAGTATGCGCATTTCCTGATGTACCTTTTTTCTGAGAGAAAAAAATTCCTGCCTTCTGTTGTCACAAAAGTACATATTACTGGAGGATTGTGTATGTTGATCCATCTGTCAAATTAAATAAAATATGCTATTTAAATTATTTGAATAGGTTATATTTTAAGCTGGTGTATTTTTTTAAAAGAAAAAATCATTATAATTTAAGTAAAAAATGTAATTTCAATTAAAATGTCTGGTGATTTTTTTTTTTTAATTTTTTTTTTTTATATACCCTGCTATAGCTTTAAAGTCTAAAAGATGAACAGCAAATTTAAATTTTGGAAGACCTTAATTTTTGGGTTGGGTTAGGTTACAGTTCAAAGCAAATCTCCACATTCAATGATACTAGATACTACTGCAAGAGCGGGGGGATCAGTTGTCCCCGGATTTCAGCGTTCTTCAGGGTTGGGGGATTTACAGGGCGCAGCAAAATGTGTTGCTTCATACTGGCTTTACAGTTTTACCATGAGTGAATTTATTAGATGCAAATATGATGAACATCCATTTTAAATTGTTGCAGGAATAAGAGGAAGAAGGCTGCATTCTTGTCTGTGGGCTGAGGCTGGGTCTAGGATAAGGCAAGATGAGTAACTTTTTGAGCATATAACATGATTTTATAGATAGCAATTTTGCAGAGATCATATCTGTTTGGGTTTACATACTGGAGGCTTAGGAGACATCGTCTTGCCTTTTTATACTGTGCCTTATGTAAATATCTTATTACAATTTTAAAGCTAAATATTAGCCTTTACACTGTATCTACAATTTATTTTTGAACCTCCTATAATACCTAGGCCTTCAACACCTACATAAAGGGTTTTGAAGCCAAGAAGAGTGTTTGTGGCAGCATATTATGGTGTACTTCAGTTATGCATGCCAGATAAGAGTGAACTTCTCTAAATGCATAATAATGCCAGTCCCCATTTGGGCCCTGTTGTTGACATTGTAGTAAACTCTGGGCTGTTAAGACTACCGGGGGGGGGGTCTCTAGTTAGGAAGTGATCAACACTAGAGTACCTGCAGACCGGAAACTGAGTAGCTCTGCGCATTTTCACAGTTCGTAGTCATTCTGGGGCTGCTAAAAGTTTAAAAGTGAGGAAACCTAGCTAGTGTTACTGCTGCTGACGCCACACTATTGACAACACCATGAATATACCAAGTGTTGATTGTTTAAACAAAATTCAGATAAGTACATAATGTTCTATCGATGGGAGATCTGCACTTGAATGACATTAGACCAGTAGTGCCCAACTTTCCAGCCCATGGATGCATGTGTAGGACCACATTATCTATCTCATGGGGCTCCCACAGGTCCATAAATTTGTCAGCAGGGGAGCTGCAAATAACACTGTTACTGCTTGCCCACCACCACATTTCTGGACCTGGGGGAGCCCTGCGAACTGGATGATATAGCCGCATGGCTTAAAGGTTGAGAACCTCTGTAGCAGACCATTGCACGATTTTAAAATGCTATTTTAGTTCAACCCCTGCTATTATTTATTTAGCTACTCCAGACACTACAAATTGAAATGGCACTGGTCAGGCCGCAGCTGGAGTACTGCGTCCAGTGCTGGGCGCCGCACTTCAGGAGGGATGTGGACAGCATGGAGAGGATCCAGAGGAGGTCACTCGCATGATCGGGGGCAGCAGGGCAAGCCCTACGAGGGGAGGCTACGGGACCTGAACCTGTTCAGCCCCCGCAAGAGAAGGCTGAGGGGGGATCTGGTGGCCTGTTACAAACTAGTCAGGGGGGACCAGCAGGCATTGGGGGAGTCCCTGTTCCCCCGAGCACCGCCAGGAGT
>NW_017728949.1:60284072-60328759 GCF_001723895.1 Crocodylus porosus | reverse complement strand
GGGAAGTGGTGCAGGCTCCTAGCCTGGGGATTTTTAAAAGGAAGTTAGATGAGCACCTTGCCGGGGTCATCTGACCCCAGTGCTCTTTCCTGCCAAGGCAGGGGGTCGGACTAGATGATCTACCTAGGTCCCTTCCGACTCTAGCTACTATGATACTATGATTATATCAATTCACAATTTGCATGTTTTTCCTCATATACAAATTTATTAGTTTTAACTTATTTTTCAGTATAATCACAATGTTAAGGGTTAGAATTCTAATTTAATGTCTGATTTTTTCAACAAGCAAAACATCATTTTAAAATTTGCTCAAACTGAAAGTAAGTAAACATGATAAAGATCAAATAACTGTATCAGGTAATGAATATATACTTTGCATTGACAGCAAATGTTGTAAAGCAGGATCCCTGCTTTTTAATTTGTCTGTTATTAATTGCCCAGGGATGTATTTAGAATTCAGCAAGGCAAGCTATTGTTTATCCTAATATTACTAATAATTCTAATAATTGGTAAGGACCTACCACAGTCACGATTATGTGATTTTTTTTTTTTTGGTAGAAATCACAACTTTGGGTGGGCTTTGCCAAAAAGCACGGGCTGCATGTTTTTGGCGGGCTGGGTGGGGTGGGGTGGTGGGGATCTGCAAGATGATAAATGGGCAGGAGGCTCTGGAGTCCTGAACATGAGGGGAGAAGGGGGATGAGGGAGCAAATCAGAGGCCGAGTCCCTGACATAGGCACAGTCTGGAGCCAGCCAGGGAATTGGGAGGGTTTTGGCGCCGGCTTTTAAAACGCTCACATGCAGCATGCATGCTGCCGCTTGAAGAGGAGCAGGGATGAACGCTAAGAAATCCTTTAAGACAGCAAAATATGTTTCAGTGCTGGACCATGTATCCTGCAGGGACCTTGCATGCAGATGGAGACAGACTCTTCTGTACAGCCGGCAATGTAACTTAGGATGTGTCGAGAAAAACCAGCACAGGTAGACACTTTGAAGTGCACATGGAGCAGAAGGCTGTTGCAGAAACTGAAGGTCAGAGCAAGAAGCAAGTGACCATGTCCTCTCTCTTTTTAAAAGGACCACAGAAAGCAACTTGGCAAGGTGAGAGGCAGCGTTTTCCTGTGACGGCAAACATCCTGCTGGAGAAACTTGATCACCTGAAGTTAAGGGATTACCCCTGAATCAAAATGTGCCAAATGCTAGCAGTTTTCCAAATGCCAACAAGCTTTGCCAAGACCGTCTCATTGCAGTGATTGTTTCATACGTACAGTCTGCAAAGGCTACCTTTGCAAAGTATGACTCCTCTGTTGTAGTTGATGAAGCCACTGACCTTCAAGGTGACTACATGCTGCACATTTTATTTGTACCAGGGAGCTGGACAGCCCAGGATCTGCCTGTGTTTCAAACTGGGCCAATCCACCTCACGTCTGTCAATTTTTTTACCGTATCTCAAGCCATCGTGAAGGTAATTGTTAGCTATGGCATAGACTTTAACAAGATCTCAGCATTCCTGTCTGATAGTGCCAGTGCTATGTACATATGCAAGGCTTTCTCTGATGTGCTCCAAGGAATGCTGCCCAAAGCTGTTCATGTCACCTGCAATGTGCATATTTTGTCCTTAGTTAGTGATGTCTGGCAAATGCAGTTCCCCCTGGTAGATAGCCTAGTGTCATCTTTCAAGAAAGCTTTCAAGCACTGTCTAGGTTATAATGTCTGGAACAGGGAGTCAAAGTTGGGACTCTTATAGCACTGTGCCACTGCCACCAGAGCCCATAATCAGATGGTGGAATTCATGATTCAACGCGATCCGTTACCACACCAGGCATACGCAGCACTACCAGCAGTTGGTGAGCAAGGAGCTGGAAATCATACCCAGCTTAAGCTTCGTGATGTCTTGGGTCGAGTTGACATTCAGGATCAAGTGACGTTTGTGGCTGCCAATGCCACCCAGTTCATGGAGTTCCTGATGCGGTTTGAAAGCTAGCAGGCTGTGATCCACGATGCACACAACAAGCTGATGGGTTTGATAAGCTGGGTCGAAGACAGGGTGTTGCAATTACTGTCAAGCTGTCATCATGAAAACCAGCATAGAAGGGACCTATTTCAGGGAATAGCTGCGAAGCTGAATGAGTACTACAGGTATGATCCATCACTACCCCTGCAGTTCAGACAAAAGGCAACCCCTTTGTTAGTGCTGTTCACAGTTTGGACCCCAGCCAGGTGCCTGTTCTGAGTTGTGACCCTTGACTACGGAACGCCATCCTGGGAAGGGGAATAAGAGCGTGACAACCAACATGCTGCGTACATGAACTTCATCAAAGAGTGCCAGATACCTGTGTCTGTGTCCACGGGCTCTGTCTGTGACCTGTTTGCACACCTGTACTCGCTGGCAAGCTGCTGCCTCACAGTTCCAGTGAACTCGGTGGGTGCTGAGCATGCCATCTCAGTGTATGGACAAGTGTTCACCCTACAGAGACCAGAGAACATATCCAGCGACTGTGGCTGGGTACAGCATGCTCACATTTAATAGCTAGCATGAACTGTCTGTCTCTAGGGTAGCATTCACTTTAAGTAAACTCCTTTTTATGTCTTTAATACAGTGTATATAGTTATATTAGTATATTAGTTATAATTCATGTTGTGTATAGCTTTATTTTCATTAACTATTTCAGTTTAGAGTTTAAGTGCTTAGTTGGTATTAGTTAATAAAGTGTACATAGTTGGTATTACTTACAATTCATGGTGTGCATAACCATTTTAATAAGATATGTAATTTTAGAGCTTAATTAAGTGCTTAGATTGCTTAATAACACTTCAATTAATGGCTTCTTTGGGGTTAATCCCCTTATTAAGCCTGTGGAAGCCATTAATTGACATGTTATCAAGCAGTCTAAGTGGCAGTTATTGGTTTCTGGGGGCTTAATCCCGTGATTAGGCTTGCAGAAGCCATTAACTGCTTCTTAGATTACTTAATAATGTGTCAATGGCTTACCCAGGGATTAAGCCTGCAGAAACCATTGACACATTGCAATCTAAGTGGTGGTTTGGGGCCATTGGCAATCTGCAGGGGGGGGGGCGAAACTACTGGGGCCCCTTGGCCAATCAGAGGCATGGGGAGCCTGCTTCATTCAGCCCATGAAAATGGCAGCTGGCCCCAGGATCTGCCCACAAAATTGGTTGGCCACTGCGTCGAGTTTAGTAGACCCCTAATAATTGGGCTTTCTTCAAGTGACTAGTTTATTTAGTTGGGTTACTGAGGATTACTCAGATGAACAAATGACAAATTTAGGCCCAAGCAGTAGAGCTAGGTCTGCTCTATGCACAAGCAATACCTTGACTTAAAGCAGAAGCAGAAACTCATTCTGAGTTTCAGTACTTCTTAGTAAATTGTGCTACAAAGCTCCACCTCACCTAGATAAAGTGGGGGTGGTGTTGCAGTGCATTAGTCCCTGTTACCATTTCAGCGGTCGTATGGGTTATACAGATGCTACACACAGAGTGTAAAATTTAGCGCAGGCATAATTCTCTGCTGAATTAAGACCACAGCGTGTTAAGAAGCTGACTTCCATTATTTTGCCAAACCTAACAATGTATTTATACAAATAAATTACTTTTCGTAAGAAGACGGAGAATTCTTTATTCAGAAACTTCCTCTTGTGGTTGAGAATGCAGTTGTTTATATGGCTCTTGACCAATTCATATGGACGAACCAATAAGGTGCCCTTGTGATTCCCAGCCAAATGTACAACACTTTGTCCCACATATTGTCTATGCGTCTTTCCAAATTTAACATATATCCTCATACTTACAGTACCCGGGTTTATTCTCTGCTTAAAGCTTGTTTTGCTATAACAAATAAAAAATTGCATTCCAGTAGTTGCATATTCAGCAGCAGAGGGCAGTGTAACACTGAGTAATGCAATAAATCTTGGATTTCCAAACAGTTCAGTTGCTCCATGGTTATTTGTAGCAAGGAAAATTAGTAAACCATGCACAGTTTTGCTAATAAGTGAAAAACAGGATATTTTTGAAAATAAGAAAAAAATGTAAAAAGTCTCCCATACAGCCCTTTCCCTATTCACTTATAAGAATAGCAGTTTGACCAAAGCTGTCATTAGCAGAAGGATCCAGATTTGCCTTTTAAATGGCTGCTACAATTAAGCAGCTTAAATTTGTTCCACTGAGGGCTTGACAAGGATTCTTACTGACATAGCAGCAGTAACTTTTGTCAAATTGCATACTTGCATAGGCCAAGCTAGACAGGGAAAAAATACAGCTCCTATTCCTGAATTTGTGGCTACAATACCTCAATTTTGTTTTATTACAACTGTTCCTCTTCGTTGTCCTTATCAGTTTTATAACCACCTTTGCGCAGTATTAGTCTGGCAGGGCTGCAGGTTGGAGTACGATGAGTATAGCATAGCCTGTCATTACTCAGTTCAGTAATCTTACATCCTGACACTGATACCAGCTTTTGATCTCCTTTCTCTTGAGGATACCTGTTTGATACTGCAGGCAGAGGCAGGGTGGATAAAAAGCAACACATAAAAAACTCTGATTTTTTTTTTTTTAATTTAATTTTTATTTTATTTTTTAAGATGCTTTAAAAAAAACCTATATAAAGATAGTTTTAATTTAAGATGTGTTACAGCTCCAAGATATCATGAAACAGAGATTATAACTTCTAATTATATATGATTTGAGATGATATATGCACGTAACTTTTCTAAAAAAGTTTTATAAATAAGTCACAACAGGCCATGAACTATATTAGGGGCCCAATCTTATGGGGTTCCCAGAGGCTCTTCTACAGAGTAGTAAAAATTAAAGAAAACCACTCTACCTAATGGGACTCAGTGCTCAGCCTTGCAGATCCCAGTAAGCATCTCTCTGATGCTTAGTTTCAGTTCTCAAACTGTGGATTTGTGCCTCGTAACATAATTGTTGTTAACAGTATATGGAGATGAAAGATAACAGACCTGATTAACTACCCATCAGCCCTATTGTCGCTCTGGAAGTTTGTGTATCAAGTCAAGCCCTTGCCTCTTTCTAAAAGTGCAAAGTTTCAAGCAGTTAAATGAATAGAGGCTTGTTGGGGGTGGAGTAGATCTGGGCAAGGAGGAGGGCAGGGCAGTAGAAACAAGAGAGAAACATTTTGAGCAGAATATTCCAGAAGTCTTTAGGGATAAGTTTTTGACTACAGTTTCTCCATTGATTTGAGATCTACTGAGTGAATGGTATGGTAGAAGGGAAAACCTATCACGGTAGCAGGCCATAAAGGAGACCCTGTTTGGGAATATTTTAATGAAGGTTATATCGAACAACAAAAATCCACTTTTGGTAGAAAACAATGATTAAATCAAGGCATCCTGACCAGTTGTTTAAATTGTGATTTAAATCATGATTTAAAATCAATTTAATTTAAATCAAATCCTCCCTAGTCAGAGGAGTCTGCCAGCAGCAAGAATTGATTACTACTTAGATGAACTAAAATTGGTTGACTTAGCAAAGATAAGTAATTGTGCATAACCAGAGCATACATTTTACACTTCTTCCTGCTCAACTGATATCCCTACTCTATTCCTGCCTTTCAGTCCAAAACCTCTGCTCTGCTCCCCCTGCCCTCGCCCCCTGTCTCCAACTCAGTCACAGAGGTACAATAAAGTTTAAACTTAGATCTTGTTTTGCCTGGATGAAGATTCATTATTAATTTAAACACTCAAGTTTAGCGGGGTATTAAATATATCCTAATAGCATAGTGCAGTGGTTTAGGTACTGGTCACGTGCACCCAGCAACCAAGGTCTTGCCTTTATCAAAGCTGTCGGTTAATTATCAGGAGACTAGTAAAATTTGGGTTATCTTGAGCTATATGACCAAAATAGGTGATGCTATCTAACTTTCTCTCCTGAGAAAAGACAGATTTTGGTGTACTCTGAAGTTCTTCATCCAGTTTTGGTGCTTCCCCCCCCTTACAGAAAGGATGTGGACAAATTGGAGAGAGTCCAGCTGAGAGCAGCAAAAAACGTTAGGGGCCTGGGGGCTATGACTTCTGAGGAGAGGCTGAGGGAACTGGGCTTATTTAGTCTGGAGAAAAGAAGACTGAAGTGTGGCAGGGGGGGACTTTAATAGTAGCCTTCACCTGTTTGCACCTAATGACCTCCTGACTCTTATTTTCTGTGATTCTTTACCCACAGCTGAACTCCTTTGCTGCCAAACACCACTGAAGCCCAACTTCCACAAGCCAGATCCAGTGGCTCTATGGGCCTTAGGTTGTCAGTTCCTGGATTTATATGATCTGTTTGCCTGTTAGCAAGGGACTTTTGACACAGGAGGTTCCTCCCTGTCCTATTTTGCTTTGCTGCACTCAGGTGATCAAACCCTCAGTTTTTCCTTTTGTCAAATAATCTGTACTCTTTAAAAAAAAAAAAAAAAAAAACATTGTTGGGTAGAAAGCTTGAGATGAGTCAGATTTCCCTTCCAGAAATATTAGTAAAGGTTGTAACTGTTTCCATTCCATTTTTACCAGATGGCAGGAAAGGTTCAGTTTTAGATATTGCTAAAATGGTATATACTTTGACTAGCAGACTAAACTGTGGTTATGCTCTGTTAGGCATGTAATACAAAAGAATCAGCACTTTTTACTGTTTCTGCTGGTTCCCCCTTGTTTTCGAATCTCTCTGCAAGTGGCTGCTGATGGCAGTGTTCACAATTTCTTCTCAAACATCTTTTGGATGGTCTCCAGCTTGTCCTGCTCTCTCTCCTTCATTGTGCTTCAGAAACACCTCTTAGGAATTTGTCTTCGCTATACTCTTAGCCTTTTTGCTGATAAAATCTAATTGGACTTTCTGGACTTGCCTTGCATATAGCCCCCCAGGCATTCACATAACTGGCACTTGTCAAATAGTATTTGTTGACTCTGTCGACCTGATTTTTTTTTTTTTTTTTTTTTGGCTGTTGACCTAAAAGTTTGTTTACTGGGTTATGGCAATGTGGGAATCGCATCATGTAGTTCCCTGAAAATCTGGTAGACTTGAGTGGTCAAATGACCTGTATCAATTGATTCTGTTTATCGTTATGGAGGTTGCTTGCTTCAGAGCTTTTTCATATCACAGAGTTCTTTATTAGTTTGCACTTGCAAATCCATGTAGCTGCACATTTTTCCTTCTCTCCAGCCACAAATCAACACCTACCAATTTTGTTTGTGTTTAACAAATATTCCTCTTGGTCAAATCAAAATCTCTTGCTATTTGCTTCTCTCTCCAACAGGGTTTTATTGATGCATTTTGCATCTCTCAGAGGGTCAGTGGTGTTTTTTTTTCCTAGTTTTTTGTTGTTTTTTTTATAAGCAATTTCATGTCTTTTTTCCTTTAAATCCAGCTGAGATCTTTACATGCTGAAAAGCACAATTTGGCGTATCAACTGGCCTGTTTTCAGCCAACTGGTGTCTGCTAGTAGAAAGCTGAAATGATTAGTTCAGATCTCTGTGAACACGATTCATCACTTTTACGTTGTCAGAACTGTTTTGGCCCCTGTTCTTTTAGAAATTGCTGCATTGTTCTTTTTTCTGTCTCTCTGGAACATTTACTCTTGTTGATCTTGATGATTTTATTTTTGTTTCCAAGAAGTTTTATTTCTAATTTTAAAATGATCGTTATTGCAAGTTGTGCATTTAGTTGCCTTGGTGAATCTAATTTTTGAGCATTCCAGTTTGTTTGAAGCGTAGATCCATGTAGCTCTCAGTTATATAATCAGTAACTTTTTTTAGCTCTCAGCATTAATGTAATGTCCCAAAATATTTTGTATTAATCTAATGTTCTGCTTTGCTTTTCTCAAAGCAATGTTTTTGTTGAAAGCAAGGCATGTGCGTGCTTTCCTTTTTGGCTACTGAGAACCTTTGTTGGCTGCCTGGAGTGAGGCCTTGTTGCCAGCTTGATGGCACTCCCCTGTTTCCGTAACATGACAACTTTTGAAGGCCACATTCTAATCAATTCCAAACTTCAAAGAATGTCCTGTGCACTTGGCAGGTTACCCAGGGGTCAGGTAAGGGAGGCTGGCGGCCTCCTAGATTCTGTCACTCGGAGCCTAGCCAGCAGCTGGAATATGGCTCTGGTTGGCCAGGCTGTGGTTTTGGTTGGTGTGTGCTGCCCCACATTCTTTCATGCACGTATTTTTTTACCCTTGTGATCTGTCACGAGGCCAGTCACTACATCAGCCTGCCCACCCGTCTAGGGCAGTCCAACTACCTGACTCACCTGCCACACCTTTGTTGGAATTAAGAAGTTGTTCGTAGGCGGAAGGTTGCCCATTTATTTGCCTGATGCTAAGGGCATAATACACGCCTCCAAACCATCCCTACACCGTGTCCCACACCTTGTAGATGACATCCAAAAATCACTTCCAACTCCCCTGGCCCCGTTGCTGGACTGCACTTGGCCTGTGGTCCAAACTTGGCCTCAGGTGTCCTCAGACGTGCTTTGGCCACATGCCCCCTTGCTGGGGCCTCCACTCTGCTCCCTCACTGGGCTTCTGGCTCTTATGCCTCTTGGGCCTCAGGTCCTGGTAGGTGGACATTGGCCCCATCTCAGGCCCCATTCAGTGGGCCTGGGCCCTGTGCTTTTCTTTTGGGGTGTGCTCCCCTAGCCTTTCCCCTCCACAGAGCAGCAGGGGCTGAGGTTTTCTAGCACCCCATCCTCACCTTTCACCGGGGAGGCACAGATGTGGCATTTCCTGGACATTGCCCTGCCACAAGCAGCCCCATCACACCATCCAATCCCAGCATGGTGCAGTTTCAGGTCATGCCTCAGGACCAGGAACCTCCTCCATCCCCTAGTTCCTCCCCTGACCTCCAGATGTTCTGGGAGTTGCAGTCTACAGGCTGAGTAATGTTGCACTTCTGGCTCCCTAGGTCTAACTGCCAGCTCTGCTCCTAGGGCCTGGGCTTATACTGAGGCTGCCCAGCCCTCCTGCAATCTGGTGGCCCCCTTTCAGTCATATGACCATCTAATTAGGCCAAACCACATTTCCCAGCTATCCAAAGCCTGCCTGAAACCTCTTAAAGTGGCAGGCACAACCTGTGCTCCCTACCCCACCTGGCACTGCTACCTTGCACTGCAGAGAACACCTGAATGTGCAGTATGTAGTGCTGCAGATATGTCTTTGGTGCTACATACCATATGGCCGTGCTTATCTGGACACAGCCTTAGAGACTTCCTGGTTCAGGGAGGCATAAGCTTTTGCAGGCAACACCACCCGTGTTTATCAAATGCATCTGTACATTGCAGTGCCACCCTGCCCTGCAGGGGATATTCGAGGCTTTAGTGGTCAGAATTGTATTAATTTTGGTGCACACTTGAAAGGGGAATTGGGGAACATAGAGAGTACCTGGGATCTGTGTAGCAGACATTAGCTTGAACCGTGCATTGAATTGTTGATGCTCAGAATGACTTCCCTCAGAACAAAAAGGTGATGGGAAATTAATGATGGCATCCTGAAATAGGGGAATGGGTAAGTGGCATTTGGAGAAAGAGGGACAACTGGATTGTTGGAACAGAACCGTGTCATATAATGGAGTGAAGAATGGAGAGACACAGAGCCTGGGGCACGGGTGAGAAAAGAAGGAATGGCAGGGCATGGGGAGCCTAGTGAATGAAGAGGGAACGCAGGCCAAACATAGAAAGGAACAAGCTACCTCAGGCATGGGTGGGCAGATAGGACCACTGGAGTGAAGGTAGAGGTAGGGGCAGGCCTGATTGATGCCTTAGGTAGCTGGGGTTGGAGAAGTGGCACATGGAGCTGGTGTGGGGGGAACAGAGAATGGGATGCAGATGGCATGTGTTCGCTGAGCTCTGCATATGGAAACAATGAAGTGCAGTCCTTTCGTTTGTTAATAGCTATGGTGAAAACAGTCCTAGAATACATAATGCTAGCGTCGATATTTAAAGTTTCACTATCGGGAGGTATCTTGGTGCTGGCTGGCAGCTTGATGAATGCCTGCTTTGTTATAGGCAGACAAGGTTCTTTGGGTGAATATGATATCTTTTATTAGACCAAGCTTTCAGGTTTAAAAACCCTTTGTTAGGCTGAGGAAGTCTCTGCAGTTGGTGTGTGCTCTTCCTGGATGGAATGAAAAGTAAAGAAGCCAGAGGCTGGGCTGGTATACAGTACAGTCTCAACTTACACGTATTTAATTTACGCAAATTCAGCTTTATGCGCTCAGCTGCTGGGGCTGGCTGCCGGGTGCCGGCCAGGGCACAGTGTGTAGTACAGCGCTGCAGGCAATACCACATGGCGCCGCGCACGTGCCGGCATGGCTGGGGGCCTGGGGGGCTCACGCTTAGCTAGCCACTTTGTCCGGGTCCGGCGGTGGCGTTTGTTTGGCGCCGAGCCTGGCAATTTTCAACTATACGCGCTGACCTCGGAACGTAACCCCTGCATAAGTTGCGATTGTCCTGTACGTGCAAGATGGACAGTCAGTGAAGATGTAAATTGAGGAGTCAGTGGGTGGGGGGGAGAAAGGGGATGAATGTAGCAGTTAAATAGTGGAGAGGTACTTGGAGAGTCAGATGTTAGGCAGGTTATATATAACATGTCATAAATCCAGTGTCTATATTTAGTCCATGATTTTTAGTATCCAGGAGGTTGATGGAGTGGAGTTCATAGGCTCGTCTCTGAGAAGTGTTTTGTAAATTTCCTTTGAGGATTAGAACTGAGAGATTGGAGAGAGAGCGGTTTTCTTGTGAGAAGTGGATCCCCACCGGTAACTGGAAATTCCTGTCTTTGATAGATTTCTGGTGTGCGTTCATTCTGGGGCACAGTTGTTGTTTGGTCTGTCTTGTTCTGCTATACACACTATCAGAATTGCCTGCTTAATTAATTTGATCTCCATTTAAGACGTAGACCCTTGCATTTCACTGTGGGTGAGACGGTGCTGCTTTTGCGCAGTTTGAGATACTACTAAAGAATTCTTTCACAGATCTTTTTGGCATGTTTATGGATTCACTGGAAGATAGCTGGATGAGAGAGCATGCCTAACAAGGAACTTTGTTCCTTGGAGCTGTTTTGGGAGCTCCGATGTGTTGAATGTGGCACTGAACTTTACAAAGTGCTGAATGCAGAAGCTAACTCAAGAACTGCACCATCAAGCCCTTGTTATACTTAAGATATATTCATGACACCTTCCTCATTTGGACTGAAAACCTGCAATCTCCGATTGAGTTCCATCAGAAATTCAGCATCACCATTCCTCCATCCAACTTTCTCTACAATACTCCAGCACCAACATCTCCTTTTTAGACCCAATCAGTATCCAGAATGATAAAATACAGACCTCATTATACAAGAAACCCAGAGACCAACATACATATCTGCACAGAACCAGCAGTCATTCTAAACGCACCATAAAAGCTGTGATATATAGCCAAGACCTCAGATACCAGCGAATTTGCACTGAAGAGAACCCCCGGGATTGCCACCTCACCAATCTTAAAAAGGCTTTCACCCAACAAGGACACTCCTCCAGAGAGATAGATCGCACGTTTGAAAGAGCCACCCGGATACCACGTGAAGAACTGCTGCAGTACAGAAGAAAACCCCCCACAAATCGTACACCGCTGGTTATGACATATCACCCCTCCCTCAAACCTGTACGAAAAATCCTCAAACAGTTGCAGCGCATACTGAAAAGAGACCCTACTCTAAAAAAGATCTTCCCAGAGCCACCCATCCTAGCCTTCAAACAAGCACCAAACCTTACTAACCTCATCACCAGAAGCAAACACAACACTTCCCAGAGATGAGCCTATGAACTCCACTTCATCAGCCTCCTGGCTACTAAAAATCATGGACTAAATATAGACATTGGATTTATGGCGCATTATAACATGCCTGACATCTGACTCCCTGGGTATCTCTCCACTATTCGTCCCCTTTCTCCCCCCCCCGTCTCTCACTGTTTGACTCCTCAGTCTACATTTTCACTGACTACCCTTCTTGCATGCAGGCCAGCCCAGCCTCTGGCTTCTTTACTTTTCATTCCATCCAGGAAGAGCACACACCGACTGCAGAGACTTCCTTACCCTGACGAAGGGTTTTTGAACCCAAAAGCTTGCTTAATAATTGTTTTCCAACTATTTAAGTTGGTCTAATACAAGATATCAGATTTACTCAAAGAACCTTGTAAAG
Organism: Crocodylus porosus; assembly: GCF_001723895.1. Classification (NCBI taxonomy): domain Eukaryota; kingdom Metazoa; phylum Chordata; order Crocodylia; family Crocodylidae; genus Crocodylus; species Crocodylus porosus. The sequence continues at coordinate 60,316,578 of NW_017728949.1, read as the reverse complement.
CTAACTAAGATTTTCACCGGTCTTGTTTGCAGCATAAAAATTAATTTCAGTTCTGGAATCTGTTTACTGTCTTTCATAGTCTTAGTTGTCATGAAGCAACAGTTGATTAAAAAGAAAAATGATGCCTCATGGTTGATGTGTCCTAAATGAGCAAGCAGATCAGATTCCCTGCTCCCCCCCGCCGTATGTTCCCGTATCTGTATTGTTGAACTAGATGAACATCCCATGTTAAACTCTATAGCTGCATCTAGATGAGCACAGACATAGCAGTGCAGGGGTATTTTTTGACCCCAGGAGATACTGGGGTTAAAAATACCCACACCAAAAAAAAGCAGGGTGGCACACACCAGTGGCAGTGTGTGCTACCCAAAACTGGAGCCTGGCTGGCTGGAGGAACAAATGTCCACACTTGTGTGGATGCGGGCTACGGGCATCTATTTACACGTACAATTAGCATGGAGCAATAAACTCCAGCACAGTTTGCATTGCAGTCGATGGCTTCTAGTGCAGTGTATATATGTGTGCCTGGGACTGCAGCAGTTAAAGCCAGGGTGGAGTAGCCCTGGGCTGGCAGCAGCCACAGGGGGTCAGCCCCAGTCATGGCGGAAGGGCTGGCTGGGTGCTACAGTGCATGGCAGGCAGCCCCAACACTACAGCACCCTCGTGCCCTGGCCAGCCCTGGTCAATACCTACGTGTGTGTTGTGGCAGTGTAAATTACTCCACTGTAGGGTAGTACTTGTCCCAAATACCACTGTCCTATGGTGGAGTTAGTTAATTTACTGTGCCGTAATACAGATGCATGTGTAGACAGTGACACTTGATGGCGGAGCTAATTAGTCAGTTTTGCAGGTGATTCTAATGTACTAGGCTCTACAAACATGTCATAGAAAACCAATACTGCTCCAAAAACTGACTATTTAATTTTTAAGTTCAAGTTCTTGCATTCTAAAAATTCAGGATGACTGTAGTTTTGATAAATTCTGCTTTATTAAATCTGTTTGTCTGACACAGTTCATGTGAACATGCTCACCAATCCTAAAATATTTTTCAGGCATCGTTCCCTCTTCTGTTGTCCTGACTGCTTTCCAGGTGATGTCAAGGGTTTTTTTGACATGGGCAGTAACACACAGTGTAAAAGAGGTAAGTGAACCAATAAAGAATGAAGGGCGAATGGGTGAGTGGTAGAAAGAAGTTAATATTGGTCATAGTCTTGCTTTATTTACAAGTGTTCTCTCCCTCCTCCCTTTTCCCTCTCCTCCCAATATAAAAATAATTTATATGAGTTTCTCTACATAAGAAAAGAATATTCGACATCAGCTCAAATCACATTCGTTATAATGCAGTATTCTATTTTTCTGACACCCTAATTATATTTGTGCACCATCCTTAAAGCTACTGAAATGGTTGGAAAAATTTGCATGCTGGTATTTTACTTCACTTGTGGTGACACCCTCCACATGAAAGTATAAAGCAAAATAGAATAACCTGCTGTTTTTCCAGATACTACAGGACTTTGGATCATAACCATTCGTTCCACTTTTGTTTTCTCCCTTTTACAGTCTTCTGAACTCTTAAGTGTTTTGTAGTTGAATCCAAGCTCTTCCTTTCCAAAATGGGTATTTTATCACCCTGGTCTAGGTTTTGATGGGAAAGATGCAATATTTAATTTGCTAGTTACTAAAACTTGGATATTCTGGGAAATATTTTGTAAACAGGTCATGGAGCTACTAGAGCCAGTAAGAAATTGTCACTCTCTTAGTGAAATTTCTCACGGGAATTCCTTTCATCATTGTTTCATGGCACTCGATCCCACTGTATAATTTTGATTTGGGCAGAACCAAATTGCTGTATCCTGAATCTTGATAATTTATAATGTCCTTTCCCATTCAGCTCCTTATTCTGTTTTCATTGAAGCAGATAGCAAAGCTTTTACTCAGAGCTAGAGCAGGATCAAGCATTGCAGCCATATTCCTATTCTCTAAGAAGCTCTCATCACTTTTCTAAACAAAATTTCTAATATTGTTTTCCTTGTACAGAGATGAAATATTTAAAAGGTAGTCATTTGCCTTTTAATGATAAAAAAAACCAACAAGAATAGTTAAATGTACTATAATAGTTCCTAAAGTATGACATGGATTGTCCAAATATGTAGGAAGATTGTATAAGAATATTAATTTATAAAAAAAAAAAAAAATAGAAGAAAAGAATTTAGTATATGAACAATGCTGTCAGGACAGTCAGAGTGGATTTCGTTGGGTTTCTAAACCGACCATGATTTTGGTAAGTTTCCTCTATTGTCTCACACCTGCCCAGGGAAAGACAAATGAACAAAACCAAAGCTCATACTTTCTACCTCCATCTGCCCCAAATGCCTAACTAAGATCTTAAATCTCTTAAAACCCTTAAATCATTTTTATGAGCACTGTTTTCTAGGATATATTCCCCAGTTCTGAAAATATGCTCTGCATCCTTCTTTCCTCTGTCTATACCTTTTAAATGTGCCTGTCTTAAGATGTGTTTTGTTTGAATGACTCCAACTTACATAGGAGACCAGAAGATCTGCAGTCTGTGCTGTCCTCATTACTAGCCAGACTGCATCATCTGCACGTTTCATCAGCGGTGTCTAAAGTAGTGGTCCTAGTCCTGATCCAGGTGGAACCTTACAGAAACACCCATATTTGATGATATCCTGCTGAGAATCACTTCATGGAGATTTGCTACTGAGTTCTGACTCTGTCCGTGTGTGCTTTCACCTGTTACTGTTATTTTTTTCATCAGAATGTTTGTTGGGCATTTCCAAGTGAAATACCTCAGAATTATTTTACATCTATAAAGTTTACTACACTAGTTGTCTCATCAAAGATTGAAGTTACTGCTGGTATAACTTTTTGCCAAAAGTACATCTTAGTTCATTATTGGCTAATTATTTCCTGTATTCCTTTTATGGACAGATACCTAAGAGTATGCGTCCCCGTTGCCATAGTCCACAAAGCTTTCTACTAAATTTTCCTTATTCCTATATTTGTTTTTCCTAGCTAGCCCATGCACATATGTTAATTATAAGGCCTTACAACCATGACCTTTTTCTTCCTACTGTCATGATGCTTGCTCGTTTAGTATTCTAGTTCACACAGTTTAATACAATTACTGGGGAAGCAGAGAGAGACTTAAAACATTTTTCAATAAAAATGCAAAACGCTTGAGTAAATACTGTGCTCTACTTGACAGGTCTTACTGTGAATCCAGATAATTGTAGTTAGGATCTTTATCATCTCTAAAGGGGGAGTGTGGGGTGGGAAACCTTACTGGTGGTAAGTGCCTAATTTCAAGTAAGCTAAAAAGCAAAGGCTTCAGGAAATAGATTGATTAATGTAAAACATTAATTCTTTAAGAAACCCCCTTAGACAATACAGGAAACTATCCTTGTCAGTTCTGTTGTATTTTGGACTGAATGGTTCTTTTAATGCAAGAATAATGGTAAAGGACTTATCCATGCTGAATAATTTTTTTCAGTCTTAACACCAGAATTATTAAGGATTGGGTTGTCTGTGCTACTGTCTTATTATCCTAAGATTTAGGTTTATGGATGGTGAGGACTTAGGTAAAGCTAGCTACCTTCAAGAATGGCTTTTCTACTACCCAGAACAGTAACAGTAAAGGAGAGAGCAGGTCAGGTTAGGAGAGTCTGTCGATTTTTGTGCACCAGCAATGATGCCATAGCATCTGGGTAGATGTTTTTGCACTGTCATGAGAGTTTTCTGCTTTTTCTAAAGGGCTGTCTGGACAAGTGAGATCCTTGACGAAATCCAGGATTAATTTCTTACACACCTGTGTGGATTTAGTAAGACCTGTGGATGCATGAGGTTTTATAATACACTTCAGTTTTTATGTTAACTTGAGTGAGAAGCATTTAATATCCTGCTTATCCAGATTGCTTGTAGATATGGTTCATTATTTGGAAGAAGAAACATCAGTAACATATTTTCTTGTTCTTTTGACCGTTTAAAAACCTATTTTGACGTGATTTGAAGTATGATTCTTGCTCTTAACGTATGTGTGCTTTCATGATATTTTTGTTTGGTGTTATCCTATTCCTAAATATAACAGTCAACTGTAGCTGCATGGTAAACTTCCCTTGCGCTTTGTTCACTGTTTGGGGGAGTGATTAGATGCTTTTTCTACAGTCAGCTGGGACGTGGCAGTTGTTAGCTATGTGGGGCAGGTCCAGTGTGTGGTACAGTACATGCGGTCCAGCAGGTATTTATGGGAATCTGTTTAGCCTCTGGTGAGTCCTGGTATTAAGACAATGAATAAGAAAGGGAAGGAATGGCCAGGAATGAATAGCTCAGTTAAAAGTAAGCAGTGGAATAACACAGCCTTTTTAGTTTTTTATGTTCCCCGTTTTATGTAGATCATCAACGACAACGATGGAATCATCTGGTGATTTGTCAGTGGCTTGAGTGTAATGTTGCTTGATGATTCCTCACTCCAGTAGAAAAGCATTATTATTATGGGATCTTGTATGGAACCAGTTAAACAGCTGGGAGAGGGGTTAGATGCACTTTCAAGCAAACAGTGACCTTCCTCAACTCCAATATTTAAAAAAAATTAGTACAGTTGGTCAGGGTGGATTTGATTTAAATCAAATTGATTTTAATTTATGAATTAAACCACTGCTCAGTAAGCCTTGATTTAATTATTGTTTTCTACCAAAAGTGCATTTTTGTTGCGTGATATAACCTTCATTAAAATATTCCCAAACAGGCTCTCTTTTATGGTCTGGCAAGCCTGCTACCATGATAGGTTTTCCCTTCTACCATACCATTCGCTCAGTAGATCTCAAATCAATGGAGAGGCTGTACTCAGAAACTTATCCCTCAAGACTTCTGGAATATTCTGCTTAAAATGTTTCTCTCTTGTTTCTACTGCCCCGCCCTGCCCTCCTCCTGCATTTCTCTCCAGACTCCTCTTCCTTGCCCAGATCTGCCCCCCCCATAAGCCTCTATTCATTTAACTTCTTGAAACTTTGCACTTTTAGAAAAACTTGCAGAGAGACCTGATGGGTGGGTAATCCAGTCTGTTATCTTTCATGTTACCTCTGGAGGCACAAATCCAGAGTTTGAGAACTGAAACTAAGCATCACAGAGATGCTTACTGGGATCTGCAAGGCTGAGCACTGACTCCCACTGGGTTTTCTATAATCTTTTCTCATCTATAGAAGAGCCTCTGAGAACCCCATAAGATTGGGTCCCTAATATAATCCATGGCCTGTTGTGACTTATTTATAAAACTTTTCTAAATAAGTTACATGAATATAGTCTCAAATCATATATAATTAGAAGTTATAATACCTCTTCCATGATGACATCTTTGAGCTCTAGCATATCTTAAATTAAAATGATCTGTATATAGGTTTATGTTTAAAAAAATCTTAACAAAAACATTCAAATACAATTAAATAAAGAAATTGATTTAAATTTTAAAATCTGATATATTTTTTTTTAAATTGTTGATTTTTATCCACCCTGCAGTTGTTTCAATAAAAGTTTAGTAAAGGGAAATCCTTGGTTGTCATATATTTTCTGGACTTTCCTGGCTACAATGCCTCAAATCCTACTAAAAAGTTGAACAGTGGGTATAATGTATATAAGCTTTCTAATTTTTAAAACTGACCTTTTCAGAAAACAATTGAATTGTAGCAAAGTATTTTAGGGAAGTGTATCTGTGCTTTACAGTATCTCGTGTGGGTAGATGAAACATCAGTCTAGGTCTGAAACTGCCATCTGCTATTAGCCGAGTATACCAAAAAATGCTTGAGAAAAGGGAGACTGCCATTTAACTGTGCTAATAGCGTAGTTTATTGCTCTGGGATAGTTAGAACTTTTTAGTCTGTAGCATTTATTGGTATTGATGAGACAAAGTCCACACTAAAAGTTTGACGGTCAGTGACAGAACGTTGTGAGTTAATCATGACTGCATACTCCGGTTTTACATCAGTGTAATTTTTGTAGTGATCTGCCAATAGTGCATTATCAAGACCCACGCATCTTTTCTAAACCCCCATTTTCTGTGTGAAGACCACATATATATACTGTGGAGGGAACTGAAGTTGTTTAGTGTTTCTATTTTAAACTCTGCCCATTTTTCAATCATTTGTGGCTTTTTGATGTGTTCATCCTGTGGACTGAATTTTCTTTCTGGAATGGCTTCTTCCCCAGGATTAGTTTCTGGGTTTTATTTTGTTTTTTCTGATTGATTTTTAAATAGGGCCACACACCAAATGCCTGAATTGTTTTGCTGACTGACATCTACCAGTAGAAATTTCACACCCTGCCTCCCCAGAAAGGTCAGGTTCTCGCTTTGTTCCTACACTGTACGGTTACAACCCCTTTCATGCATCTGCGAGAGGAAACAACAGTAGAGGTTGCATGAACAATCTTACTTGTCATTTCTTGAGTTATGAATCTTCATTTTGTATTCTAACAGTTTTTCTTAACTAATATAAAGTGCCTCTTATTCACAGTCATCAAGATAATCAAAAAATAAGTGCAGAACCCACATTGGTGATGAATCAGTTTAAAACAGCTGTCAACAACAGTTTAGACCATGGTCTGAACAGCTTAGTTAAGGTAGTATGTTAAATGATCAGTCATATTAAGAGCATGAAATGCTTTGAATGCAGTACTAAAGGTTTATTCAAATGTCTGCAGTGAAAACAGTATATTTTTAAGTCAAAAATAAAATACAGAGGGATTTTTAATAAGAGTCCAGTGATTTTTTTGCAGAGAGCACATGGCTGCTAAGCATAACCCTGCAATCACTCCCTTACACTGCCCCGGATATGCTCTTCTAGGGAAAGGGATGATATTTGTGCTGAATTGGTGCAAGCTGTGTCTGATTGAATGAGATTCTTTATTACTGAATGAGGCTGTTTAGCAAATCAGATCTTTTGAGGTTTGATGTGCTTTTCAGACAGATTCACAAATCTGTTTCATTTGAAGCATTAAAAGAAAAACCCTACACACACAATGAGGAGTTCTAGTCATTATAAATATTTACCAACAGGCATACTGATAATTAATCTGGAACCTCGTTCTTTCTCTAGTGGGATAATTACGTTAGAAGAAGCATGGTAAAGAAAGGAATACTAGTCACCTGCGTCTTTGTTTCACTATTTGCAGACTGTTCTAAAACATTTTAATAAGCTTCCCACTAAACTATTTTCCAGCGTTGTTTGTTTGGCTGGTTAGATATAGAAGCAGGTTCCTGTAGTAGTGCTACAACCACTGGGAATCATTTTCAAATGCATTTCTGTAAGAATAGATTGGGAATGAAAAGAGTTATGATTTGAGAAAGCCATGGTTACAGAAAAGTTATACCACAGATTCGATAGCGAATACTTTCCCCCTCTTCTCAAACTGTGTGCTTTGGACACCAAGCGTAAGAACCAGTTTTTTGCTCTTTGTCCCGGTCTTCTTTTCCACCCCTTCCCCACCCTCAGCTCACGCCTTCAATTTTTGTGCTATATCTAACCACAATTTTGTTGCTCATGTCCACCCTTAAGCCCCTCTGATCCCAAGGCAGGTGAAGGCTTGTACAGTGACCTGGCTGATTAAACTGTCACCAGGATACATTCTTTTCCCTTGTGAAACAGCACGACTGAAATGAACTAATTAAATCCTGCTCCTGATTTGACCAGAAGGTGCAGGTGTTGAGTGCTGTGAAGTCTGTCTGGCCTGGGAAACACTGCCATCTCTGCAACACTTGTACTTCTGTCTAGTTGAGGAGTCAGCCCTGCTGTCTGTAAAGCGAGAGCATCCAAAGGTCCCAGCTGGGTTTCAGATTCCATTCTCTAGAAATAGATGGGCAAATGCAGTCCTCTTCCGTGAAGATCCCTTTTTTATACATGAAACTAGAGGAATTGCTATACAACATGCAAGCAATTGGTTTCATGTTAGAAGAGATGCAGAAAATTTGCTAGCAAGTGAGGTAGAAGCTGCTTGAAATATGTGTATTATAATCACGAATAATAACAATAGCCTTTTCTGGAGCTGCTGCATTTTCCTATGTAAGGTCACGTTTTGCAGTCTGTGCTTACTAAAAGTGCCTTTTTACCTATAGTCCCCCTGAGCTTTTTACAAGCAAACATATGATCACCTCTGTTTACGTGCAAAGGTTTCAGTGGGCCCATATCTTTTCTTGTTCCTCTTTTTTGTGTGTGTGCATGTACTTTAGTGAGTTGTTTGTATCATCTGCATCAAGTGACTTCCTTTTCCCAAAGAACTGGGGGGGGGGGAGAGGAAAATAAGCAGGCACTGATTGAAGAGGTTTTTTTGTTCCCACACTCCAGTAAAATTTGGCTCGGGGTTCTAACACAGCTGAGAAAATGCATGGCACTACTGGAAAAAACTAAGTGTAAAAATGTTTGCTGAAATGCATATTATGCATGACAGGTTACAGCAGTTCATAATACAATTATATGGCCACATAAACTGCCATAAAGTTTGACAGATAGTTGCGTTCCCAAGTCTAATCTAGCACTTTAAAAAAGAGATGTATTGTTGTGAATGTAGCCTTCAGAATGTGAATAGAGTAACACGGATTCTGTGATATGTCCCAAACACCGGCTCTGAGAGGTAGGAAGTGTCCCAGTCTTCTGCATCTACACTGAAATCCAAAGATGCTTTTTAAATGATCTCTTTAGTGGAAATTGTGGTAGAAAAGGAGCCAAGGTAGAAAAAGGCAGATAGTTGAGTTTTTAGAGAGGTCCTGCCTCAGCCTTTAATTAGTGTCTAAAATTGAAATATAGACTTCTGTCTCCCTAGGAGAGTTCCCCCTTTTTCCGAATCAAACTAGTAACCTGTAATTTTCCCTTGGCAGCTTCTGTCATGAGTTAATATTTTCCAAAATAAATTCTAAATCACACAGAAGTAAATATATGGGACTGTGTAAATCTATCTACTGATGGGGCTGCCCTCAACACAGTATGTGAATGCCTCACACTCTTGAATGTATTATCCTCATAACGTCTTCCTAAGGTAAGGAGATACTATTATTCCCAGTTTGCAGATGGAGGGCCTGAGGCACAGAGAAACTGCAGTCAACTAAAGTCAAAGGTCACACAAGAAATTGTGACAAAGCAGGAAATTGGACCAAATCTCTTCAAGCCCTAGGAGTTGTACCCCAGTCATTATCCACCCTTCATCTTTTAACTAAATCTAATATCATCTGCTCTGTGGGGTAGAAGGCAAGAATTAAACTGGAGTTAGACTGTCTGTATATATCTGGCAGGTTACTGAATTGTTCCATTTTCTGCACATCACTTGGACTTAATGGGGGCGTAGCATAGTTGAGTCATGAATGCAAACCATAGTGTTCAGGCAGCAGGTTTACACTGTTCACATTGTCCAATTTTCTTGTGAATTTTTCATTATTGACAATTTTATTTATTAATTCTAAATACAATTGCAAAAGCACTTTGTTGCTCTTAAAATATTTGGAATTCATTCTCATAACTGATGTGCTGAAACCATCTGTAAGGATTAATTTCTTTGTGAAGTATTTCTTGGTGTATGAGTTGTTATTAATAACATTTCTCCATTTATATTGTACATTTTCCTTCTCTCTTAAATAGGTACAGAGTGAAGACAGTGTGCTCTTATTTGTTGTTGCCTGGACAGTCACAGAGATTATCCGTTATTCCTTTTATACATTTAATTTACTAAACCATCTCCCTTATCTTATCAAATGGGCCAGGTAAGGCTTCTTTATAAATCTTGCAACACCAAAATGTATTTACTGACATGGCAGAAATTTACCCTTTAACAAAACAGAAAAATTGTCCAGTAAGTAATGAAAATGGTGGTGGCATGAAGAATTGGTGATCATTAGCAAATTGGCACCTTTGTAAAAACAGAAGTTGAGACCTATGAGACGTTTAACTTCTCCAAATGAGAGGCCTCATTCTCTTCGTGATCATGAAAGGAATACAAAATTCTTGTTTTGAACTGTTTGACATTTTGGTAACATGATAAAGCACCAGCTTCAGTATTTGAGTTTTGCTCTGATCTGTGGGTCAGAGTGAATGACTTAATTTTTGTGCGGTCTTATAGCTCAAAAGTGCTCTAAAACAATTGTAATCCACTAGATGAGACTATTGGTTTGTAGCAACAGTCCTTTTTATTTTTCATGTTTGGTAGACCGTGGTGAATATGAAAAGTGAGTTTAAGATTTTAGGTAAATGTGTAAATGAAACTTAGTGAAAAGCTTCCTTCAATCAAGTAATTAAAAAAGGTATTTTGGGGTACTGAACTTGTGCCTATCTTTCCCTGCCAATTTGTCACATTTTCTTTACAGGAAAAATAATCGTTCCCCATTGTTTTGTATACAAAAGGGTTGTCTGACTCTATGTAAATGAATGGTAGTTAAATGCACAAAGTAAACAAATATGAAAAAAACCAGGCAATGCTTTATCTAGTGTCCTTTCTATAAATCCGAAAAGGTTCAAGCAAATGTTATATTTGTGGCCCCCTTTCATTGTGTTCAGTTGTACCGTTACAGTTTTTTTCAAACCTCATATTTTTAATATTTCAATAAGAGTTGGAATGGTAGTAATATATCCATCATATATTTTTTTTTATCTGCTGTAAATTCTTCCTTTTTAAATTGGTCATCTAGCTTGAAAAATATGTTGTATGTTTGACAGGCTTTTGTATACGGGGCATTTCATTGAGGTGAGACGCATTTTTAAAGCCAACATCCTCAAATGATCTAGAGCTCAGGGAATCTTGTATCTACAAGACTGCTTTTACCTGACTTTTTATATCAACTAGGTACTAACCCTTTTAAACAAGAGAGCTACCTCTACTGGGTGGCTTAGAAATTCAGTTTATAATATTTTAGGGCTGTTCTCCAATACAGTTTTTAACTCATTGGAAGCATCTCAGCTTTCAGTTCAATTTGACTCATTTTACATAGGCGGTAATGGATGCAGTGATCCCATACCAGTTAATAGAGAAACAATATAAATATTACATTTATTTGAGAGGTTTAGACACTTAAGTAAGCATAACTTTGTTTAGCAAAAACCTGTAAGAATCCAGTCTGACTTATTTAAAACTTTTCCCAAATACTTTGTTCTAGGTACACGCTGTTCATAGTACTGTATCCAATGGGAGTCTTAGGCGAATTACTCACAATATATGCTGCTTTACCCTTCGTCAGACAGTCTGGCTTGTATTCCATTAGTTTACCTAATAAATACAATTTCTCCTTTGACTACTATACATTCCTGATCCTGGTTATGATCTCTTACATTCCACGTAAGTACAGCATTACATTAGATTATTATGTTAAAACAGTAGAGGCCAACTAGAAAATGGGGGATTAAAGTACACACATCAGTAGCTACTTTTACAGGTAGCAGCATCATTTTTGAGAGTTACTTGGAAAAAAAAAGATCAGGCGAAGGTAGTCTGTTTCTTCTCCCTTGTTGAAATATCAAATACCAATAATGCCTTTTGGTAAATGGTAACCATTTTTATCACTTTCCTGTGTCTGGTTTTTTCCATTAACAGAACTTTAATCTTCCAAAAAGAGTTTGAAACAAGTTAGTACAGAGAATGGACTGTAGTCTTTGTGAGAAATACTACTTTTGTACTCTGCTAGAGAGAGCAAAGTGAAAAAAGTTTAAACAAATCTTGCTGATTTCTGGACGGGGGCACCTGAAACTTTTTTTTTAGTGTTCAATTTAAGTAGGGCAGGACTGTTGTTGGGTTTTTTGTGTGCAAAAATTGCTTAGAGAACACAGCTGGTGTAAACTAGCCTTGTCTGGGTCATGTCGTTCACTAGATGAACTGCTTTGGAGCTGGGCATTCAGGCTTGTTCAGTTATTTATGTGCATCTCTCCAACCTCCCATTTTACTGTGCTTTTCTTTAAAGCTTATCTTGTATAAATGCAATTTTCCATTCCCTTTGCTTTCCCAACCCTGTGCTTCCCACTTTCAGGATCCAAGAAACTGTTCCAGAATTGGTGCATTTTTTTTTTTTTTATTATTATTATTTTTTAAATCTCCCTTCAGGACCCTTTTTCTTATTTTGTGTATGCAGTCCAGGGGCCTTTTTATTTTTCCCTCCCTATATACAGATAGCTTCTGCTTAGAGAGATGACTCTGAGGACACAAGAAGCACCACACTGGGTCAGACCAGTGGTCCATCTAGCTCAGCATCCTGTCTCCAGCAGCGGATGCTGCAGAGGGAGAGCATTGGACTGGATATATCTAGAGTGCTCTATCTCCTATTCAGTACTCCCTGGCATCCAGCGTTTACTGGGTTAGAGATGCCAGAGGAAACATCTCCAGCCTTTCTGTTTAATAGCTATTAATAATTCTATCACCCATGAATGTATCTAGTCCCTTTTTGAATACGGCTTTGCTATCTGCCTCTCCAGCACCTGTGGCAGTGAATTCCAGAAGTTAAGTGCGAGTTGCTTAAAAAAGTACTAGCACCCTGGGACTAGAGTGATGTAATCTTTAATATTGAAACGTAGTCTGGAATGAAGATCTATGTTGAATCAAACAGAAAAATAAGGTATTCTTTTTGACGTTAAAAAAGTGATCAGGCCGGCCACAACTGATGAATTGCACCTCAGATCTCTAGTGAAAAAAATCTGCATCTCCATTTCCTCTATTACTACTACCTCTCTCTTTCTGCAGGATTTTAGATAGAAGTGGAGGTAAGCAATTTCAGATTTTCACAGAGAGAGTGTGACCTTGAGTATGTAAGTGCCTTCTGTCGGGTCACGAGCCTGACTTTATACTGTATTTACATAAGTCTGTTCTCTTTTCAGTCTTCCCTCAGCTGTATTTCCACATGCTACATCAGAGGAGAAAGGTACTTTCTCATACTGAAGAACACAAGAAGTCGGAGTAATTCCAGCACTTTTTTGGAACTTTTCACACATCAGAATGCTGCAGATTTTTCAATATCCAGCACGTTTATAGAGAATAAAGTTAAAACTAAATCGGAGGTAAAAAAAGGCCTATAACTTAGAAAGAATAACTAATAAACTTGTTAATTTTGTTGAATATCATATGAAAACTGGATTATCATTTTCAGCATGCACTGCTATGGAGAATTTCTCAATTTTACGTGGCTTAGGCATTTTAGCCTTTTACCTTTCCTTACTTTACATAAAAACCCTTTTTAGCATATATTGCTATATGCCTGAGAGTTGAAGAATGAGTGACAAAGTTGTACTCACTACATGCAGTGCTTGAATTGGATTTATATTATTGACATGCTTATCCAAAGGTGCTTGACTGCATGCCAGAAATTGTATGTATTCCTGCAGAAGCAAACTATATTCTCTGGAATGCTCTAACATTTTGGCTGGGACTCCAGCAAAGGGGGTAGCCCAGGCAGACTGCTTCAATCTAGTAAAACAATGTGTGGATTTAAAAGGCAGTGGGGGTGAGAGCAGGGAAACAATTACTGGAGCCTAGAGAATGCAGTTCTCTAGGAGATTAAACTGTACAGTGTCTGACAGGAGTGTGTTCCTTAAAGATTCAGTGTAAACTGATTACCTTGAACACTGATTGTTTTTAGTGCTACTCCTGCAGAGGTCACAAGGGTGCCCTGAAGTATTAAAATTGTTCTGAATACAGCAGCCTCGGTTCTCCTTTTTTATTTTTTAAAAGGAGAGTGAAATGTTAATGTTTCTGAATAGTTGGACAGAGTATTGTCATCAGTAATGAACATATACAATGTGGTAATGTGAAATATATCACTTAGTAACTTGGTGTTTTCTTCCCTTTTTGCCTTTAAATTATTATTTCTAATTGGTATCTGCTAAGCTCATTTAAGTCTTTTTTGTTTATGCAGTTGTAAACACAGATAGGATTCAAATATTTTAAGAATAAATGTAGATAATTGGAATCTAAATGTTCCACACAGAGCCTTTTTCCAAATTGTTTTGGATGATTAGACTTAAATGTATAGTCAGCAGTTTCAATGATGCTGTTAAATCCAATATGAATCTAGTAAATCCAACTGTTTTTCTTTAAACCTAGTCATTTAGAGAAACAGTATTTCCATGAATGGGTTTATGATTACATTGTCTAAAAGAGCTGTTTTTAGAGAGAGAAATTTCTCTAATCTTTTTGGTATGACTCTTGTCAACTTGTTCCCGGTTCCATCCAGAAACCAAGGAGGATTTTACCAGAGCTCATAATGGTCAAGAGCACTCCGCAGATGAACAGACCTTAACATTTAGTTCAAATGGTGCCGTGTTAGCAACGGGAGGGGAAGAAAAACTAAGGCTGCCTTAGCTCATGGGCTAATTAGAACACATCAGAGCAGTCAATTAATAGAGTCTGCTCCTCACTGTCACGTGTATAAGCCCCCACATGTTTAAAAATGGTTGCATGGGCACTTTATCTAAACCTTCTCAAATGAGGGTTAGATAAAGTGTCCCATGGCCATTTTTATGCACAGGGCCTTAATACATGTGAAGGTGAGGTGTTTAAATTAGAGCAATTAGAGCTCTAATTAAAACGCCCCTCCCCACCCCTGAGCACATGTATAGGCAGCCTAAAATTGTAGTTCATATTAAAACACTTTCTTCGTTTGGGGTAGGAAAAATATAAAGCCTACACTAAGTAAAAGTGCTTATGTATTTTAAAGGTAGTAAAATGTTGTGTATGTCTTGCTTCCTTTAGTGGAATAGAGAAATGCAGAGTGGCTCAAACACGCTGCAACAAAATAGGATATACTTATATTTTTGAACAATAAATTTCTCCTGTTCCCTTCAAACTAGCTATCCAAGTTGATGACGGAGAGTGTTTTCAGTGGAAGGCACCTAAATAAAAAAGCAAAATGGCCTAAATTTCCAGAAATGCTGAAGTCTGTGGGGATTGTGGATGCTCAGCTGTTTTGAGAAGCCACTTTGATTTAGGTTGGAGTGGCTTATAAAGTTAGGAGTCTTACGCTCCCAGTGTTGTTTCTTTGTGTTTTTTTTAAAATGACATGAAGTGAAGTACATTAATTCTTATTGGAAATTATACATTAGTTTACTTTGTTTCTTATGAAGCAGAGAAATTGCTGCAAATTGGGGGAAGGCTCTTTGCAACTAACCTATTTAATTAAATAAGCTTTGTGTTTTGAAATGCTTAATCTACCAGTATCATGATACCAATACAAAGATAGTTGACCACACAAATGCAAATGAAATCCTACCCCTTTGTAAAAACAACAACAAAAAAAGACTCCCAAAAAGTGTTGTGTTGTGTTGTGTTGTGTTGTGTTGTTTTGTTTTGTTTTAAGGATTTTGTTACAAGAGAAAGCATCATCAGACATAAACCTCTTGCACTGGAAAAACAAGCAAACATTACAACAAGCAAAATCCATTTGGCACAAAAAAGAGGAATCTAGCACTTGATCCTGCAGTGGTTACTCAGGCTAAACTCCTGTAGCGTCAGGCTCTGAGAGATCTTTTGTAATACATGGGGTTTTCTTTCTAATGCATATTTAGTTGTAGTTTTATTTCTTTTCATAAATTGAAAACAAGTGGCCTCCTCTGTAGTAGGCGGCTGTTCCTGAAGTTTCTTTTGAGTTTGAGAACCTAATACTGGAAGCTTTTGTAGTTGTTGGGGTTTTTTTGGTACAATCTAGGGTTATTTTTCACAAGCTTTTAGTCTGACTTGACTTTTCTCTCCTGTCAGCATTACCAAACTGCCACAGCAGCCATCCCTTATCTGCGTTGGTGGTTTTTGTGCTGAGCCTAATAGTATTGTAGACAGGTTATTAACTTGTGCCCTACAATGCTTCTTCACCCATGTTTATCATTTCATGGGAAAGACCATGGTCCTTTCCAGTAGACACATCTCACATTGAGTTGTAGAAATTTTCATATTGTAAATCACAGTGAAGCACAGACTATAGTACAGACAAACACATGGTAATTTTTCACAATGTAATGTTTCTATCAACATTTTTTTTTTAATTACCAATAAAAAAGGTTAGCATTTGTGTGGACCAATCTGCAGTACCATTTTAAAACCTATCTTTCCTATTCAAATATTCATGAATATGCATCAATCAGATCCAGTATATTTTGATGCATATTCATGTGATGCAGTTTGGGTGAAAATTATACATGATACGCAGCTGTTTTTGTATTTTTTTTCTATGTTGTGAAGAACAAGATTGTAATTTTATAAGTATTTGATTCACTAAGATTACAATAAGTTAAATGTATCTTTTGTATATTTAGAAAGCTGGTAATACATGCAGTTCTGAAAGACTAAGCATAGACTTTTTATCCATGTATGGAAGATGTTTCTACTTGATGTTAATGTAGTGAAATGGTTTCTTCACTAAATACCAATTGGTGGTGTTACATTGTGAAATAAATTGGTTCTGTGCTCTCTGCCTGGATTTGGACTACTGACAAGTGATGTTAATTCTTGTAATCAAAATAAAATAATTCTGAGTTAAATGTAGCATTGGTAGTATTTCAGGAACCAAAGCCTAAATATATTTGGACATGCAGTAGAAGCTTGGTTAATCGTTAGGTTTTATTACAGTGTACTTGAGTTACAGATTTCTTTAGCATATGAAACCTTTTTGCACTCAGAACCTTGAAATGTATTAAACTTGATGTACAGTAACTAATGTCTTATTTTCCAGCTTCAAGAAATAGCCATCACAAATGTATTGCAGAAATGTGCAAATTCATATATGCTATACAGTATCCTGTATGTCCCAGGTCTAGAATATCAGGTTTTTGCTCTTCTGTTGTTATCTGTTCTCTTGATAGTGGTCTTATCCTACAAGTACAGGTAGTTGCCAATGGTATGTTTTAAAAAGTGCAGTAGACTATCTAGGAGTGTATTCACTAATAAAATGCAAATTGTATGTTACCAAGGCAACATTTTAGGTATTCTCTAATGCTTTAAAACACTTCTGAGAGATTTAAATATCTAGGTAAGAGGTAACCTTCTAATATGGTGGTTCTCAATCTTTGTAGACTCAAGGTACCCCTAGTTAGACTTGAGGCACCCTTTAGAAAATACCAACTCTGTTTTCACTGGTTTTTGACTACAGAAAAATAATAAAGCAATTCTTCTGTTGCAAAGAACTCAAAGACCATGACAGATCAGATAGGAAGTCATAGTATTTAAAGCTATTTGAACTATGGATTTATCTTGTAAATCATATTTGCACACCTAACAGTATTAGCATTGCATGACACTCTATGGCATCCTTGAAAGTATCTGAAGGTTCTCCGTTGCTCTAGTAGCAGTGGTCTCCAAAGTGGGGTGTGCACAAGACAATCTGTTGGGGTGCGGGAAGAAAATATTAGAACTTCTGTTTATATAGATAGGGGTGCTTGATCAAAAAAGGTTGGAGACCAGTGCTCTAGTAGAAATGAATAATGGTTGAAGAGTACCATATTTCTAACCATATGCTTGTCATAAGATTTCATAACTACAGTGATTTTGCTTTTTGTCTATTTGCAAAAGAGATGGCATAAACATTGCTTTCATATCCTGTGATAGCATGTCCCATGCATGATAGCTATGGCTTAGCGCTACTCCCTTTCAGCGTTTGTGCTGAATTCTCTAGTTTTGCCCAAGAAAATAATGTAAATTACAGACTATATCACCTTTATAGTCTTTATGCCAAACTAAAGAGTTCAGTTTATATGGAAGCAATATTAATTTGCTAGCTCAGATCTGAAAGATGCAAAGTATGAGGAGCAATTTTGCAGAGGGAATTGATTACAAATAGCCTTCAAGGCTTATGTCTTAGGAGCAGGTTGATGGGTTCAGGCTTGTATAAAGCTCTTTGTTGGGGTAAACACCATAACGTGAAAAACTGGATTTCTACATGGTCCAGTTTTATTTGGTATAGAGAAAATGTTTCTAGAGAGCCACTGCTGTGTACTTGAGAAATGGTTCAAGCCTCCTGATAACCTGAACCTTCTATTCAGCTCCTAATAGCTCTGAAATGTTACTTACCCGATTGCCTAAACAGACAGACTTTTGACTAGCGAGAAAAGGGGGGGTTGTTTTTGGCAGGGAGGGGTTAGTATCGTGGTAAAGGATGAATTAATTTTGTGGCAGGTTCTCAAGGATCTCTTATTTATCAGTGCTTACGGACGGAGATGGTACTTTGGGCAGTGGAGTAGTATTTGACTGTGGAACTTAAACAAATTTAATCTAGTTAACCACTAATTTCCGTCCCCCCCCCCCCAAAGACGTGATTGCTTTTGAAGAGCCATTGAAAATATGTACATGTTGTATATTGAAAAATTAACTTGGCATTTAGGTTGTCAGAGCCATGGCAGTGTATTTGCAGCTTTTTTTAGCAAAGTTTTATGTCCAAATTGTTCAGCTTGCTGATTGCCTCAGGTATGGTATTGTGCAAGTCCATAGGGGTCCATTAAATGCACGGAGAAGGCATTCGGAGATGAAATGGTTCAAAGTTTGAAAAGGGGTGCCATAGTCACAGTGCAGTGAGCTAGTTCAGTCCCATCAACGTAACAAATCCACATTGGCCACACCCTGTCCTGATTCAGTTTAGAGAAGACCAAAAGATGTCTCAGGATATCAAAGCCAGCTGATCTAATGCACCCATGTAAATAAACTGAAAAATAAGTTTAATTTTCTTAAATCCTCTGTAATAAAGTGTGGCTCGAAATAGTTATAAAACTGTTCACGTTGATATTACTCTTTCCAAGCTTAAGGAAGTTCAAAATGAGAAGGTAATTCGGCTTTCTATAAATGAAGGTTCCTTCTGGGCAAGTGTTCCCAGCCACAAGGCTGGTGTTACTGGGAATGCTTTATTGAAAGTGTCTGCAGACATGTCCTCAGTGGAATGGGAATAGGCACCAAACTACATTTATTCCAGTGTGTTGGTCTTATGCTTAACCGCCGTGGTTTAGGGAAGATATGTTGAATTCTGTCACTCGTACAGGAGATTTTGAGCACCAAGATTAGCTGTTTATAAATGTTATGTACAAAACGCTGCATTTAAAAAGTTTAACACTTTGAAGCTGAGTACACAAAATGGTATATTCTTAAGTTGCCTTTGAAAACTTAATTCAACCTCCTTATGTGTACGCTTTATGATAGGATAATCTCACAGCTAGCGCAATTGAATGCTTCCCTGAAGAATGAAAGAAACGGGATTTTTAACTGATTATATTCCTCTGCAAATACAGTTTAACATGGGTAATATCCTTCTAAGGGCTCATCCTTGTACAGTAATACTCCTACGAAGCCTTCATTTTAGGGTGCAAAATCAGCCCAAGGATGCTGCTTTTACAGAAGAATTCTTCTGAAATAAGTGATAAACTCTTCTTATTGTACCACTGTTCAAGGCATGCAGCATTTTATCTCATGGAAAAAAAAAAAGCAAGGTACTTGGTGCTTGGAGCTCACGATCTGATGAGTACTACATTCCCAAAACAGATAGGAGTTGAAAGCATGGTTGAGATGCCAGGCTGTGGAAATTAACTGAGCAAAGCATCATAGAAGTGAATATTAAAAGGGTTGCCCCATCCAAGGTGTAGACTGTAGAGCAGTTTTTTTTAATTACCTAGGGTACTGCCTACCTACTACAATGCCCTCCCTGTGATAACACAGTACTTTGGGGTGTTTTCTCCAGCAGCTGAGCTGGGCTGAAGTTTTCCATATAATTGTCATTCTGTTGAGTAAAGGAAGCAATTGAAACCAATTTCATCCTCTACAAACTACCCTTATTTAAAATACATTAACCTTTTTTTGTTATGCTTTGTGCTACAGGAAAGGTACTTTATGCTCACCAATTTCAGTAGGACAAACACTTCACAGTGCAATATAAAAGGCACTCGCTTTTATCAGAATAAATACATGCATGTCTGCAATTAGTATTGGATCAAGTTGAGAGATTTTTTTTAATGCTGTCCTACAGTATGCTACTTACCTTTGCTAAGAGGCACAGTGCAAAGCAATTTAGACATCTCATTGCAGATCCAGAGTTTGAGTCTTGTTCTGGGTTTGTACCAGTAGCCATTCCTATTTGACCCAACTGTAAATGAGTACTTGGTCATTTGGTCTGCAGAGTCCAGGAAAGGGGGATGTGATGCTAACCCTTGTGCGCCTTTGGCCAAACAAAACTGGAGTGCCTTAATTGTGATAGTTCAGTGGATTACATGGGCCTTGGGAAACCTCTGATCTTGTTTTAAATTTGCCTTCTCTGTTGCTTTGTTCTTCTCTATATAACCATATCCCTGTTCCCTGAAAATTTCATCAGAAAAAAACCCCCTGAAAACCTGTAGGCAGCTCTCATTGGAACCATAATAAACAGATTTAATTTAAATGAACGAATGTCTGCATTGTACAATATATACTGAATTAATTTCATTCTAGCTGATCTCAGGGAATATTGCAATTCCCTATTACATTTGTGTAATTTTTTTTTTCATTTTACCACTGCTGCTGATGAAATTGAGGCTGGCCTCTTGCATTTGTAATGGGAGAAGATGAATAAATCGAGGACCGGCTCATGTGGTGTACCAAATGGTCTAAACTCTGGTTACAGTTGATAGGAGCTACTGTTGTTTGGCACTTCTGAAAATCAGTCTGATTATGTGGATGCTTACCTTGGACAATTGTGGGTGGAAGTCTCATTACCCTTTCTTGCCTGTGTATAACAGGACTACCAAATGATAATAAAGGCATTGTGCAGCTTAAACAATGTCTGTAATTCATTTTAGAGGTGTGACTAACTTGTAGACATACCTTAGCTAGCTTTAAATTGTCTGGCTTATACCGAGTGAAGTTGTAGTGGAGTGGACTCTGGTGCAGGCTGCACTAGCCCGACTTGACCCCTGAGTAAATACTTAGTTGCTTAGGCACAAGTGGAAGCTGCTGTTCATAATTGATCTAGCTATATCCAGAATAGGTCAGGGGTATTTAAGTGAGCTGTAATTGTGGATTCCCACACTAGGGTTGGTCTCTGTAAAACACTGAGAACTTCCTAGCCAATTCTGGGAATTGACCAATTCTTTTAATTCTGGTATTTCTCAATATCAGAATTAAAAGCAAAGCAAGTATCTTCCTGACTTACTTGCATTATAGTGAATTTTATCATTCAGTTTTTATTTCCATTGAATCTACCCGTGCAGCATGGCAGGTTTGGCTCTGAGCATTTTAAGGCACCAAGAAAGAGCAAAGTATTTCTCACCTTCTCAGGTCTGAGTAAAATACTGCAGCCAGTGTAGCACAACTGACTGTATCAGAGAGACATCCAGCTCAAGAAGCAAATTTTAAGTCTTTCGAGGATTTGTGCAGCACACTCTTTTTTTTTTCCTTTGGTGAGCCTGTTTAGCCTACAGACATCAAGGTTGATTATGAGTCAGACTGTTTTAAAGAAGCTGTAACTGCTTTCATCTCCCCTGGTTTGTTTTTCCTATTGAATCATTATATCAGAAAAGGCCTGGGAGAATGTATAGATGCAACTTGTTTGGAGGTTTAGCTTTCCACATTGTAGTGTTAGGTTTATTTAATTATTCTGCAGTTCAGTGTTACCTTGTACCATGCAAGAAGGATACTTTGAGGGGAATAGCAATTTGTTTTATAGGAATAGGAAGTTGAATGTTGATAGATAACCGGATGGACATTTCCAAAATTCAGAACTAATTTACCTGCAAACCTCCTGCACAGTATGTGGCGATAGCAGAATATGGGCCACCTGTTCTAGTGACACCTAACTATCCATGGTTTCCCATTCCAAGTAAATAAGAAGGAAGAAAAAAACTTCCCTCTTTAACATGTCCACTGGTATTTTATCTATTAGATTTGTATTTTATAATAAAGTGAAAAAACTTCGGACTGCAGCTATGATTTACAGCAGTCCTATTTGTGTAAACTTTTTGGAGTGTTTTGTTACTGTAAGAGCCCCTTGATCTTGTCTCCTATCCTTGCATGTAGCTCTGCTGCTGGTAGTGGTCATCCCATTACAGCAGCTGGTTGCTAAGCTTTGAAATGCCGTCTTCTCATCACATTGTTTTCCTTCTACAGATTTAGAAAGATATTGTGCATTTCTACATGTTTCAGTATATGAATTGTGAAGAGAATTTGTAGAGTAACAGGATAAAAAAAAGAGAATCACTAGAAAACTGACGTGGAAGAAAAAAAAATTAAAACTTCCTAAATAATGCTAACTAATGACTAGGCAGCTTTTTAAAAATATGACGATTTAACAGCTCAGGCCAAAACAAAATCTTCTTTCCAGTGTATATGCAAAAAAGCAGTCCTGTGTTTCACTTTGCACAAATAAGCAGTTGAGGTGAATTTTTGCAAGGTTGGCTGAAGGTGGAGGTGCAAAGCATGGTATTTCTAGATAAGAGATTATAAGACTTTGCACTTCTGCATTGTATTGTCAAAGTGTTATACACTTTCATTAACCTCTGCAAGTCAGGCAGGTAAATATTTGTCCTCTTTTTACAAATCAGCAAACTGAGTATTTGTTTTGGCAGAGGTCACAAGGCTAGTTGGGACTTGAGGTGGGATTAGGACTCTGGAGCTCCAGGCTTTCACATTCACATTTCATGTACTAAAACTGGAATAAGATCCCAAGAAACACCTCTCTCCTCCCCAGAAGAGCTTCCATGGCAGAAGAATTAGTTACCATCTCCATTACCATTACGTCCTTATGACAAGTCTTCATGTGCCTTTAAAAAGAAATCAAGTCTGAGTGGCTTTTTTCTTAGCCAGATGTGTAGTATATCAAACCACTTCCAATGAAAAGACGCATACAGTAAAGAAAGCTATTCTTGTCTGTATAATATTTCTATAGACATGGATATATCTAAACTGCATCCACCATGATCCTGAGACCACCTTTGAGAAACAAGCCTGACAGCCCTGCACCACTCCACACACTGAACAAAATGGTGCATAGTCCCCCATAAGAGACAGATCCCAAAAGCACCCCGGGCATCCTCAAAAAAATAAATAAATAAAGCAAATGCACAGCTTTGAGGGGAAAAGAGGCATATGTTGAATGAGAATGAGCAGGATTTGTTTCTTGGCAGCAGTCTCTGGATCATTTCAGAAACAGCATGGACATGTCCTAAGTGAATTAGGACCTTAAGTCTCATTCAGGTCCCTGGAGCTTTGGCTGCCAGGTCTGATCAATACATTTTTTAAGTACCAAAGAGTCACCTTTCCTCTACTGATTTACCTGTATGTTACAATGCACTATACAGGTAAACTGTTTGGGGCAGGGAATTTCCTAATGATTGTATTGCTGTCAAAGGGTATCGATACTCTTAGGCTGCTATTGTCAGGTCTACATGATCTGTAGTGATGGAAGTATAGCAAAAACACTCCAACTTTAATCCTGTTTTGTCCAGGGTCAAAATTTGGGGTATTTATATTTGGGGTATTTAGCTGATATGTATTGCCACAGGCTAGTGAGCCACAGCACCCAGGGTGGCTTAAGTTCCTTTCAAGGATTCATGGTGTGTCTCACAGTGTTAGCACTGTTAGGTGTCCAAACTTAGTTCAAAAGATAAAGCCAGAGATGTCAAATAGAAATCCATAGTGCTAAAACCATTCTGACCTGTTGTGGTCTATCTGAGTTCTTTCCAACAGAAGGATTACAATTTATGCTATTTTTGTATCCAAGAGAATCTCCTTTTTTTTTTTTTTTTTTTTTCTTATTTCTCTTCGAGCCTAAGATTTTTGGCTGAAACTCTGTGATGATCTTCAGATGACAGATGATGCAGGTGATAGTCGTGGAATGTACAAGGGCATCGAACGAGCAGTTGATCCAGTCAAGAAGAAAACGGCTCCTCTGAAAGACTTGAACAGAAATGTCATTTACTGATCAACAAAAACAACTCTTAGAAAGAACATCTTCACAGCAAGGGTGGCCAGAATCTGGAACGGGCTTCCAGGGGAGGTGGTGCTCTCCCCTACCCTGGGGGTCTTCAAGGGGAGACTGGACAAGCACCTGGCTGGGGTCGTCTGGCCCCAGCACTTTTTTCTGCCCAGGGCAGGGGGTTGGACTCAACGATCTACTGGGGACCCTTCTGACCCTAACGTCTGTGAAACTCAAGTGTTGGATTGAACACTATGGAATTCTGTACTCCAGTGAGACTGAAATCAAACATGAAGCGCTCAAAGGATTACCACTGTCTGAAGTTATGATCGATTTGGACAATGAGCCTACATTAGAAGCTTTGCAGAAAGCCATTAAATCAATTCCTGGGAACAAGGCATCTGGCAGTGACTGTTTGCTTGCTGAAATCTACAAATGTTCCAATGATGAATTACTCTGAAAAGCTCATAATGTTATACTGCTCTGTTGGAAAGAGGAAGCAATACTGCAAGATTTCAAAGATGCTTGGTTTGTACAATTATACAAAAACAAGGAATAGAAATGACTGTGATGGCTGTAGAGAGCTCCCTGTTGAACATCATTGGAAAAGTTCTCACTTGCATCGTGTTCCCTAGTTTGCATTCTCTAAGTGAAAGATCTGTCCTGAAAATCAATGTGGTTTTCTCTCGGGACACTCCACCTTTGATATTTTTGGTCAAGCAGCTACAAGAGCAGTGTAGAGAAAAATGAGTACCATTGTACATAGCCTTCATCAGTCTGATTAAGGCCTTCAATACAGCCAACAGGCAGCGTCTTTTTACAGTTCTGAAGAAACTGAATTATCCCTCCAAACTGTTGAACCTTCGCTTATTTTATCAAGAGATGAAGGCAACTGTAGTGTATGAAAACAGAAGCAAGCATCTGTGACATTAGTAACTGAGTGAAACAGGGATGTGTCTTGGTCCCTGTGCTTTCTAACATCTGTTTTTCATTCCTGCTTCTTCATGTATTTGAGGACAACAGTGATGGCATTTATCTTCAAACCAGATTAAATGGAGTCTTGATCAACATCACAAAGTTTAAAGCCAGAAACTAAGGTGAAAGATTTCCTGTTTGTGGATGACATGGCATTGGTTGACCATAGTGAATCTTCCATGCAGAATTTCTTGGGCAGCTTTTCTGCATCATGCAACAGCTTCAGGATAGCAATTAGTCTCAAGAAAACTGTGATCATGTACCAAAGGGTGGAAGGACCAATACCTGACATTACTCTAGGGTGTAAAATTCTTGGCGTCATTGATAGGTTTTGCTACTTGGGTTCTATGGTTAGGAGAAATTATGACCTTTGGATTAAACTAAACAGAAATTTAACAGAATCAGAAAAGCAGCTAAGAATTTCAGGCTATTACAAAAACATGCAAGGAATAACACAAAACTATCAGCTAAACTGAAGATGCGAATCTAGGAGACTTGTGTGCTGTTGTCCCTGCTTTATGGTTCAGAAATGTGGACTACATATGCTAGGCACATCAAGAGACTGAACAGCTTTCACATGAGATGTCTGTGTAAGATCCTGAAAATAAAGTGGGAAGACAGAACACCAAACATGGGTACTGGAGCATGCAACACTGACGCATCTAAAAACCACCATCAAAAAGATGAGGTTGTAAAGGCTCGGCTATTGGGAGAATGGGAGACCGTATTCCCAAGAATATTTTGACCAACATCAGTGTGGACAGCTGGGAGGAATGTGCAGAATCCCGTCTGATGTGGAGGGAACATCTAGCAGTGGGTGAAGTTCAACACGAAGCGGCTTTGATCCATAGGATGGAAGCAAAACGAAAAAGAAGAAAGCAGCATGCTGTAAATTTGGACTCTTAATTTAGACATACGGACCTGTGAAACTTGTAACGAGTTGTGTCACTCTCGAATTGGGTATATTAGCCACAAATGGATTTATCAGGTGTCTAACTCAACTTCTTATGTGTACGCCATGGTCTAGAGGATCGACTGTTACCTCCTAAATTCTGTAGTGAAAAAATGAGTGAAAACTTAAGAGCTGACACTTTCCAAGAGCTGCCTCGAGCCTGTCGAGGTGCCTCAAGCCTTCACTGGTTGAGAACCACATCTACAGGCTCTTGCAGACATAAGTTCAATTATAATAGCTGGTCGGTGCTCCTGAGCAGCAGCCGCTTCCTCCCTTCCCTTTTATGGTAGGTAAAATGCGCGTTTGTCCATACCCCCTGTGCTTCCCATACAGCCACAGTAAGGCAGCAAGCCACTACTATAACACAAAAGTTATTCTGCAAAGTAGGGTCTTGCAGTCTTGAATTACATTGTTTATAGGATAATTATTTGTCCTGGGGAAGAACTGTGCTTTCAGTTTAGACCTTCTGAAGTTGAATGAAGATACTATTCTCTGGATTAATGCCTTTTTGCATTTGGTCCTTTGGCTTGAGTAAGGAATACATTGTACAGCTATTTTAGTGCAGATTAATACTTACGATTTACTTAAAGTCAACAATTTATTGGGATCAAATTATTACTATTTTACCATCTATGATAGAATAAACATCATGCACTGATATCTGACTCCTGTCTCCATATTACAGCAGTTGATACTAAAATCTTTACTTGGTGGAGAAAGATTGGCAAGCATGAACATGATACTCAAGTTGTGACTCAAGTCATCCTAGATATCAGAAAATACCAAACTTCTATGATACCGCTGTATAGGACCTTATTAATCATGTCCCTAAAGCAGCACAGTAGTGAATAAAGGTGCAAAACATGGAAAATATGTGGCCGTATTCTAGAAGGTGTCGGTGCTGTTGTGGACTAAGGGAGTCAACTATTATTTGGGGAGGTATTTTATGTCTGTGATCACTGTTTTGTCATCGTGACTAGCATAGTTTTCTTATGCATTTCTCTGTTTCTGTATCCACCTCTTATCTTTAGATTGTAAGTCTTCTGGGATAGGGAGGGTCGGTTATGTGTTTGCTCAGTGCCTTTGCACAGTGAAGCCGTGCTGCAGGATTGGTGCCTTGCAAGCTGCCACAGTACAAATAACATGATTGTTGCCACATTCCAGATGCCTTATTTCACCACAGAAGTGTGATAACCTCTGAAGAAAATGCACAAACATAATACCCAGCAATGTGGGGCAGGAAGGAGGAGTACCATTCCCAGTTGAAATGGAAGGCATTTTGGGGGGATGGAGGAAATTCATCTTCCTAGACAGTTGAGAGGATATAAAACAGAACCTCAACTTATTTTGGGTAACCTCTACTGTGTCCCCATCTTCTCTGTCTCTTCACCTTTGTATCTTGCTCATAAGATGGTAAGTGCTCGGGAGTCTTGCCTGATGGGAGGCCTCTTGGTGCTACTGCAACATAAATGCTCTATTAAGTAATTTAATCCTTTGCTTTAGCAAAGTGCATCTTCAGTCAAGTACAGGGAGATTGTGTCTGACTTTACACATGTAGCTCTGATAGAATCACTGAGACTATTCACACCCATAACATGAAACAGTTGGGGCCAGAGTGTCTAGAGAAATCAAAGAACTCCGACTTCTCAGTAACTTCCCGTTCACACCGTATATGGGTCCTGGCAGTAGGTGCATAAACTAAGGGGGGAAAAAAAGACAAATTATCCTTTCAGTATCCAAGAGAACGACAATTTGATTCTTTAAATGTTTTTAAACATGCACCCTATATCTTGTCCCAC
Source organism: Crocodylus porosus (assembly GCF_001723895.1). NCBI lineage: Eukaryota > Metazoa > Chordata > Crocodylia > Crocodylidae > Crocodylus > Crocodylus porosus. The sequence continues at coordinate 60,288,977 of NW_017728949.1, read as the reverse complement.
AGCTGTACCACTTTAGTCAACTGCTGAATTTTACTTGTTTAATTTACAGCTATGAATGGTGAGTGTTGTATGCAGCGCTTTAGAAATTGCCAGTGGAGGTCTAGCATAGGAATCTGCAAACTCTTTAGCGAGGTAGGTCGGTTGATATAATTCTGGGATCTCCACGTTCTGAGCAACACATGCTGCAGACCTGGGGGTTGCTGCCACCCTCCTCCCCCTCCCCTTTCCCCATCATGTACAGCACAGACTTTCTTTTCTGGGCCATACATGCCATGCAGGTAACCCCCCCTATGCCCCTCCCAGCCATGCACATCATGCAGGGAGCCCACCTACAGCATGGGCAGCCTTGCTCGCTACTGAGCATGTAGCATACACAACCCAGCAACCTTCTCCATGTGCACAAAATAGGCAGTCTGTCCCTTCCACTGTGCTGCCCCATCCCCAGGAGCAGGGGCAGGAGCTAGAAGCCAAAGGCAGAGGGCTCCCGAATAGTCTGGCAGCTGCTGTTACTCCAAGAGCAATGGGCAGTGGCGGCCAGGAAGGAGTCCACAGGCTGCATGTTAACCCCTTATAGGCCACGTGCGGCCTAACAGTTGGACAACCCTGGTATCCATTCATCTTGTAGCATAATCAGTGGGGTTGTTTGTGCAAATAAGAAGTACTTGTGTGAGTGAGGATTTGGAGGGGAACAGGATGCCGTGCTCCCCTCTCTGCTTAGCTTTTGCTCAGGCTCCAGTCCCTGTCGGCCCAGGCCAGAAGCTGCCACTGCTTCTCCCTCATTGGGCTGGCCTGGGGCTGCAGCTGGACCAGAGACATGGTGTTTTCTGTACCTCCCAGCAGTGGAGGGGATGAATTTAAGATGATCTTCTTTAATTAGTTTCTATATATGGAAAACTACAACAAATTTATAATTTCCCATGTATAGAGCCTAATTTTTGGAGGGGGAGCGGGGTGTCACCTTGAATTCATAGTAGTGCTAGATTCTGGTAAATGCAGTACCTGATTTAAATGGTGAAGAATACCAGGTCCAATAGACTCCATTCAAACAGACCTTTTCTGATTGTTCCTGTTCAAAATGCCACTTTAACCCATAGATTATTTTTGAATAGGTGAAATCTAGATTAGAAAACACAATTTAGAGTAAGGTTATGAGTCAGTTCTAACATGACAACTTCAGAACAAAATTTAGCCCTTAATACAAACCATAAGATCAGGCTTTAAAATGCCTCATGTCTAGGGACCTACTGAATGCATGGCAGAAGTGGGCTGCCCAGCAGCTCCTTTACTCTTGCAGGTTCCCCTGGCCCCCCCCCCCCAATGATTGGTGGAGGACCCCACGGCCCATTCCTGATCAGCAGGGAGGCAAAAAACATGGGTTTAAATATGGCACCATTTTGGCTTCCCAGCCAGTCAGCAGCAACCAGTATGGTCCCCAGGGCTCTTCAGCCAATCACCAATGGAGGGGTGGCGGTAAAGGAGATGCTGTGCAGCCCATTTTCACCACGAGTTTAGTAGGTCCCTACTCATGTCAATATAAATTTAAAAAATTCAGTGGATAACTGTTTAAACATAGCTCTATTTAGAATTTGCTGACCTAATATAGAAATGTGATCCTTGATGCAATGTATTAAAACCTAAGGTGAAGGTTGGTGCACTACATTGGTATTACTGACCTCCACCACTGAATTGTATGTGGTGCCAAGGCTGCTGTTTATCCTAATGCCTTAGCTCCTGGGGTCTTCAGCATCATAGGGCATCAGCAGATGTTCATTTAATGGTGCAACAGAATCTGATCTTGAACGTCTTGTCATGACATGCATGGCAGGATGCATAATTTTATGGGATTGGGGATGACATTCATGAAATCCCAGTTTGCAATGTCTGGGCTCCCTGCACCAGCATCAAGGACTAGGCTTTCCTGCAGCAGCCTTTCAACTTAATCACCTGTGTACAGCCCACAGTCTTGGGCTCCACGGGCACTGGTGAGTTGAAAGCCACACAGTCACCACAGCATCGGGCTGCCCATGTTCACAGAATCATAGAAAATTAGGATTAGGAGGGATAGCAGGAGGTCACATCTAGCCCAACCCCCTGCTCAAAGCAGGAGCAGCCCTAACTACATCATCCCACCCAAGGCTTTGTCAAGCCAGTCCTTACACATCAGCCAACTCCCTCTGCACCCTTGGGTACATTACATTCAGCCCCATGGACTTGTACATGTCCAGCTCTTCTAAATAGACCCTAACCAGCTCTTTCAGCACGAGGGCTGCTCACCTTCTCCCCAGTGTTGCAAGCTTACAGGGGCTGGGGTGGGGGGGAGGAGAGCCACTGGACTCCCTCTGCAAATTTAAACATGCATGGGGCAACCCAATGGGACTGTCCCATATGTGGGTTTACAGGTGCTAGGTGAGAGGAGCCTATCGACTTCCTGATGCACATTCAGTTTAAAGTACCCTAACTAGCCACAAAGATGTTTCACATTAGGATCCACATCTGAATTAAGGGCTAATGTTCCACATTAAATGTGCTGCTGGTTTGCCATTTTATGTATGAAAAAATGATTTAAGCTGCGGTATGTTACCAATAATCATGATGAATGTAATGTCTGCAAAGGTCACTTTCATTTTGGATGCTGGAAGTAAATTTCTAATCTTCTTCACTGCAGAAACAAAGTTTTCAAATCTCTATCCAAGATAGTCAAGAACAGGAAGCAAATGAGAAGATTCCAGATTGATTGATTTATTTTTAAATCTCATTACTCATGATGATTGGAGGCTGACTGCATAATTTTTAAACATGCAGGGTCAGTGATGCAACAAAAAAATTACTATGAAATTAGTATTTATCATGGGTAGGCTCAAAGAACCTCATTTGAGCAAAGGGTTGTTATGGATGCAGCTAGAGAGGATGTTGCTTGACTTTCTTGATTCAGTGGACAATGTTTTCTTTACAAAGTGTATTTGAAAGCAAGGAACCAGCTCCCAGGCTGGGACCCTGGTCTTGCTCCTACATAAAAGCTTGCAGTTTAAACAAAGGGGCTACTCGCAGGTTCACAGAAGTTTAGGGCTGGAAGGGACCTCGTGAGATCATCAGGTCCAGCAAGACTCTTGGGGTCAAATAACCCTGGCAAGGTGTAGGTCCAGTCTCCTTTTGAAGATCTTCAGGGTAAATGCCTGCACTGCTGGGAGTTTATTCCAGAGTCTGGACACATGAACCATAAAGAAGGTCTTCCTTATATCCAAGCTAAAACCTTTTGGGAGTTTATGGCCATGGCTCCTGGTTTTCCCCTGGGGCGCTTTGGTGAATAGTTGTTTGCCTAGCCCCGGCTGCTCACCCCGACAGATTTGTGAGCTGCCACCAAATCCCCCTGAAGCCTTCTCCTTTCTAGGCTGAACAGTCCCATATCTGTCAGCCTTTCCTTGCATGGCTTGCTCTTCAGGCCTCTAATCATACGAGCGGCTCTTCTCTCCTTAAGAGAGAGTGTTTTATTCAAGGATGCTCTAGTTTCCATCTTACACGTGATGGGCAAGTTGTACACCTCATATGAGAATGGTGTTTGGGATGAGCATGCTCCTGAGAACAGGTGCACCGTGCTTTGTCAGTCAAGCCTTTTCAGAGGGTCTTAGGTAGCATGTGGCAAGCACAGCTGCAGCACTGGAGATCAGAGAGGTAGTTAGTCCTGTTTGTCTGAAGTCAAGGAGAAGACAGGTCAGGGGTAGATATGGGGGAGGGGGTGCAGTTGCACCGCTCCTTTGATTCCTGCTCCACCCCAAATTTAAAACCAACTGCTGGGAGGGGCAGTTTAATTTCTATCCAGGCAGAGCTGAGAGAATTAATTAACTTCATGACTCATTGTCATCTCCCTGATTCAGGCTAATCTCCCACTCCACAGGTGTTAATGACTCTCTATCCTTTGTAATGATCTTTCTGTTCCACCGCTCAAACTACCCATTCTTCTGCAATTTTGCTGTCTGTTAGCTATTCCTGGTAATGTCTTTTTTATTTCACAGCCCTGTGGATTTTTTTTTTTTAGCTAGAGCTAAAAACACTTAACTTAGGTGTGGTAAGCTAACTCAGGCATAGGCACGCTCAAGAAGGCTTAGATACTGTTTTATGAAACTGAATAAGAGATCCGCATTTAACTTTAATGACTACAGGACTAATGACCCTCAGGGTCTAGACCCTACAGGACTAATGACCCACAAGAGTCGGTGCTAGCACTACTACTTTTCAGTGCATATGTCTCAGACTTTCAGCATACAACATCCAAGCAATACATGTACGCAGACGGTATTGCCATAGTAGCCCAAGGAAGTGACATGATCTGGAAAAGATCCTGAGTACTGACATGGAATTCATCATTGACTGTCTTCACAAGCGGTGCTTAAAGTTGTGCATCAGTAAATCGGTATCATCATTCTTCCACCTGGATAGTTCTCAAGCCGGGGCAGACTGAATATCAGAGTAGGCAACCCCATCCTTTCCCATAAGCGTAGCCCCGAGCTACCTAGGAATTGCATTAGACAGTTCCCTCACCTATAAACACTGTATTCAGGAGGTCAGCAGTAAACTCTGCACAGATAGCTGCCTTAAGATGGTTAGCCGGCCCAACGTGGTGCCAACTTCAAAGTGCTCAGAACCACCACACTTGTATACACCCCAGCAGAATATTGTGCTCCTGTGTGATCAAGTTGTCACACTAAAAAGCTCGACATTGCACTTAACAGTGCACTGAGACTCATAACAGGCTGTACAACGTATACACAAATGCAGTCCCTGTACTCTTGGGCATTAGATATAAGAAAAACTCTAACATCCGCTGGCTGGGAAATTGGCTCCGTGGTCGGACCCAGAGGGTTGTAATTGATGGCAGTCACTCATCGTGGTGCCCTGTGACCAGTGGGG
>NW_017728949.1:60280954-60283582 GCF_001723895.1 Crocodylus porosus | reverse complement strand
AGGTGGTTCAAGCACCTACACTGAACACCTTCAAGAGTAAATTGGATGCTTATCTTGCTGGGATCCTCTGACCCCAGCTGACTTCCTGCCCTTTGGGCACGGGGCTGGACTCAATCTCCCAAGGTCCCCTCCAGCCCTGATGTCTATGAAATCATTACTGCCTATAGAGGCAAGAGATGACAGAGGTCACCTGCTCCATCACCTGTTAACTGAAGGCCTGAATAGATGGAGGCTTAAAAGCCAAACCAAGTTTTTTACATGAAGCCCACAAGCTCCTGGAAGAGATTGAGGATGCTGAACCAAACCTGTGGGCTGATCGCTGAGAAAGATCAGACCTATTTCTATAGCGTTGTATACCAACACTAAACAAGTCCCCCTTTAGGTACAACTTTGACAGAGAAGCTTGGGTCAAACTGAACACATTGAGATCTGGACATAGACGCTTCAAAACAGCACTTCAGAAGATGTACATTTTGGACAGCCCTGTGTGACTGCGGCGTCCAACAAACAGCAAGCGCTTAATTGAAAGTTGCAATCTTTACAAATGCCCAGACGGGGCAGCTGGAATCTGCACATTGAACGGTAATGCCAAGCAGGGGCTCAGAGATTTGGAAGCTGATTTCTGAGGCCATACACAGGAGAGGGGACCGATGATGTATTTTTTTGTGTGTGTGTGTATGTGCCTAGTTTGTTGTGTTTTTAAGAAAACTTTAAATATAATCTTGCACATTACAAAAGTTCTATTTGTTTTTGCTTTGATCTTGAACTGCTCCCAAGCATATCAGAAAAGCATCTTTAACTGGAGAAGAGTACATGTTGTGTTATAGGTGATGCTGTGCCACACCATCTGTATCCCCCTTTTCAAAATCCTGGATCTGCCCATGGGTGAGGTAGATTTGTACCTTATAGACTAACCAAAGCATGAGTTCTTTTAGGGCTTTGAAAAGGGGAGTGCAGGTGCATCATATCATAAAACACAACACACATTTTCCTCAAGATAAGAATAAACTTTAGTAAGTGAGGAACCTAGGGCTGCATTATTCAAAGCAAAAACATAACTTTACTGGAATGTGCATTAATTGTCTACAGCTTGTGTATAAACACACACAACAAACTAACTTTAAAAAAAATGAAAAGACGTTGTTTCTTTAGTCCTCTAGTCATTAGAATCAAATATTTGTCTCTCAGATTTACACGGCCAAATCAAGGCTTCCTCGGTGCATCACCGAAAGTTATTTCCACCCCTGAACTGATGTTCACCTGAGTGGATGTTTCTGGCTAGAGTTTAAAACAGTCTGCAGAGCTGTGAACTGCGAGCTGCATTTAAAGGAGCCGCTCCCAGGATTGCAGGGGAAAAAAAGGCTTCATTAGAGGAACAGCCGGACCATTAAAAATGCCGAGAAGGTCATTAATCCCCCGGGGAGCAAGGGGGCTTAGAAGGAATCAGGTAGAGTAGAGCAGCTGTTCCCAAACTCTGACAGATTGCACCCCACCAATTTAAAACGATACAACCTTAACTACCACCAGCAAATTTTTGTCATGTAAAGTAATTGCAATAAATCTGTTAACGCCTACCACTGACAGGTTGTCTGCATACCACTGGTGGCACCCAGACCACAGACTGGGAACGGCTGGAGTAGAGTATGCTGGGGTGGATCCAGGTGGGGTGGCCATCACAGAGGACATTCCAGTTTTCTGCTACTGTCCTCTACTGATACGAAACTGGGTGCCTTTATGTCCTCTATTTTTCTCCGAACAGCGAAATAGAGGACATAAAGGCATCCGGTTTCATATCAATAGAGGACAGAAGACAGCTGGACTGTCCTCTATGATGGCCACCCTAGACTCATAGATTTTAGGGTTGGAAGGAACCTTAAACGATCATTGAGTCCAACCCCCTACCTTGGGCAGAAAAGGGCGCTGGGGTCCTGTGACCCCAGCCAGGTGCTTGTCCAGTCTCCTCTTGAAGAGCCCCAGGGCAGGGGGGAGCACCACCTCCCTGGAGGCCCGTTCCAGGTTCCTTCCGAGGCCCAGCCTACGCCGGCTCGCCATCACTTTGTTTCTGGTTATTCCAAGGCGCCTTTTCTCAGGGGGTGCGCCGCCACGCTCAGGGGTGCATTGCCACACTCAGGGTGTGCCACATCTGCATGCACCCCTATGTGTCGCCAGTGTCCCGGGGGGTGTCCTGGTAAAGCTCCAGACCAGGGTGCACCCCCCACTTAAATTCCTGCTCCCCAAAAAGTCAGAAGCCGCCCGCATCCCTAGCCAGGCAGGGCTGAGGGAGGCCATTGTCTTTGCAAGCCCCGCTCCCTTCTACACCTCCCGCCCCGCCATAGCCCTGAGCCGCCCCCGGCTGCAGCCGCCGCCGCGGCTCTCCCCCACCTCCTCCTCCCCCCGCGGCGGCGGCGAAGGGGTTAACCGCCCGCCCTCCCTGGGGGCCGCAGCAGCCGCCGCAAAGCCCCGCCCCCTCGAGCGCGGATTGGCGGAGGCGGAGCCATCAGGTAAACCGGGCGGCCAACGGGAGGGCGGGGCCGCGTCCGCCAATAAGCGTCGGGGAAGGCGCGTATAAAAGGCGGGGGGGTAGGTGCAGAAGAAGGGCGGCGCGGGTGGGCGCGGGTAGGGGGATGC
>NW_017728949.1:60260648-60280854 GCF_001723895.1 Crocodylus porosus | reverse complement strand
GTCCTCGACGCTCGGCAGCCGCTCGCCCCCGTGGCCGCGGGGCTAGAGGCGGCTGTTGTCCGCGCGCCTGAGGGGGAGGCTGCGACGCCCCCGCGGCTATGGCCGCGGCCCCCGGGCCCTCCCACGCCTGAGGGGGTGCTGGGGCATGTCCCGCTCCAACAGCGTGAGCCCCCCGGGCTTCGGGGCGCCCGCGCCCTGGGAGCCGCACCGCTCGGCCTGGGGCGAAGCCGAGTCCCGGGCCAATGGCTACTCCTACCCGCCGCCGCTGCCCGGCCGGTCCTCGTGCAAGAAGGCGTCGCGCCGGTGGCGGAGCGAGGACGACTACGAGCCCCCGGCCGGCCGGACCCGTGAGGGCGGCGGCAGGATGACGAGCGTGCGGTCCAAGTCGGCCTGGCAGGACCATGGGCCCCAGAGCCGCCGGCACTGCCCGCTGCGCCACCCGTCGGGGGGGGACGGCACCACTGCCACCAGCCCCCGGCGTTTCGGGGAGCAAGGTGAGGTGCGGCCTCGCTCGGTGGAGCTGGGGCTGGAGGAGCGGCGCGGCAAGCCCAAGGCGGAGGAGCTGGAGGAGGACGAGGAGGAGGACGACGGGGACTCGGACGCGGCAGCGTTTTCCGTGGGTGGCTGCTGCGGCGGCCTGCTGCAGATCTTTAGGTCGAAGAAGTTCCAGTCGGAGAAGCTGGAGCGCCTCTACCAGCGCTACTTCTTCCGGCTCAACCAGAGCAGCCTCACCATGCTCATGGCGGTGCTGGTGCTGGTGTGCGTGGTCATGCTGATCTTCCACGCGGTCTACGGACACTACGAGGCACCCTACGTAGCGGTGCTGTCCACTGCCATCCTGCTCATGGTGGTGCTGGGTGCCGTGTGCAACCGCAATGACTTCCACCAGGACCACATGTGGCTCGTGTGCTACTCGGTCATCCTGGTGATCTTGGCCGTGCAGGTCGTGGGCGTGCTGCTGGTGTGGCCCAGGAGCGCCTCAGAGGGCATCTGGTGGACGGTTTTCTTCATCTACAGCATCTACACGCTGCTGCCTGTCAGGATGCGGGCGGCGGTCATCAGTGGCGTGGTCCTCTCTGCCATCCACCTGGCAATCTCCCTCAAGATCAATGCCGAAGACGACTTCCTGTTAAAGCAGGTGAGTCGGGCAAGCCTCAGCTTTGGGGCCGAAAGGCTCATCTGTCCTGAGATGCTGGTGGCTTCCAATGATGAGGCAAAACTGAGGCTTGTAGGTTGGTTTTTGGGGCGAAGGTTGATAGGACTTTGTCCTGGACCTTGTACCCAGATACGGGCTACTCTAACCTTGATTTCTTCCTGCTACAGTCCTGCTTCCTCTTGATTGCTTTTCAGTAACAGTGTACCCACACATCTCTTGATTTGGTTTACTAGCTGATCTTTTGGCACAATATGGATTAGCCCTATTAACAGCTAGTCCCTTCCAGTCTTAGTCCCCGTAAATGGATCGGCCCTAAGCACACCTGTGGAAACAGTAGATGTGTTGGATGCTCTGGCCCTGAAAAAATGTGCCAAAAACATTGTGACTTGCCATCAGGATGGAGGGGAAACGGCTCTTGCCTATAAATGTAGGAGTTCGTATCAAATGCCAGTAAAACGTTTTTGGGACTTCAAAGAGATGCATTTAATATAAGCTAAATATCTCAGTGACCTAAAGAAAAGTGTTTGCTCTTTGAAATGTGTAGTACCTACCTAGAGTGTAAAGAAGTAAAAATGCAGTCCACACACAGCCTGGACTGCGTCTAAAACTTGAGTTAGATCTTCTTTTCATTGTAGTTATTTATTCTATTGATTTACAGTTAAAATAAACAAAGTGTTAAGCTGGAGGAGTTCAGCTCATCAAAACAATAGACAATTATCAAATGCATTGCAGTGCAATTTTTAATTGCTCTGTCTGTTTAGACAACAGTAATACAAGGCACTTCTTTTCCTTGCTAAGCAAAGCAAGCATTTTAGAGGGGTTGTTTTGCTTAAGCTTAGCAAATGCATTAACAATAGGAAACTATCATTGTGTTTTCACAATGAAAAAAATGAATAAACAAGTTACTGTTAAGCAGCTAATTTTATGCTGGGGGTTCTGTGCAAGTGGGCATAACTTTCTGTTTCGGTTCTTATACCACTTTAATAAGAGAGGATTATCAGCTACCAATATGCAATACTAAGTATAAGAGTATTAAACTTCTTCCATGGCTGAGTGAGTCTTATAGTTTCTAAGATTTTTTCTTTCTAGTGTCCACCTTATTCTGAATTTGGGAAAGACTCTTTCAGGACTCTTAATATTAAGCAGCCAATGCTTGGGTGAATTTGAAGTGGTAGTGCTCTGTACTAATTCAAAATATTACTGAAAACCTGTTTTTCTTATTAATTAGTGCATCTAAGCAGCTTTTTAGTTATGTTTCGAGGTTATTAAAACATTTTAAAATGAACCTTTTACATTGCTCATTCTTCTTGTGCATAATTTAAGTGGCCTGTTTATATGTTCATAGCAGAATCTCATTAATGATTCTACTTAATAGAAGCGTGGCAAGTATGTTGTCTTCGTCCGTGCAGGGTAAAGATTTGCTAAAGTACTCGGATATTGCTACTTGGAATTCTGCCGCTGCTTCTGCATTTGCTAAACCTCATCCAATGCGAGTAACCCCATTTCAGTTGAGGAGACTACTCGAGATGCATAGACCTTAGGCATGCATGCATGCACGCCTCCCAAATAAGCACCAGAAGATGTAGCACCAAAGTAATAGAGTAAGAGTTTTCTTTAAAATTGTCACCGAATACAGTATGGGTAATGTTGTATTTTCAGAGTACTACCTGGGTCTCCTTATCCTCGGAAAGCATTGGTTTAACTGTGAGGAAATTAAGCCCTAGAGATGGAGTGTTTGGCCATAGGCCTTGGGTGCTGGAAGAACTGTGCTTAACAGTTCAGGCTCTCAGTTTACTTTTGATAAGTGTGGTTTTATTTGCAGCTAACTACTTCACATGGCACCCCTAACAGTATGGCCTGAGGAAGCAGGGAAGCAGTATAGGGATTACAACGGGTTCAGCCAATCCTGTGCTGCAGTATCCTGGTCCCATTTAGTAATTCACAGCATTCGGCAATCTTCAAGTTGCTTGCTCCTGTGCTGGCATGAGCCTCTTTACAGCAGATAAAGAAAAAGCATTTAGCTAATTAAATGGTCATTCTACAGGGTTTGTATTTCACTGTTTCTTAAAAATTAGTCCTCTGTATTGTATTCCTGCGCTGCGTGAAATTTTTTTGAGGGGGAGGGGGGGCTTCATTTAAATATCAGGCCTTTATTCTCATGCAGTATAAATAAGCCTGCCTCTACTGAAGTCTCCTTTATGCCAGCAGAGGATCTGGTGCACGGTATATTGATGTATGTACATGAGCTGGTATCTAGAGCTGTCTAACATTTAAAATCTGTGTCTACAAAACACATTGCCTCACAACTCTTAGCAGGCCTTTTTGACTGAGGCTGTAGCTTGTTGTCATGGAAATCTAATTTTTGCTCAACTCTGTCCCACTGATGCATATAAGCCCTATTTCTCTCAACCTCAATGTGTGGAGGTGGATGAAGGCCAGATAAATCAGTTTTTTAATGCTTTTCAGCTGACACTATTCTCAGCTGTGATTTCACTCAGTCTGATGAATCTCAGACAGACGCGACTGTCCAGCTGGTCAGTAGCTGTTTCACCCTCTGACTCTTGATCTGTGTGACTCCTTAGAAAACCATTCTGAATGTGTTCCCATCTCCCTAAACTGAATTCCTCGCTGCTGCTGCTGCTGCTTTTCCTAGGTGTGTATGCGTGTATTTATTTTGCCTTTTGTTCAGTAGCTTCAAAGCTAGAAGCATGTACTCTCTTGTCTCAAGGATCGTGGACTATTCTGTTGTGTTCCATACCTCCTGTATCCTTCGGTGCTTTTTTTAAGACTCTGAATCCTTTAATAAATATTACTGCACCTTGAGAGACCAGTGGTTTTTTTTGGTACATCTTGATGGCAAGGAGTCAGCATATTCTAAGAAATAGGACACAAGATGGGGGTCATCTCTTTTGAAATGTGTTATGACCGGATTATCTATGAACCAATTTACAATATCCAGATATGCTGCTCTTAAAGGTCCAGGATCAATTCATCACAATTCATCTTTAGAAGGGGATGATGCACTTGTTTGGCCTAAAGGGAGTGAAATGGGTCATAGAGAAGAAACTCTGTATAAAGGATCTCTTGTCTATATCTTTGTGCATAGGCATAGGTATGTGTAGAGTTGGGGGTTGAGAGAGGGGGTCCAGGGCTAGCAATAGTATGAGAAGAGGAGCATAAAGTGTCTGTGGGTCTTCTGATTAGGGACTGCACCTGCCCCTGAATGGGATTATGGGGAGCAGAAAGGGTCTCAAAGTTCCTTTTGCTCTTCTGTGCTCAGCACTGGGACAGGCCAACAGAATTGTGACTGTTTTAATTGTTCCTTTTTACAATGGAATTGTTCTTCCCCCCCCCACCTTCCTGGAAAGTTACATAAATCACTTCCAACTTTGCTCCCCCTGTTTGAAATGTGCTGGATATACTCTCAGGAGTGCAGAGTACTGGCAACTCTAGCAGAGTTCAACAGGTGCTGCAGGCAAGAAGCTGTTTGGAGAATTACACACACACAAATTTAGTGATTTCTTTGGCAATTTGAGTCTGTCTTTTTTTTATTGCTGGTTTACTTCTCCAGATGATTGGGCAGGGGAGGGAGAAAATGTGAGGAAATAGATGAGTAACCTTTTAAAAAACAGAATTACACTCTGAGAAGAAAGAAATCTGGCTGTGAAGAGTTCTCATATACTAAAGTCTGGTCAATAGAAGCAACGTATGTTCCATAAATAACACTTCTAAGCAATTAAAATATCTGTAGGTTGTAAGTTTCTTGTATCTGCAGCTAGTTAATCCTCAAGTATTCTGCTTTCAGAATTCCGTTTATTTTCCCAGTTGCATGCCCTTAGATTTATTTTGGGAATGTTTGGATTACAAATGTGATCTAGTGCCCAAGGGTTGTATATACATACTGTTTAGCTCTGTGTCCTGAGTCTTTCCATGAGCGTCTGATACACTTCCAAATAATATATTACCACTGGAGTTTGTCTCAGAAGCTAAGGCTGTCAGTAAAATGTCTCATAGAATGAGACAGACAGCCTAATAGCATCCTCAGTTGGAAGAGAGAAACTATTATTTCTTCTCCACATTCAGTAAATAGGATACTGAGAGTTCAGAGGCTTCACGTGGGCTTTTTACTGTAACACAGGTAAATCTACCAAGCATTTCACAGACATGCAGGAAAACTACAGAGCTTGTATTGTGAGGTTACAGGCTTGAAAACAACTCCATTTATGCTTAACTCCATACATGTGTCCCATTGACCTCTATGGCTAGGGATAGAAGTTACACATAAACCGGCTTAAGTGACCAGAAATTGGCTTACTTCTGTAATGAAACAGAAGTTCAGTTCACATAAACTAGTTTCAAAATGTGTGAAATTGGTTTAAGATAAATCTGGTTGAAATAGGTCAAACCGGTTTATACAACCTTTGTCCCAGACCTCTTCCTTGATTTAAACTAAGCCAGAGTCCTCCAGCAGCCCTGGGCTGGGCTGTACTCTCTGGAGAGAGCAGGACTGGCTCCACCCCTCTGCTTTCTAGCCTAAGCAGGGGCAGGGGCATAGCTAGGCACTGGCCTGCTATGGCCCCTTGAGGTGAAGGGGGCAGGGAGGGGGTTTGTCTCTTCACCCCCCCCCCCCCTTTCCTGGGGACCCTAGCCAGGCCTTGGCCACTGCATCATCTGCTCACCTGTAGCCAGGCAGGGAGGGGGTTAATTCCTCCCTCTGTCTCCTTTTCCCCTGGGAATGCAGCGGGAGTCTGCCAGCCGCTGCCTCTGCCTATTGCTCCCTGTGTGGGGCTAGTGGCAGAATAAGTCTCCTCCCTGCTTCAGCTAAGGGGACCATGTCAGCCAGCCTCTGGCTATGTCTCCACCCCTGCTGGAGCGGCAAGGGAGCAGGGACCCTGATGAGGGCAGCAGCCCCATGACGGTGCCTGAGGAAGCACAAGCCTCTTCCTGGTAGGGGGGAATGGGTAGAGCTGACACACTGCACAGGGTGAGCGATGGCACCAGGGCTCAGAGGGGTGGCCATAACATCCCCCTAGCGTGCTGCCGCTTGCCCCACACAGTGTGCAGCAGCTCTGCCCTCCGGGCACCCACCCACAACACGACCCCAGTGCTGGGATGAGGTTTGTGATCCGCAAGACACCATGACAGGGGCTGCTGCCCATAGACTGGCCGAAATGCAGGCACATGCCTGCAGTGGCTCAGCCCAGACACTGGGGGGGCGCTAGCGTATGCCCTCAGCTGCAAAGAAGCTGTGCTGGGGGGGCCACGGCCAGGCCCCAGCAGTAGCTTGGATTGACTTGGCTAGTTCCCCTTCCCTGTCCCACCGGCGTTGACCTGGGCTGGGATCTGCCTGGCACTCCCTGTTTGCCGTTCGGGGTAGGGACATGGCCCCCTTAGGTGAAGGGGGCAGGGACAGGGTTTATTTCCCCCTCCCTCCAGTGTCTGGCGAAGTGGGCAGGGAGGGAGCTTATTTGTTGATTGCTCCATGCCCTGGGCAGGCACCTGCAGGCAGTGGTCAGGGCTGGTGGACCCCAGCTGTGGTCTCCCGGGGTGGAGGGGGAGGAATAAATCCCCTCTCTACCCACTATGGCTCAGGGGACCGTGCTAGCTGGCATCTGGCCATGCCCCCAACCTACTGCTGCTGCAGTGAGGGAGGAGCATCAAGCAGACCCCAGCTTTCCTCTATGCCTGGCTGGTTCACTTAAGGCTACTGCTGGGGGCTGGCCATGACTCCCGAGCACAGTTTCCCTGCAGCTGGGGGCACACTCTAGCATCCCCCAGCTTCTGGCCTGAGCCACTGCAGGTGAATGTAGCAAGTGAATGTCTATTCACTTGCAAATTGGTTCAATCTAGGCAGGTTACACTAACATGCAAAGATTGAATCAATTCAGGCTCTGACTTCTTGAATGTCTGTCCCTAGCCTATGGAGCTATTCTTGAGTTATGCACAAATATTTGTTTTTCCAGGATCAGGCGGCTGAGAGAGAGGGAATTTCTTATTAAGATGCAAGTAATGCAGGATGCAGAGTATTAACATCAAGCCCATGTTTGTTAGGTTATCTTTTTTACTTTATTCTGCTGCCTGAACTTGTAACAAGGCAAGGCTGCAGGATCTGGAACTCTTCAGCCTGAGAAAGAGATGTCTGAGAGGGGACTTGGTAGCAGCTGACCGCTATGTCGGGGAGTACATCAAGGGCGCAATGAACAAGTGTTCACCAGGACACCCTAGGGGAAAACTAGGAGTAATGGTCACAAACTCCTGGAAGACCATTTCAGGCTCAACATTGGAAACTACTTCACAACTAGGGTGTCCAGACTGTGGAATAAGCTCCCTCCAGAGGTGGTGCAATAGCCTACCCTGAAAATCTTCAAGAGGAGACTAGACGGTCACCTCACTGGGGTCTCCTGACCCCAGCTGTCTTTCTTGCTTGGTGCCGGGGGCTGGACCTGATGATCTTTTGAGGTCACTTCTGGCCTCTTACAATCTATGAATCATACTGCCTATTTCTGACTGTAGCATAGTTTAGCTTATTAAATCTAAGATGAGAAGGGTGGCCTGTTACAATGTACCAGAACAACAGACTAGGAAAGATTTTTGCCTTTCCAGTTCCACTTCACTGGGTAGATGCACAGTTCTGAGGTTTTGTTTCAAATAATGCTCTCCATCCTCCCTCCTCCAGAGGAGTCCTAAAAGTAGGGCTCTAACAGCTGCACCATCATGTGGCTCTTTCTATCGCCCTCTCTGATCCAAGTGTCCTGGAAGCTGGCTTCTAGCAGTTCAGCCCCATTACAAATACCTCTGTCATATCCTAACAATGCTACTCTAACCCCTTTTGGCTTTTTTCTTTGGAGATCTGCATTAACAGGAGATGTCTGATCTGCAGCTGAATGCTGAGCCCTCAAAAGAAGCTGTTTCACTCTGCCGTTTCTGGGGTCTCTAGTTATTCATGCTTTTTGTGTTATTTTGTTTTCCCCTAAAATAGACCACTGCTCCAACTTGAATAAAAACTGTTTTATTGTAACTGAACATCAACTCTTGTTACACTTGAGCTCATAACCTCTCACCAAGATGCTTCTCACTGGATGTGCTCTAATTAGCGTTCAGTGAATAGCATAGTGCAGATTGCACATGCGAAGGGTGTGGGGAATGTCACTCTGTGCTTCGCTGAGGCTGCAGTATCATGCAGGATGTCTGAGTGGTGACTGATATTGAGACCGACAGATTATCTGAAATGTTCTGCTGTTGTCTCACTGACACTTCTGGGAATGGTAATAAAATGGGTTGTCTTTCTTTCATAAGGAAAAAATATGCAAACTGCTGTGTGTGATCCTTTTGCATTTGTAGATTATTATGGTTTCTATCTAGATTGTAAATTGGGAGTGGGGGCAAAGGTGAATAAAAGCAACACTCATCTGAGACTTGATCCTTTATTCGTGTTATGCTCCCCTTACACAGAGCAAGATACTACACATCTAAGTATCTTCAGTGGAGCCACTCCTCAAGGGAGGCTTGCTTTACTGTGTGAAGTTGATGGGATCTTCCATGAACAGTTCCTCTGGAATCAGTAAGAGGTGTGGGATTTGGGGTCTTTGGTTTGGAAAATTGAAATCCTGTAAAACCCTCATGCTATTTCTTTCTTTACTCTTAGCTTTATTAATGTCCTTCTCTTGCCAGATGGGAAGCTTATTAGATATGGAAGGTTTGTTGTTGTGTTTATTGGTTCTGATGATTGCAAATCAGATAAGTAATTTGGTAGTCACTGAGTGCCAACGAGGCACTTTGGTGCCAAAGAAGCTCTGGAGAAGGTGCCTAAGGTTCTTTCCTGCTCCCAGACTCCGTCGTAAGGTCATCCTCTCATCTCTTCAGAAACAATTACAGGTGGATATCTAGCTAAG
The DNA here is from genome assembly GCF_001723895.1 of Crocodylus porosus. Taxonomy (NCBI): domain Eukaryota; kingdom Metazoa; phylum Chordata; order Crocodylia; family Crocodylidae; genus Crocodylus; species Crocodylus porosus. The sequence goes on along the minus strand of NW_017728949.1, from coordinate 60,271,806 downwards.
ACCAAGTGAATTGAATATGAAACCATTCCTGATGGGCATGGTTTAGGCACTTTCTGGCCAAATGCTCTAATTTAATGGCTTAGCTGCTTCGGGGAGGGAGGCCTTGGAAAGGCAGGACATGATGGTCCTGTTTAATCTCTCTGTAAATGAAGGTATTTTGGCAAACTGCTTTCATCATACTTGGCATACAGGGAGCTGATGGCTTTAAGCATCCTTGATTCTTAAGGCAGGGTGTGGTTGATAGTTTAAGCTTCAAGCTCGATAGTTTTTGTTTGACAAAGTTTCATTGGAGCCTCATGGCATCAGTCACTCCTGGCTTGCAAAGAGGAAGCAAAGCCCTTTTTAAAATTACTGTTGCAAACAGACCCCATCTGTCCACCATTGGGCCACTTGCTGAGCAGGCCTGGAGCTGTGGCAGTTTTAACTCCACTCTGTGACATTGAGCTGCTGCTTTCCAGAATGTGTGGTGGGAAATGCAAATATGTTGTACTGTGGCCATGCTTACAAGGCTTTCACTATAAGATGTTCATAGGCATCCAGAGCCTGAATAAATTAGGGCACTTTCCTCTCCCTCTCTTCCCCCTCCCTGCGCCCACCGTCTGGGGCAGGGAAGAAGACTGGGAGTTTTTCACAGCTGGAATGTGAACTTTGGGCATGGAGCCATTCTTCAAATGCATTAGGCTTGGATTTGGCTTGCAACCATTCAGTTGTCTGTCAAAGGTTCATCTGATTTTTTGGAGTGGAGGGATTGAAGCTTGTTATCTTTTTGCAGACTGACTGTCTAGCTTTTTTGTTTAAATGGAGCATTTGTGGAATGTCTTCTGGTCAAATCAACAGAATTTTCTTCATTTCTTGGCACAGTCGCTCAGCTTGCATAGAAGAGAATCCTCAGCATCTAGTTAAATGCACTCTTAACACGGTTGTAAAAGTGACTGTGTTTACCTGGCTTGCATTGGGGGGTGTCACCGTGGTCAGGTAGCCTGCTCTGGGAGCTGGCTAGCGGCTTCTGAGAAACCACACTCTCTAGTTCCTGTCCTCTTTTCTGTGCTGTAGAGCTGGGTGTGTTTTCAAAGAACAAAAGCAGATATGTTTGGGCAAGCGTGGGTTTAAGAGGAACTTCCAAGTATAACTAGTCGTGTGAGCCTAAGCCTGGCTATATTTTTATTAAAGGTTTTATAAATCGTTCTGCAGAGACCATACATTTTCCACAGTGTACCAGAATCTCCCCTTGCCTTTTCAGGTAACAACTTGGTGTGTATCATTTCTTGGCCTGGATGTCAAAGGGGAAGGGTGGAGTGATAGAGGCGTATGTGTGTGGTAAGAATGCAAACACTTAACTCTTTTTTATTTTCCTTTGGGTTTTTCTATGCAACACTGAATTGCCTGTGACTGCATGGGTTTTGTTTTAGGGATATTTTTAATTTGGTGGCTTTTTTCATGCTTAGGAAAGATTTGGTGTTGTCACTGTACCTTTGTCTGATAAGCAGGATATCTCAGAGGAGCAGTAGTGGTCTCGTAGGGTCTCTTGAAATACATACTTTGAACCACAAAGAAAATAATGCAGGGACATTTCCTGAACATCTGCAGTAACTGTATTTCCAGCTTCCCAAACACCTAGTGCAAGTTTCTAGCCATTTACAAAGTAGTGGCTTGAAACAGTTACTGGTTCCTCTTATAGACTATATGAGAAGTCAGGATGTTTTTCACTCTTCATTCCTAGCAGAATTGTACCCATGGCACTCTGCTTGGAGTACCTCCTCATACACAAGAGATGCCGGTGTAGATCAGACCACAGGTCCAGCTAGCCCAGTATCCTATAATTCATAGTGCTGAGTTAAGTATTTACGCAAGGTCTATCCAGGCTGATCCGTTCCCTTCAGTTCTCAGCATTCAGAGGCTTGGGAATTTCTAATTTGGACATCGTAGCCCAACTTTTATGTTTAATACCTATCCTGCATGAGTTTGTCTGATCTTTCCTTGAGCTTAACTAAATTATTCACCCCAATGGTAACAACTATCCACAAGTTAACTGTGCATTATGCAAAAAAAACTTCTATTTACTTGTTTTAAATCCTGATTCCTGATGATTTTACTGCATGTTTCCTTGTATGCCCACAATACTAGAACTACTCACCAGCCATATTGTTGGCGCCAGCTGGAATTGTATTGTGAAATAGTTCTGCAGTATTTCAAGGCTACTGAGTGATGGGTACAATCCTAAAATGACTGAGGAAGATGGACAAAATGGACTAATTGGACTTGGCTACCTTAAATGTCACTGGGAGCACTGCTGCTGGATTCGGTTTCATTTGAAATGTTTCCCAACTTCTTCAGTGGTGTTATTAACACTTGGGTTGGTGGCACTGATTGCACTCAGTCTGGAAGGACAAAGATGAAAGGACTGGCTAAGCAACAGCTCTACAATAAAGGACCTGGGGGTGATGGTGGACAGTAAACTGAATAGGAGCTAGCAGTGTGCCCGTGTTGTCAAGAAGGCTAACAGCATTTTGTGCTGCATTGGTAGGAGCTTTGCCAGCAGATCGAGGGAAACGATTCTCCAGGCCGCATTCGGAGTCCTGTATTCGGTTTTGCCCCCTTCCTTCCCACTACAGACAGGATGTGGACAAATTGGAGAGAGTCCAGCAGAGGGTGACAAAAATGGCTCGGGAGGGGGCGGGGCTGAGGAACATGACTTCTGAGGAAACTGGGCTGAGTCAGTCTGCAGAAGAGGAGACTGGAAGGGGGTTTAATAGTAGCCTTCCTCTTTGTAACCCTGCTTCAAATAGTTGGAGCTGGGCTGTTCTCAGTGGTGGCAGATGACAGGACAAGGAGCAATGGGCTCAAGTTGCAGCAAGGGAAGCTTAGGGTAGATATTAGGAAAAACTTTCTCATGAGGGTAGTAAAGCAGGCTACCCACAGAGGTTGTAGACTCTCCATCCTTTGAGGTGTTTAAGATCTGCTCAGGTCCCTTCCGACTCTACAAACTATGAAACCCCCGACCCGGCTAGACAAAGCCTTGACTGGGGTGATGTGGTTGGGGATGGTCCTGCTTTGAGTAGGGGGTTGGACCAGATGTGACCTCCTGAGGTCCTTTCCAACCCTAATCTTTATGACTGCGAATAAAAATAGGCTGAATAGCTTTGGTGCTCTTTTGCTGATGTTTCCATTGCTGCGAGTCTGTTAGCACTGCTCTTACTGGTGCACCTCGCTGGCTTTCCATAGGGATTCATTTTCATGGGCTTGTATATAAAGGCTGTTTGTAATGTGAGGCTGCCTGTTTTCCTTCTTCACAAGCATGTTGTACTTTGATCCTCTTTCTTCACGAGCGCAAGACATTGCTTATGTGGTCAGGATGCATTTTCCATCCCTAAACAATATTATGTATCCTGGCTGTTCTCTGAACTTTTAAGATGACAGTGCCAAGTAATGCCCAGGGAGTAGCTCACGTGTGCTGTGATAGCTTTGTGATACAAATATTAGGTGGGAACACAGACTCCCTAGTGTGGCAGGTGCGAATCCTGTCTACATAACCACTTATCGTTGTCCTTTAAGGGAAACAGAACTTTCTGCGGCTCGCCAGCTTATGAGGTCCTTCAGGGGAGACTTTTCCAAAATCTGGGAGCACTTTTTTCAGGGACCTCTTTTTAGCATCTGACACAGCCGTAGGAGCTTTGCTCAGGTATTCTTGGCCTGTGTTCCCCTCCACCTCTGGGCTGCAGTCGCCCATTGCCTCAATAGTGGCTGCATTTCAGTGATGGTGTAAAATGGTCAGTGGTTTTGTTTGGGATTAAAACTGTTGTCTAAGCCTAACGTACTTTATGAGGCTGAGGAACAGGCTGGTCCCGTGGAAAGTAAAGAAAAAATGTTGGTACAGAGGAGATGAATATAAATGGAGACATGATTTTTGCCAGGTGTTAGAAATAGTAAGGTAGTAACTTCAGCTAATTGTCAATGGTTTCTGCGCTTCCTCTGAAGCTGTTCATGGTACAGACAATGTGCGGTTTGGTTCTGCAGTCAGATCAGCTGTTGTGTTGCCGTGAGCTTCTCAGTGATGAAATATCACTTGTGCAAGTTGTGCCCAGCTCTGTACCTTCTTACTAGAAGCATTGAAGCCTCAGACGCTGGCAAAAGTCAAGGCCAGTTGCTGCAAGCACTGATCTGTCGGCACTCCAACTTGTGGAAACTGCTAATTGCTAGAGCTGGCAAGGTGGTAGGAGACTAGTCATACCAGTGTTTCTCAGAATAGCAAGTTTGTCAGCCAGTCTGCAGGTGATGGATCTATTCATCCATGTTTGTAGAAGAGACTAACTTCTTCCTTTTTCTAGAAGATGCTTGTTGGAACCTACATCTGTGTGTGTGGATTTACACCCAATCAGAACTTCAAAGATGGGTAGATCTAGGAACGGATAATTAATGAAGACAGTATTTCCGTAGCAATTGGATTTTAAGGTAGCTGGGTAGTAACAGTATAATGCAATATGATGCAGCACATTGAGGCCACATTGTTGCCCTAAGCCAGGGGCGGGCAATTATTTAGGCCCACAGGCCACATAGGTAGTTTAGGAGAGTTGTCATGGGCCAGTCTGCACTCCCTGCCCCCCAACACCCGGGACCTGCGTGACCTGCTGTTCCTCACCACCAACAGTGCTCAGCAGCAGCTAAGCACACTGCTGCTGCCCCAGCCCTGCCCTTTCCCGACTTTGGACTTACCCTGGCTGGGCAGAAGCTGCTGCTGTGTACGGTATAAAAGCAGCTGCCTCCCCCTCGCTGCTTCTGGGCCCTTTTTGCTCCGGCCGCCTGGAGCCTGCGTCTGGGCTGCCTTGTGGCTTCTCTTCACTGCCACCACTGGGCAGCCCGGAGGCAATGCTGGTGGTGGAGAGAGTGCAGGGCAGGGCCAGGGTCCAGGCTGTGCATGTGGGTCCTGTCTGGTCTAGAGCTGGTCCACTCTGGCTGGGGCAAGTCTGGGGCTGGGTTAGGGCCAGGCTTGTGAGTGTGGGTCCCCTCCAGTGTCCGTGGGGCTGGGGCTAAAGTCCAGCTGCCCCAGCCCCACTGCATGCCCAGGGCGGTGGCATGTGCCAGACAGGACTGAGGGACCCACCACAGGCCAGACAAAGTCCCTATTTTGGCCACCCCTGCCCTAAGCTCTGTCCTCTAGATGAGATTTGTCATGGATAGGGTTACCATATTTCCAGGTCCAGAAAAGGGGACACCTGTCACCAGGGGGAATATGATGGTGTGGGGGGTGCAGTGACATGCTGGTGCCTTGCCCCTGCCCATTCTGTTGCCCCTCACTGAGCTACATTTTCCCCCCCAACAGCCCTGCTGCTGCCCCTCACTCCCAAACAGCAGTACCCTGCCCCCCACCTCTTGCTGGTGCCCTTCACTCCTGACCCGCAGCCCCCTGTTGCTGCCAGTACCCTGCACACCCAACCTACAGTCGCCCATCCCATCCCACGTGCCCCTGACTCCTGACCTGCAGCCCCTGTCCCCCCAGCACTGCCAGTGTCCTTTACTCTGACCTGCAGCCTTTGCCCCCCAGCCCTGCTGGTGCCCTTCACTCCTGGCCTGCAGAACCCTGTTGCTGCCAGTGCCCTACACACAGTTGTCCCATGTGTCCCGTCCTCCCCCCCCAGCACTGCCGGTGTCCCACGCTTTGGACCTGCAGCCTCTGCCCCCAACCCCCCAGCCCTGCTGGTGCCCCTCCTGACCTGCAGACCCCTGCCTCTCCAGCCCTGCTGCCCAAGCAGCTCCCACAGTGCGAGCTCTCTCTTTTCTCTGTCTTGTCCTCACACGGAGCATGTGACGCCCAATAGCCAATCTCCTTGCCCGCTGCTCCCAGCTTGGAGCAGCCAGCCCTGGAGAGCGGAAAACCCAGACGTTTGCTATTATTTTAAAAATCTGCCTGGACGCACCACAGGGGTTCAAAAAAAGAGGGCATGGGTTCTGATCACTTTTTCTCATCAGAAATCTCAGGGGACACTTCCTCAGTGCAAGGCTCAGCTCCCCTGTTCAGACTTCACATTGGGCAATTACATTTTTTGCCTCTTCAATGGATGTGTGCTGTTCTTCCTTGGTTGTCTGCTGTGCGCTGAATGGTTCAGCACTATCAATCAGCTGCTGTGTATAAGCGACTTTCTTACACTGGTGTGTGTGAAACTTAGAGCTGTAAACAAGCAGGAGAAACAAAAAGTTTTCACTTTGAATCTTGTTTCAGTGGGGTTAACGTGCTAGGCCAAGTTTAGTCCTACCATCATCCTGTGTGACTACATTGACGTTTGTGGAAGTTGCATAGGCAACTAAAACTTTCAGTTTTCTTGTGCTCTTGGGTCCCAAATATTCTTAACTGTGAACTTTTGTTCTTAAATATACCAGAGCTTTAAGGAACTAGGAAGCTTCTGAATAAGGTGGTTTGGAAGCAAGTTCCCTGGCATCTTCTCTCCTTTTGGGGGAGAAGAGCGCTCATGGCTTTGCTTGTTGCATCCATTGAAGCTATTTCTAAGCACTGTAAGATGCTTTCGGCTACAGCACCTGGTACAACAGAGCCTCTATGAGCTCCTCTAACACAAATAATAATGTCAAATGCTAACTTTCCGGTCCACTGTGGAAATAGGTTCTGGGTTTAACATTTGATCCTTTCAAGCTGGCTTAAATGAGTAGACCTGAAGAAGAATGTCTTGCATACAAAGCCATGTCTAAGTATATCCCAACTGCAGTTGGGCCATCAACTCTCTATCCTTGGATAAGAGAGTACCCTCCCCTGTTGACATATAAGCAACACTTTATATCCACTTAAGAGCCATTAAGTGAAATGCCCATTAGTTGAAGTAATGTTTTATATTAATGGTGCAATGAATAGCATTTACTTCCTGGCAACTACCATTGTAAGACCTCTGAACTAATTTGCATCTCTTGGGAGAGCTCGTTGGCTTCTTAAATGAAGGAACAGAGGTAAAAAAAAAAAAAAAAACAACCCCAAAACAACTTTGGGAAATTAAATATTAAAAAAACTAGTTGCAGTTGTTAGGGCTTGTCCACATGCAAACACTCATGAATTAATCTGAATAGACTAAAGGTACTATTTCAAAGAGCATTAGTTTAAACCCACTGAGCCCCTTGCATGGATGCTTTTATTAAAAAATAATTCTGTTTAAGATTAAATTCATTTTAGAAGAGGGTTTGAATTTACACCTTTTGGTTATTTCAGTTTTAACTTTCCTGAGTGTCCCCTTGTAGATGAATGCTCGGTAGCTCATAACTGAAGTAAGACTCTTGTATGGTTTGAGCAAGTTAAGGCTACTTAGTAATTTGGCATACTACATGGATGTAGACATAGTCCGTCGGAACACAGGTTGTGGCACAAGCTTCTTACTGCCCTCTCGCAACAGGCTTCAACTGTCTCCAGAAGCAAGAGAACAATTTAGTTTGTCCTGTCCAGTCCTTGACCCTGTAGCTGAAACAGCTTCTCAGGAGGCCAAGTTTGTCCTTCTCCCAGTACTATCGCAAGGAAGTTTGGCACCTGGGAAAAAGCCCACAGTGGCAGCCTGGCCTCATCCCACGTACAGATCCGGGGGGCACATGGGAGTGCACCCAACGGCAAGAGCTACCCCTGCCCTGTCCTTGCGCATCCCCAAATGAGCTGCTTGCAGCTCTGTCCCCCGTCCTGGATGGGCAGCACCTGTTGGTGCCCCTTTGCTTCGGTGCCTGGGGCAGTTGCCCCACTCATCCCCCACCCCTCCTATGGCATTGCTTTCTCCTGCGGTCACTTGAAGCTGCTGTGAGGGCTTCCAACACCTTCCTTGTGGAACAAGCAACTTCCAGTTCCTCATCCAAGTTGGGGCTGAACCTTCGGCCAGTCCCTCTGTCTCTAGCGTATCTTAGCGTATCCCCCAAACTATAGTGTATTTTAGTAGACTAGTAACCTATGGCTCTAAGTAGTGAAGTGCCAGGTGATCTTGCTCTTCATTTAACAGACCAGTTCAGGAGCCAAGGTTTTCTTCCATGTCCTTTAATTTGACCAAGTTTGCCTCTTTCCACCTTTCTGTCTTGTAATCTATTTGCTCTACTGGCTTTGCAGTAGCCAGTTAGTTGCAGAACATCCTTCCATGCGCTACAAGCAAAGGAGTTACTGCTCTTAAGATTTTCTTTAGTAAGGCAGGTGATAGAGAACCTGTCTTCAGCCCAGCTGACTGAGTCTAATGCCAAAGATCACAGGAGCAGTATTGCATTCTGCTAGCACTGTGGGTGTTATAGCACTCTCTCCTCTGGTGGGAATTGGTCATGGCCTTGCTATTTAGAACTCAGATCTATTTTGAACAAGAAGGTGCCTTCTGCAGTGACAGATGGCAGTCAGTAAAGATGTGATTGTTAAGCCAAGTCAAATGCTTCTGAATTTTTAATGGCTTGGGTTCCTCTCTGCCCCAGTCCAGACTGAAAAATCTTGTCACTATGCAACTCTCACTTTTTTAGATCCTTCATTTCCTTGCCTGGTTTCATTTATCACTCGGGTGCATCTGAATCCTAATGACGAGGGGTGTTGCAGAGTCTCTGCTCTGCTCTTCCTTGCTAACCTGACTCTTTCCTACTGATCCTGAAAAGCACCCTTGCACTGAAACATTACTTATTCATTGGAGAAAGTTCCCCTTCCCCTATTTGATTATACCTGTCAGGCAGGGGATTGCTAAGGTTCGATGGGAATTCATTTTGAAAGGTGTCTGGGGCTTGGCATCAAACCTGCCCACCACATCTAAGCAGGGGAAGGGGGCTATGAGGATGACCTGCATGGGTAGTCAGGATGGTCACCTACAAACTGCCCCTTCTTAACCCTTTGCCTGTTCTCACTTGCACCCCTCCATAATGTAAGTGGGTCATGGGGGAGAACCAGGAAGTCCATGCAGCCCTGTGCTCACTTTGTGGATTTTCTAGTGAACTTATATACAGAGCGTTGTAGGCCAAACTGTTAGTGAAGAATGACACCTGATCATTAGCAAGCAAGGGACCAGTGGTATATGGTGCTTGCAACTAAAAACTGAAGTCTGGTAGCTGGTAAAAGTCCTCTTATTACCCTGCATGCTTAATGTGATAGAGCAGGGTTTGCTTTTGCTTTGGTGGCTGCCTCTGCAGAGGGGAGAGAGAACATTAAACCCTTCCTTATTTTGTTTGTTTGTTTATTTATTTATTTATTTATTGAATGATGCAGGCAGCCAGGTTTAAACACCATGTCCCTAATCTACCTTCATACAAATTGCCCTTCTAGAAACATAATTAAGTTAATAACAACCTTTCTCTCAACCCTTTCTGTTGGATGAGCTGTGAGACAACAAGAACCTGCATGAACTGCTTCTGCATTAACTTTAGCTTCATTTTCTCTATAGGATTAGAGTAATTCCAGCTCTCATGTTTCACTTGAGGGATATTTATTATCCCAGTGTGGTAATTAGTACTGCAAGTGGAGACACAGGTGTATTCTGCCTCCTTAATGGCTTCCTTTCCTTCTGTGGAAAAGAGCAATCAGGTGGCTTCAAAGGAGGGAGCTTCATTCTCATATAGACTTAGCCTGGTTAAGATTTAATGTGGCTTTCACTTCCTCCCACTTTTTCCGTTGCCTCTCCCAGTTGCCCACTCTTACCTTCTTACTAGCGCAGCTGTGGAAATATTTCTAGAAAATCAGCCCACAAGAGGTTTGCCTACCATGGTTCAAGAATCGTGATGGGAGCGGAAGCTGGCAGATTTCGGGTTGTCCTTTGATCCAAGGGCTTTGTCACTACTCTCTGCTTCTGACTAACTCTCTTAAACAAAAAGCCATAAGTGCTTTCCGATGAGCTGTATTGAAAGTGACATGATCCAGCAGAATAATACAGGTGGGGAAATTGCAGAAGTGCTCCCTGGTTACCCAGGGGTCAGATTCCACACTGACTGAGGGCCTTTAAAATTTTGTGGATGTGTAATGTCCTGCTGACCAGGCTTATTTGGAAGGTCCAGTCTGAAGCACGTAAGCCCATTTTAACTGACTGACGTGACTTTAATTTACAGGCTACATCAGTGGTGCTCTAGTGTTTTGTCCCCGTGGGCCTAATGAATGGCACAGGCCTAGTCTGCATGCCAGCATCAGGCCCCACATGTTGGCCTCTGCAGGGCCCATGGAGTCGCAGGGAGAATCTGCACGCTGAGGATTGAGCGCCCCTGGACTAGATGAACTGGCACTATCTGCCTGCTAGCAGTTGGACTTGACAATGGGGTAGACTCTGGGAGTGGGATGGCGGGGGAGGAGAGGAGTGGGAGAAGAGCTGTGGACTAGAATGACTGGAGACGAGGTTGGGAAACACATTTTAAATTAGATAGTGTTGTGTGTATGGATGTAGGGCATAGGCTTTCATTCACAGCTCTTGTGTTTGTTGTTTCCGCCCCTCCTTGTGGTAGAGCGCCCAGCCCAGAGGGCACCAGAGCCAGTTTGCTCCCACTGCACACAACCCACTACCTCTCTTGCCTGGAATTGAGCTGCTTCCAGAGTCAAGTTCAAGCTCAATGCAGTTCTTTTGTGTACTTGGATTGTCTGTCGGATCAGCTGTCTCTTGCTGAGACTAGATAAAGTTTATTTCGCTTTAATTCAGGTTACTTTTGGATGTCCTGTGTACACAAACTTATTTTGCTTCTGGGCAGAGGTGGGCAATTATTTGGGCTGGAGGAGGCCACGTAAGGAGTCCTAGTGAGCTGTTGAGAGCTGGGAGGGACTCTCTACATGGTCTTGTGGAGTGAGGGGGAGGAGGAGCATCAGGGAGATACCAAGTGAACCTATCTGGCCCCAGGTCCACTGCCCTGCACCTGCTGCCAGCAGCACTGGATGGAGCAGACAGGCAGGGACCCCCACTGGAGAGGTGCGCTCAGTTGGGTGGATGGGATGGGGCTGGAAGTGGGTGGGAAATGGTGTGTGGGAGTAGGGTGAGCGGGGCTGAGATCGTGGGGCGGTGACTGTGCGGGACCGGGACCCCGGATAGACACCTCCCCACCCTACCCCACCTCCTGCCCAGTGGGTACAGGGTAGATGGGCAAGGGTGCCTGAACAGCAGGGTCAAATACAGTGGCAGCGGTGGAGATGCTGGCAGCGAGAATAAGCTGCTGCTACAGGAGCTGCTGGGAAGCCAAGTGTGGTTGCTGTTTTCCC
>NW_017728949.1:60244378-60260548 GCF_001723895.1 Crocodylus porosus | reverse complement strand
CTACAGCTCCCAGCATGTCTGAGGGTCGCGTGTGGGGGTAGGGTGGGCTGCGCTCTGTGCCAGGTGGCACCTCTGCACCTGGGGGCACTGCCCACATAGGCCATGGCCTGGGCTGCCTCCCATGCCCCATGGACTATATTTTGCTCACCCCTAAGTCAATCTGTATTTCTGATATTCATTCTTAAATCTAACTTATCCTATTTTCCTCGTGCTGTGTTTCCTGCGTTACTGCTTTACTAAACAGTGAGACATGGGAGTTTAGTGTCCAGGGAGGGATTGATTTGCAGAGATGCCTGAATCCTGACCGTTTGCACTATCAGTTGGGGCACCTACAGTTTTGTGTATGTTTAAAATTGGAAGAAATGAAGGAAGTGTTTTCATACCCTGTGTTTCAGTTTTCTCTTCTCAAAATAAAGCCCTGAGGCCTCTCTTTACAAATGTCTCTTGAGTAGACAAGTGTTGGCTGTGGTGAGAACCCCAGCTGTGTGGCTTAAACTCCTTTAACATACATCTTTTGTGATTCGCAGCTCTAAGGTATACCCTCTAACATCCATAAGAGGGCTCCTCCATAAAAAAACACAGAGCAGACAACCCCTTAGGAGGTTAGAGGGGGTGGCATACTGCCTCTTGTAAAGAATACGGCAGAAGAGAATGGCGTCCGTACGTGTTGCCATGTAATTTCCAAAGAGGGCCCCAGAACAAAACATCATTTAAAATAAAAAAAACCCAAAAGACAGTAAAGCATTGTCTGTAGTGGCCAAGGAAATTGTTGGCACCTCTTTCTAGAACTGCATTTAAACTGCTTCTTGGTCTCAGTGTGTCTGCGACCATTGTACTCATGGCTAGATGCTATAATCGGCTTTACATCATTTAATGAACTCATGCAGTGGATGACTGTAGTTGGACTGTGTATGTGCTGGCCAGGAAAATTGAGTTAGCACTTTGTTAGCAAGTTTGTTTAAACAGAGCAACTTTCCCAGAACTAGTATTTTCTTGGGCCAGCGTAGGCTTGGCTGAAGGAAAATGTCGAGCAACATAGTAATATTTGAACAACTGTATTCAATTTTAAGTTGCTTTTTTTTGCGAGGGTGGGTGGTGGAAAGAGAAAATGACAAATAGTCGAGATTGTAGACAGGTCCATAGTAGGATAGCTAGTTGTGTGTGTGTGTGTGCGCAGAACCCAGTCCATCTAATAATCTAAGGGAAGCAGCAAAAGACCAAAGGTCTTCACCTTATTTGGGAGCGTCAGATCTTGGTCATGATGAACCAGTTGTATCATGTAGTTTTGTTTGATCCTATTTCATAAATGCATATCACGAGCACAGTTAATGGCTTCTCATCAGAATTGCCTGACTGCGATCAGAATCTAATTTTTTAAGTGCTAGGAGGAGGAGAGCATGCACTGATAATTAAGGCTAGGTACAGATATTCAAAAAAACCTGAGGCAGAATTGAGCTAAGTTGCGTGGTTTTCTGTAAGTGGTGTAGCAAGTCTTGGACTGAGTCCTGCCACTTTTAAACCAGTCTGTGTGCCGAACTTCTGTTCTGTTACGGGCAGGCAGGTTTCTGATCGATCACCTTTACTTGTAAATGTGTAATATCTGTAACTTGCCTAAGTGCCTGTTGCTTGATGCACCCAAGTATGGTGTCAGAGCAGGGGTAAGCAATCCTTGGCATATGTGCCAGAGCACGGCACACAGGCAGATTGCTTGGCATGAGGGGCCCGATCCTTCTTGTGCCAGTGCCAGTCTGCCTTGAAACCCGTGTGCACTTGCCACCGGCAGCAAGCCAGGCCAGGGCTCCACAGACCCCAGTGCAGCTGTCAGTGGCCTGGGCTCCATCGTGGGCAGCAGGGGCCTGCCCAGAGCCAGGGCTGACACTGCAAGTGGCTGCACCAGGGTCTGCAGAGCCTTGCCCTAGCTCCTTACTGGCAGCAGCTGCATGCATGCTTCAGGGCAGACAGCAGGGGAGGGGGCTGGGCCTGTGCTACCACAACAAGGATTGGGCCCCTTGCAGCTTGCTTGCCAGCTGCCAAGATCTTATAAGTTGAGGTTGCGGGTGTTTTTGCCACTTTGCCCCAAAATATCACCGGTCCCTGTATTGGAACGTATGCATTTACAGGACTTCAGATTCATGAACTTTCTCCTGAGTTTGAATAGGGCCCTGTCTTGATTCAGTGCTGTCAAACTGACTTTCTGGGATTCTGCATTTATTCCTGAGCAGTCCTACTTGACAGCATTAATGTGGTATGTGTTTTGTTTTGTTTTTTGTTTTGTTTTGTTTTTGGTAGGCAATAACTAGTAAAAATTTGAGACCGTCTGTCTGACTAACCTGGCATAGTATATATTGAGACTATTATGTGTACATTAAGTAATAGAATTTGGTACATGTTAACTGGATTGGACTCTTTCACAAACCCTGTATGACAAATTTCTGCTAGAAATAAAAAACCACTAAAAATTAAAGGGTTTAAACACAAGTTTTGTGCTCTAGGAGGACAGCTGCCAACACTGAGGAGAGGGGATATTGGAAAGAGGGAGGGAGCGAGTTTCCATTGGAACTGGAAAGTGCTCATTACAGCAACTTAAAAATGGTGTGGGTCTGACTTCCTCTCTTGTTTCGAACAGAGAAAATGTCTTAAAGAATTTGCAATTTAATGAGTTACGAAGCATTATATGGTAACTGCAGAGTAAAATTTTAAGAAGCCCGACCTAAATCAGGAATGTCTCAGAATAATTCTCTAATAGTAGAGTGGAGTGGAGAAATTACTGGTGTCAATAGCATTTTGCGAGGGGAGCGGGTGCATGGATGCGCATGCACATATGCTCTCTCCCTTTTTCCTCTGGGTGCCTGAATATCTTGCTTTGGGACCAGGAGTGGAAAAACACCACCAAATTGTTTGCTGCAAAGGCTAACTCCTACCTTCTTCTGTGGCTTTTATCTGTTAGAAGAAATCTGTGCTATGTGGCTGTGCAAGGACTTTCCCATAAACTAGCATACTACTTCTCTGTGGGGTTAGCATTCATCAGGTGTCATTGCTGGAAAAGGCTGCTGCACTTTGCTGCCAGATTGTTGCAGCTGCCTCCTTTCTGAGCACCATGTCTGTGGGATTGTGCAAAGTAAACTTTGCCTGTGGAGGGGTGGCCGCATGCTATTCCGAGTGAGGAGAGCTGCTAGGAAGTGATGGAGCCCTGGATGCAAAGGGAATGTGTCACTTCAGCTGCACCCACGCTGCACTCTTGCTGATGCACTTCCTGCAGTGATTCAACATCACACAGCGAAGTGGGATGCCCATCAGCTTCTCTTTGGAGGATGTCAGAGGTCTGCAACATCTCGTCTTCTCATGAAGCCTCCTGAGGCTGTGGGAGGGAGCAGTCACTGCACAAGCCCTCCCTCCAGGTGACCTGACCACTTGAATGTGCCAGCAGTGACCAGAAAGAGCACTTCTCTGACCAGAAGGAGCACTGTTAAGCAGGCCTGGTACTGTTTAAACATGGCCCTTATGCTGAAGCAGTCCTTAGTCTATTGGATTCTTCTTCCAGGAGAAAGCAGGAGAAACCTTTTAGACTCAAAGGGGGAGAGGCAGAGATACCAAGGGCTAAAGGACAAAAATATCTATTTGTTCCCATGGGAATCCTGAATGAGCTGTGTAGAAGTAAAGGGAGAGTCTGTGCTGGACTAGTAAGATGAGCCTTGATTTCTCTTGAACTTAGTGTCTCCTGCTGTTGCCCATGGATGGAGCAGAATTCAGTCTTGTTTCTCTTTCCTGAGGTGCTGAGTCCCCAGCCAGCTGGGCACCACTTAGTTGAGACATTTTCTTTTGAAGTTTCATCTCAATATAATTGCTTAATAGACCTCACTCATTGGTTCTTGAACAGGACTGTCACCTACATTGAAGAGAAAGGAGGTCTTTCACATCATGGTGATGTTAGGACAGGGGTGGGCAAAATACGGCCTGCGGGCCACATCCAGCCCACAGGGCCCCTCAAATGTAGAAAATTAATATTTCTCTGCCCTTGGTTCCTGTCTTTTTTTTTTAAAGACAGGAACCAAGGGCAGTAAGACCCAGGGAAAGCCTAGCGGGCTCCCACAACAGCAGCATCTACCTGGCCCCACCCCCTCAGCTGGAAGCCCCAGGCTGCCCCCTTCTGGCCTGGGACCACATACCTGCTGTTCTGGCATGAGGCAGCCAAGGGGGAAGTGATGATGGGGGGTGGGGGGGGAAGGGCAGGGGAGGACCCCAGGCAGAGAAGGAGCCTGGGGAAATGTGGCCCAAGAAAAAGCTGAGTGCGGGGTGGGGAAGCAGCCACTCGCCTGCCCCGTGGCCGGCACCCTGCGCTGCAGTTGCTCGCAGCCTGTGCCTGCTCTGGACAGTCCCACCTGTACCGCAGGGCTGGGGGGCACTGGGAGTGATTGGGCAGGGAGCCAGCGGGTACACAGGGCCCACACCAGTGTCCCGGGACTCAGAGCAGGGCAGCAGGAGTGTGGGGTCCTGGTCACCAGGGGCTCTATGGAGCTGGGCCAGTTCCCCCTTGTCTCTGGTGGTGCAGCCCAGCCCAGCTCCACAGACCCCTGCCAGCCTGTGCCCTGCTTTGGGCCCACCAGGGTCAAGGGGTGGGGCTACCCATCTGGCCCTTGACAGCTTGCCAAAACTGGTTAAGCGGCCCTCTGCCCAAAATAATAGCCTGCCCCTGTGTTACGAGCATGGCTTGAATGATGGGTGGGGGCCGGGAATGCCTGCTCTGATACTGACTCCATCACTACTTATTGCATTACTCTGGTGAGATGGTTGTTTATAACCAAGCATTAACTACTGCCTTCTGTTTAATGAGGATGGGACTTGCAAGTTAATGTGTATCCAAGTGCTTTGACAAAAAGCAATGTATGTTGTATCTGCTTTGAGACTGACTTCCACTGTACAGTTGCTTGTTTTACTAAGATGATATTAAAAAGGAAATGCTTCAAAAAAATAGATCTTGGATTGTTTCCCTTAATCACTAAGACTGCAGAGACTGAAATAATAGCTCTGCATTCATTCATTCATTGGCCTGCTAATTACATGTGGCATTGCAAGAGCACTGGGAGGAGGCGTGCCACGGAGCAGACTTATAAACCTGAGCACGGTTCAGGTGAATAAACCCAAAAGAAGTCCTGCCTGTCAGAAGCGTGCACTGCAAAGTGACTCAGCCAGCAAAATGCCACAGAGGAAACTTTCAACAAGGCTGATTCATTAACAGTCAGCCAGCTTTTCTCTGCCCCGCTACTTGTGTGTTGAGTAGAATTGAAACGTCTTACCTAGCAGTATTTCTGTACAGGAGGAAAGAAGGGGCTGTACTTGAAACCTCATAGGTTGCAGACTTGCAGACAGTTAGCTTTTATCAGTGTGAATCCTTCTATGCAAGCTGTGCTCTTTGTAATCAGTTTCTACCATTACCTTGGTACTCATGGGGCATATGGCACCAGAGACACCCGGCAGTATTTTGCCAGGGCTGGATGATCTTTCTTCCTTGCAGGAAATGGAGGGAGCTGCAGTACAAATTATGTAACAGTCCAAGCACGTCTTGGCTCTTCTCACATGGTCTTTGGCATATTTTGGCCCTGCAAGGCCCTTTATACCTGGCGTCCCTACAGAAGTCAATAGAAACTTTTTATACAGAGAATGTGCAGAATTGTGTCTACTGAGTGACCCATTGTAGCATATCATGGATACTGAGACAAGCAACTGCCATCCAGTAGCAGGGACGAATTGCTTCTGCTTGGCACCACCCAGAATATGCTAGACTGTACTTGCAGAACCTACACAGTTAAGTTTCCCTACATCTGATTTTTGTCATGCCAGCTGTAGCCACCTCCACTTGCTTCAGTCAGACGCGGGGGCAATGCGAACTGAAGGGACAGTGTTGACATTGTTTAGCCTGAGAACATGAGTAGATCCATAGCTGTGACTTATAGCTCTCTGTTAAAATGTCCATTGTCTGTCACCATGTTGACCAATGGACACGCAATGGGGAAAGGTAAGCCCTGGAAAAGCAAGATCAGAAGGACTGACAGTATCATATTGTGTTGTGACCCTGGATGAGTCTGTTGCCTGGTATGAACCACTGTGTAAAATGGGAATAATGTTTGCTTTTGTAACAAACACTTTGTGGTCTGTGGATGGAAAATATTTGTTTGAGTGCAAAATAGTTCTATTTTTAAAATGGGAATTGCCCCTGTTTTGCAAAATGTTCCTTTTCCCAGACCTGATACGATACACGGCTTCATCTCAGGATGTAAATCTGTATATCGCCATTCTGCGTTTTTCCTTGCTCCATCTGGAAATTTGGTACAGTGAGTTTGCTCATATCTTTTGGGGGTGGGGAGGGTGGCATGCTTCCATGCTGAGCTGAAAGTAGTTCTTTCTCTTTAAATCTTAACCTGAGAAGTGTTGAATGGCCACAGCTTTCACTTGCATCCATCCATACCTGAAACCACCAAGCCTTTGGGTATTAAGACAACTCTGTAAAAACTAGTGTCTCCAGATTATCCAGTATTGGCAAGGCTTTTTTGGCCAATGTGCCATCCTGGTTGGAAGACTCAGCAGTCTGCCAGCTGCAATCTGGGCTCAAGGGCTGAAGCTTGGAGGAAGCTGGACTATTTGATCCCCTTCACAAATTGGCTCTCAACTGTAGGGTTGGTAGGCTGGGCTACCAGGTTGTGTGACACTAATGTCTAGTACAGGGATGGCCAACCTAGAGCACAAATGGCACATGCAGCCTGTGTGGCACAACGGATTAGGGAGGGGACAGGAAACAGAAGATGGAGGAAGGAGTCATTGTCACCCAGAGAGGGTGCAGAGCTGATGTGACATACTTGCTAGAACAGGGGAGAGGGAAGCTTTTCAGCATGTGTCAGTCTCTTTCCTTTGTCAGGACTCCTGAGTTTACACACTGTCACTTTGCATTATGTGATGCCTAACGAGCGTTCAGACATGCACCCCGGTCAGGTAAGCAAATACCCTATCATTCTGGGTGGTTCAGCATTAAAGGATTGGCAAAGATGTAAACTAGTCATAGCAGCTCCCTGTGGACTTCCACTTTGCTATGGGAGAGCACTGGTTGTTCTCATTATAACTATCCTGTTGCCTCTTTTCCTTCTGCTAATCAGTTTTATGTTCAAATAATGTGCCAGCATCCACTTTTTTTTTTCCTGAAGACTGTCCATAATCCAGCCCTACGATAGTTAAATTTAATAAATAAATAAAGATTAAAAATAGTCTCTGAGGATTTGGCAGGCGGTGGGCCAAGGAATCTGGGCAGTCTGCCAGTAGCTCTTCCACTTGAAATCTAAAGTTAACTCAAACTCTGGAGCCTTGCCTCACTCCCTACAAATTGGCTTTTTAAAACCTGTTTTCTGTATTTGTGAGCACGCGCTCCTACCGTAACTCCCCGCCATGTGTGCATCATTCTCTAGGGTGAAAACACTCTGGCATCGCTGCAGGGTGGGCTTGCCTATTCAAGAGGAAAAGTTTTAAACTTTTACTGAGCGGGCATTCTGCATAGTGTTATCACCACTCTACAGACAGGAAGTTGAGACAGAGATGCTATGTGACTTGGCCCATCACCCCATGGTCGGGTTGTGGCTGAGTTGGGACTTGAGCAGAGGTTGTCTAAACCCCGGGCTGGAGCCATAGCAAGTGGATTGTCCTTGCCTCAATGAGGTATCCGGGAAGTTGGCTGTGAAACGAAAGACCCCTTTTTGGTCCTAGGGAACCTTCCGGGAGTTTGTGTGTTCTCGAACATGCATTGCTTGTCTCTTTGGAGACAAAGTGCCTTTCTTCACTTCCCTGGAGTTTTAGCCCAGTCTCCTGTGGGGTGAGATGATCTTGTCTTGAGAAATGAGATGCTCATTAGGAGAGAGCTCCACAGGCAAACAAGGATGAAGTTGTACCAGCTTATTTGTAATTAGCAATAAGTACAGTTCCTGCAGAGTATAGCTTTGATCAGAGCATCTTTTAGAGCTAACACCGGCCCCCCCCCCCCCCAGTGTATTCTCAAACTAATCAGCCAAAAAGTCAGGCTTATTGGCCTAGGGTACTTGAAATTCATCAGTTTTCTATAGCCAGCAGCACATGAGGAGAGGTGATATGACTAGTTCTGCATCTGGCCTCTGAATCTGTACTCACTGTGGCAGGAGATCGACCGTGCCCTTTTCCTCTTCTTTTACCTGCGGGAGGTTAGGGTGTTCTTGATGTTTTCAGGCACCGTGCTTGGTAGCTGTGGATGAGGGTTGCTTGTACAGTTCTAAGAATAGGTTAGATGAACACTTCAAGGATGGCTTAGATAGGGATGATCCTGCCTTGAGCATGGGGCTGGACTAGATGACTTCCTGGGGTCCCTTAAAACTGTATTTTTCTACAGTTCTGTGACTTCAGCCTGAAAGAGCAGATGCCAGCTCAAAGCTGAGCTGGATAGGGGTGAGTCTAAGAGGCTTGAACTCATGTCCCCAGACCATAGCAAGGGTTTTTTGGCAGGTCAGCATCATGGCAGGCAAGAGGATCAAACTGGTAAACTAATTGGCTTTTTGGCAAAGAAACATAACTGAAAGGAAGGGCACTACTGTGCTGGCAGAGTCCTTTCTTGCCTCAACTCAGTTTTACACTAGATGATAGAGATTCCCGTAGCAGCAAGAGTTTGATCACCTCCACAATGATAAGCTTGTGCTTAGGACTTTTCTAAAGTGGTAAAAGCAGGAAAAGCCTGGTTTGATTTCAGGTTCTAGTTTCTTGTAAGGGGATGACAGAATAAAGACTTGGGGCCAATTAATCCCTATTGCAGCACATTAAAGATGATGCCATCCTCTCCTACTATTCAAAGGCCTGGGATCAGTCACTCCACTCAGTTGCCTTGCTGGGCCAGAGTCACGGCAAAAGGGAAGCAGCATTCACAGCGTCTGGCAAGCCTCGGGGATGTGGCCCCCTTTCAGCTGTGCTCAGTGCCACTGCCTGCTTTTTTCAGTCACTCCCCTCATTATTTACTCCAACTGAGTTGCCATCACTTGCTTCATTTGATTTGATTTTTGCCATTTTTTTTGACTGACTCTGTCACAGTATCAGGCTAATCGGTCCGTCAGCATCTGAATTTCCTTTGTCCTCCTCAAGTCTCCTTGCGGCTTCCAGCGGGTTCAGTCTCCTCCTCTCACCCTTCTGAATCATTCTTGGTCTCTTCCATCACCTTATTTTGCTCCTGTTGTATCATTTCCACACCACCTTTGTCTTGTCAGATTTGTTTCTTGTAGCCTTATCCTCAACCCTGCCCTCCTACCAGGACTGGAAAAGAATAAAAACAAAAAACCCCTGGTGCTTTCACTTGCCTTTTCTTGACCTCACTGAAATCTGGTGCTTCCCTTCTACTATGGCCTCTTCATTTGCACTGTGGTAATGGAGCTTGTTCTGCTGGCATTCGGCAAACAGGCAGAGGTGCGCATGTAGGAGAGCTGTAAAGATGCTAAAAGGCCAGTGTTAGATACAGAAGTCTCAATTGATTTTTTCTGTTTTCTCCCAGCTGCTTCCAGGACCAAACCTGAGCTTGCATTGCTTACCTCTGCCTCCACTCCTATGGAGGAAATGGGGACCCTATTCCCAGCTCTGCTACTGGCATGTGCAAGTCACTTCCATGCTGTGTGCCTCAGTTTCTCATCTTGATAACAATGATGTTACAGACCTCCTTTAAGTCCCTGTTGATGCAAAGTGCTGTATCAGTAATTTTTGATTGTCTCTGGAACAGTCTCTTGCATTAAAATGTATTAATACAGGCAGTTGGAATAGACAAAGATTGCAGCTCCTTCTGCCCTTTAAAAATGTTGTAAAGTACCCAAATAACTCTTGGATGTTGGGAGGGGAAAACAACAAGGTTTCATTGGGCAGCAGGTTGGCACAGAGTGAGAGCACCCTTATTGGTTAACTCTTTTGGTGGTGACGTGATAAGAGCCTTGAAACATGCTCAGAAGACTTAGATGATTTTTACCTTTCATAGATTTGTTTAACTTTTTAAGTCATGTGAAACCCAAGTGTGCTGGAGAGCATTATTTTGGAATAAATGGAGGTCTATTTCAATGTTAACAGTGAAGTGGTTTAAAAATATTTGTGCTCAGGGTAAAGAAAATTTAAGTATGGAGGTGTGGAAAAAGTGAGACTTCTCCTCATCCTTTTTGCTTCTTGTCCCCTTTGTCAGACTTGCTTTGGCTTAAACTTGACTTGGCTCCTTCTGCTCCAGGAAAAAAAAAAAAGACTCTTTTTTTTTTTTGGCGCTGGGTTAGATATTTCCTTCTTTAATCTTGTTTTGTTTTTTTGTCTCAGCACAAAATAAATCACAAGGTCCCCATTCAAGATGAGCGCGCTGCACAGTGTCTCCATCTTAGGTTGGTTCTCAGTCTTGCACTGCAGGTCACACACTTCCCAGAGAGGTGTTGATAACCAAACTTAACTTGTAATGTCTGGGAGCTTCCTAAATGATCTTGGTTTGGGCATCTGTTCACTGTGAACAGCTTGATTTCTTTGTGGTTTGGTGTTTCTGAGGGAGCTGTATAACTTCCTTTCCCCAACTCCTCCTCCTCTTTGTTGAGCTGCTTAATGGGGCCATGGCACTGAAGCCCAAAGTCTGTAAACTGAGAGTTATGCTGATTTATCTTAAAGAGTTGTGTTGAGGTTAAATTGCTTGAGAAGCATGTGGAGTTTCTCTTAGAGGTGTTATAAAATTAAATAAACAGCTTTTTCAAAAATTTAGTTTCTTTATTACTGCTGATTTAACCCACTGGCTATATAGACCCATAAATATGGGCTTATTGCCATTGACTACTAAATATGCTAGTATAATAGATGGCCTAGTTCAGTGGTTCTCAACGCTTCTTTTTTTTTTTTTTTTTTTTTTTTTACTTAAACACCCCTTAGAAAATGCTAGCTTTTAATTTTTACTGGCTTTTCTACTAAAGAAAAAAAATAGTCGTTCTTCATTGTCATTCTGTTGCAAAGAACTCTGCAAGACTACAGCAGGCTTTCAATACTGTGGGTTCCTACTTGAAATATCTGAGTTTATGTAGTGAATTATGCATAGGTGTTTGTACTGTACAGCCTTAGAAGGATCTCATGGCTGTCTGTAGTGCCATGACACCTTAGCTGAGAATCACTGGCCTTGATGTAAGATTATGCCCGCTCTCAACTTGCAACATACTGTTCTTGTTGATATTGCATGAATAGAGATGATCTTGCTGTGACTCCTGGATCATGCTTATTACCACACTGCAGTATAATATGTATAACAAGCTCCACTACTAGTTTAGGTTGTTCTATTAGAGCTTCTCTTATATTTTCTGTGCTAGCAAATGCAATTTTTTAATTCCACTTTTTAAAAAATCCCATTTTTAAGGGAAGAAATAGAAGCCCAAGCTCTCTTAAGTTATAGCTGAAACGGTTTATATCCATATCAAATGATATGGATACAGTCATGGATGCCTGTAACTAAGTGAGTGGATGAGCTATGTTTTAGCCATTTTAGAAGGGGGAGGGGGAAATACTGCTTGGGTCAAAAGGAAATGGCCTGTCAGGTAGCAGACTCTAGCTGCACGTGAACTGCTCGATTTGTGCAGCTTCTAGTTTGTCATGCTAAGGAACTATGCTCCAGAAAAGGCCTTCCTAGGTAAGTGAAACCTCATCTTCATGTTGGTGTGGGCTATGGGTAGAAGCCAGGCTGAGGGCTCCAGGTACCCTATTATGAGATTTATAGAAAGTCTTGTGAGCCAAATGTTGTGTCTTGGGCAGAGATTCTCCTGTTCTGCCAGTATACATCTAACACCTTGCTGGCATTATACCAGATTCACACTAATGTATTTAGACCACAATCCAAGTGACATTTTATAGACCCTGGGAGTCTTTTTAGTGACTTCTTAGGAGATGTTTTATGGCCAACAGAGAAGTTGACGAGAATTCCCCAACGGCTCATAAACTTCTCTAAAGGAGCCCGTGTTAGGAGTGTAGATGGGAATTCAGAGCTCGGCTGAATGCTGCATGTTCCATTTCTCAACTTGACTTTCATTTTTGGTTCTTCCCACTGGTTGCTGTGAATTGGGGGTGTCAAATGCCACATGGGCTAGAAGGGTGACATGGGACCAGTCCATGGGCCATATCAGATCCATATGCCAGCCCAAAATTCTGGGCCTGGAGCCACCACCACTGTGAGGCCATGCAGCATAGGTCCAGAGCAACCACCATATGCAGCATGGCCCCGGAGTGGTGCACAGACACTCTCTGGGACTGCTGTACGTGGCAACTGCTCCACCACTGCAGGACAAGAGCTGGTACAGGTGGCCTCACGTGCTGCATGGGTCATCAGGTGTACCCCGCATGCTGCCTCTGACACGTGGGCAGCACTGGGGCCTGGACGATATGGCTCTGGGATGGATCTGGCCTGTGGGTCATCCATTTGACATCCCTAATTGGATACCTTAGATGGATATAAGTTTGATCTAGTTGTGCCTCGCCCCAGGCATTCTGTCGGGTGATTTAGCTAAAAGTGTCTGCTTGGAAAAAGGCCCCTCTCTCTTCTTGGAAGAGCCTGATACTGGCGTGCAGCCTCCATTAAGCTCAGTATGTTCTCAGCAGGGCTTGAATTACATGGGAACTTGTGGGAGGCTGAGCCCTGCCATGAGAGACGAGAACTCCCCAGCGGGCTGGTCGGCCCCCAGCCTTCCCTGTGCCTTTCTAAGCAGTCCAGGCGGTGGCAGATCCTTCTGGCTGCTGCTGGCCCAGCCCCACTGTACTGGCAGGGCACTGTGCACGGCCCGAACCCCGGCCAACATTTTTGCAGCCACCACCCTCCCAAAGTCTATATGTAATTCGAACCCTGTTTCTTAGTACCTCTAACAGTTGGGCATTAGTTTAGTACCATTTGCTGTTTTGGGTTACTGGTTAATGTCCAGTAGCATATGGCTGCATTCAGTTGCTGAGTATTTTCCTCTGGAGTTTTTTTTGCCAAAGGTCAAGGTCAACAGTAGGCAACATATCCTGGCAGTGGACTGGAGTGAACCAACTCACGTCCAAGGCAGGCTGCCCTAGTGCTCCCATTATTCAGTATTGGTAGCCGAAGTTCTTTTTGCTCCTTTCTTAGTCAGCTCTGTCCTTTCCTCTCCCGCTGGCATGGAAGACATGAATTTAGGAACCTCTCATTTCAAATGAGAGCTTTTCCTGAATGCTTATTGTGAGCAGAGAGGAAGGACACAAGCATAGATCTTGGGTTCAAGCCTCTGCTCTGCCACAGACCTGGGACTGTCTTTGGCCAAGTCGACCCCAATCCAGAAAACTATTCTAGACACCTTTAACTCCCACTGATATCAGTGGAGTGGGCCTTTAGCCTCTCTCCGAGTGCCTCAGTCCATCAGAAAAGAGAAGGAGCGAAACAGCACTTCTCTATTTTACAGGGGAGATCAAGAGCAAGAGACACTCAGAAATTACAGTGATATTGTCATTCGAGTCTCCAGGAGAAACTTGGTTTTAAAAAATGTATTTCCATGTCCTCTGTGTGTGTTTTTTGGTAAGCATTTCAAAATAGTTTCTGTTTGCAATAGGAATGTTCTGTACTGCCTGTCTGTCTCTTCTCTTCCCTTGCAACTTTGTACAAAATATTTTACTTCAATAGACTTTAACTTGACATCTTCTTTATTTATTTACGTAGAAGGTAGGGTGGAGCGGTGCCTTTAGAGACTGCTTCATCTCTATGCTGGCATCTGAAGTAGCTTGCCTACAAAAGCTCATGCCTCTCTGAACCAAATACTGTAGTGTGTAAGGTGCTCTCTACCTTCTCCCTGACTTCAGACCAACACAGCTAACCACCCCACTAATTATTGAGTAAACCTATTTAATAACCTGTAATGAGCCCAACGTGTAGCTGATGTGTTGAGGAAAACTGGAAAACCTCTGCTGGCATTAAATTATTCTTGAAGTTATTGTTTCACCTATGACCAACTACAGTGTGAATGCTTGGGGCGGCTTCTCTGCCTTTTAACTCAGGGGAGGGGAGTTTATAAATTTTTCTCTTGAAGGACTGGTTCCAAAAAACGTTGCAATTTACAGGCTGTTAGTTTTCCTACTATATGATTAGGTGTTAAATTTATGCAAATAGCTGATTCTAGTTTGCTTGAAAAGTTCTCTCCCGCTTGCTCTCCCTGTTTTTATTTTATAGCTATCTGATTTCTCTATATAGTACCTAGTTGGTTTTTTTTTTTTTAAGACAGCAGGAGTAAGAAAACCGTGGCTGCATTCCACAAGACCATAGTTTGAGCAGTGAAAGAAGTTAGACAAAGCTACTCAAATTTTTTCTCTTTTCCAGTGAGGTGTTTTTGGCCCAGTGGGGACATAATTTTGTAGCTATTTATTGTATTGTTCTGATTAGACATCTGCCTTTTTCCTCCTTCAGAAGATCCATTAAAATATCACACTTGATTTTTATACTCTGAGCTAACCTATAATCAGACACCTTATAATTTTGACTTGAACATTTTTTATGCATGGTGTTTGGTGTGTTTGTTTTTTTAATTTTATTTTTTATTATTATTATTTTTTAAAGCCAGTCTTTCTTTTTCCAGAGCAGTTTTTATGTTAGCATTTTTAGTGCATTAAATCTTTTAGGTCTTTTTCTTTTGGTTATTTGATTTCTCCTGTGGGATTTTGTTCAAGGACTTTCATCTTTAGCAGAGGTCAGCAACCTACAGCCTGCAGGCCAAGTCCCGCCTGGAAAGTTGGGATGTTGGCAGCAGTTGGGTGATGGGGAATCAGTGATAGCATGCATGGGCTAAAAAAGTGGCAGCAGTAGCAGCCCACCATCAGACTGAGTTGTGTGAATTCAGCCTGCTGTTCCGAAACGGTTGTCAACCCATAGTCTACAGTTTATAGATTTATATTTGAGGGGGAGGAGTTGTTCTATCTCCCCCCCCCCCCCAAAAAAAAAAACAAAAACAAAAACATGGTCAGGCTGGCTTTAGATGCAGGATCAACTTCTAATTGTAACGGTATGTTATGTTTAGGTGGCGATAGGTTTTATCAGTTGTTTCACCAGTCCAAGTCCCAGTATAGCTATTGTTATCCTGGTAAAACAATACCTTATATTAGGATGGCTTCTTTCCCTTTTCTGTTCGGGAATTAACTATGTGGATATAAGTAAATTGATCCTACTATAACTTAGTCCATGAATTCATATATTCAAGGTCTTGAGACCCTTTTAGGCTTACCAGAAGACAACAAAGGCTGATTGCAACTATCTGCCTCCTTTTTGTGACTCTCAAGTGGAGAACCTCCAGGAGAGGCCTGTCAGTGCCCAGTGCTGCTGGCAACTACATCAAATACTCAGATCATTTATAATATGGGTGGTTCACAACTTGCTTAATTTTTGCACATGGGTTGCTGAATTAAGGATGAGCTGCTCGGCTCTTTGTTGTGGTTTTTAGTTCAAGGACACCACTCCTCTACTCGGGTGGAGCTCATCAGCAGTCCCTTGCAGATATTTGCTGCAGCTCTACATCCTGGTGCTTCCTCCCCCCGCCCCGCAACTATCTGTGGGGAAAGACTCAGAGCAGGGGATGCTACTTCCTGCTTTAGTATGAACTGACCACAATAGTGTTCACTTCTTTCAGACCCTCACTCCGTTGTGTACGAGGTACTACCAGAGATGGGATGCCAAATGGAGATGACCTTTGAAATAAGAGAGAATTATCATAGGGTCATAAGAAAGTAGGGCTGGAAGAGACCTCTTGAGGACATCTATTCTAGCTCCCTGCTCAAAGTGGGATCATCCCTAACTAAACCATGCTAGCCTATCTGTCTAACCTGCTCTCAAAATTCCAGGAGTGGCGTTTCCACAACTTCTCCAGCTAGCCTGTTTCAATGCCCAGCCAGATAATTCCTCCTAATTGCTAATCTAAATTTCTTCTGCTGCATCTTGAGGCCATTGCTCCTAGTCCTGTCCCCAGTGGCAGGGACAGAGAAAAGCCTATCTCCATCTTCTATACTGACCTTTCAGTTATTTGATGACTGTTACCAATTCCCCCTCCATCTTCTCTTCTACAGACTAAATAACCCTATTTCTTTTTTTTTCTTTTTTTTTTTTTTTTTTACCCTAACCACTTAAGTTGTGCTTTTCCACCCTTT
>NW_017728949.1:60232368-60243718 GCF_001723895.1 Crocodylus porosus | reverse complement strand
TTCTGTGCCCCCCTGATGAACTTATAGGCAGCCACCAGGTCGCCTCTCAACCTTCTCTTGCGGAGGCTGAAAAGGTCCAGTTTCTCTAGTCTCTCCTTGTTTGCCAAGCATGCACTGAATCCTGTCATCCAAATCATTAATTGAGATGTTGAACAGTATTAGACCTGGGACAGACCCCTGGAGAACTCTACTTAATGCCTCCTTCCAAATGGACTGCACGCCATTGATGATGACTAGTTGACCACAGTGAGCCAGCCAGTTATGTATCCATCTTACAATACTTTTTGTCTACTCTGTATTTCCTTAGCTTGTTAATGAGGGTACTGTAACCAAAGACAGTGTGAAAAGCCTTGTTGAAGTCAGGGTATATAGCATCCAGTGTTCCCCTGCTCCCCAATCCACAGAGCTTGTCATTTCATCATAGAAAGAAATAAGATTGGTTGGGCATGCCTTGCTCTTGGGGAATCCACATTTCCTGTTCCTGATCTTCTCGTCTTCCTCTGTGCTTCCCGATAGATTCCTTGAAGGACCTGCTTCATGATCTTTGCAGGTATTGAGGTCAGACTGAGTGGTCTGTAATCTGGATCTGCGTACCCAGACACACAGATGCGCACTTTTCCAGTTGTCTGGGACCTCACTGCTTCCGTGAGCACTCAGAGAGGCTAGCCAATGGCTCTGAAATTACTTCAGCCACTGCTGTGTTTCTGTTTCTTGTGCTTCACCGTCATTGTGTGTGAGGAGGTTCTTCCCCCACTTAATATTTTAGTGCATCTTCCTCCCCCTGCCCACAACATCTTATGAATTTTCTGTGTTCAGCCAAAGCTGTTCTTTTTGTGCATCTCATCTGGTGTGTTGGGCTTCGTTTGTTGCCTGCTTTACCATTTAGCCACCAGCTACTCAAAACTGGGTGTATCCTCAGAGGTCTGTGAAACCAGTTGCAGTGAGTTCAGCTGTGGGAGAGCACCAGTTGTGAGTCAGCAAGCTGCTGCTTGAGCTTGCCTGAGCAGCTTGTGTGGCCTGCATCAGTGGTGGCCAGTGTAGCATGTGTTTGACAAATGGCACAGGTAGCCTCTGCGTGGCATACCAGCCAGGGGACAAGCAGCACCGTGGTAGATAGGCCAGGAAGCGTGAAGTGGAGCAGCAGATTTGGGTAAGGAACGTAGGGCAGGAAGCAGATAGAGTAGCAGATTGAGCAGGGGAAGGGGGTCACTGGCACTTGGTGAAGGGCTAATTTGTGGCATGCGTGCCTATATGGCCTATATCACTTTAGAGCCCAGAGATGACATCTCATTCCAACAAAGCAACCATTGAGAAGGAAAAAATCTTCTTGTTGACTTCATCAGGGGTAGGATTTATTTTCAGGGATGGGAGATAGGTTTCAAATACCCAGCTGTTGCTTTAACCATAGTGCCATCTTTCCCTGTGGGTGATCAGAAGGTGAATTTTGGGCCATGATCTTTTCCCTAAGCTCAGTGCTCCTTCATCATTCTCCTCCCCACAGAACTAGCGCGAGGCTCCAAGAGGCCCTCGCTGTGCTGCCCTTAATGAGCTATTGGGAGTTCACTTCAAAGATGCACCTGTGGCCATAGAAACAGTGTCAAGGATATATTTTGCAGTTTGCTTGCAACTTCAGCTTCCAAACTGGGGATGTGCTAAATTGGGTGGAGTTTTCTTTCTTAACCTGCAGCTGGGCTCCATGATACGCCTTAATTAAACTGGTCTGGGCCTCATCCCAAGGGTTGTCCGAAGCAATTAGCATTTATAGTCTCTGCTGTTCACCCTTTCTGACGGTTTAATCCTTAAAGCCATAACTTCAGTAGGGACAAGTGAAATGGTAGAATTGTGTTCTCTCGCACCATATATGACAAAATTGGAAACAACTCTTAGTTTGCGTGTATTTATTTTTAAAGGTTTTGCATAAATTTGATTGCCTTTTACCATCTGAAATATGGGTAAGAAATGAGGTACTTTCCTCAAAGACATGTTAATTTTTCATTTGGACTCTGGCTGCTATTTCAGTCGGTGAGTGTTTGAAAAGATACTAGAAAGAATGCAGCTCAGCCGGCTTTTGTAAGGCACTCTTGAAAGATGTTCTTGGCAACCTTAAGTCCTGGCCTAGTGTTTACATGAAGTATAAAATGTTAATGGTTTTATGTAATTTTTAATAGCTGTTATGGTCTGGATTGTATGTCAGTGCTCTCCTGCAATGTATAACATTAGTGTCTGAGAACCAGAAAATGAAACAGTGTGTGTGAGAGAGACATGGGCCAAGAGAAACAGACGTTCAGGGGTTGTGTCAAGTTGAGTGAAAATCTTAAGTGGCATAAGCAAATGACTACTTAATTATTGTTTTTCATTTGATTATAACCCAAGTGTCCCTCTGAAGCAGGGAGTGTAAGATGCAAACTTTATCTGAGATGCTTATCTGGCATTGGTGTTTACTATAGTTGCTTGCCACATTGAATTGAAGTATCAGCTTTGCTGGGGGAAAATGATTCAGCAGGATCCATGTCACTCAGTGATTTTTTTTAACTGCTTCTCTTTCATTCCCCTTGAGCTCAGTGGCAAGAGTACACTGAGTTAGAAATAGTTGTTTCCCTTAAGAAAATATAAGAACTGTGCTTTTTCTGTCTGTTCTGAGCTCTAGCACAGTGGGTCTAAAGTTGTGACTTCAGCCCCTTGGGTAGCTCCTGACTATACCATCTCAAAGTTGTTTGTGGAAATCTGGTTGGTCATGTGACTAAACACTGTAGTTGATTTCTATCCAATGAATTTGCATTTAAAAAAAAAAAAAAAAAGCTTTAAAGAATGTATTGCCCACTTCCAGTAAACCATTGCTGTTAGCTGCCACACATACGGTACGTTGCTTGGCAATATTTGTACAATTAATCCACAAAACAATTACTATATCTTTTTCTTCCCTTAAAACCATGAAACCATCAGAACCAGCCTCTCTTGCTTTAGACCTTGCCCTGAGCCTTTAATATAGAACATCTTAATTGTTCCCATTCTGCATTGCACAGAGGGGTAACAGGGATGAGGTTTCCACTCTAAGGCTTCTGTTTACGCTTGCAGAAAGAAGAAATGTCAGGAAACGTCAATAAACGCTAGTTAATAAACTGTCAGTCACTAGCAAACACCTAACATGGACAAGAAATCTGTGTCTGAAAATGTCAAACCTTGTGTGGTTAAATCCTAGAGCAGTGGTTCTCTGCCTTGCAAGATTGAAAGCACCCCTCAAAAAATGCCAGTTCTTAGTCTTCACTTGTAACAGAATTACTCTACTATTTTTTCAAGAAAACAAAGTGCTCGGAGAGACCATGTTGGGTCGGAAGGTTTCTGACGCTCTGGATTTCTATTTGAAATCTGTGGGTGTATCTTGTGAAGCATGTGGAGGGGTTTGCCCACTTAACAGTACTGATATTGCATGGCACCTGTGGCACCTTTAAAAGGATCTAACGGCATCCCAGGATGCTGTGGCACCCTAATTGAGGGCACTGCCTTAGCGATGCACCTTCCCTCTTTTTTTTTTTTTTCCCCCTTAGATACAGCTCTTGGGGAACCCATGGCTGTCTCTTTTCGTCCAGAGTCAATTCAGTTACGTTAACAATGAAACAACCTGCTAAGAATTGGGTCAGTTTGATCTGTTTAGGATGCAACTGGAAAAACTCTACATACTTCTTACATTCCCCAGCTCAAAACCTTGTACAGGTCACCATTTGATGCTCCTAAACCCATAAGATGCTGTTGTTTAAAGGACTCCTCTTTCTGCTAGCCAGGTGCTTAGCAGGTTCCTAAATTTCAATATGTGGGCCTGGGTGTGATCCCATGACAAAATTACAGTGGAATAATCTACCTGGGATCTTCCTCTGTTGCAATTTTATTCCTTAGTAATATGAAGACATAGGACCAGCTCTCCCAATCTAATGGCCTTCAAGTATTACAGGGCCTAGTCACTAGGGCTAGAGAGAAACTGGTTTATGTGCAATGTCTAAGTGATCAGAAACTGTTTTAAGCCTGTAACAGAACAGAAGTTCAGTGCACATAAGGCAGTTTCAGCCATTTTGAAACTGGTTTAAGATAAACCTGGTTGACTGTAGTATCAGACTTAACTGATTTGGATTTATGGAACTTCTGTCCCAGACCCCTTGCTGGTTTAAGTTAAATCAGACTCCCCCAGTATCCCAGCATTCTTTGCAGCCCTGGCTGTGCTGTGTTGTTTACTCCAGAGAGCAGGGCTGGCCCTGCCCCTGTGCTCCCTAGCTGGAGCAGGGGTGGGGGCATAGCCAGACATTGGCCCAGTGAAGCGGGCAGGGTTTATTCCCCTCTCCCCTCTGGGGGACCCCACCTGGGGTCTGCCTGGCAGGGGTGTAGCAGCCCCTTTCTGACATTTTCCACCTTGTCCTCATTGCTGGAGCAGTGGGGGGCATGGCCAGCCCCAGCGGCAGCCTGAAGGGAACAGAGATGGAGTGGGGGGGGTTTAATTCCCCCCCCCCCACTTCCCCTGTCTCATCAGCACAGACTCCAACTACGGCCTGCCAGGAAGGGGCGTAGCAGCCCCT
This sequence comes from Crocodylus porosus, assembly GCF_001723895.1. Classification (NCBI taxonomy): domain Eukaryota; kingdom Metazoa; phylum Chordata; order Crocodylia; family Crocodylidae; genus Crocodylus; species Crocodylus porosus. The sequence continues at coordinate 60,239,156 of NW_017728949.1, read as the reverse complement.
GTCAGGCACTTCGCCCCACTCGCTGCTCGAGTGGCGGGGTGTGGCCAGCCCCAGTGGTAGCCTGAAGCAAACTGCCTATATATTGCAGTCTGCAAACCTTTTCTGTGCAAAGGAGAAAAGGGAGAAACCTGAAGAAAGGGAAAGGAGGCAATATTCACGGTGGCTGAAATGCTCACTTTGTTGGCTCCTTTCAGTTTTGGGGATGTTCTTGTGCATTGATGATGCGTGGGGAAATCACCTGGATAGAAAAAAAAATCTCTCCCCCTCTCCCTATTATTCAGTTGAAAGTTTTGTTTCAGATCATTGCTGTTTCAGTTCAGTCCATTTCATAGTGGCTAGAAATTTGTATCACTAGGGCTTGACGGCAGTAAGGGCTAAACATTGTCACTACAAACAGCTAAAAGACCTAGACTGGAGGAAAATCCAGACGCTTAAAAACGTAAGTTAACAAAGGTGGTAAAAGCTACTGGAGCTGGTGACTAAAAGAGTGCAACAGAGTTGAAGATAAACCTGCACTTATTTCTTGAGATTCAGATTGGAGGATATCATGAATAAGCAAACAGGAAAGTAGGACCAAGACTAATCACACAAGGAGAGGCACAATCAGCCAGATAACTTCTTCCTAGTGCTTGAAGTTAGGGTGTGTTTCTTCTAAAGAAAACCAGATGTCCTGAGGAAAGGAGAATGACATCCTGTTTAAATATATACCCTGCTGGGGTTTAATGCACCTGTTGGGTAATACATAAACCTAGAAGATTTATATTGCAAAATTGAAAACCCTGTTTACAAAGGTAAGAAGAATGGTTTGCTGTCTTCTGAGACAGAAAAATGCAAAATAGTGTTGCAGCTGCTAATTCATAGGAAGGAAATCTTCTAGTGTATTAAAGCAGAGGAAGTACATAACTCCTGCTGATGCATTTATTAAATAATAGTATTTGGCACTCAGAATTTTTTTTTTTTGTCAGTCAGTGGCAGAGCTGGAAATAATCCTGGATTACTGGCATCAGTCTGGGGTTGTAACCATTTGTGTCTGTTACCTCTTTTTTTAGACTAAGCTCTGAAATGAAACTCTAGGGAAGTCACACTATGGTTTCATTAAGTTCAAACCATGCCAGTCAGTTTTTAGAACCTTTATGTGGTCTTAGAAAACCTGTGAGGCTTGGTAACCTAAGCAGGGAGCTCTTCTATTAGAGCGAGGGGCCCATGTTTTTATTTAAAATAAGGTTTGTCAGCAAGAGCTGCTTTGTTAGAATGGTGCTGATACTCACCAAAGCTTTCCCAAGGCTTTTGATTTACAAACATGAGTCTGTTCATTTAAAAATCTGCCAAGTATGCATGAATTTTAAGCAGGCAAATTAAAAGAAAATATGTAAGTTTTGAAATTCATCAGATCACAGCCTTTAATTAGGGCAGATCTTTTGAGCTGTTAGAAACCCAATCACAGGCTGCAATTATTTCCTAGTAATATACCATCTTGTGAAGGGGAAGAGTTACAGATAAGGGCTTAAGGATGCATGATACCTTTTAGTTACAAGCCTGGAAGGATGGTTGGAAACCTATGCCATGAGGGTTTTCTGCAAAGGGCAGCAGAGTGGCAGATCCATACACTTTGGTCACGGTTTTCACAGGAAGCTGTCATCGGAACCGCGGCTCTGCAGTGCCGGCATCAGACTGGCCGAAGCAGTTAAGTGGCATACCTGCAGGTCAAATGGGGTCATTATGGTAATTTTACGAATAGCCAAGGTGTTCAAGGTGTTTCCTACTTGTTTTAATGTGCACCATACCATAGTAAAAGTTTTTTGTTTTTTTGTTTTAAGGGGGAAAAAGAAAGACTTAGGCCTCATGTTGTAGACTTGCATTGGATCCTCTTCTGTCTCCTTCTCCACCCTCAGCCAAGTCCTGTGTTTTAGCTTCAAAGGGTGACTGAGCACAGACATATCACTGCAGATAAATAAAGATCAACTTCATCTGTCCTCTTTTTCCAGAATCCCTAGCTATACTTTCCCAGTAGCATCACTTCCTCTGCCTTGGTGACAAAAAGGCCACAGCAGTAGAAACCATGAATGTCCTTTTGTTTCTAAAGTGGGCTATTCTTTCCCTTTTTATTCTGACAAGGTGGTTGCCAGGACACCTTTTTCTCTCTCCTGTATCTACTCAGCATCAGTAACTTGTCCAAGATAACATGGGAATACTCCCCCCGCCCCCCGACCCCATAAGTTTCTGGCCCCAACGTGAACTAGACCAGGGGTTGGCAAAATGCGGCCCTGGGGCCGGATGCAGCCCACAAGGCCGTTCTATCCAGCCCGCGAGTCCCCTAAAAAAAAATTTAGAAAATTAATATTCATCTGCCCCTGGCTGCCGTCTTGTGGCCCTCTGGCTTGCCAAAACTCAGTAAGCAGCCCTCTGCCCAAAATAGTTGTCCGCTCCTGAACTAGACATGGAGTTCAAATGCTGTGCTCCACTCTTCCATAGTGTAAGAGTCCTTTCTATATACTTTCAGAGATAAATGCTAACAGCATAATTATTAATAAACCTTTTGTAATGAGCCTGTGGTCCAGCTCCTAGTTTGTTGTTCACACATTCACAAAGGCAGAGCACTGCATGTTGAGAAATGATGCACTCTGAGTACCCCTCTGTCTACTGAGGCTGGTGGACTGAATTGAGTAAAGAGAATTTGCATGCCATTGTGCCTTTAGTTGCTCTAATGAGACGAGAGGAGAACATGAAGCAGGAAAAAACCCTAATGTCATCATTCTCTCTGCCCCATCCCTGTGCTTGCAGCAGCCAGGTGGAGCACTGTGAATACTAAGAGTTTGCTCTGAGGTTTTTATCAGACCTCAGACTGTGCTTATGCTGTGGTGACTTGCATCAGTCCATTGAGATGCACTGCAGCTACTGTTAAGACGGCTTATAGAAAAATTACGTCTTTGTTTAAAATCCTGTCCCTCTTTCCTTCTCATAGTACAATATTTAAAGTTAATACATTTTACTGTTAGGCTGGATTTTTTGATCAATTTTTGATCAATTTTTTTGTAACAGTGCATGAGCCTAGCGTTCGGAGAGAATGATGCTAATGATTGTGCATAAACTTCCTTGAATACCTCTCTGCAGTAAAATCCATACAAGTTAGGGCACCTGCTTGCCTTACCTTAGACGCTCACAACTTTGCTCAGTGCGCCCAAGTGATGTCCAACTGCACTGTTGACCACAGAGTCCTCCAATGTAAGGAAATCAGTCTAGTCAAAATCCTAGATTGGTTTTAATGCATTACATTGGCCTTAATCCTTTTCAGAGCATTTTTCAATAAATAATACGGGCAAATGATGACTTGCCAAAAATAAGCTGACGCTTCGCTGATGACATACAGTAGGATTCAAACTCCAGCAATGAAAGACTCTAGCACTTATACCATGGGTTATTTAGACCCTTTGCTTAGCAGCTTCTACAACTAACAAATGATGTTCTCTGCAGTAGGACAGAGATTATAAAGATCCTAAGAAAAACCGGGTTGTTGTTGGGGTATTTTTTTGTTATGAATCAAATCTCTTTCTCAAAGCTAGAATTAAGGCGGACATTTTAGTTCACTTGTTAAGTGGGTCTCTTCTGGGAAAGCATGTCAAAATTCAACTTCCAGTTGACTCAGGCTTCTAAAATTATTTCAGAAAGGCTTAAGGAGGCAATCATATAAAAAGATTCTTACTGACAAAGAGCTGAGACATATATAAATTGGAGGGGGGTGAGGATATATAATGTTAATAATAATGCCTTTTGAGTGCTTTTATCTTGTTATCCCATTGAAGTAATAACATCCCACAGCACTGAAGAGGGGAGAAGAGATGGCTCTAAAAGACGGATAGCACGTCATGGGGCCGGCTGCTCATCTCCGCATGGCAGTCCTGTACCTCAGTCCTCATCCTCAACAGTCTCTGCTCTTCTACTCCTAAATCTCTGGAGAGAAAAGCTTGGATTTCAGAGAGCCGAACTGCTGTTCTAGCTTCTGTAGTTTTGGAAGGCAATGTAAAAACATAGATTAAGATTAAGCGGAGAAAAAATAGGGATATCTCAGGGAGGTGGGGGGGTTGTGAGGCATAGTGCTGGGTAAAACATTTTAGAAACGGAAAGTCTCTGCTTTGAAGTGCTAAGCAACAGCACTGAGGAATGCATTTAATGAGCACTCGTAAGGAAAGTCTACTTGCTCTTTGCATATTCCCTCAGCTATTACTTCTGTCGCTTAAGTCTGAGAGAGGATTCCTTGTCACTCACTCTTCAGTCCTTCATAACCCTATTCAGTCTGTAGCACAAAGGTCCCATCTAGATGTTCCCAGTGTCTATATATAATTCACCTGATTCAGGCTTGTGAGGACTACAGTGCAGTGACCAGCTGTCCTTTAAAGAACCACTTACCAAGTGGCATGTTGGAAAGGAAGAGTTCTCTTTCTCCTGGGCTGCACAAAAACACAAGTCTTATCCAACAGAGAGCTGTAAAGAGCTGCCTTAGCTTTGTGGAACAGCCATAGTTTGAAAAACCTTATCCCAGCTAAAGGCCAATATGAAATAATGGTATTTCCTGCTTTAGTGAAGAACTACAAATTAGCATTTGTAAAATGGAGGAGAAATGAGAGGGTTTGAAATTTTTCCTCCTTCACAACATGTACTGCTATGTCACCTAACAGCTTTATGAGTTGATCTTGCCAGTCCAGATTCTTCCCTGCACTGTAGCTCATTGGATCGCTTGCAGCCACGCAACATTTACTAATCAAGATGCTGCCCTTCTAAGCACCCATTTGCACAGGGGTAATGACACGTGGCAGACTGCCGTGGAGAATGAGGCCTTCAGGCTTTCGTTTTGCAAGATACTGAGTTCTTTGACCTCCCCTGGGGATTTGTTGTAGGACTGGGTTCTGCTTGACTTGATCCAGAGCGCTGATGGGGTTAAGGCTCAGTACCTGTTTCACAGAGGTGTGCTTGCTCTATTTCTGTCTTCGCTGAGCTTGCGGGATGGGGAAATGGGAACAACCCAAGCATAACTGTGAAGGGCTTGAGCAATCTTACAATTCAAAGTGAGGGTCAGTACAAATATATTCCTAAATTGAAAACAATCAAACCTTCTGAAAAGGAATGGGCTTATAAGTAGGGGCACACCAATAGAGATTTTTGGGGGCTGATACAGAGAGCTGATTTTTAAGGTCAATACCGATCTGATTTACTTGAAGAGCTGTGTCCAACTGGTAAGTCTGTGGTGGAAGGGGAGTGGGAAAGGAAGGGATGTGGGGGGCAGATCAAGGCCCCCACAGTGAGGAAGGGAGTGGGGCAGGGGCTAGGGCAGGTGCTGCCCAGGCAGGGTGGAGCCATGGCTCGTGGGGGGGTGGCTTCTGCTGCACGCATGAGTGGGGGGGAGGCTGGCGTGTGCCCCCAGGTCTGCATGAGGTGGAGTGGGTTGGGACTGGAGTGGCAGGGGGCTGGGCCAGGCTGTGCTTGGGGCGTGGAGCAGTGGGGGGCTATGGAGGGGCTGCAGCCACCCCAAAACTTGCCATAGTGCACCTACCTTGCGCAGATATGGGGTCACATGCCCTCTCTGCCCCCTGTGCTCTCCCAGGATGGATGCAGCGACAGGAGCTGTGCCTCCCGGACAAGCCACGGCTCTGTCCCATGTCTGCCCCGGCTGGGCAGCGCCTGTCCCGCTCCCTCCCTTCCTTGCTGCAGTGGGCCTTGATCTGTCCCCCCACGCTCCTCCGGTCCCCTTCCCTTCCCTCAACAGACTTAGGAGCTGCATGCAGCCCTCCGAGCTGCCGGGCTTTGCTCCTTGCCACCTATGTGTTGCGCTGTGGCTGTGCGCATGTACGGGCATTTAACGGCCAAATAATCAGCCACATCAGGCCGATTTCTGATACAGTCAATTTGCTTTATATTGGTGCCGATCTGATATGGGACCGCTGTATTAGTGCACCTCTACCTACAAGCCTTCAGTGAGACTAGAAATGTGCGTCCTCAAAAGAGGGCTATCCTGCCTTGGCCCGTTTGCATCCATGCTTGAGGAAAACCCTAGTCCATCTCAAAATGGAGAATCCCCACTAGTTGGAAAACAGAAGATATGAGCTTGTCTGCAAGAGCTGCAGAACAAGGAGGCTGCCTCCCTGGGGAAAAGAGCATGAAAACTCAGGTTGAGTTCTGTTTAATTGTTACCAAGGGCTCTTGCTAGGAACTAGTTGCATGCTATCAAATGCTTATACTGGGAAAAGAAGACTCACACTCTCTCTGTGATAGCTTTATTAAAAACGAATGCACTTGAGGATCAGCACTGGCTTTTTCCATCCAGCTGGCTGTACCAAGCAAACAATAGTCTCCTCCAAGTAGATTCTTTGCCCTTCCCAGCTCAAAGTCATGGTTGTGCAGTACTTTCTTAAATTATGAATATACGAGTGTTATTTTTTTTTTTATTGTTGATACCAGGCATGTAAGGAAAAGTGAGTGGATCTAAGTGAGTGATCCACTTAGATCCAGTGAGCGGCTGGAATAAATTGCTGGTCCTGTTAAGAATGGAAGCCTGATCCTATGTAGTTAACCGTGTGTAAACACAAGACTCCTGTCCCTTCATTAGAACACAGAACCTTTCAGTATAGTGAAACGTAACTATATCATGCCCCAACATTACTGTACGTTCTAAATAATGTTCTCTACTTTCTTTTCACATTTGGTAGGGTCGGAAGGGACCTGAGCAGATCATCTAGTCCGACCCCCTGCCCTGGGCAGGAATGAATGCTGGGGTCAAACAACCCTGGCAAGGTGAT
>NW_017728949.1:60207531-60231928 GCF_001723895.1 Crocodylus porosus | reverse complement strand
CCTCTGCACTGACAAGAAGGGAGTTCCCCAGCCTGTAGGTATGGTGCTGGTTCTTCCTCCCCAGGTGCAGCACCTTGCACTTGTCAGTATTGAATCCCATTCTATTCTCATCTGCCCAACCCTGTAACCTGTTCAGGTCTAGTTGTGCTTTGTCCCTCCCTTCTAGCATGCCCACCTTTCCCCATATCTTAGTGTCATCTGCAAATTTGAACAAGGTGCTTTTTACCTCCTCGTCCAAATTGCTGATGAAGATGTTGAACAGTGCAGGCCCAAGGACCAAGCTCTGGGGGACCCCACTGCCCACATCCCTACAGGTCGAAAATGACCCATCCATCACCGCTCTCTGGGTGCGGCCCTCCAGCCAGTTGGCAACCCATCTGACTGTGTAAGCATCAACACCACAATCTCCTAACTTGCATGCACGCTCAGTCTATCTCTGTCCCCTCACTTCCTACTTCTGGCTTTCCAGCTTTCACCCTAGATGTTAGGCTTTGTCTGCTGATTTCAAGAAAAATCCCTGAAGTTCTGGACTTGATCAGATGTAGCTTTCAAAAATTAGCATTCCTTTGTACTGAACATGATATTTAGTTGAATGTGGCTTGACTAACCTGGTGGCATGTAGATGAAGCCATGAACTCTCTAGGATTAAACAGAGTCTGACATGGGAAAGAAACTGCAAGAAACTTTTGTCATCTGTACCAGCAGTTGGAATCATAATATACAGTTTCCCACAGCCCCTTGCAGGGATGTTAAGGGTGTTTATACACATGCTGGGGGTGATGTGCTTTAAGTAGACCGCTCTAATTAAACCGCCTGAAGTGTTATCTGCATCAGTGTCCTCATGCTAAAAAATGGCAGTGGGGGTGCTTTTAACTAAAGCTTCAGTTAAAGTGCCCCCCGCCCTCAGTTTTTCAGCATGGGGACACGGGTACATATGATGCTGGTGTCTCTGGAGTGCAGTAATAACCACGCTCCAGCAGGCTCGATTTATTAGTCTACTCCGATGTACTGTAATTACAACGTGTTGGAGCAGCCTTGAGGCACATGTATAGGTGCCCTAAGGTATTTTCAAGGGAGTGGGTTTTGTGGCCCATTATGATTTACAAGGAGTTGTTGCAAAATTCTAAAACTTTCAATCTGGCAGCAGTTGATGATGTTTGGAAGGAGGGAGGTGGTGGGTGGGTGAGTGGGTACGTGCACATGCACGGACAATGGTCTGCATGGAAAAGTCATCTTCCTTCTCCTAGCACAGAACTGTAATTAATTGAGCTCTGGTGGAAGAAGGCTGTGCTTTGGAGCTGAAGGTCCTGGGCCTTTATTTCTCTTGTGGTGAGTAAAAGGCCTTTGCAGTGCTTTGAATTAGAATACAGTATGACCTCATAAATCTGGATACCAAAACTCCATAATTCTCAAAATAAAACACTTTTTAAAAATACACTACTTCGGAGAGTAACAGCAGCTGGTCCCAGAGCAGCGGAGGGGGTAGCCTGCAGGCGATGGCTACTGTCACTGTCCGCCACCCTCCTACCCCCAGCTCCACAACCCGCTGCTGCTCTGGTTTAAAAAATCCAGAATTTTCAAATTTCCAGCAGGTGCTCAGTCTTGAGCATGCCGGATTTATGAAGTTATACTGTATAAGCTGCTCCTAATGGCAACGGCAGCCTGTCTCCTTCTAATGTCTGGTGCCTATTTAAGTGCATACTTTTTGCAGGAATGCCTAGACAGTGGTTCTCAACCGTGGGCTGAAGGCACTCCTTGGAAACGAGGGGTAGCTCTTAGTTTTTTTTCATTTGTTTCGCTTAATGCTGTTTCGCTTAGTGCTATTTCGCTATAATGCTCATTTTAAAATGATACCTGATCTCAATTAGCGCTCAGCAAGTTTTGTTATAACACTTGCGGTTGCTATCTAGGGTCGTGTTAGGCTTCAGTCTCTGTCCTAAAGAGATTAGTCTAACTGGATGAGGGAGGCAAGCAGTAGGACTGGAAACCACAAGGCAACTCAGTGTTGTCCAGCGCATCAATGACAGAGCCAGGGATAGAACTGGACCTCCAGATTCCCCGTCCAGTGTCCCTCTGCTGTGCCTTACAGTTGTTTCCAACTGCAGTCATTACTCTTCTAGATGACGAGTAGAGCATGGGAGACTATCTTTCCTAGGTGGTTGTGGTTGCTGTTGTAGACCAGAAGTCTCATGTCTTTCTTGGGCTAACCTGCTGCCTTTAAAAACAAATTAGATGGTTTCTTGCAAGGCTTGGATGATTCATAACTTTACATTCCCCAAAGAACAAACAGTTTAGGAAGGGATCACCTTCTTCTGGGTTAAAACGTTCCCAGATTGTTTGTTTAAAATGCTGCTATTTCAGCCTGACACTAAAATGGCAGTCGTCTTTGGGGAGAAATGAATGCATGGAAACTGAACACCTTGAGCTTTTCCTGCATGCTGCAGGCTCCCCTGTTGTGTGCACACGGGTACAAGGCAATACAATCTACTTTTCTGGGCACTGAAGCAAACCTCTATTAACACTGATATTTTCCTTCCTCCTTTGTGTACAGTATGCAGTTTTGTGTTGTGGGGGCTGTACTTTGCTGAAGTGAGAGATGTACTTCCTTTTGTACAATGGGAATTACTCCAAGCCATAGCACCTCCACTCGGAGAGCCCCTTGTTTTTGGTCAGATCCCAGGAAAAGGTTGGCTGCGGGAAAAGTGGGGAGTCAGTGCTGACATCCCAAATAGCATAGTAAACTGCTCAGCTCCAAACAGTCTTTTTACTGTGCCACTCAATGCAGATCATGCTGCTTTTGAGGAGAAGCTTTACCTCTGGGCCCACCAAGAAGAAGCCTTGTCTGGTCTCCCTTTCCTGTGAGGACCCCCTGAAGACAGCTCTGGCATGGCTTCTCGAGGAGCAAGCCTCTGGCTTGAGACCTGACTCTTTGTCCCTGGCTTCCCTAGTTATCTGTAGCACCCTAGCCTTGGAGAGCTCCTTTTCGGTCAGCTTGTGGGAAGAGGTGTTTTTTTTTTTTTTTTTTCTCCTTCCACGGGGAGCGGAGGTCAGAGTGCCAACATCCCAAATGGCACAGCAACTGTGCTCCAGACCGATGGTACTGTACCAACTGCACGTGGTCCTTCCTCCATGGGGCTTCCTCTTTTTGCCCTTCCTTGGACTATCCTTTTCCTCTCAGCTCTTTGTTCCCCCTGGGACTTTTCCTCTTGACTCTAGCTCTCTGACCCTCGCTCATTCTTCTGTGGCCCAGTGTGCTACCCCTGCAACAAAACCAATGCAAAACTAGAGTATTAAACTGGGCACAACAGTAAAATGGAGCAGTCATGGGGAACAGATTAGAGAGCAGTGTCTGTGGCCTGCTGTCAGGCTCAGACTGCCATCTGCACCTGGGGTGGAAAGGGCATTAAGGTGTCCTGTTCATGAAACTATTTACAGGAACTGTTTACAGCAGAGTTGCTCAAGCTGAGCCCCCTTAACATGGATAGAGACACAGACATGGTCCCTACCAAGACTGCAGGCTAGAATCAGCCTGCTTAGCCTATTTTGTCGCACCAGTCTTTGCATTTTTAAAAGCTAAGGGATTTGGCTGAAACAGCGATCCCTAGCTTTGCAGACAGAGCTGGAACAAATGGCATGCTTTTTGCTAACTTTTTCTAAATAATCCCCATTACTTCACATGCTTGGATTGATGTCTTCCTTTTTTACATCTAAAATGTTGCATAAATCTATTAAACAAAATAGGTTAAACCCCCAGGTTGAGTTCCAGCTTTGCTCGGGGAGCTAAAATAGGTTTCTTTGCTTTCTGCATTGTCATTCCACTAAGAATGTGACTTGGTTGGGTAAAAAAAAATATCTTTTTTTAATCTACTGCTTATGTATCTTAGTAGGCAGAGCACTGGTTCTTGGCCAGGGGGTTGTGAGATCCTGTTAAGGGTGCCCTGCAATATTAGCACTGCTAGGTGTGGAAATACCTTCCCTTGATTCATAAGATAAACCCAGAAATTTCAAATAAGAATCCACAGTCTTAAATTCTGACCTGTTGTGGTTTTTGAGTCCTTTGTGAGAAAACAATTGCTCTATTTCTTTCATAGTCAAGAAACAAGTGAAAGCTAAGAACTGGCATTTTCCTAGGGGTGCCTTGAATCTAACAAGGTTGAGAACCACTTGGGTAGAGTGTGCACAAAATATATTGCAGAATTTTAGTAGTTCATATTTCCACTGTAGCAACAGGGAGGCCTTAAATCAAGATGATTTTTCATTTTTTGTTCCTATATCTGTCCAGGTATATCACAGTTCTCCCTGGAATTTGAAAACTAGGTAGACTTAAATCCAGCCTGCAGATTTAAGCCCAAATGACTGGCCTGCAAAAGCTGCCCCTACGCAAGACCAGACTTGGTTGGTTTCTTTTTTCTCACTGTTATAGTCAAACTTTGGTGCAAGGGTGAGCTGTGTGTTGTGTGTGAAGGTGGTGCAGGTCTAAACTCATGGGACTGAATTCAGAAGGTGAGGGCTTGCTCTCGAGAAGGTTTTGTCTCATTCTGTGTAGTTTGTGGCTGTCTCAGGAGGCCATGGTTGTGATGGTAGGTAGTTTTCTAGGAGAACCTGAACATCACCTGTAAGAATATGGCATTTGAAGACTACCATATTTAGCTTTAAATTCAAAGCCCTTGGAGAGAACTAGTATCTGCTTGAACTGGTAGTCATCAGGGATCTGGGTTTTCCCTTTCCCATGGGGAACAATATGGAAAAATTCAGATGGTCCCCTTTTAAGGAGAAAATGTGGATTTTCCCTTTTGATGCAGGAATATGCACGTTTCCCCCTTCACAAACATTGTTATGTAGGTTGGCAGAGTTCCAGCCTGCAAGAGCTACTTGCAAAAGGGCAGGAAACTCTAAGCCCTGTCTGGAGGGGAAAAGGGCAGGGGCAGAGAATGAGTCTGCCAGGGCTGGTTTCAGACTCACTTTCCCTCCTGCAGCCTTTAGGGCTAGGCCCTGGGGGTGGAGGGTAGCTGGGGGGCTCTGTGGGTGAGGGTCATGCTGCCAGGGGGACCAGGGCCTGCAGAGCTGGCAGGGTGGGTGGGGACAAGGCAGGGGTGTGTGGGTGGCAATCATCCTGTACTGTGCCACGGGTAGGTGCAGGCTTCTTTGTCCTGCTGTGATGCACACCAGTTGGGTTGGGGGTGCTGTCCAGCCGGGGTGGTAGTGGCAGCAGTTCATTGCGGGAGAGAGGGAAGGAGCACATGTTGCACCCCTGGACACTAGGCCACAGGTGCCCTCGGGGCAGGGTTGTGGGGCTGGAGCCGGAGGTGCTGCCCAGCCACGGCAGTGCTTGGGGCCAGGGGCAGGGCACTGAGGGTGATCAGTGCCCATCTGCTATGCTGGTGCTTACTGCACTGCATCCCGCTGGCCTGTGGAGGTGGTGGCTGGGGGTGCGCTGTGTGGCAGGATACAGGGAGTGGGGGGAGGAGAGGAGGGGCAACGGCTAGCCCAGCCCAGTCCCTGAGTCCCAGTCCAGGGTTTCCCTGGAAGGGCACAGGGACTTCTGGAGCCTAGACATGGGTGCAGGGAGCAGAACAGCAGGGGTCAGCACTGCTCAGAGCCACAAAGCAGCAGGCAGCCGCAGCTGGGTCTGTGCCCTGGTGCAGGGGGGGAGCTGCTGCCAGGGGGGAGGGAGTGGGGACAGGCAGGGCTGGTGGGGGTTGTGGGCTGGGAGTGAGGCGCAATGGCATGGGCAGGGGCAGGGCACCAGCATATAAGCGCTGCTCAGTGCCACAAAGCAATTGTGGGAGTACGGCTGGACCTGCATCCTGGTGAGCAAAGGGGCAGGGAAAGCTCTCATTTTCTATGATAAAAAAAATCCAAAATCTATTGGTAATTAGCATGTATTTTATTATAATGATTGAGGCACTGGTAGGCTTCCAAATTGCTTTAAAATCGTAAGTAGATCAATAAAACCTTGTGTTCAACTTTATACCCATCTCTGTATAGTGGCCTTTCATTTTAATCACAGAAAAATGCAGGTTTGGGGTTTTTTAATCAGAAAATTTTGGACTTTTAAACAGAGAAACTAGGAGCCCTGGTCGTCATTCTGTCCCAGCTGAAGCACTGTCAGGGTGTGAAGTTCTGTTTTCAAGCAGAGCTTATGTAGTAAGTAAGCTTGGACATCACAACCCACATGTTGCTATAGGTGACTTCTTTGGGGGATTCTTTCTTGGGAAGGGTGAGGGAGGAGTCTCTTGATGATCCACGTTGAAAGAAGGTAGTCAGATAATATAGAGATGAGGATTTTTTTTAAGGTTTGGTTTCTAATTACTACTGTCACTTCAGTTACTTGATATCTGTGTTAATGAGGAGTCATTGGAGCTCTGGGGGCCAAGCATTGCTGTAAGAGTGGATCAAAAGTCCTCCCTGCGAGAGTGACCACTTTGTCACACTTCTAATGTGGACATCGCCCAGATACAGTTAAATGGGATCTAACAGTTTTTCTTCCCGTTTTGTACAAGGCTGAAGAGACTGTTCCAAAATCTGGGAATGAAACAGAGCTTGGGTAGAAGTAATCTCCAAAAAAAAAACAAAAAACCCTTCCTGCTTTTTCTCTGTGCCTAGCTACAGCATCTCAAGTAGCCTACTCTGTTACTTTCCTCTGTGTCAGGAAGTGGGTCTGCAATCCTGGTTGGAGATGCTGATCATTGTAGATAGGCCCTGGCAGTGTTTCATATCACTTATACACACCACGATGTTTTGACAACACTCCTCCCAGAAGACTAGATGGATGTTTCCTCTTTCACCCTCTCCTGGAGCACTGCCTGCTTGCCTCACAGTTTGAGTGCTGCTGTGAGAATTCGTTCTCCCACCTTCTCTTGTAGTTGCATGTTGTGCTGTCCACACTCTCAGCATCCTGTGCTGTTGTAAGAATGAATTGTGCACGGCCTTTCAGCATTACAGTGGGAGATTTGTGTGTATGTGTATGTGTGTGTGTATATGTGTATATATATGTGTGTGTATATATATATATGTGTGTGTGTATATGTGTATATATGTATATTATTATTTTTTTTATATATATAATTACAGTGGGAGATGTATAATATGTGTGGACATGTAAATACAGTCTAAGATACCATCTGCTACTTTGCATCTCTGATGGACTACTGAGCACAAGACTTATTTCCATTTTACAAATACTAGTTAGCTTTTGGAATGCCTTGCATGATCTTCCAGGCACTGTGAAGAGAAAATACCATCCCACCTGTTTCAGACATACAGAAATTGTGGCACAGTGAAGCAAAGTTGCATGTTGGGTTAGAGTAGATCAGAAGTAAAACTAGGAAGAAAACCCCCATTAGTGTCTTATCCATTTGTTCAAGTTGCCTGCTAACTCCAGTAATGAGCTGCCAGCCTTATTGTTCAGTATCAGTATGTACGATCAGTAGAAGTACTTTAGGAGCTCAACCAGAAGCTAGCTTCTCTGCTAGCATCCTCCTACACTATGGTATTTTAATCTTTGCATCTTCATTTCTTACAGCTTGAGCATTTCTTTTTAGCTATTATCCATTAAATGCACTGATATTCAGTAGAAAGTTTTGTGCATGTATATAAGGTGGGTTGGCCATATTTAAGCATGATTAGGTTTGGTTGTTGGCTCAGGTGCTGTGATCTTATGTTGAATGAATTGGGCCTATTCCACTGCTGTTAATTTGAAGGGCGATAATTGCTTTCTATGTGGAAACCTAGATCCTTGCATTCATAAGGTATCATGCACATTTTTTGCATAACTGGTTAGGAATTTCTCCCTTCTCTTAACTTTCACTTCAAATGTAGACATCCTGAAATAAGTAATTACTCTTGCCTTTCTACATGTTACCAATTTCCATTTCCATTATAGCTCTAAAAGCTCTTTTCTTTCAACTTCTGTCTCACCTTTTTTTTGGCCCTTGGCCAGCGTTGGCAATTCCTACTGGAGAAGTTAAGAGGAGCATCCTGCAGATAATAAGATATATGAAAATAAATTTAATTACAAAATGGTATAATGCTTTTTTTGGCACGAGTGCAAAAGGGCCATGTGTTACTCACCAATAGCAACGCCACTTGAATGCAGTTCATTGCATTGAAGTGCCAGTAAAAGCAATCTATGCCACATCACTGTATTTTCCTTTAAGACGTACGTTTTAGGCAAACTTATTTTATACAATGGGCGTATGTGTCTACACGAGACATTTTTACTGCAGAGTAGACTAATTGGCTCTGCAGTAAACATGTCGCGTCTACACGTGCGGCCCTATTAGGCTGAAGTAAATAAATAAGTCCGCAGCAGGGTAGTGCTTGTAAAAACAAGTACTAAACAAAGTGTTTTGCTCCACAGCAGCACATGTATAGACATGGACGCAGCTGGCTGGGGCACAAGGGTACTTCAGTGCAGGGCTTGCAAACCGGCTAGCCCCTTGTGCCCATCCTGGAGCAAACCCAGGCTTGGCAGGCTTACCTCCACCAGGCCTCCTGCTGCAGCCTGGCTCTGCGCTGTGGTCCCAGGCATGCCTATAAATGCAGTGTCCAGAAACAATAAGCTCACACTGGAGTTCATTGTATAGCCTTAATAATCATGTGTAGATGCACCCAGTATATATAAATAAAGGTCTCTTGTGTTAATACTAGCTTTTGCTCATCTTCGCCTTTTTTTAAGGTGGGTTGCTTTAGTTCCTGTGTCTTGTGACTAACAGAAAACATCTTTACAGCATAAGAGGCAAATATGTTCTTTTTAATACATCTCTAAAAACTGTCAGAATGGGGCTTTGCTACACTTTGAAAATGTAAAACAGTCACAGACTCTAGTTCCTGGTATAATACTATTGGTTGTTTTGACCCTGAGGTGTCAACAGAGGTGGTGAATATGCTTTTCACACAGAAAACACAGCTAAAATCATGTTACTTGCTACAGGTTACCAAGGGTCGCCTTTGAGTGTTTGTGGCAGACATCAACACTTTCACCCTTTCGTCCCCTTTGTATTTCATGCCAATACAAATTAATGGCGTACCCGCATCTTGAATGCTTGTGTGCAGTTCTCGTCCCCACATATACAAAAGGATGAAGCAGAATTGGAAAAGGTACAACCACAATGACCAGGGGCCTGGAGCAGTTCCCATACGAGGAGAGACTAAAAAGGCTAGGACTCTTTGGTTTGGAAAGGAAAAGGCTTAAGGGGATCTGATAGAGGTCTATAAAAATGAAGGGGATGGACCAAGTGAACAGAAACCTGTTGTTCACCGAGTCCCAGAATACAAGAGCAAGGGGCACCCACTGAAGTTAGTAGGTTACAGGTTTATGCCTAACAAGAGAATGCGGTGTTGTTTTATGTAACGTGCAGTCAACTTGTGGGACTCCTTGCCACAAGTGGTGGTGGAGGCAGATAGCATAGCCAGGTTCAAAAAGGGACTGAATGAATTCATGGAGGATGGATCTATTAATTGCTCTTGAGCAGAATAGTTGGAGATTGTTTGTTTGCTGTGTCATCTCTAAATCTATAATGGTGGATGCCAGGAGGGTATCGAATAAGGGATGAATCCTTCTAGAGATGTACAGGGAGAGGATTGAACTGGATAGCATCCACTTCTGCTGCTCTGAGACAGAATACGGGGCTAGATGAGCGGTTGCTCTGACAAAGCGTGGTACTTCTTATGTTCTTATGTCATTTCGTCTCCCTATATATATGGTCGTTTCCTGTCCCTAAGTAACGAAAACGAGCTGAACATTGCCAAATGGCTTGTTTATAGCCCTGTCCACTTCAAATTTAGTAAAACTGCAAATGGTGCAGAAAGAATTCAGTCTGCTCCATAGTCATCACCACTCCCTATGTGGGATGTGTATTTTACTTGACGTAAGCTCAAAAACGGGCTGTGTTGGAACTATTCAATTCTTCTGGGAGTCAGTGGAGAGACACCCTTCAGTAAATCACTTTGTGGAGCCATAATCACTTTTTGTGCAGAACCTAGATCTCTGCATAGCTTTTTAAAGTGTTACGTAGGAAGTGAAACTAGCATCCCCATAACATGAGTCATAATTTCACATGGTCATTCCTGCATCCTGCCATGGATAAATTAGTGCCTCCTTCTGGAAGAGCAGTCCAGTCTTGGCTGCCCATCGTGTGGTGTCTATTGGCTCCTGTGGTAAGCACTTGGGAAATTTTGCCTCACTGTGATGTTGGTATTAATTTTGTTGCTAATTCAACTTATTTAGGCTTCTTCAGATTCTAGCTGTTGGATCTTGTGGTGCATTTGTCTGCTAGGTTAAAGAGCTTTCTCATATCGGATCTTTTACTCCACATCAATGTAATTAAAGTCAAATAGCCTCAAGCCTTTTCTTTTGATATACATGCATTCCTTCAGGTATGTTTTCTGGACTACAGATTATTCTAGTAGCTTTTCGTAACCGCCTTTCATTTTTCGGTCTTCTTTCAAAAGTGTGGGTACCAGAAAGTGGCAGTCCAGTAACATGGACACTAATGCAATCAGGGCAATTCATTCAGGAGAACTTTTGGTATGTGGTTCAGGGTTTATCATACTGTATGTGGACGTCTCTGGATTGCAACAACCTTTTAACTCCTCATCTTGTTGTACAATGAAAATGTTAACAGCACACGGCAAAACCCACCTGCTTTGGAGAAACTGAGCATCTGCACTATATCAGATTACTTGGAAGGGCCTCCACGAAAATGAGCTTTACCTACTCACTCTCTTGCACATGCTGCACACATGCCACAATTATTTTTGGACCATGCCCCTGGCACTGCTCTGTCTTCGCCCACTCATGAGAACAGCACTTTGTGCACCTAAAGCTGCTCTAACAATGGCTACGTGCTGTTTTGTCAGCTTGCAGCATGTGCCAGAGCAGGAACAAGTGGGCAGGGCATGTTTTCAAGGCTCTGCTCCCTATGACTGTGATGGTGTTGGTGCGCCTGAAGCTTTCATTATTGACTTTTCCTCAGAAGTTCCCACCTGTTTTATGCCAGTTCTAAGTCGCTGTTGGATACACTTCAGCCACCTCCAGGCATTGTGATTTTTAGGGACATTTATTACTTTCTTATATAGCTTGCAAAGATGCCAGATTTGCTCAGTTATCAGGATTATCTGCATGGCTTTTTTGCTGAGCTCTTGATTGGCGGTTAAGTTAGTCCTTCAGGACACCATGCTGATCTCTGACTCCACAGAAACATTTTGTGGTGGCCTACCAGGAATCCTTCCCCCTCACTTCAGTGGAGAAAGCAAGACTGTCATGCAGGCTATATGTCTGTACATTCATCTACTTTATTGCAGAATGATGAAAACTGGGTTAGCCATGCTTTGAGTTGCTAAATGCATGCTAGAATATTGTGGCACTCTGCTTTAGTTTTTCTTTCCCTGTGTGCTGGTAGGTGGTCACTTGCCCCCTGGTCCTTTCCAAATATAGAAATGTGTGGGCAGCTTCATTTCCAAATTGATTTAGAAGAACTTCCACCCACCCAGTGACAATTGAAGAGTTTTGTTAGCTCCTAGTTGTGAAAGCTGGCAGGCCCCCGTGACTTCCAGTATTGCTCCTTTGAAATAAATAGAAAGTCATTAGAATGCTTAGCTAATTAAGTGAGCTGATCAGCTCAGTGCTTTATACTTGCCTTTTTTTTCCTTCAGGTGCCACTTATCCCCCAAACTATACCGTGGTCTCCTAAAAGCCACCATGGGGGAATAAGAGCTGGTGCTGTCTTTGTATCATGGAAATAACATAATAGACAATTGATTTCAAATTAAAGTTTGGGAGAATGAATCAAACACTAGCAGAAAAATAACATGTGGCTACAATTACTCCTTTTGTAACTTGGAGATGTCAAGATTTTGGGTTCTGAGTTGAAGTTTTCATCGAGTCCCCAGAAACGGCAAGGAAGTTTGACTGCTGCACCTGCACTGCTGCCCTGGGCAGCGGCCTCTTTAAACATCATATATTGTATTACTGCTCCTCAGCCGAGCTAGTGCTTGGTTCATGGTGATATTCTGGACCAGTTAATGGAGATGAATTTCCCAGTATGCCAGCCTAAGTTAAAACTGCTTGTGGGGTTTTGATAACGGTTGTGGCTCGACTTCTTCGTATTGGGAGGTCTAGAAGAAAGGTGATGTTCAGATCGGTTGTATATGTGAGTGGGACAAAACAGAGGATTCTCAGTGCATCTTGTACAGTCCTGTGAGGCAAGTATAAATCACTGTTTTGCAGGTGGGGGAAGTGAAGCGCAGACTGGTGAAACATCTCTAAGTGGAGATTGGATTTGGGGTTTTAGGATTGGCCCAAAAATGAATGCTTTTAGCACTGAGCTGCTGCAGACAAAGGGGTATGGTGTGGTGAGGATCGGATCATGACTCAGCTAACCCGCCAACAAAACGTTGTCCCGTGTTTTCTGGATTAATCTGGTGAGTTGAACCAATGACGGGGATGATGCCTCGTTTTGGAGACAGGAACTGGAGCTTTGGTTGTGGTAGAGAGCATGGAACTTGCCTGTCCCTTATAATTGGATGGTTTTGTTTGGTGCAATGGCTGTTTTGAGTATCTCTTTAGATTTTGGTAATCCTTGTTTAGTCAGAGATCTCCAGCACCATTTAAAAACGCAGTTAAAAAAAAAACTGCGGAGCTGGTGATCTAACTTCTAGGCACGAGGAATTGGATCTAAAGCCCTCTGACCCAGCTCGTGTGCAGTATACACAGTGGGAAATGCCCCATACACATGGAGGATCACCTCTGGGCTGTGCCTGTACCTGGGACATCAGTTCCTGCACTTGTGACTTTTGAGCTAGACTTTAATTTTTATTAGAAGGTTTGCAGTTGTGCAGAACCATGCCATGCTGCAAGCAATGTAGTGATGGCTCCTCCAGTCTGGAGGAGGCTGGACCCCGACTTGCTTCATGGCCGCACCCCAGCTTGCTTCATGCTACGCAGTGCTGCTCTGGTGGGCATGTTGTCCTCCCAGCTGTATTTATTTGGCCATGGGCTTGTTGTGTAGGAACACAGTGTGCAGCAGGCCTGTGCTGTCTGCTTGCCTGAGCAAGTGACCCAGCAGCCAGGGGCTGAATTGTCCCCTTTCCTGCTGTCCCTCCTGCTTCTCTAGGCATGGGGAAGATGGACTCATGCTGATGTGTTTTTGTACCCAAAGTGATTTTTTTCCTCCATAAAGTAAAGGGTAAAGAGAGAGCCCTTGTCTACTTCCTCACTAAAAATAGGATGGCAGTGAGCCAGGGGGGTCCCAAATTTGGAAGCAGCACTTTCAGGGAAATGGAGGGGCTGTAATGAGCTTGGATTGCATCAGTAGGGCCCTGGACTATTTCAGTGGCAAGAAGGAGACGTGCTGGGAGTGTGCTGTTATCTAATGCCTGCCTACCAGCTGCCTGCTCTCCTGGGGATCATCCCAGGTTAGAGTAGCTCTGAGGATTGGTTCATCATGGTGGTGGGACTACAGATGGCTTTGGAGGGTCTGGATAAAGTTTTAAGTTTACAAAAAACCCCAACCCCTTAAATTGTATTCCTGATTGGTTCTTCAGTCCAAATCCCTGCTGTCTGTCCTCCACACTGCGAATACCATCCTCACTTTTTTAAATCAGTGTTACGATCCTTGTGGTGAAAGAGAGATAAGGGAGAATAGTAAATAGTCACTGCAGATAGACCGAGCCAGCTTTTATTTAAAAAATATGGGGTGCTATGAGGATACAGGGAGGGGGTAATTTTAGAGCCAAACTGAATAATTTTTGAGGGTAGTGTGTATAGGATTTTGGGTTTACTTGGGAAGAAAATGTTTTGATTTTCTTACTGCAATGAAAGTGGCAAAAAAAAAAAAAAAAAAAAGATAAAATCTGGATACTTTAACTTTGGTAAGGCTTCTTTCTTTCAGTGTTTTGAAGTGGAAAATTGAAAAAGCTGCAGCTGGGTTCCTTTCATTGCTTTCCCCCCTCAACTGTCAAAATGACAATTTTGACATTTTCAGAATTTTGATGGAACGTTTACCAAATTTAACCCAAATGTCCCGATAATCTTGGTAAAGCCTAGCCTGCGTTCTTCAGCGACTACATGATTTGTGCAGAACGCTGCTGCCCGCTCCACTCCATTTCTGTTGCGCTCAGAAATTAATTCAGCCTGAGAGTTTTTCTGTGTTGGCAAAATACAGGAGATGGCTTTGGGACAGCTACAGCCCGAGTCCGACTCTCTGTGCCACCTCTGGTAGGGAGAGGCTTCTTCAGTGGAGAGAGTGGAGCCCCTGAGGTCCTGTTTTATCGTGGAGCTTTTCCATGTCTGACATACCTTCTGCTCTATGCTGCTGCATTAAAGTGTCAGGTGAAAAATACGCTCCTTTGGGAAGAAGAAAAATGAACCGACTGGCACTAAAATAGCATGTGTTTCACTTTAAAACTTTTTTCCTCTAGATTCAGAGATTGAACAAAATGTCTTTGTAATTGGCATATACTGCACATAATAAAAACCGAGCCCCCTCTTGCATTATTTTTAGAATTCTGCTGCGAAAAATCCCCTTTTATGGTCACATTTGCTTTTCACTTTTTAATGAAGTGGGACACAAGGAAGCCTTTCCAACCTTGTACTTGGTGTCCTACCTGTTTTGGTAAGGGTGAGTCTCTAGGAATTCTCCATTTGTCCACAGTGCCCTTTGTAGCAAGCCAAGGTAGAAAATTGCTATTATAAATCTGGTCAGTCTTTTGGAGTTTGAATCTGCACTTGGGCATGTTGAGAGGCCAGACAACACCTGCGGTCAGCCAGGAGGAATTCAGAGTTCAGCTAGAATACCTCCAAGGGGAGCGCAGATGGCACAGGCTGGCACGATCACTGCACTGCCTCTGCCCGGGCATGCATCACATTTCCTCTCGCTGCTCTTCAGGCTGGCAGAGATGGCAGGGGTGGGGTAGCCATGCATAGCTTTGCTACCACTCTTCCTCTGCCTGGCACCTTGAAATCTTGGCCAGCAGTTGGGGAGAAGAGGGTTAGGAGGGCAGCACTAGCTAATCCTTGTTGCCTTTCTAACCATCCCGTACACAACAGCACAAAAAGAGGGAGAACTCCCCGTGCTGCTTTACTTTTTCCTGTTGCCCCATCAGCCCATCTCCAGCTTAGCGGGAGACAGCCCCTAGAGAGATTGCATTTGGTTTGCCTTTGTTTCCCAGCTATTTCAGCCACGCTTCGGATCAGCTCAGCAGCGAGAAGGGAATCGGGAGGCAGACACTAGTGTGCAGAGCTGCGCATGTGTTGGGGGAGGGGAGCAGAGGGGAAACCAGCCTTGAGTAGCGAAGAGCAGAGTCACAACCCACTGGTTGAGGAACCTTGAGGTGGGGGTCACAAAAGGAAATTGGGGGTCGGGGCCAGGCGGCATTGAAAAATGACTTGCGCTGGAAAGCAAAGAGAATCTTGCTCCCGCTGCAAGAGGCCCTGAAAGGTCATGTTCTCCGACACTTCTGCATGCGTGCACACACACACACCTGTGATGGCTTATGCAGATAACGGTTGAAGCATTTGATCACCTCTTTTTATGGTAAATATGGGCGGGGAGGGGCGAAACTTTTTCACTGAGTAAGGGATTGGCAACCTGGAAAGCTTGAGAAACCGCAGAGCAGAACATTGTATTGCTGGATTTGTCTTATTCTCTCAGTGGCAACAGTAAAGCCCTCAGCTCAAAAGCAAGTGCTTGCATGATTGAACCCTAATACAATGTTTGTGGAAGCTTCAGTAGTAGTAGAAAGTTTTTGAGTCAATTTAATAAAGTGTTTGCCTTTCCAAACCCAAGCAGCTAAAACAATATTGAATCTCATGAAAGGAATAGAATCTGTATCCAGATGGATAATAAATTTGCTCTTCCAGCTCCATTTTTTCTTTGATCAGGGAGTGCTGTGGCTTGCCGTTACTGTCTCTCAAAGCTTTTGGAAATCATGATGAGTAGTAAAGCAATAAAAAAAATAAAATTATTAGTGCTCTTTGTGCAGTACTTCACTGCCACTTTGCAATTGTACTTTCCCATGTAGTTCCCTCAGGTAACACCAGGGTTTAAATGCCTATAAATAACTGGTATCCTTAAGCTATAAAGCATGCGTTACTGCTGGTTTTGCTTATCAGCCAGAGGACAGTTATGGCTTGATTTATAATTTGAAGCCAAGTTGTTTGACAGCAGTCCTGAAAGATGTTGTGTCCGCTTGCCAAGGTCCTCTAAATTACGAGCGTCAGAAAACAAATCTCTTCAGTCACTGAAAGAAATAATTGAAAACTGGAAAGGTCAAAACTGTGATTCGAAAACCACCAACACATTAAATTAGTTTCATGTGCTATAGTGGGCAGGGCCGTTCTTACGTTTGCTCTGAAGCCATAAAACAACATTGGCAGTGTTGGGGCAGCGATTGCCCGCGGCTATAACTGCTTTGAAAGATGCTGGTATGCAGCTGGGTTTTTATGGCAGTATTTTGAAGATAACTCTTGGTGGTTCTGCGGGTACAGGTTTGTTGTAGGGATAGGAAAAAATGCCTCCTACCTTTTTCCGATTAATTTTTTTTGAAATCTTTCAGCTGCTTCCCCATGCACTGCCACTAAAAACATACCCTAGCCAGCCTCAGAGGTTCTTAGTTGACCATTTGCTTCCCTACCTCATTTTCTTCAGAGAGTCGGTGAGGATTAAATGACAGCCAAGGTTCAGTTAAACCTTTTTTGAGCTGCCCTATCCCACGTTATGCTGGGGCGGTTATAAACACAAAAATATTCAGTTGTCCCATGTAGGGGGAGAGGAGGAATACATGAATTTTTATTTTATCAGACGTCAATATTAATAGCTTGCTGGTAGATTCGAGGTGGATGCATGACTTTTTGTCATTTCCCTGAATGGATTGGTGCGTAGGCCTCAGGATTAAGGGAAAGACCAGAAAAGGATAGGGGCTTTCTCACCCAAGGTGAAACTGGATTCGTCCGGTAAGCGAGCATGAAAAACTTTTTGATACGGAGCAGTCCTGCACTGGATCCCTCAAGCTCTGCTTTGGCATAGTTGGTAAAACAGGCTATTATCCAGTTACAGATGTTTTATCAGAGTCTTTCTGGCTTTGTATGTGTCACCTATCTGGGGAACTTGCCTTGAAAAGCCATTTTTTTAACAGCATCTTTTTTTTTTCTTGTAAAGGTTTCGTGCGGAGGCACCAGACTGTTGGAAGCAGAAAAACAAAAAAACTAACATGAACTTAAAAACATTTTAAATATTAGGAATCTACAGCAGCACACCTTTGCCAGATTGACTGCCTAAGGAAGGAAAACTATTACAATGAATAGAAATAAATGTACAGAAATGGGTTGGGCCACAGTTGTGAGTGAATGAGGAAAGTCTCATAAATTCAGTGTGGATGTATGACCTTTATTACAATACTGGAAGCTGAGAGTAAAATTCTTCATCAATTGGAAAGGATGCCATCCTTCAAGAGGCTTAAAAAAATAAAACCTCTGTCAGTATAAACTTTTGTTAGCTGCCCTTCCTTCATTAAGTAACTTGCTTCTGTCACACACATCGCATGACTTTCTTTTGTATACTTCCTTGCTCACTGCTCCTTCATCAGCCTGTATATTTGTGACTGTATTTAGTTATCTGTACCTGCACAGGTAGCAGGAAGTCAACCAAAAATTGTGTGTGTGTGTGTGTGGTGTCTGCCATATTTACTCAAATCCAAGGTAAGAGGTTTTTCCTCCAGTCAGCATGGAGTGGGGGGAGACTCATCATGGATTCAAATACAACTCTGGGCTTAAGTCAGAGCTGAGCTGTCACCCGCCCCACAATAGCTCATTTGGTGTGGGAGGAAGCACATGGAAATGTGGGGGAGACTGCAGGGAGGGGGCCTGCAGCCTTCCCCCCCAACCCCTTACCCCTGGTGCCTGTGCCTGCCTCCTCGTGCTGCCCCCTCCCTCCCCCCTGCTTTCTGCTTTGGCTCTTGTCCCTCCAGCCCCATGGCTGGCCTGGGGTCAGGCTGGGACCATGCTGCCGCCGATGGTCTTGGAGGAGCAGAAGGGCAGGGGGCAAAGCATGAGAGAGGTAGGGGATCACCAGTCGGAGGCATGGGGGGCCCGCTGCACTCTACCCACAAAATGGCTTGTGTGCTGCCTGTGAAATTGGGGGGCAGCCCTCACGAATTAGGTAGGTCCCTAACTACGTGTTCCCCTGGTGTCTAGCAAGATAGGGACCACAGACAAGATCAGGAGCCTATGTCAGCACCTGGAGGCCTCAATTACTTATGGTCTGGAAACTATTGTAGGAGAGCTGGGTTAAAGAGGCGCAATTTGCGTTGAGATGACACTTTTCTCAAAAGCACTCAGCTTTGACCTCTGTCTGCTTCTGTAGAAGTCAAGGGGAGTTGGACCATCTGAACGGAGTGAGAGCAGAATGATGTCGGAGCCGAGCACTTTGGAAAATGCCGTGCTTTTGTTCTGAACGCTGCGAGGGTGACAGCTCTTCTTGCTGTGCCTGGAAGAGGGGTCGTTGCAACTTCATTCCTGTTTCTCTGGATTACAGAAATGTGCGTTGCTCGGCAGCTCCGATTTTATAAAGTCCTATCAAGTATTAGTTGCATTCAGCATGACTTCTTCCCCCCTCCCCCTCCCATAAAATCCATCTGTATTATGAATGTTGTTGTTTCATTACTGGCATACCATAGACCCTGCTTAATAGAACTTGTTGAACAAGTTTTACCTCTATCCGTATTTTGATGTTGAAATCTTGTTCAGGGCAGGACTGGAACTGCAGTGTGTCCCAACCTACGTTTCCCACTTACAATGTTGGGACAAGCGGATAATCCCTGCTATGCCTAAGCGTGTGTAAATGCTACAGCCTAGATTAGAAAAAAGTTGGTTAGTTTCTGAAATAAGGTTTTTAATACAGTTTTTAAAAAATCAAGAAACTGCTGGGCACTTCTCCATTGCAATTGTTTTTTAAATCAGGTTAAACCAGATTCACCTACTACTGTCGTTTTAGCAACACTGAGCAACTGTCACAGTATAGCAAAGGCTGCTGTACAAAACATTTCTTGGTACTTGTCATAAAAAGAAATTGCATCACAGCTGCCTTCTTCTCTATTTCTTATGCTTGTTTGATGTGTTGGATCGATCTCCCTGGTAACCAAAGTTAACTGTATTTACAGAGCAGGGACAGCATAGGATGAGTTGGGGAAACCTACTCGGGGTGTTCCCACCTTGTTCTAGGAGTTTTTGTGTAGAGCTTGGTTTTCATGTTCCTTTTGTTCCTCGGCCTCTGCCAGGTTTTCCAAAAAGAGTGCTAGTTTAGTTGCATGCAGCTGTCTGAGATGAATGTTGGGTGCACGCTGACCATCAGTCTGACACTTGGAAAATCACCATTTGCCTTTCGTCTTGGGGCTTGTCAACGCGGGGCAAGCTTGCTAGTAAATTGTCTCCCATAGACAAGCTCCAAGACGCTCCCTAGTCATCTCCATCTGCCTTTCACCTGGGTTATGTATCGTGTTGTGTCTTCTGGGCCATCTCTTTCTTTCCCCCAGGAGAAAAATGCAAGATAGCCTGGAAGGAAAGTGCAAGACATTGTTTATTTTAAGCACATTGCAGGCAGTAATACAAGCGTATCCATTTTCTTTTGACAAAGAGCAGTCTCTTATGAGCTAACCCATTTTAACAACATATTGTGTGGAGCTGCATATGAAGGGTTTCCATGGAAATCTCATAATGAGGATGACATTTGCTACTTTTTTTTTTTTTTTGTATTCTCTTGAGATGACCTTTGTCTATGAAACCGTAAGAATGGGAATGGAAGAGAGATTCTTTTAAAGTCTGGAATCGTTGCAGTTTCCAGAGCTGTGTGATTGCTGAGGTGGTTAATTGTAACAAGGTAAGTTTGGGCCAAAGTCAACTCTGGTGTAGCTTCATTGAGTTGGGGAGTTGTCAGGGACGAGTTTGCCCTTTATTTAACGTTCACCCTAAAACATCCTTTTCTACAGCACAGATTATTCTTAAAGTTTTTCAGTAGAGGCACAAATCCTGGTGTGGTACAAAAGGCATCCAACTTGTTAGGCAGGTGTAGCTTAGAGGAAAGCCTATGGGCGGTCCTGTCTTGTGTAAGTTTTCATCTGGGCCAGTCTCTGCCAGAGAAGCGCAGAATTCCTCCCAGCTCCACATGCCTCCTGGTTACCTGGTGCAAGCTTTCTTCTGCAAAGGTTTGGGGGAAAAGCCAGCATTGCCTGCAGATGGGAGTGGGAAAGAGCTGCTAAATCAGTAGTGTAATCTAGGTTAGCTCCCTGCACCTTGCCAGCTGCAGCTTCAAAATAATTTCATCAACATTGTGAAATTAAAAAAGAAAAAAACCTTTGGCCAGCTTTAATTGCCTGTTTGCACTGAAGCATCCTCTTATTACTTTACTCCCCTTTGCCCACTTAGCTCTCTGGCCCATCTGTTAAGTTTTGTCTATTAGCCTGTATGCTCCCTGAGGCCTCACCATTGCTTACGATCTACCTGTACAGTGTCCAACCTAATGGATTTCTGAACGGGCCACAGCCCCAACCAGGGACTAGCCTCCATCATTAGTTGTGGGTACTCTGCAGATCTGCAAATCAGGCCCCGTTGCATCCGTTTAAACATATTATTCGGATATGGCTTTGTACATAGTGAGGTGCATTCTTTTTCTCTTAGCTGATCTTGTGTCATACTGAATAATCTTTTCATCTAATTTTTGCATAAGTGTTTCTAATGGAAAGTTTGTGTGGGCTGTGTGATTGGTAGATTGCTACGCTCGCTGCAGGGGAGAGTGATCAAATGTATTATGCATTCCTCAGTAGCAGCGCATGATACAAGCCCAGCATAAGCTGAGCAGCTGTTTGCATCAGTAGCTGTATAACACGATCTGAAGATGATACAAGTATAGGAACAAACAGTCCACCTCTGTGCAAAAAATGACTTTCAATCAAATCTCTTATATGTGAGGCAGCCAGAAGGAATTTGGCAGTGGGAGGGTTAACACTGACTGAAGACCAACAGTCAGCCAGCTAGCAAGAGTAGTTTTGTCTGTCTTACAGATGTTTCCTATAGAGCATAATACAGATATGGCTTGATTTTCCTAAAGAGAAGTGATGGTTTGTCAAAGAAAACAAATACTAGGGCCATTTAGATTTCAGCGAGCTACTGAGAGCACACTCAGGAGTTTCTCTGTTGGGTTTTAACAGGATGAAGCTATAAGGAAATCTGTTAACGTGCAGGAAACAAATGCAGTAAAACTTTGTTAGTTTGATATCAGATAGGTCAGAGCACTGGATACCTTGAAACTGCTGTCACTCCCCAGCTGAAAGGGCAAGTTTCCATATGGATTGCAACATGGATAATTCGAATTGTATCTACTTTGAAATTTGAAGCTCTCTTCTGGTCCCCTGGACCAGGAAAACCCCATTAATTCAAAATGCAAGGAACCAAAAAATACCAACTTTAAAATACTGTAAATGTGTTTGAAATAAACGTATGAATAGTAATTTGCTTATATCCAGATTACTCTGTGTATGTACAAACATAATTCACGCACCTGTAGACTTTATTAACTGATCAGTACAAAATGAGGAGTTATTTCAGTGACTAGGTACGCAGGTTTCATGGGATCTGGCACAAGGAGCTCCTAATGCAGACCAGCAGTGATGATCTAGGCGGTATTTCTCTTCTAATTAGATCATCCCCTTGGGCACTTCCAGTCTCCAGGGATTCCTGTGGCAGGGAGCTGCCTGGGTCCATTGCACGTTACCTGCAGAGGCGGGTTCTCATGCCTGGCTGCCCTTTACCATACTGCAAGGCAGGGGGGAATGCAGCCCCCACCATCCCTCCAGCCATTGCCTGTGAGGTTCTTATCACGCAGTACTCCTTGCAGGAATCACACTGTGGTCCATAACCTGGAAAAAATGCAGTTTGGCATGATCAGGGTTTGCCCTGAGGGGGTGGAGGGAGCATGCAGAGCAGCTGGGGCTCAGCAGTAAGTGCCAGGGCAGGGGCGGGATGTAGGGGTGGTATCCCCAGCTGCATGCACAATCCAGGGTGGTTTCACAGGATTGGGGATGCTGGGTCTGTAAGGCATTTGTCTCCTTCCCCCAAATCTCATGCTTAGATCAATCTAAGCAGAAGAAAAAGAGCCCCTCCTCCATTATTGCTGCTGGTCTGCATTAGGAACTCCTTGTGCCACATCCCATGAAACCCGCTTACTTAGTGAGATAACTCCTCCCTTGGTTCTTATCAGTTAGCAAGGCCCACACGTAGGTGAACTAAATCTATGTGCAAATTGCTATAGGCACGTTTATTTCAAACCCGTTTATTTTGAAATCCGTGTTTTTGTTTTTTTGGTCCCCTGCATGTCAAATTAATGAGTTTTTACTGTAGTCCCTACTAGAGTGCTTTTGGGTTTTTCTTTTTCCTTTTAAGCCAACGGTGTTGAGCCCCAGAGGACTTTTTGGAGCGTGGGCTTGTCAAACTTGAGAGGGTAGGGAGCAAAGCTGTAAAGCTCCAAACAATGATTTGAACCTAAAAGAGCACCTTTCATCTGAGAATTTAAATGAGATCCACAAAAGTGTGTATCGCTTATCCCCGTTTCCAGCAAGTGAGGAGCAGAGGGCAAAGACTGGTCCAAATCAAACAGTCGCCAGCTGAGGGTTAGAGCTGTGGTCTCATGACTCCAGTTCCATACTGTGTACTGTGGAAACAGCATCTGCCTGGAGATATGAAGAATAAAGCTGGCTCTAATAATGTGTTTTCAATTAATATGAGCTGCTTTGAATTCAAGTAATTTTTCAGTGCTCTGAGTGTGTAGAGACACTTGGTGTGAAACAGAGCTAATCTCATGGATATGGGATGGAGAATAAGTTGAAGGATCCAAATTAAGCATGGTTTTGAAGATGGATACCTGAAACTAAGCATGGTGAGATGGACGAGAAGTTGCTGGAAGAGGGTGACCATGGTCCAAATGCCCAGGCAAGGAAAAGAATTTATATAGACTTTGTGTGGACCAAAAGGAGAAATTGACTATAATCAGAACTGGATTTGTGATAATGGCCAAAGTAAAAGCTTTATGGGGGTGTGTAGGGATGGATCGGAGATGGATTGAGGAAGAAGCAGAAGGTTTTGGACAGGTCTTCACTATGGAGGGGACAAGGCAGGTGAAAATATCTGAGGCCCTCAAAGCCAAGGAACACAGGCTGGAGAATAACGGGTTTTAAGCAGACCTTGGACAGTTTTGAAAACTTTGTCTCCTCCATACACAGTTGGATTGTGGATCCATCCCTTTAAAGCTTCAAATAGAACAGTAGTGATTTTTAGCATTGAAAATCACCTGTTCTTCCCTTTTCTTTTCAAATAATTTGCCATCTGTGGAAATAGACTAATTTAATTTTTTGCAGGTCTGTGACATCTTCTACAAGCCTACTGTTTATTGCAGCATTGTCAAATCCTTATTCATTTATTTTTACCTCTAGCTTTTTGTAACGATGTCAACGTTATGAAGTACGATAATGCCCCTATTATGATGGGCACCCCAAGTTGTGTTCAGAGTGCAACTTGGTGCACTGTTTTGTAGTGTTAATCAATGACTATTGATGAAAAGATTACTGCTCGAGATTTTTGTCTGCTAACTTTTTTCTAAGTTGTTTAGAGTTGCAATAAATTGTATTGTTTTTAAAGTGATTTATAGTTTCCTATTACCTTCGATGAATTTTTTAAAGGGTTTTGAGTAGGATGAATTAATAGGTTCAAGTACTAGGAATATTGTAGCTGTATCTGATTTTTGAATAATGGTGAAAACCAACCATCCAACTGTCCACAAAAGACCATAGAAGTTATGCAGCTGAAAATCCTTGTGGATGTCTTTTTAAGTTGTAACCCTTCAAAGAAATGCTTCAGTGTCTGGCTGTGCTCTAAAATGCTAAGGTCAAACTTAATCAGTCATGGTGTTTATCAAAGGGGCTTTTAAACACTTGCTCAACCCCTTTATGTCTCCTTGTCATAAATAGAATAATGACAGCCCATGTATCTCTCCAAAAATATTTGTTACTTTTTTAAACTAAAAGCTACAGCTTATTTAATGCTTCAGAATAGCTCCGAAGAATCTTTTTAATTTCCAACAAATTGCCACTCTGATGATCTGGCTGCTTTTGTTTATGAACTGCTCTCATGCCACACCTAAAGGGCCAAAGACTTGGGTTTCCAAAAAGGACACATGAGAACCGTTCTATCACTTTGCTGAACAGAGGACTGGGACCATTCTCATGGTTTGTACCTTTTCATGTAGGAAAGAGGATTAAATTTAGCACTTCAGAGTTTTTATGTTTTTAAATTATCTATAAAAAAAAAATAAATAAATAAAAAAATTATAAGGGGGCGAGGTAGTTAGTC